>NW_026535783.1:3179500-3805000 GCF_028551555.1 Melozone crissalis
CTCCTAATCACAAATTAAAAATTTAAAATTCTGTCATGTCATTCAAGTTGCTCCTTTAAAACTGAAAATACATCAAACAGTCGAATAATTTCAAGATTACATTCAAAAACATTTCAGAGCATTGCTTAACTGCTTTATAAAGAATAGTGATTTAGATAAGGGAATCTGTCCTATCTCAAATGGATACAATGAACCCACTGGATCACACCTATTCAAAGGAACAAACAAAAGGACTTAAACCAACTCTTAACTACTAGAGCTTGAACCTGCAAGAAAATACAGTCAGCTGCAGACCTCATCATTCTCCTACCAGAGACAGAAGTTCAAGAAAACACTCGGGCTAAAATAAAAAGTGCTTTCCTATCTTCTGGCTTTCATCACTGCCTAGTCTAGGAGGCCAGAAACACATCATTTGCAGAGGATACAATACGAATTCTTAGGAAAAAAAAGGAATAGATAAGATCAGATACATCAATTTTCTCTTGTAGTTCTAACTGGAGTGACTGAAGGCATAGTAAGAAATAACTGTGCCATTAATTCTGTGTAAGAGGGGAAAATGCAAAACAACCGGTATGTCAGACAGTAGTATGATCCACTTTCATTTACATTTAAACCACAGATGTTCCATTTTCAAGGAGGAACTAAAAAAACAGAGAGAAAGATAAATATATATATAGAGAGAGAGAGAGGCTCTCTCAATGCTTTTCAGAAAATACAACTGCATCTTCCAGCTGCTGGTGCAGTGAAAGGCTGAAAAAAGCAACATCCTAAACTTTGCCTCTAGCAAATTAGTTGGCTGAGAACCTAACTCCAGCACCATGATTGGTTATTAAGTGAAAATTAATTTTGGGGAAGCACACCCAGCACATTGATCCATCAAACTGAGAAATCATTCACAGATTATGATTTATTTTACTCATAAATACAGATCCATAAACCAAACCTTCAGGCTTCCTAGCTTTATTCAACCTGATTAGGGTTCAAAATGTATTTCAGACCTCACCCAATCCCATTTTTCCTCTACCCTTATAAAATTTCACAGCACAATAAACAGAGCCTGTACTTTATGGCAATAACTTTAGGAATGAGCATCAATTCATCTACAAACACTTTACCCTAAAGATTCAGAAACAGCACACTAACAAGCCAAGATGACTTTCTTCTGTCCCCAATGAACTCAGATGTGAAACTCTCCCTACTACTCAGAAACCAAATGCCATGTCCTCGAGAATATATTATGCCATGCAGTCTGTTTAATAAAGAGCTAGAGCTGACTGACTCCTAACGGAAAAACTGAGGTCTTCCAAAGAAATACCAGTCATCAACTGCATCCCAGACAGGCATCTAAAAATGGGTTTCATGAAATCACCAGTGCTGAGTTTCCCAGTTGCTCCTTGCAGTCACTTTCTGCCAGCTAAGCGAGCAGGGCATGCTGGGCTCCATCCAGGCAAGCAGCTCCCATTGATCACACACCCTCCTCACTTTCCCTCTCACACACCAATTTTCATTTCTCCCACCTCATATAAATGCTAACACAGAGGAGGCAAGAATCATCAGTTTATTCAGAGACTCATTTCATAAATCCTAATGAACAGGTGAATAGTGTACTTTCATCAGTTTTAATCTATAATTACACAGGCAAGGCAAATTGCTGAATTTCTTGAGATGCTGGGAGAAACTGAACACAAAGCTGGAAAGGATCTCTTCTGACATCAAGCCACAAACCCATATTCCACACCATGATCTCCATCAGGAATCTGATGCACCCACAGACAAGGTTCTTTGCTACCTTTACCACGAGGCTGCTACAAAGTTTACTCTGATATTGGAAATCTTTTCCTAGATTCCACCCCAAGTTAATTCACAGACTATTAATACTGATTTGTTCTTGTGCTGATGTTATCATTCAAGCATGAGTAGCCTTCCCACGGGTGCTTGCCAGTGTGAAACATTTACATAATTTCACCAAAACTTTGAGCTAAACCAAGCAGGTCTCTTTAGTTTTCTTTCATGTCAGAGTCACAGTTTCCCACAGACTCCAGGCACCTCTTTCCAAAGGCAGAAATCCATTGCCCTTGGGAACAGCTGGCCAGCACACTTAAAGCAGAACAGCATCACTACTCTCCCTGGTTGTTTCAGGATCGATGATCTTCAGGGCTTCACCTGTTAATGAACCCAATTCCAATTAATCCATGCTGCTCATTTGAGAGCTGTTTACCAAAGTCTGACCCTCAATTAGGCAGACAGGTACCAAGATTAAACCTTGTATTTTTCAATGACATCATGCTTCTGATGATTTGTAATTAAAATCTTATCAAATGAATTTTTAATTCATTTGACTGTGAAGAGATGGATCCCAAGACCAACTCTGAAAGACCCTCACTACCAACCTAGCTCTGCTGAACTTCTTCTCTTGAAGGATAAATGCTGCACAGAGCATTTTTTTTTTAAAATCTACATTATAATTCTGTACCACTCTTCATCTTTTTCTGTAGTAAGCTAACGTGTTTCTCCCAGACTTTGAGAAAAGTCATAGTTAGACAAGCACAAAAGATTTTACTCCAACGGGCTTTGCTCTTTTCCTCCTCCCTGAGGGAGGGCATCATACTCTGAAAATTTGTTTAGAATTTAGGCTTAATATTCCTCAGTTTTCTCCTCCTACTGCCCTTGTAAATATATTTACCACATGTTGTACTGCTACGCAGCTACTGCTCAAAGTCAGGCGAGGACAATGCAGCTGTACCAGACAATAAACCTGCTAATGAAGCAACAAAATGACCAGTGCAACAGGTTTTACTACCCTTAATCAAACTCCGTGATCAGCAACCAATTAATGACAAATACTGTGCCTACTACTGAAAACATGCAGAGGATAAGAAATTACTAAGCTCATAAGTCAATGCTTTACAGTTCTTTTACTGGTAAGAATCTATTTGGTTCCAGCTACTTCTTTCTACAAATCATAAAAGCAGATTTTTCTGGCACAAAACTCCATTTACAGTGTTCTCTTATATTTTCTTTCTAAACAGGACAGTCATATTTAGTCAGAAGGCAATAATAATGGTGGTTACATGAACAGATCACTGCCCTACTTCAGGCCTCAAAGGCATAACAGATACAGTAATTGGGAAGAACCACAGGAGAGGAAGAGCCTAGTGAATCCAGGCAGGCTTACGAGCTTAGTAAGTGCCTGGGAAAAAAAACAAAACAGTTGTACTCCAATAAACAAGGCATCTAGAATTAGTCCAGCATTTAAAAACAGACAGGATAAAGCATTCATAAGCCCCTCTATTTACTTGCTGTATTTACTGCTGCTGAATTTTGCATACAAAGAAAGAAGCAGCATCCTCTGAAGAAAAATAATCTGGAATTGTCAAGGTAAAAATCTAAATTCAGCCCCGACATTTACTTTCTCTGCAATTACCTCTACCTTTCTACTTTCCTCTATAAAACGCATCTCATCTACACACAAGTGAAATTTATAAGTCTAGTAATCATTGTGCACTGACCAGAGATCAAGAGAAATAATTTCTGATCTCAAAGCTGGCCTCCAGGCCTCCACACACTTCTGCCCTGCATTTCAAAATTGATGTATGCCCTGTCTGAAAGAGGAGACACAGGGGCCAGTTCTCTGATGCAAAAAGGTGACTAAAAGCAGCTTTGTACCAACAGAGGAACACCAATGTCAACCTAAAGCAGAGCTTTCAGCTATCTGCAGCTTGAAGAAAACCAGCAAGATGGACAGTCCTGCCTCTGAAGCCACAAAAGCTTGTTTTAGTAAGAAAGCTTACATTCTGAGTGGTGACTCTTGCAATGGTCTTGTTAATTAGCACAAAAAATCCTCCTGTAGATTTGGGCAGACAGTTTTTACAGTAGGCATATTCCCCACAGAGTGATTTACAAGTATAAAAGTGACACAGCTGAGTATGAAGAAAACTGGCAAGACATTTCAATCAATGCTAAAAAGATACTTTAAAAAAACCCTTTTCCCAAGACTGCATGCCTCTGACACAAAAACACAGGGAAAGACAAGGAGAGGGAGAGCCAGGGTCGGTGTGCAGACAGCTCTCTGTGTGCTCACAGCCACGGCGAGCCCTTCCCTCTCCTTTTCCCGTTGCTTTGGTGCTCCCTGCAGGGCAGCAAGCAGAGGACAGCCATCCTCACAGGCTCCAGGCAACACATGCTGCACATCCCCATGGCCTGAGGAATAGAGAGAGGTTTGCTTCACTGAGCCCACTCCACCCACGGGAACCTTGACCAAAGGCACAAACCCTGGTGGGAGAGAACATTGCCAGCCGCACCCCTCAGTGCTGTAAATCTACACCCCCCTACATCACACCTACAGATAACCTTTTCCGTGTTTCAGGAATTCAAAGAAAATGCTTTCAACAGGTTTGTCAGTAAATACCCACATTTACACACAAGGGCAGCAATGGGACTCCAGACAGCAGCAGGATCATCTGCTCGTATTAATTATTTTTAATTAAAATGTACTCTCCCTTTTCACCAACTTTCAAAGGGAACACCTTCCAGCCTGTTGTTATCCATATCAAGGACAGATACCCCTGCTTTCCAGTCAAAACTGCAAAACAGACCTTAAATATGTGTACAGAACCATCTTTAAGTGTGTACAATCTCTATATTTAACTTCTCAGTGTACTGGCCACCTTGGGAAGTTTAGATTTTGATAAATACAGCACATAATACTGCCAAATCATTTAAAGTACAAAGCTAACTGTTCTTACCTAGTTAAGCTGTCAGTAAAGAAAATTCTCAATAAATTAGTTGAAAAATTATGGACAGAGTCACAGCATTTTAAAAATGGGCAACATGTAAAAACATATTCCAATATGGATAAAATAATTTTAGTTGTATGAAGTAATTTATGCTATCCTACCCGTTCCTTTATTAAATTTAAAAAAAAAAATGTGTCATCCTGCCTTAAGTTCTTTGGAAATGATATTTAAAACACTCACTAGAATTTCAGGAAAATATCCCTGAACTTGTGAAAGCCTAGCCTTCTTCAGCCAAGAATCAGAACAACCTCCTTGCTTGAAAATCCTAACTGTAATCAGGAAAAAGAAAAGGACTATCTACCAAAGAAGAACAGGAGCAAAAAGCCCCTAGAGAGTTAAGTAAACAAATATAAATTTTAACAGACCAAAACTCCAAAATGCTACAGGCTGCGAAGAAAAATGAAAACAATGGGTGGAAAATTTATCTATTTTTATTCTAGTGATCTCTGAAGTTACAATTTTGCAGAGTCATGTATCAAACCACAAGCAGCAAGTACAAGCCCTTCAAGTTCACACCTCCTCTGCCTGTGCAGGCACACACAGACACAATAATAAAAAGGGAGGCAAGAACAACTAAACAATCCTCCAGAAGAGGAGAAATATCTACTGTACAACCCAAAGAGTAATTAAAAAAAAGAATACCAAGGCCTGAAAAACATCTTTAACCTAGAAGGGTACTTCTGGATTTTGAACTGAGCACTTTTGCTCTAACCATAAAGTGATAAAACTCCCAGGGAAATACAAAAACAATCCCCTTACCCACAACTGCTTTAGGATTAACTGAAACACATGCAGGAAGGAGGTTTTTAAGGGTATTTTCACCCTCATTCACAAGCCCAGGAGTCAGCTTTCACCATTTCATTCAACAGCAGTTCCTGATTTTTTTCCAGAACTGCTACAAAGTTAATTCTTCTGACACAGTAACGCTAGCATCCCGAAACCTCCACACAAAGCACACACACACACACACACACTAAGGACACACCAGAACACGGCAGAAACCCAGACGTGCACAGCTGAGTGTTCTGCTGACGCGGTGTTAAACAAGCTGGCTTTGCCTGGGTGCTCAAGGGCTGTGGTGGAACAGCGAAATGTGAAAGCCCAGATTATGTGACACACAGACTGCAGCCAAAGGACTGCTGACACCCTGAACATTCCTTGCACTTCTCTGCATTCTGACAATCAGGTTTTTAGGTTAACAGCGCAGGGGGGAGCTGAAAACAAAACGGGGCAGACTTAACTTTTGCCTGGTGCTTCGCTTTCCAAGTTAAGAATGTTTTGTTGGAGATTTTTAAAACCCTGCTCCGTGTCTACACAGTGATAACTACAAGTGCCACATTTAAAAGCCTACAGCGTCACCTCAGACAAGAGATGCGGCCGCACCGGTCTGCACCAGTGTCAGACAGCGCTTATTATCTGCCCCCAACACAATGTTTAACATGTTTACTTTCTCACAGAGAGCCAACAAAAAGAAGCAGCAGCTTGTGCACATGGATACATGCTTTCATTTACTTGGTTAAATCTAAATTCTCAAGCCGCACTTGGAACACCAGAGAGGCCACAATGGGTAAATCCACCCCTGTGCGGAGCTTGATGGGCCCATCACAAAACTTAAAGGAAAAACAGCCAGGTTTGCAAAAATTTAATTTGATAACAGGCCTTTCCCAATAACAAGGCCTGAGGCTAAATATTTTCATCGTCTTTAGTCAGTCAGGGTACCTGAGAGTATCTTTGTCAAGCAAGGTAATAGCTTCAAGTAGAGTTTCCACTCACTCAAAATACTCATTTGGCCAATGTTTTAAAACACAACCAAACCAAAACCAGTCACTCTGTTGAAGGCAAGTTTAAAATTCAACTGTGTGATTTAATAGGGAAAAAAAAAAAAAGACCATTTGCTTGTGCACAGAGCTAATTAGCAAGGCTAATTAGTTATTGGGAAGTATGTTGCTTCAAACTATTACTGGAGGTGGGTTTAAATATTCCTATCAACGACAGCTCCCAGTTACAAGCATTAAACCTTGCTGCCTTGCACAGTAACATCAAGTCCCTCCAGATTAACTGGGTATTGAGATTAAGGGAACACAAAAAGGAACACAAAAGCAATTTTACAGAACTAGAGCCCAGCTTGGGAGCAACAGGTTTCCCGTGCCTATCGCAACCACATGAATTTTGGCCTTGTCACAGCGCAGGGCACAAATCCAAGTAAACAAGCCTACCTCTGAGAAACACACACATGGTCCAAAGACTACAAGTAATGTTTCCCAAACTCCACGAAACACGTTTCAAGGTCTCAGGGAATTAATCTAAGAAAGCAGCAAACTTTCAGCTAAAATCTGTGTATTCCAAAAAAAAAATCTGACTGAGAACTTCAAAGCACACACTTGTGAGGCACTTGCTCAACATTCCATATTTCAAAGTGTTTTCTAATTTTAAGACTCAGTTTGTAACTGAAGGCTCAAAGCTGCACTTCTCTTTTCTATGATTTTTAGCATTTCCAAAAGTAATCTCTTAGTAATTTTCTAAAAAGTGTGCCATGGAGATTTAAACACATTTTTCACTTCTACAGCTAACAATAAGATCAAGTCTCTATCCTGCTCTTTTTAAAACAAAGTTCCCCTCAAATTCTACCAGATTTCCTCTGTCTTACCACCCATTCCTGGCCAAATCCTGATATTATGCTCATGAGGAGCATTTTTATTTTGAGCTACTGTAGCAGCTACATTCATAAACAGAGGGTGCAGTCTCATGTTCCCACAATCCAACTTCCAGTCATTGCATTTTGCTGTCTCATAAACTGGTGAGGGCTTTGACTGGCAACATTCCTTCAGTCATCTCCTTGAATTTACTTCCCAGGACCTTACTGAATGCAGAGAGCAAAAGGGGGGAAAAAAAAGAAAGAAAAATAAAAAAAAGAGAGTTTTCTCAGTAACAGCAAAGACTTGTGTTTTAAATATTTGAAGATTTCTGACCCCTGCTTCTCCTAGGGCATTTACCATGTCCCTCAGTCACAATGGCAACCCAAATGAGGTCTTAGTCCAACTTTGAGCTGTCATCCTTCATTTTTCTTAAGATGGAAGAGAGTGAACCAGCAGCCTTTATAAAGGCAGATACAATGCCCCATGGTTTCTAGAGCTTCACTGCCCACCTGTCACAGGAACGGTGGCTGGAAAGGAAAGCTTCCAGCCTCCCCAGATCTTTCAAACCAAGGCCACGAGAGTGTCTGGACTTGGCTATCGAAACAACCACCTCTGCTCAGGCAAGTGACAAGGCAACTTCCAACCCTGCCAACTCACTTAGGGCCCTTCCTACTGCATTTCCCCGAGGATTTTCCAGCGGGCTCCTGTGTGCCAGAAAAAAACATTCACCTGGAAGCAAAACATGTCTCCTCCTCGCTCACAGCATCCAAAGGTGCCAGGGAAGGGGAAGGAGGTTGCTGTGAACCCCATCACACACACCCCAGCACCGAGGTCAGCAGAGTCTCTGCTCCACTCCCTCCCCTCCAAGTGCAGACTGATTAATCACTGCAGCTCGTGAGGCCAAGCAATAAATAAACCCTCCCAGCTCCACACACCTGCCCGGGCACACAGCGATGCACCTGGCAGCAAACCCCAGAATCACGCTCCTGCCCTGGCAGAAAAGCCCCACCACCCTCCCAGCCTCTCCACGGAAGGATGGGAAGGACCACCACGTTTTCCTTCTGCTGGACCCCCCCCAGCCCCACCCCGGGAGAGGGATGCTCCCGCAATATCCCCTCTCCCAGTGCTCCCATTATAAACCGGCGCCCCACTGGCTGCTAACCCAGGGCACCCCGCTTCCCGAAAGGAAAAACTTTCCTTTCCTACAGAGCTCCTCTCCTCCCCAGAACTACGTGAGATATTTATTCCCCCTCCCACCTCCCGGGCTGTTTCCCCTTTCCACCTCCTGGGCTATTCCCCATTCCACCTACGGGGCTATTCCCTTTTCCATCTCAGAGCTATTCCCCCCTTCCATCTCCCGAGCTATTCCCCCTCCCACCTCCGGGGCGTTCTCCTCAAAAACAAGGGGGGGAAAAAGTCCTTCCGCCGGAGGTTTGGCCACGGCAGCCCCTTTCCTTCGGCGATGGGAAGTCACTCCTACCCACCAGCATCCCGAGGAAAAGGGGATCCCTCAGCACTCCCGCCTGAGCTCACCCCGCTCCCCGCGGCCCTAAATCCCCCAAAATCATCCCGGGCGGACACCGCACCACCCCCGCGGCCCTGACCCCTCACTGAATCTCCAGACACCTCCACAGAAGGAGTCCTTCCCTCTCTTTTCCCGGGGGGCGAGGGCACATTTCCCCGCATCCCTGCCCACGGCCGCGTCCCGGGAATGGTGGCTAGGGGGGGGGCGGTGTGGGGGAGGGAAATGGCGGGGGCGGGAGGGAGCCCGGGAATGGCCGCACCGTCTCCTCGGGGTCGATGTCGATGCGGAAGGTTTGCTGCTGCAGCGTCTTCAGCGTGATCTGCATGGCGACGGGTACGTGCCGCGCTCCGGCCGCCCTCGTCCCTTCCCCGGGAAGAGGTGGCGGGGAAGAGGCCGGGAAAGGGAGGAGGAGGAGGGAGGCGGCGCCGGGCTCGGCGGGAGGGCGGGACGCGCATGCGCCGCCTCGGGCGGCCGGCACGGCGCAGGCGCGGGCGCGCCTGAGGGCGGGGAGAGCGGGAGGAGGGGCGCGGGCAGAGACGCAGAAATACAAAAATATATATTTATATATAGATAGAGAGAGAAGGAACGGAGTGATTGCGGGCGGAAAAGGTCTGCCAGTCCGGCCTGTGAGCGGACAGCAGCGTATCAACCCGGCCGTGGCGCTGAGTGACGCGTCCAGTCGTTGCTTGAGCACCTCCGGGGCAGTGACTCTGCAGTCTTCCTGGGCATCCCGTTCCAATGCCCAGTCACGCTTTCTGTGAAGAAATTTTTCCTCATATCCAGCTAAATCTCCCCTAGACCGGCCAGGGGAGATTACTCCATCACCTCCCCGGGCAGCCTGTTCCAATGCTTTTCACCATTTCTGGGAAAATATTCTTCCTAATATTATTCTTCCTAATAATCCAAATTAACCCCCCTCTGCCCCAGCCTGAGGCCTCTGGTGAGAAACTTTCTGAGGCTTTTCTTCTCCTCAGAATGTGCAATTTCTGTGGTGGTGTGGTGGGAATGTTAAAGGCTTGCCCAGACTGAGAAACAAGGTGAATTATGTTGCTGAAATACAAATCTTCCAAATTGCATCTTTCAGCACACACAGCAGCTGGGAGAAATCCTTGTCTTGCTAACTTCTTTATATTTAATTGCAATTCCTGGGGTATCAAGGACTCAGCAACTAGAAGTCACTAGGTTCAGGAGTTTTTAGGAATTCATGAGAAATTTCAGGGAATCATGGAATCATTTAGGTTGGAAAAGACCTTTGAGATCAGTGAGTCCAACCATTAACCCAGCACTAAACCATGTCCCCAGGAGCCACATCTACACATCTTTTAAATCCCTCCAAGGATGGTGACTCCACCACCCCCCTGGACAGCCTGGTCCAATGCTTTTCACCATTGCTGTGAAAAAATTCTTCCTAATATCCAAATTAACCCCCGCTCTGCCCCAGCCTGAGGCTGTTCCCTCTGCTCCTGTCCTTCCCAGCCCCTTTCCGGCTCCCTCAGGCTCTCCTGGGTCTCCATGCCCTTCCCAGCTCCGTTCCCTGGCCTGGACACACTCCAGCTTCACAATGTCCTTCTGGAAATGAGTGGCACAAGACAGACCACTTGTAAGTTGTTACACAAGTTTATTAATACACACTTGCTGGTTTATAGCACCTCAGTTCTATCAGTTCTGGTTTTGTAGAATATTAAAGACCATCTAGTCCCAGCCCCTCTGCCATGAGCAGGGACAAATCCCACTAAACCAGATCACTCCAGGTTGCTTTATTCAACCTGTCCTTGAACATCACCAAGTGTTGGGGCATCCACAACTTCCCACACAACCTGTTCCAGTGTCTCACCATCCTCACAGTAAAGAATTTTTTCCCTATATCCAACCTAAATTGAGGATAAATGGGGGCGATTCCCCTAAAAAGGGGAGATTCCCTAAATCTCCCCCCTTTCATTTTGTACCTATCCCTCCTTGTCCTATCACTACAGTTCCCAACAGTGTCCCTTTCTGGCTTCCCTGCAGGCTCCTTCAGATACTGGAAACTTCTCCAGGATGAACAGCCCCAACTTTCTCAACCTGACTTCACAGGGAAGGTTCTCCTGATGAACTTGGTAGCCTCCTCTAGAGTTGCTCCAGCATTTCCATGTCCTTCTAACACTGAGGCCCAAGAGCTGGATGCAGCACTGCAGGTGAAGGTCTCACAGGAGGAGGAGAGAGGCAGAATTGCCTCCTTTGACCTGCTGCCCACGCTGCTTTGGATGCAGCCCAGGATTCCTTTGGCTTTCTGGGGCTCTGAGTGCACGCTGCTGGCTCATGGTGAGTTCAGTAGTTTGCAGTTCAGTGTTTGAGTGGTTGGTGCATGCCTTTGATGGGTTATTAACCTGTGTTTGCCCTGGTGCTCTTTAGTAATACAGGAGGAGAGCTGCCACAAATAAACTTTAAAGTTGAGCCAGCTGTGTTGGTAAAAGAGACCCTCTCCCCTGCCCCTTGTAACCTCTTCCATCTGCAGGTGTGGGATTTCCTGGGGCATTTTCTTTGTATGAAGGCTGTCTTTCTGCAGAAGGGGATACTTATGTCAGGCTGACTTCATGGCAGTTAAACTCCAAATCTCCTAGCATTGTGTAATGGCCAGAGAATTTCTAGCCTGCCACATTGTCAGCTTGATGTTTGTAATAAGAACCATCTTCTAACTCATTTTGTTTTACAGTAGTCTTGGCTTCCTCACTGGTTTCCTCCCAGCAGCACGGCCAGCAGACAGCATTGCCAGGCAGAGGGAAAGAGGGAGACCCCTTTCCCTGCAGGAATGAGGGAATGGGGACGTGCCACACGTACACACAGGGCTGGAGGGGCTGCTTCTGCCAGCGCCCTGCTCATCGTGCTCTGACACACAGACAGCCAGAGCCTCCTGCAGCTTTCGCAACTAAAAAGAAACCGCTGACTGTTGCTAGTAGGAATCCAGCATTCTTGACAGCACGGAGTAACTTGCTTGCTCTGCGTGGAGAGCCATTAAAAGAAAAAAAAAAAAAAAGAGAGAGAGAGAAAAAAATATCACTTGCTATTTTTTGCTTAGGTGGTTACAACTTAAAAAAGGCTGCTTGTTCAGTTTCACTCCTGCCTGATACCTAAGTCTATACTTTGAAGATAAAAGGGATTTTTTTTGTTTTTAAACTTTTCATTCAGCAGTCCAGATATATGTAAGTGCTGAGCTTCACATGCAAACTGCAGTACCTCATGCTAAGGGGTTGTGTCAGTTTCACTACTCTTTTCTGCTCAGATTGTGTTAAACTACTGATTCTGACTTCTGTGTTTGCTGGTTAGTGTGTGAAGCAGTTCTGCCCAGGGCTAAGGGTTCATTTGCACAGTGGCTGTTTTGCTCTGCTTGTAAAAGCCCCACAATAACTGGGAAACAACTCCAGAGGCTGTGAATGGCTAAGGATGAAGGGTTTCTCCCTCTCCATTTATTTGAATTTTGAAATAGAATTTTGAAATAGAATTAGGGAAAAAAAAAAAGAAGCTGTGATTTTTCTTTTCCTCTGAGTGGTTCAAGAACTTATGACAACTCACTATATGAGGAATATAATAAATAAACAGATTCTTGGTATTTCCTCTAGCTCAGCCCATTCAGCTCCATAAAATCTGGCAGGGCTTGGCTCTCCAGTTCTTTCTTGCAGTTGCAAGAATTGAGGGTTGGAATTTCTTCCCCAGAGCACTCTCATCATTTAGTTTCATAGTGCTTCTCCTTGACAGCCAGTGCTTGGTGATTTTTTTTTCATTCTGTGTCTGAGGTATTTTGGGTAATTGCCCTGTGTACAGACTGAAGCATCACAGTTAGCTAACTTCATTTACAACAGTTTATATGCTGACTCAGTCAGCATACAAACCTCTCCTATGCAAAGAGAAAAAAACTTGGATTGATTTGAGAGAGATGTGAAATGAAGCCAAAGACTTAGAAAGATGTTTTGGTGGCAAATGCGTATGATGATTATTTTTGGATTCTTGCTTGCAAGTAACTTGATTTCCATGGTGCACTCACTCCAGCTGTGTGCTGCCATGGCTTTGCCCCTCTCAGCTCTTTTTGGTTGTTCATGATTTCCCAGGAACTGCTCTCTGTTCACACTCCTGGGTTCAAGGACTCTGATTGTTACAGAACCTGTTGTAACAGTATTAGTCCACTGTGTTGTCACCTCAGGTTATGTGCGTGTCACCTCTCCAGCCACAAAACAAGTCCCTGTGGCATGATACTCAGGTTTGTCTGCTTATCTTGGGAAGAGTTTCTGTGGTTTTCATGGCAAGGACTGAGGCAAAGACTAGAGTCAGTGCTCTTGGTAAGTCAATTCAACCTCTGCAGTAACATGCAGGGAGTACACACATCCTCCTCGTTACCTGGGTCATCCCACTGTCTTAGAAATCCATGCGCAATTCAGGCTGCCTTATCCTTCCCATAATTTTTACAAGTCCTACCCAGGTTCTAGGACTGATGGCAGATAAAGGATGTGAAGGTGAATCTCACCCCAAAGAACTGTTTAGGGAAGCAAGGGGTGAAATGGTGCTTGCAAGAAAGCAGCACATTCTGTTTCAGACCTTTTGAAGTGGGTGCAGGCTTTTCAAAAACAAGAGAGCACTGACAGAAATGGCCTGAACAAGGCCCTGAAGGTGTAAAAAGCAACATTTTTAGTCTGTGTTGAACTGGGAGGAGGCATGCAGAGGGCAGTACTCCAGGCAGATGCTTGTCAGTCTGGATAACAGAGGTGATGGAAGGGAGAGGAAAGCTTTTGAGCTGCTGGTAGGGGTTAGGAAGAGTTGTTACACGGGTAGCAGAGCTCCAGAAGGGCAGCACAGCCTGGAGGGGCTTGGGATCCAATGGAGCACATGCAGGTAATGGAGAGGTGAGGGAAGTTAGCACCATGACTGACAGGCAGTAACATGACCTTACCCTTAATGAAAGGCAGCATTTCACACTTATTTCACAATAAGTGACCTATCCCTGAAAAATGCTTCAAAAGCAGTCTTTTCCCACTGGTTATGGACATGAAATACAAATTAATTAATGGGTGGTGTCCTAGGCTGTAATGTTTATTTGCCATTAGGGTGAGATTTTCCTTTGAGTTGACTTCTCCATGCAGATCTCCCACTTGCTTTCCCTGTATTAGAAATTAATTGAGAACACCAGTGCACCTTTCGTGAAGGCTGAACCAGGCTGCAGGCACGTCTCTGGAGCAGATGAAACTCTACTTAGATTCCAGTTCGCTGTAACTCATTAATTCACCCTCAATCTTATTCCACAGGCATTCTGGAGCTTTATCTGCCTGTTGGCAGCATTGTTTCTTCTGGTACAGAAATAATTTGGGAGTTTACTTGGGGTGTGAAACTGCTACCAGGCTTCCTCATTGTGCAGGACTAACACTGAAGCAGGTTCACACTGTTTGTCATTATGGTAAAGAGCAGCTGTGCAGGTTAATCAGCTGCTAATTAGACAGTGAGATATCAGGCAGTGAGCATGGAGGCAGTGGTTACATGCAGCAAGGTGATTGTAACCTCTTCAGTCCCTACCAGCTGCAGGAAAAGAGGGTCTGGATCTTTCTTTTCTTTGGATTTATCTGTAATCTCTCATGTCTGCACACCTCATGGTCTGAAAAAAAAGGTCAGCAAAAGGAGCTGGATCCTTCAGATTTGGAGACATCTCACTTTGAAGCAGTGGTGCTGCCTTGGATGTGGGAAATAATTTTCAGCAGCGCTCAGAAGTGTGGAAATACCCATTGGAGTTCCTATCGGCTCTTGGACACCGTGGATGTTAGCACTGGAGTCTGCAGAGAAGAACCTACAATTCAATTTTATTGCACACACTGATGGAAAGTTATTATGAGATCAAAATGAAACCCAGTGGTTGCTGATAAAAGGGACTAAAATTTCTTTTATGCAGGGTTCATACTTGAGAGCAATTTTTATTTTTTATTTTGAGAGCAATTGCTTTTCTGTTGCTAGTTTTTTAGGCCTGATTGACACTCAAACAGCTGCCAAGAATACTTGGAATTCACTATAAAATAACAGCGTGGCAAGTGCATTAGACTGTCGTCTTGACAGGCTTATATATTTATTTTGCTAATTATGTGGGTGTAGTAATTGTATTAGGAATATCTAGATATTTTCCATCAGTAAAATCAGTACCAAGTATGGGGAAACCGGCAAAAGATTTCTCAGCTGACTCTAATCTGGAAATTTTCCTTAAACATATAATAAAAGTTCTCATTCAGCTGCAAAGCCTTTTACTTTATTTCCTCTATACAGAGATTTAGGAGCAGTAGCTATAGTTAGTATATTAACTTCTTAATTTAAATCACTATTAATTTATTTTATGCCATTTATTTAAGGAAGTAAGGGACAAGGGGTGGGAAGGGGCATGTCAGTCCAGGGTGTGTCTGCAAGGCATGCTGCCTCCAGGAGCCATTCCTACAGCATAGTCCAGCTTCACAACAGCACTGGGCTTGCAGGAGGAATCTAACCCCTTTATGTATCTGTTTTATCTGTATCTGTTTGTTTGGTTTTTTATATGCTCCCCTTGCTATCAGGTCAGTGTCATTTTGCAACTGCAGGAAATGAGGTCTGCCGAGAGAGGTCAAATGGGACTTGAAGTTGAGTACCAGGCTGCATAGTGCTTTTTGCCCCAAGCATGTCAGAGAAGAGGTCATCTTCCAGGCTTATAACAGTCATGGATAGTGACTCTGGAAGTTTATCCCAGCAGTGTCAGTGCCCTGACTGGCATTGGAATTAAACTCTTTAAATCTCTGTGTGCAGAAACAGCCTAGGAAAGGGAGGTATTGAATTCTGTATGCTTCAAGAGGGTTTATCTGGGAATAAAAAAAATATTTTTACCCATGTAAAGTTTCCTTATTTAATCACTGGTTTATTTGGAGCGCCAGACAGCTAAAAGGGAAGGGAATAAAAATGATTGGGATTTGACAAATGCCTCTGAAGACAGTTATCTGATGTCTGTGTCTGTTAGCAGGAAGGGCTGCTGGGGGGGGGCTCTAGGGGGGGGTTACAGTGTTTCAGAATGCAGACTCTTTGCCAAGTCTTCTAATATTTAGGCTTTGTTTGAGCTTCTGTCCTGTCTGTGTCCCTGCCTGTCCTGTAATAACAAGGACAAACGGGAGCCGGAAGCTGCACATTGTCCTCCTGTGGTTCTGCAGAGCTGCTGTGGAAAGGCCAGACATCTGAATATTCCAAAGCAAGGCCAATAATTGCATGAGCCATTAGAGTGGCAAATACTGCAGCCAGCCCATTTCTATTGACTGTTGTCACAGGGTGAGTCTTCCCAGCTTCAGGACAGTACCGAGCAGTTCCAGAGTAGAGTGCTGAGTGCTCTATAAAAAGCTTCTAGGAAAATGACGTCAGGAATCGTCAGCAATTAATCTGGAACATCGATTCCAAGAATAATATTTATCTGAAAAATAGTGAATCAAATCCTCCAGGTCTAGCTGGGCCTACTACAAGTAAATTAGATCAGTTTGTTTTTGTATGAGTCATTAATCATATTGCAGTCATCACTGTGGTTATCTGAAAGTATTTTAATTTAATCAAAATGCAGTTAAAACTCATGTAAACAAACTTGGCCTAAGCTGAACAGCCACATACACACACCAGTATTTTCCAGTGTGGTGTGAGGAATTAAACACCAAAACAGATTTTTCCACAGAGACCTGACTGTGGATTTTTACATTACTTGATTTTGAGCATGCACTTTCCAACACGTTCCTTTCTGCAGTGACTGCCAGATAAAAGGGAACAATACACTGTGCTCTGAAGCTTTTGTCATAGTGTTTGTAGCTTGTACAGGCCATCTGCTGTGGAGTAATGTTGCTGCTACAGTACATTGCTTTCCTAGCATGTGTGTAACCTGACAGCTGGGGAGTGTGAGCCCTCTGGATTCAACAGGAATTCACTTGGATGTGTAGTTATTCTGTCTACATAAAGCCTTGTGTAAAACAATACCAACTCCTGGGTCAGAGACCAAAAAAGCACAGTAGTTGGCACAGATATGGGTAGCTTCTTCCCCAAACTTTTACTTGGAGGGGAAGAATGGATTCTGGAATGAATTCAGATCCTGAAGCTCAGAGCTTTGTCCAGCCAGACTTCGAAAACTTCCAAAGATCCCACAGCTTCCTCTGGCTCCTGCTATAGTGCATAATTATTCTAATGTTTTTCCCCTTCTAACCATATGCTGAACTTCTCTAGGTTCTGCTGATGTCACTGTCTTTTGCCCTCCTGCCAGGGAGCATTCTTCACTGGGAAGACCCTGGCCCCATGCACTTGATCTCATCCCCACAGGCACAAGGAACTGTGAGCCACCCCAAACTATTCTCTGTTCCATGTTGATCCAGCCCCAGCCCCACAGACCCAGCTCTCAGGGTGATTATTTCAGTCCCACAGCTCCAGTGGCCTCCCCTGGGCCTGTCTGGTTTGTCAGTTCTGCCTGGGACCCCAAACAGGACACAGTGTCCCAGTGAAGCCTGGTGGGTGCTGAGCAGAGGGGATCACCCTCCCCACCTCCCTGCACCATGGATAGAAGAGAAAATACATGCAAGTCTGTTGGGATAGATCCCAGAGTCCTGAGGGAATTGGCTGATGTTGCCAAGCCACTCTCCATCACATCTGAAAAGTCATGGCAGCCAAGGGAATTTTCTTGCCTGGAAAAAAGGAAGCATCACTCCTGTTTTTAAAACTAGGAGAAAGGAAGACACAAGGAGCTACAGATCAGCGAGCCTCACCTCTGTGCCTGGGAAAATCATGGACCAGGTCCTTTGGAAGCAATGCTAGGAAGTGTTCTAAGATGTCCAGCATGGCTTCCCTAAGGGAAAATTGTCCCGGCCCATCTGGTGGCCCTTTGTGATGGAGTCACTGCAATGGTCAGCAAAGGAAGACTGGCCAACGTCATCCACCTGGATTTCTGTGAGGCCTTTGGAGAGACCTGGGCTTGAAGGGTGTAGGATTGAGTGGAGAAGGAGCTGGATGGATGGACACAGCCAGGGAGTTGTGGTCAATGGTCAAGGATTCCATGTCCAGCTGGAGGCTGGTGATGAGTGGTCTCCCTCAGGGCTTTGTTCTGGGACTGGGGGTCTTCAATACCTTCCTGAGTGACACAGCGTGATAAAACAAGGGGGAATAGCTTTAAGCTGAAAGAGGGCAGATATTTGGAGGAAAATCTTACTTCAGGTTGTAGGGAGGTCCTGACACAGACATGACCAGGGAATCTGCGAGTGCTCTGGAAGTGTTCAAGGCCAGGCCATATGGGGCCCAGGGCTACCTGATCCAGTGGATGGCATCCCTGCTCTTGGGGATGGAGGGGAGGGATGGAATTAGGTTATATTAGGGATCTCTTCCAACCTAAACCTTTCCAAGATTCTATGAAAATCTCCTTGTGGGAGGAATCAGGGGAGCCCAGAGGGCTGGCCAGAAGTGCTGAGATGTGGGAAAAGCCTGTGGGACTTTGCCCTGCAGCCTCCCAGGGAGACAGGAGGCACTACCCAATGAACCTTCTTACCTCACGTGCCCGGAGTTCACTGCCCCAGACAGAGTGACCTGGTGGAGCCCTGGGAATCACGGGAGCATTAGGTGCCTTCTGGGTGCACTTAAAATCATCAGGGACCTCTCCCAGGCTCAAAAATGGCCTGAGAGTGGCCTTGCACTGTCATCAGCCACCTCACTCAACCCCCTTCAGACAAATCCCACCCAGGCCAATGGAATTGTATAAGACAAGATTTTCTAGCAGACCCCTGAGCTGAATATCCTCTACTCCTGGAATTCCTCTGCTTCTTCTTCCCTGCCTTTGGGCTAAAACTCCTGGTAACAGTGTCAGTGGAAACTGAGAGGAAGAAGGCACCAAGTACCTCATTTTTGCCTGCATTTGCTGTCAATGTACTGCTGAACCCATTTGTCATAATTTCTTTACCTGATTTACTTCTTACATAGCAGCAGAAGCACTTCTTGAACCTTGGCTTAGCTTCAGTTCTTCTGATCACACCTCTGCACACCTCAGCAGAAATAATAATATAATCTCTGCCATAGCCTCTCCTAATTCCTACTGTGCTTATAATTTTTTTTTTTTTTGCATTGCTCTGCCATTAATTCTCTTTTTAACCAAGCCAGCCTGCTAAAATATCTGTTGTTTTTTCCTTGAGCATCAGCAAGGACTTTTTTTTTTGAGCTCCTTTGCCCTTCAAACCCCACAAGAGCTGGCTCCCATTAGAGCTGCCTCACGCCCACCTCTTCCCTGAGTAAGCCACAGCTTTCTGTAGTGAGCGTCAGGGCTATTTGCCTTCTGCTCCCCACCCTGGTCCAGGATCTTGAACTCCCCTGGGTCTGGATCATTGCAGTTGTGCCGTGACCAGTTCTTCCTTATTTTTAAGTAGCATTTTAAGTAACACATCCAGACCAGCATAATCCCAGTGGGTACATCTGACATCTGTGTTATCCCTGACATCCTCTAGGAATCTTCCTAATGGTCTTTCCCTTGCTGCAGGTGCCAGGGATGATGAATCCCTCCAGGAGAACCAATTCTCGGGGCCAGAAACTCGACCATGGCAGGAGCACTGTAGTTCTCTCTCCCACACTGTGCTCTATCTCAAATGTAGAATGCAGGAGTATGAGACAGGGCCAGCATACCAAATATGAGTCCCTAGTTTCCTAGAAATATCTTAAAGCATAATAAAATCAGGGATTTTGCTGTAGGCTTTGTGTTGTTGTTCTGTTCAGGGTATTTTACTCCATACGACTCTCCTAATTAATTATGATGAGTCAGAAATTGCTTCTTCTGTAACTGAATGTCTTCCTGTCTGCTGTATAATGTGTTTGTGATCAGTTTAAACCTGTTTAGTCTCAGGCCAGCACGACCACTTAGGTTTTCAGCATTCATTTGTATTCAGGTACAGTAATTGTACTACTCTCCGCTTGCATTTTGTGAGACTAAATATGCCAAACTTCCATAGTTTTGCCTTCTTTCTCATAAATATTTTAGTTGTTATTCTCTGCAGTTGTTCTGAGTTGTTTAAATGTTCCTTGAACTTGAGCTGGAGCCTGTGCAGCATCTCACTGGCGTGGTTTGTGCTTCTGGATCTTGCTTTGCACCTGCCCTGTGGAACCGCTTGAGTTTCTCACAGCTTTGTCTTCTTAGTGACATGTTGATACATTTAAGACACAGTTACACACACTTTCCTGTCTCTTTTAGCAGTTTTCAACCCCTGATCTCACAGAAATTCTTATATTGTTGCCAAACAAGCGTCTGGAGTTTATGCTGCTTGCATTTATACACTTTCTTCTAGTTTTCACAGGAACATCTTTTCCACATGGACAATGTCTGTAAACTGTGAGCTAATACTCCTAAGGTTCTGCAAGGTGTTTCCACATTTTGCAAGGAAGGAAACTCACAGTGAATGCCCAGAGAATTTCTCAAAGATCTTACTCCTGAAACAAGGTCCTCTCTCTGCACCTCTTTTCCTACTCTTCCTGGAGTCAGCTCCTTACCTGTTGTACCTTGATCGCCATTTCATGCCAGTATTGCTAATTAGTTCTCAGATGACCTTGAGTTACGTGGATAATGTTTTGTCTGTGCAAAGGGCATCACCAGAATATCCAGTATTTTTTGATGGCTCTTGGTACTCAAGGCTATTTTTATGTTTTGGATTGCTTCAGATGGCTTGGGCTGAATGATGCTGCTGTGCCTAGACACTCCTTACACCCAAGTGGATACAAACACACGTATCCCTGTTCTGTTGTCTTCTGTTGTCTGTTGTCTTCCCTTTAATGTTGTCAATGTAATTTTTTAGGAAGGCATCCACAGACATTTGCACACAACAGCCACAGCAAGTGCTTGAATGCAAATGGGGCAGCAGCAGGCTCACAGGGAACAGTGCCTTGCTTCATTAGGTGGCTGAGGAGCGTGCTGGGTGCTGTCTTTAAGAGAGATCTGCACAGATTCTTAGTTGGCTGCAGTGCACGTTCCAGTTGAGCACTACTTACCAGCCAAATTTCAAGGTTCAGCAAGCAATTGAGCTAGGGCAGACGGAATAATTACAGAGTTGTGAAAAGGCTGAAATGTAAAACAGATGAACAGATTGTTCCCTCTACCTGTCAACCTTGGTGGGGGGAAAAATGTTCAGCTTCTAGGTAGCGGCAGTCTCTTAGCTCAGAGGGGCTTTCCCTCTCTCCTACAGCCCAGAATCATGCTTTAGTATGCATTGCACACAGCAGTCTCACATCTTTAGTTAGCGTATTTTGTGTTCTGACACCAGCTTATCACCAGGACTCGTGTGCCCAGGTCCCTGCAATACACCATGCCCAAGGGTGCTGTTCCCAAGCAGAGTCCCTCAAGTCCACCTGGCCATTTCATATTTAGGGTTTGGTTGTCGCAGACATCTTTTCATTATAATCCTTTCATTAGGATTTTTTCCCGTCGAAGCTGAGAAGTTTCAGCAACAAAATGTAAACAATGGTTATCTGCTGCTGTGGAATGCAGCAGGTGGATCCGTGATTGGTCTCCTGTGGATGTTTGGATTTACTGACCACTCACGGCAGAGCTGCTCTCGCTCTCTGCCAAGAGACACATCTTTGTTATCCTTCTTCTCTATTTTATTCTTAGCTAGCCTTCTGAGAACTTTTCTTTCTATTCTTTTTAGTATCTTTATAATGTAGTATATATATCATAAAATAATAAATCAAGCCTTCTGAACATGGAGTCAACATTTTTGTCTCTCTCTCATCCTGAAAACCCCTGTGACCATGGTCACATTTGATCCCTACTGATCCAACCTTTTCTAGTGCTAGCTGAGCCACCTTTAGCTGATGTGCCCTTCCCCATTGCAGCTCTTCTGTCTCTGTCTGCACTGTAGTGAGGGGTTGCAGTACACAAGAGGGTACCAGGTTTGGCTCCAGTTTCCCATGGTTACCACTGAAATCAAATATGAATAAAACAGAGGGCTGATTTCCTTGGGATTTAGTAGCGGGTTTTTTTTTTCTCCTCTTTGCTCCCGACTGGCTAAAATCTTTCCTTCTTTTCTTTTTCTGCAGTTTCCAACTGCAAGTTTAAGAAGTGGTTCAGAGGAGTGGGGAGGATGCCTGACTGGGGGTAAAGAGCCCTGCCTGCTAATCCTGCCCAAAGTAAATGAACAGCTGATGGTTTTGATTTTAGCTGTATGTGGCTCAATCCTCTCCCATCGAGCACACTCTGCAAAATGCAACTACTTGAAAATTAGCTTCACAAATTTTTTTTAATTAAAATGAAAGAGGAAATTAAATTACTGCCAGTGAGAACAGAAGTAACAGTCATTCACTAATTGTTTGTCAGAAAACAGGTTCAGTGAAGGGGAAAATCAAACTTGATCGGTATTGCTGGGTTTGTCTTCATATTTTCTTGGCTAAATGGTGTTTTCTGAGATCAAGGAGAGAGCCAAACAACAGCAATTCTGTTTCAGGATTTATGCAGAGTTCGCTTGCATGTCAGGTTACAAATATTGGTAGTTACAGTAGCACTTAATTTCTGCTACAATTGTCACATACAAATAAGATTATTGAAAGTGCAAGAGGCATGAAAGGGATAATTTGCTTGAGATAAGAACTTTAAAAAAGCTCAGCATAAAGTCATTCAAGTTGGGTTTAAAGGGCAAACATCAGATCAGGCAAAGCAGGCAGACTTTAACCAAGCTTTAGCGAGACCTAGTGGAGAGGTCATGTTGTCCAAGTTAACTGGCACTGAGGAGAGAAATTAGAGTTATCAGGATTATAAATTTATCAGTCATAAATTTTTATAAATCAGTTATAAATGTTTTCTTTCTCCAGAGCACTGCTGCTGCATGGTTGCTGTAAGAGAAAAGCCTGAAAGGATCCTGCTTCCACAGAAGTGCACACTTAAAAAAGGAGCAGAAGAGAAGTAATGGGGAAAACAGAAAGAACGTGGCAGTGGAGCAACAATAGTACATGTTCAACAGCACTTCACATTGAGAGGAAAAAGACCCAAATAACCACAACCCTCAGCAGTGTGCTGCTTCTTATAAGGGATGGGGCTTTCACGTTTCCAGCTGGAGCACAAGAGACAGGCAGCTCATGTGAATTACATGTTTATCCATGTACAAATGCCACCCAATGCATTCAGGGTGGATTAAACCTCTTCCACCTGCTGAGAACAGGACAGAGGATGTGTCCTGTGCATGGAAACCCCGGTGATATCAGCCCCAGCTGTTCAGCACAGCAGCCATGCACGATTGCTGCAGCTGGTTGCCATGGCTCAGGCCGTTCTGGGATGTCATCAGAGACTTCCAGCTTTGCAGAAGACACTCTCAGTGTCCTGCTGGAGGAAAAAGAAGACAGGGCAAAGGACCCTCCAAAAAAGCAGCAAGCTCCTCAGCCAAGACCGCAGTGGGGATTATTTGGCTCAGCATGAAGATTCGGGTCTCCATTCCCCAAGGAAAACAGTTATGTTGTTCACCTCTATAGTAAAAACTTAATTGTAATATGATAAGTGCTTCATCCAATGTGCACATATTGACTGTTTTGGGTTGGGAAAAATAGTTAGCTCATGCCTCAAGATGCACTTCTCAAGTGACTGATTGCTGCTTCAGGTAGGAGATTTCCAAATCTTACTGCTCACTTACTGCACTGCCTCATTTTTCTCTGCCAAGTGATGTTGCCATTTGCTCTCTGAAGTGGGAGTGCCACAGAAACCTTACTGCTTTGTGAATGTCACGGAATTTGTCAGTGTAACAGTCCAAACTTGCACAGCAGAAATCTGGAGTCGCGTAAAATAGACTAGAAATCTCACTTTTGTGGGCCTTCAAAGGACATAAAGTCCTTTGGAACCTTTTATCCCTGGAGTTTTATTTCTCAGTGTCCTGCCATTTACAACTAAGATGTAAATCTTAGACCATCTGTACTTGCAGGTTTGTTGTAGCTTCTTCTCATGTCTATCTTTGAAGTGTAAGCCTTGTTTAAAGATAAGACTCCTGTCCTAACTTTGGGACCCAAACAGAGAGGTTACTGTCTTTAAAGGAATCTTGCTGGAGAAACTTTTTCAAAAGCTGTGAAGTTGGTGCCCAATTCCCTCTTTCTTGAAACGGTTATTCCCTCTTTACATGGAATCGAGGTGTGTCAAATTACTGTTTTACATCCTTCTTTTATCCCTCTTTTTTCCCCCCCCCCCATTCCCTGGAGAGCTGCCCAGTCCCAAGAAGCTTTCGGGGATGGTTTTTTCCCAATTCTGCTGTCACTTTGTTAGGAATCGGCAGCTGTGGGGCCAGCCCGTGGTCAGTTTTCCATGCGGGAATGGAGTGTGCGGATGTCGGGATCACTGCACTCTTTTTACCCGGACAGCAGATGGCACCGAAGCTCCAGAAACGCCACCGCTCTCCCGGACCATGACCAGCTTCTTTTTGGCTTCGACATCTTGCTGCGAACATTATTATTTCAATAGGCTTCCATTTGGCCTGCTGATAACTTAAAAGAACCTTTTGACAGTAGTATATATGTACACATTTTAAAAATTTGGTGATTTCTCCTGAAGCTTAACTTACTTTTCTCCTTTAGGGTACTTGGAGGAAATGGAAGAATTTATCTTATAGTGCTTTTAAGTGAGGATTCATTTTAAGTCTGATTTCTTGAGTTCATTTTTTAGACTAATATTTGTTCTCCAGAAGTTTGGTTATTATGAATGCTGACTTAGATGAAAGAGCAAATGTTAATCAAATGTATTAAAGTAATATTATTTCTAAATTGTATTGCTTCCTGATGTTAGACTTCACAGTTTATGTATAGCATTCAATAACTTACGAATGCTCAGTGCAAAACTGCTGCTTAAATGTCTTAAAAAAATAATACAAAAAGCCCATATATAAGATCTAATGAATTCAGTTGCAAATTTGACTCTGATTTCTATACTTTGTCAGAAGAAAGGAATTTGTAATTATCACTTCAGTTCTTATGAAAAGTAAAGTGTAACCCACTTGCTTTTTCATGTCCAGGACGGCAAGAGGCAGCTGACTGTCTGTGTCCAATCCCACACACACCAGTCTTCATGGCAAGTGTCTTGTGCCAGTTTCTTTCCTAGAAAGCACTTTTTATAGGTGCAAACAGAACAAGAAAAAGTATTCAATTAGTAGGTTTTTTTCCTGCTGATCTTCTTTTTAACAAAACCATTTTAGCACTGCCAACAACAGGAATATTAAATTACACATGATGGGGGAGTCCAAATAATTCTCTTAGCTCAACAGAACTTATGTATGGTAGAATATTTTTCTTCAGAAATGCAGAAAATAGTCCTTTAGGGGGAAAAAAAGGGTTGAACCATTTATCTGATTAAAATATTTATGGATGAAACAATTGTAGCTCATCCCTCATAATTTGTGGTACTCATATATCTTTGTGTGTCTCCCTGATATGAACAATAAAATAGATAAGAGAAGTTTAAAAAGTGAAGTCCATTTGGCCTTAAATAAAATAGGAGGCTAACCTTTTCTGGCAATGGGATTTCTTCTGACTTTCAGAATCATGGATTGCTCAAAATGTATGTAGACATTGGATGAGTAATTTTTGCCTGTTCCCAGTTTATCCACTGTAAATTCAGTTACTGATGTTGAGAAAACAGCAACATCTGGATCAACAACTTTTTACATCCCTCAGTGGCATGGATTCTGTGATAAAGGTATTTGTTAAGGATTTCTTGAGTGTTACTTGGGTTTTGGGTAGTAGATTTTTTTACGTTATACAGGACATTCAAGTGTCTTCCTCTGTGATTGTTTTCCATATCATTAAAAATTACAGCTCATATTAATTCTAATTCTATTGTTGTTGACTCTACTCTTAAGAACTATGCTAATTGTCTATTCTTAATTCCGTTTTTGAGGTTACCCATGCTGGTCAATGATAGTTGTTTTTCAGATATGTAATATGACAGAATTTATCACATTCTTACTGAATAAATAAATTTATCACATTCTTACTAAATAAACTATGCTAGTTGTGAATAAGATTAATTTAATGCATATCTGTATGATTGCATACTTGCATAACATTCCCAATAAGACAAATAATATTCCTTCTTGAATGATGCTTCAAAATAGCTATTTTATTTATTTAATCACTTAACAGACATAATAATTTAATTGCTACTACACCATTGCAGTAAACAAAAGTAACAACAGTAGAAAAGATGTGAAATTATGCTTGTTAAATATTGAATAAGTTCTGAGGACTGCCAGGTTAAGTGATCACATGGCTGATTCAGTATTCTGCTACCAGAAGTCAAAGTTTGCTCTCAGAACAAAATGCAGGTGTGAGAAAGAAGGAATGGCAGGTGGGGGGAATCTGTCTGAACCAGGCTTTGATTCAGGCTGCTGGGCAAGGGTTCAGTGCTTGGATTCACTGCCAGTGGCACAGGTGTAGGGAGAAAATTGGGAGAAAAGTGGGAGAAATAGGGAGAAAAGTGGCCAGTGATCTGTGTGAGACCTTGGAGCTCCCTGTGCTGTGTGACCCTGGCTGGGCAGCCCCTGAGCTCTCTGCTTTTCCAGGACACAGCTGCTTTTCCAGGACACAGCCGCTTTTCCTGGCAGTGGCCAGACAGTGTGGTGGTGTTCACAGGGGTCCCAGGATGAGGGAAGAGATGAGAATCTTGACTCCATGCTTCAGAAGGCTGATTTATTATTTTATGATATATCTATTATATTAAAACTATACTAAAACAATAGAAGAAACTATTTCACCAGAAGGCTTGAAATGAAAGGAATGGAATGATAATCAAATCTTGTGACTGACCAGAGAGTCTGAGCCAGCTGACTGTGATTGGCCATTAATTACAAACAACCACATGAGCCCAATCACAGATGCACCTGTTGCATTCCACAGCAGCAGACAATCATTGTTTACATTTTGTTCCTGAGGCCTCTCAGCTGCTCAGGAGGAAAAATCCTAAGGAAAGGATTTTCCATAAAAGATGTCTGTGACAAGACAGCTCCAGCCTGTTAGAACCCAGGGCACAGGGAATGTTTCTCTGCCTGTCCTGAGATGTCCTGATCCCCCAGGAGAACACTTCTTTTAACCTTAGTCCATGGAGAAAACTTCCAAGACTTTGGGATGAATTGGAATCTATGAGTGTATGAAATAGATAGTGGTGTAGTTTATCACAGGGTGAAAAACTTAGAGTTTTGGGTTTTTAGTCTGGAGGTAGATAGAAGACAAGATGGAGTATTTTGGGTGTTGTTTGACCTCCTTCTTGTTCTTCATCTTCTCCATTTTCTGCAGCATTGAGAGCACAGAGTGATTGGTTAAAAAAAGCCACAATGCAAATGTTCCACGAACAGACAAATAAATAGTTATTGGTAGAAAGGTAGAAATAAAATACGTTCCCTATACCCTAAATTCCAACACCATCTGAACCCCCAGTGCTGCTGCAGTATACAACTGACAAAGAGTTGTCTATTGTTCCAGCAGAATTCCTGCTCAGATGAATCTCCATGAAGGTTCAATTTTTTTAGGAATTTGAGGGTGGTAATATCCAGATTGCCTGTTCTGCTGGCAGGAGAAAAAACTGGGTTTGTGAGCACATTTCGTCTGCAGGCTCTTTCTCTGCAATCATCAAAGTCAATGGAACGGTGGGGAGGGTCAAACAGAGGTGAGGATCACTTGAACTGGTGTCCTCAGGTTCCTTCTTTGTGGTGGGGGCAGTGAGCAGGACTGTAACTGTGCTCGGGAGGCAAGCTTCAGTCAGCTGTCATCGTCTCTATGCCCACTGCAGACAGTCAATGAAATTAAAAGGCCTTCTCTGTTCCTTCAGCAGCTAGCTCAGGTTCTGTTAATTCTATCAGGTTCTAATAATTCTATTCCTCCCTAATGACCTGTGAAAAGGATCTTTTTCCTCTGCATGTTTTGAAGCCTCAGGTGCTCACCCACAGCCATAAATTCACCTAATGCCTGTCTTATGTATGACCAGCTCTCAAAAGCACCTCTCTGATTCTTTGTTTCTTGGTCTCAACTTATTATGGAAAGGGTGTACAGGCTCACAGCAAATGCTGCACAGGCAAGACAGGCTCTCTTCTCTTGCCTTTGTGCAAGAAAACCACCCCTTTGTCAAAAGCAGCTTCATGTGATTATCAGCAGCTCACTCAAAAGGCACATGCAAGCTGCTGTCCATCCTCCAGCTAACTCAGTATTTGCTGGGGAAACAAAACACCAACCTTTCTGTGCCCCTTGGAGGGCAAAGGAGCTCAGGAGGACTGGAATATTTTCAGTTTCAAGGCATAAAAATGGCCTACACTCTTCATCAGAAAAAGGAACGGTCATAACAGGAAAACATCCTGTAAACAGTGAGTTACTGAAGGAGCTCCAATGCAAAAGAGAGATACGAGAGAGATGGAAAAGGTGATAATACCACAAAGAAATACAGAAACAGTGCTCCTGCATGCGGTGATGTAGTTAGCCAAGGAAAAACTCAGGCAGAGCTTAAATTGGCAGATGATGTCAAACACAGCAAATAAAAGGCTGTTATTGCTCTGTTCCAGAGTGGAAGCACGATGAAGCTGCAGGTGTGCTGCTGAATGAGGATGGAAGGTTAATTAAAAATGCCCACAGAAAAGACACAAGTACTCAGTGCCCTCCTCACGTCAGTCATCATGGGTGAGATCAGCCCCCAGGTCTCCGTGCTGAGAAGCAATGACAAGAATCACCATGAGAGTGATTAGCCATGGGAGCCAGGAAAGTGGTGGACTTTCCTTGATGAAAGTATTCAAGAGACAGTTTGACAGAGAATGGAGAACTTAATCTAAGGCACTGCTTTCCATGGACATTTGAAGTGCTGTTCAAATCTGGACCTTTATGTTGTTTTTATAATCACCTCTGGTTTCTGCAGAAGAATTACAATGAATGAAAAAAACAAGTAGTCAGATTACAAACCTATTGTACATTTCTAGTGGTGACTTTAATAAACACTTGTACATGGCTCATCCCTTCAGTTTAAACTTTATTTCTCTTTTTCTTGCATGTCTGGCAGTTCTGTCCCCCTGCACTAATATCACAGAAGCAGCTGCAGAGAGAGAGGTTTTATTCCCCAAAACACTGAACTTTTTATTCCGAATTATTAGCTCATAATGTCTGAGCTTTGGCTTCTGTCATTAGCTCTTAACTTCTGTTTAAGGGTCAGTGGAAAAGCACTTTTTCCTAATGACAAAATTTTGTTGTAATTTCTGGTATTTGCAGCTACTCACCAGGTTATGCCTTGCAGAGCAAGATGTGATAATTTCTTCACAGCTCCCACTTGAATAATTTCCACTTTGTTGCTCTGTTGCTTTGATACACCCCTTTTTGGAAAGCTTTTGCGCTACCACACAGAAAGAAGGAGGCACAATTTTGTACCTCCATTCCGGGAAATTCTGTCCTCAAAAATATCCGTCAAACATTTTGGCAGATCTGACTTTTGAGGTCTGCCTTGGTTTGGAAAGACAGGTGTCTGCTGAGGAAGGCAGGAGCCTCCCCTGAAAATGGAGAATGTAAACCCTCCCCACCCCTCCAAATTGCTATGAATTTTAAATTAAGGGGGCTCTCAGGCAAAAATATGGGAGCAGCAATAACAGTTCTTTAATAGGGAAAAGGAAAAAAAAATAAAGGATAAAATGAACAATGCAGTACACTAGAACAACACTGACAGAGTCAGAACCCAACCTGACACCCTGTGGGTCAGGGTGTTGGTAGCATTCCAATTGGAATTGTGGCTGCAGCCCTCCTGCAGTGTCAGGTGTGGTTCTGTTGGAGCAGGGGGATCTGTAGAGAAGGATGTATTCTTCCTCTGAAGATCCAGTGGAAGAAGAGGCAGCTGCTGTTCCTCTGGGGAATCCAGTGGAGAAGCCGTGCTGGTGTCTCAAAAACCTCTGGATTATATCTGGGTAGGAATGCTTGGCTCCTCCCCCTGGGCTCACATCTCCCAATGGGATGCTACAGTTCTTATCAGTCATGCAGTGACATTCAATAGCTGTTATCAGCAGATGTTCCCTCCTGAGGGAGGTGTGAATGTGGTTACTCAGAGAGAGAGATAAGACAAACTGCTCACTTGACAAAGGTAATCTGCCATACAGATGATAATAGAAAACATCTTGCATTGCAACCTTCAACAAGGTCTTAGTGAGGAACATCTGAATTTCCACTCTGCACCGGAACAATATCCAGCTGACTACTGTGTTTTTTCCAGGAGTGAATAATGTTTACTGCTCTATGGTGTCCTGGAACCTTTTAAGGCCTCACCAGACAGCAGTGGTGTGATTACCTCCTGAAGAGGAAGAGGTTGTGCTGTCACAAACCTGCAAATACTCACCCAGATATTGCCTTTTGAGTTCCACTGGGCTGACTCAACACTGCTGTGACTTGAGGCTCTGTCTCTTGGACACTCCACAGCCCTGGTAGCTGGGATTTCACAGGGCAGCCCCCCAGCCCTGGTGCTGACATCCAGAGTGCTCTGGCTAATTCCTTTCCCCAGGCTGCAGGTCCAAGAGCTCTCTGAGCTTGCCACATGGTTTCCCCAGGACACGTATGATTGCCAGCAAGCCTAATTGCTTTTTGGCTGATGCAAGACATTCAGAGGGGAGAAAAAAATCATCAAAAAAAAAGAAAGGGCACATTGTACACAGTAGCCTGCCTCTGTGCCCCCGTGGCCATGCAACCTTAAGGTTTGGATTAAAGGCTTTTAAAGAGCCCACCCTTCTTTGTCTCCCCTTTTCCTTCTGAAAGTGGTCTTTTCCTCTCCTTCCAGCAGATGTTTTTCTGCTCTCAGTCTTCCCTCATTTCTTGGCATGACTGAAGAGAGAACACTTCCTGGGTTGTCATTAGTCTCCTTGTCAAGAGCCTCACAGATCAGGCCTGTCAGATGTGCAAAATCTATCACCACCTCATCCACAGTTTACTTGTTACCCTGCCGAGTTTCAGATTGGAATAATTAGTTTGCCTTGAGCCACTGCCAATTATTTTGCTGCTGTATGATTAAATGGACTGTAACTGAATAGCTGGTCACCAAGATTTAATGACTCTCCACTGTTATATCTAGCCAAGTTGAAGGGGTTTTTTTTTCCCCTTTCTGTCACCTCCCAGAGGACTTCAGCTGAATCTGAAGGCAAAAGGTCACAGACATGCACAACAATGAGAGCACAATTTGCAATGTAGAATAGAATAACACAGAGGGTCCCTAGTATCAGACAGAGTTTATGAGCAATGTGGTTAACAGGTTGTTTTGCATACACACAGAGACAGACGCAAATAAGAAAAATGAAAAATGGACTTACTTATAAGAGCTATATCTTTTTCCCTGATTAAGATAAATATTTTCCTGATTAAGAAAAGTACTCTTTAATATTCAACCCAGCCAGATCAAGGCATACTTTTAAATAGAAAGTTATATGCTGAAGAAAATGGATTCCTCATCTATGACTAACATTCTTGCAATAAATTAGTGTTTGTTTCCCCAAATTGATCTCCTGGAAATTAGACATTTGTTCTCTAGCTGTAAATTGCCACCTCACTAGAAGAAAAAGGCATAGCCTGTTTTTAATGTATCTATGCCAAGTTTTGATAACTATTATGTAACTCAGCTGTTGAAACTGTAAATCTATTAAAATGAAAGGATTTTGTCTGAGTCTTGGACTGAAACATTGTGGGCAATTCATCTACAGTCTGGACCAGCACATTTGAGCACATCAGCAAAAAGATGTTGATAGTTCTGTGTCTTGCTCATAAGAGAAATCACAATGTCCTATGGTACAATCTGTTAAGCAAATGTGGGTTTGTGGGTGATCAGCAAAAGCACTGATGTGATTTTTGTAGTTGGATGTAGATGTGTAGATCTGATCTATTAATTCGATCACGTAGGTGCAGAGCAGTGCCTCCCACATCCCCTGGTGCTGCAAACAGCCAAGCAATGATTTATCAGGCCAACATCCTCTTGATGAGAAAACTGAATCATTGAAGGCTTTCTGTGCTCTCATCAATGACAAAAAAGACACTGCCATTCATTCACATTCTTCTGGCAACTGCAATATGCAGGTACTGCCCCAAACTCAACAGGCTTTTCCTGGTCCTGGAATGTTCCTGCTGCTCAGCAGCAGCACCACCACCACAGACAGTGAGCTGGCAGCTCTGCATCCCCAGGAGACCTTTGGATGCCTGAACCCCTCTTCTTGAGCTCCTCTTTTCCAGCCAAGACAAAATGCTGAGTGCCTCTGTGACCTGGACAAGGCCAGCTGGCACGCTCTGGTGGCATACATTGATTCAGTGAGGGAAGAGGCCACTTATTCCCGTCTAGCCAGCCATGGTTCCAGCTGTGGGGAGAAGCTGGCACTTCTGCCAGGAGCATCTGCCTGGGCTGCACCACAGGTGATAAGAACAGTCCCTGATAGGAGCAGTGGAGCAGCCTTTGGGTTCAAGGCATGGGCGGGCAGTGGGGTCCAATGCCTGCAGGACCCCAGCAGCAAGCAGGGATCCTTAGGGATTCCAGGATTTAGCCACAGAAATGTTGTGTCTCTGAATTCAAAACGATATTCTGGCTGTCTGGAGGCTTGGGGCAGGTTGAAGAGGCAGGGACAGGCAGGATATGCAGAAGGAGCAGCATGTCACAACAACCATCTGAATTGCTGGTGACAAAATCCGGGGCTGGAGCAAAGCCCAGCCCCAGAAATCCAACAAGGACAGATTTCTCAGATGATTACACTGTGAAAGGCCTGGACCAGTGAGGTAAGCCCAAGACATGCATTTTCAGATTAATGCTGATTTTTGTTGGTTCATAAGTAACTTTGCAGGATTGTTTCTGGACTTCAGACTTTAATCAAAACTTCAGGACAAGACACTAAGAAGAAAAAGAATATCTATCAAAAATAACTCCTCACAGTCAATGCATATATAATAAAAAAACTCCAAATGTGGCTTAATCACCATTCAATCCTACTGCTGTTAAAGAGAAGAAAAGTATGTAAGGGAGTGTTAAAATAAGATACAATAAGTGCATTTACAACCAAGCTGTGCAATGGACAAAAGAAACTTCAATTCCAAGTGTATTTGTCTGCATAGAACCTTCAATATCCAGTGGAATAAGGTTGTGCAGCCGCAGAGATAATATCACTGTTTCTGTCTTCACTAACAACCCACAGATTTTCACAGATTTTCACAGTTCTTGTGGGGAAACTAATTGCCAAGTTTGGATGAAACTTACAAGCGATTTTGGAGGTCATACAATCTGTTTTCACAGAAACTAAATCCCAACTGGACCTTAACTAACCTTAAGCAAGTCCACTACATCTGCAGGTACTGCTGTGTACGAGCACTAATTAATTTTTGCTAATTAAAATTATTCAGAGGCAGATACAGCTATCTCTGGTTTTAATGTAATCACTAGGTAAGCCTGGGTGGAAATCAGAAACCCTTGTTTTGCATCTTCAGAAGCTGATTGTGGGCACATCCATCTGTGCAAAAAGAAATATGATTCTCTCCCGCAGACAGCAGATAAATATCATGTCAGCCCTCCTCTGCTGCTGAATCCCTGGATGATCCTGTTATCTTCCTTTCATTGTAGTTCTCCCTGGAGCAGGAGCCCTCCAGCAGCCCTTGCTCTGTGCCCAGGGAGGGAGGTGGGGTGTGAGGCACTCAGCCACAGCACCCCCAGGCAAATCCTCAGCTCCGTTTCACCAGGGACCAGCACTGGGAACCTGAGCACAACACTTCATTTGTGGTCTGCTGGCTTCTTCTCCACATTTTTTTGTTTCTCTTGTCTATTCAGCCCGTAATCTTTTCAAAGGCTGGGACTGTCTCTGGCTGTCTAGACACACAGGACCTATTACAATGGGACATTGATTTCTGATGGGGTCTCCATCTGCTTGCTGTATTGCAAGTGATTGCTGCTAACTTTGAAAGAGCTACGTTTCAGCATCAGGGTTCAGCAGTAATAAGGACATTTGGACTTTATTGCAAAGGTAAATAATGCCTCTGCTAACGTACTAATGAACAGAGAAATAATCTATTTAAAAATTACAGAAGTTTATAGGTTAAAGGTGGATTATGTGGTTTTCATGCTTGGCCAGTGATGTATGCTCTTGCTTTCTTTCTCTGCTATCTGCTGAAGCCAACTGAAATGTCTGACAAGTGGCTTAGTTTTTCTGTGCAGTATCTGTAATATATACTGCTATTTCTTAGCACTTTTTTGTTGTTGTTCTTATCACTACAGCTCAAGATTTTATTTGTAATACATAAATGTTATTGTACCCATTTCATGGAGTGAAATATAAGGGCATGAAGTGATACATAGACACATAAAAATTATCTTCCAAGGAAGAGAAATCCAGATGCCCTGTCTAATGCTTTAATCATGGGTCCAGCCTTTCTACAGTACAGTATTTTACTGGAAAGCCTCAAGGAAATCTCTCCTTGACACATGAAAAATAATAAGTGTGATTCCTGCCAAGATTTTTTTTTCTTTTTTTTTTTTTTTTGAGTTGACAAAACCGTTGCCATGTCAAAACAGTTCTCAGAATTGCATCTTTTGTCTGATTCTCACATCCTTTTCCTCCGCTTATGTAGGCAACCAAGAAGATTCTGGGAAGCTGCAGCTTCATTTTAGAAATATTCCTTTTTTTTCCCCCCAAAGATGTGACCACCTAAGGGAGCAGAGGGGAGGCGCAGGGCAGGGAGGATGTTTGGCACAGGGGTGGATGAGCAGCCAGAGACATCCCTCTGTCCCTTTGTGGGATAACAGCTGCAGCACTGCCACGGGCCCCTCTGAGAAGACAGAAATAACGTGTTTGTGGCCAATTGTTCAGCCTTGGCAAGTGACCCTGGAGAGTCAGTGTTAGCAGCTATTGATACCAGGAGCAACCGGCCTCTTCCTGCTTTTGTGAGAGCACACTTTGGATTACCCAGGGCGCTCTGCAATCCTGCTTTTTGAAACATGCCCAGCTCACCAGGCATCCCAAACTAATGGGGAAAAAAATTATAATTAAAAAAAAAAAAAAAAAACAAAACCAAAAAACCCAGCAAAGGCTGCTATGCAGAGCAGCATTTGAATAGACAGCAGCCAATTTGCCAGTACAACAATTCCGCATTGAGCTGATTCCTAGATATGAATATCCCTTTCAGGGAGAGCTTCCCAAATGAGGGAAATCCAGAAGCTGGCTTTTGAGAGCGAAATTCCCTGGGAATTCAGCACACAGCTTTGCCTGGCAGCGTTCCCACCAAAGAACCAACAAAAAGCAACTGGCTCTAATCCTTCTCCTTATGTATTTTGGCAGCTTTCTTCCATTTAAAAGGAAAATAAAAATAAAAGTCCATCTTGCTCCCACACTGGAAGAAGTCCAAGATACACACACTGGGAGTACAGGAACTGGCATTTAAGGTCCTCCTGACACTTTTTATGCTGGGTCTTTGATCACACAGAAAAAGGCAGTTTATTTTTGCCTTTTATGGTCTTAAAACAAAAAGCTGCTCTTGGAAGCTGTCTGCAATACAATTTGGTGTTCAGCCTTCCAGATAAAACTGTTCCAAATAGTGCCATAAAACAACAAACACCCCAATAATCCTGGTTGGGCCTCCCGTGTATCTCTTCTGAACCATTAATTTTGTGAAGATTAAAATAAATGTGAGACCAAAACTGCACTTTCGTTTTGTTTTGTCATTTGTGCGACCACTTTCTTTTAAAAAGCAGCAAACGTTTGGGAGCTCAAAGCTGCACCAAGACACAAACACACACGCTTTTTAGTGTCACAAGCCTTCGTGATTTTTGGATAAGATGAAGTCTGAGATAAAGTTGTGGGGAAGATAGAGTGTGAGATGATGGCAAAAAGCCACTTGTGTCGCTTCTGCTGCCCTTCAGACATGCTGTCCTCAGACAGGCACATCGGAAAGTCTGATCCAGGGTTTTTATAAACTCTGCTGCTCTGTCCAGGTCAGCTCTAAGTGATGTGTTTTCTCTGTCGAGCATTTAGTCATGCAGGGTATTAGCTCCTAGTATTTGTAGAGAACTTCTGTTCACTACGACACTTTGACCTTTATATGGGAACAAAAACAAGACATTGCAGTTGTCCAAGTGATTTTTAGTAAAGATGTTATGAATTGGCATTTAACATAGGTATTGTTCTCATGTAGCAAGCATCAGGCCTTGTATTTCATCAGCTAACACGTCTTAATTTGGCTGTTAGGGAAAAGTCATATCTTACCCACATGAAATAATCTTGTTTATCTCAGGAGTGGCTTGGAGAGGGCAGAATTCCCAAACTGGAAATAAAAAAAATTATCTGCTTTTATTCAGACAGACCTAGAAGGGCAAATATGGTCAGCTTAAAATGTCAGATCCTCAGATGTTGTGATGTCCTAGAATCAGTGGAAAATCTGATTTGCACCTACAGAGTGCCTAGCAAGTGTCTAATTTGAATACTCTGGAATTTAACAAATTCTAACTCACCTGAAGAGAAAGGTGTGCACTGCCACATATACCAGGCAAGAATCAGCAGAACGAAATTCAGTGCTCCTTTTGAATGGAAACTGATAGCATGTGAGGCATGAGATCTTGTCGAGCAGGTTTTGATACTCAGACAGGAAAAGCTAAACTGGATGGATGAAGCATGGTTGTTTCTAGCAGCATCTCTGACTGAGATGGTTTTCCATGCTGGTGCATCCTCACCAGTGGAGATGGAATTCCTAAGACGGAAGAGGGCCCCATTTTGACATGTTGCTGTGTTGTTTTTAGGGGCATAATTTTTGTTCAGATGAAGGACATTTGGGCAGATGAAAAAATGAAGCTGCAACTGGCAGAGGTTGTTGGTGGGAATTACAACATGACAACCAAGGCTGTCTGTAGGGTACAGCAGAGGCCTCAGTCCATGCCTCCCCATGCCTTGGCTGACAGCAGCATTTCAGACCAGTTGTGGAGACCTCACCAGGGGATAATTCTGCTGTTTCATTTTCCTGATCATAGAAGCAAATGTGTGTGTGTGTGTGTGTGTGTGTGTGTGTGCGCGTGCTGAGAGCTGCAAGCAGTGGGGACAGCTCTGGGGGATGCCTGCAATGCAGAGTGCAGTGCAAAAATGAGTCTGACCTCAGCAGCATCCCTCTCTGATTGAAATGAGAAGGAAAACAAAGCCTGCAGGGTGCACAAAGGTAAGGAACAGGATGGGACACACAACAGGTAATTCCAGTCCTGGATGACAGAGCTGTTGGGATGAGGGGACACTACTTTCAGAGAGCACTGTGCTATCATTACAGTGAAAAACAGCCAAGAAAGCATTGCCCCAGAATTCCCACCTGGGATTCTTGACAGCATCCCTTATTTGCTCTGTATGTGCAGATTTCCTTTGTGGTTTCCTCTTCCTCTTCATCAACGTGTTGGAGCCAGCCCAGGGGAGACCACCAGGATGAGCAGAGGGATGGAGCAGCTCCAGTGTGAGGAAAGACTGAGAGAATTGGGCTTGTTCAGCCTTGGGAAGAGGAGACTTCAGGGTGACCTAATTGGCCCTTCCAGTGCCTGAGGGAGACAACAAAAAAGATGGAGAGAAACTATTTATGAGGGCTTGGAGTGACAGGACAAAGGGGAATGGCTTCAAACTGAAAGAGAGTAGGTTGCTTTGATGGTAATTCTAACCCCAATCTTGCTGACTTCTCTGCTATACTACTGCTATGTAGTTTTTTGTACAATATTTTTAATAAATTAGCACAGGGGGAAAGGTGTTTTCTGATATTTGACGCTGTCATGCCCCATTTGGATCGTGCTGGCTTTCATACCTTGCAGCAGGTGGAAATGCACTGAAATTCTGGGTTCACCATACAGCAAGAGCAAGTCTAAGTGCACAGCACAGCTCATTCAGTGACTGACTGAACTCTGGTTTCACTTCTGCAGCTGCAAATGTGGCAGTCGCATCTGTCTGACAAGTTGTGGCTGCAGATTTAGCTGGATGGATTGTGGGGTATTTCCTCCTAACCACACGTCAGTGGTAATGAAATCATGTTTCACAATACCTCACTGTCAAAGGAACACCATTCAGCGGAGCTTCTCACAGGCATCAGAAATTGTCTATTTAGGGCTAAAGGGTTCTTGAGCAGCAGACAGTGGTGAGGGTTCAGCTGGTTTTTCACAAGTACAAAACAACCATGAGGGAAGTCAGGTGGGTCTCCAAGGCTTCAGTACGCTGCTGAACTGGCAGTATCCAGGCAATCCAACCATTTCTTCTCTGGTCTTCTGCACTGTTCTTGCCTGACACTTCTCTCTTATTCAGAAACTGTTTGTCTGGATCTGACTGCTTCCCCCTCTTCAACCTTTCTGGGCAGGTGCTGAGGTGCTGCTCACTTTCCTTCTACTCCTACCAAAGGCTTTCTGCTCCTGTGGAAAGGAGCAGCAGGAAGGGGCACGAGCCTTTGTATCAGCCAGCACTGTTCACTGCCCAGCACATTTACTGACAGGCAGAAATAAAACCCTGAGGAAGAAGAGAGCAGCAGAGGTGCAGAGACATGATCTGATCTACTCCTCCCATCACAAGGGTGGTAGCCGCCTGCAAAGGACTCAGATTTTGGCCCTTTCAGTCATGAAGAAATTCTCAGAGACACAGAAGGCCTAAAAAAGTAATCAACACAACAATGCCTGCTTCATCTACCACAACTCCCAAGATAGAGAATCAAGATAAATTTCCATTTACTCAGTGGTGTGGTAGCCCAAATCTACCATTTCTCAAAGGGTCACAAGTGGTCATGCTCTGTGCTGGTGGGCTGTTTGGATGCTTTTACCAGGAGTAAATCAAAAGTAGTACTAAGTATCCTATGCCAGAAAAAAAGTGAGAAATTTGATTTACTGCAGAATGCCATGGAAAGAGCACATTTAACGACAGCTGGAGCAGAGAACACCTGTGATATCCAGTGTATGGCAATCACTTTGTGCTGCTTTTGGCTGGAACACAATTAATTTCCTTCACACAGGAGTGTGGCTGTGCTTTGGACCCGTGCTGGGAGCTGTGCTGGTGACACAGGGATGTGCTGGCTGTGGAAGCTCAGAGTTTGCCCATCAAGGACCTGGGAGGGGACAGGGCCAGGACAGCTGAGCCCAGCTGGCCCAAGGGATGCTCCAGACTATGTGGGACTCGGCTCAGCACACAGAAGGAATGAGGGACATCTGGAGGGATGGCTTTTGTCTTCCCAAGCCACCTGTGATGGAGCCTGGCTCTCCTGGGCACTGCCTGCCCATGGGGAGCAGGGAATGAGCTCCTTGTCTTGCTTTGCTTGTGTGTGCAGCTTTTCCTATTTAAACTGTCTTTGTCCCAACCCAGGAGTTTTTCTCATTTTTGCTATTCCATTTTTGCCCCTACTGCACTGCTGGGGGAGTGAGCGAGCAGCTGTGTGGTAATCACTCACTGTCAGTCCTTTTTGGCACCCAAAAATGGGGCATGAAGGGTTTGAGAAAATGACAGATTTGACTGGAATGTGCCTTTTAGATCTGCCACTGGATTAGGTTTTGGTATGCAGTACAGTTGGCTGGCCATAAAGAAAGACGTGCTCTGTTTTACACAGCTACAGTTGAAGGTGTGGATAAAGATGGAGTACAAGGGAATTGCTCATTATCCAGGTTGGCCCCATGCTATCACATGTGTGATTCCTGCATGCTTTCCTTCCTGGAGGACAAGAAGAAATCTGGTACAGTCTTTCTCTAGAAAGAGAATGATAAGGAATGGAAATAAAAATGCTGTGCCACACACAATCCTCTTTCTCTGCTTTAGTAAGAGCTCCACTCTTTCCCCACCTCGCACATGAGAACCTGTGCTTTACATCCTGGTGATTCTGATGTCTTCAAGTCAGAACTGAAGCCTCCAGGCCTCAGATTTCTGGAGTCTTGACCTCTTAGTCATAAAAGGATAGGGGTGTTCAAGAATCAGCACGTTTTAGGTTGGAAATAGGGGTATTCTATTCCTATCTGTTAGAGGAGGAGCAGGTAACTACCTGCTGTTAATTGGGCAGCTTTTTCTTTATCTCTTCCACAACTAATCCTCCCTCCAGGAGATCTCTTCTGTTCATGGGCCATGAATTATTAATTATCTTCTGTTCATGGCCAGTGAGTGTCCCTGTATGGCTGATAAAATTCCATCATCCCATGGGGAGATGCTCTGCCAAGAGGGAGGAGCCAAACATTCCTACCTGGATATAATCTGAGGTTTGGAACACCATAGAAGCCTTTTCCCAGTGCGTTCCCAGAGGAAGACCAGGCCCATCTACACCACCCATGGACCTTCAGAGGAAAACTCCACCCTTGTACAGGATCCCTGCTCCAACAGAACCACATCTGCCTCTCCAGGAGCACAGCAGCCATTATTTAACGGGATTGCCACCAACCCCCTCACCAACAGAGTGTCAGGTTGTGTTCTGACTCTGTCGGTAGGTTTTTTTTGTACTATTGCATTTGTATTTTTAATTTTCCTTAAAAAAGAATTGTTATTCCTGCTCCCATATCTTTGTCTGAGAGCCTTTTAATTTCAAAATTATAATAATTTGGAGGGAGGGGTTTACCATTTTCCATTTCAAGGGAGGCTCCTGCCTTCCTTAGCAGACACCTGTCTTTCCAAACCAAGACAACATGGGATCACTTAACTGTCCCCTCTGCTAGTCCTTCTTGTCTACTTTTTCCACAAAATGCTGTTCAGTTCTTTAGCTGAAGTAAGAACTGATTGTCTGCCATGTCTGAGAGAGCCACACTCGGTGTGGAAATGCCTGGATGTGTCTTACTCAGCTGCTGTAGATTTTGTAGGAGTTTTAATCTCTGCTAACCCTGCTGCAGAGGGGGAGCAGAGCACTGGACACTGCTGCTTGATGGGAGATGGCAGCCTCCAGCTCAGGAGTGATACCTTCCATCTGTTCTTACAGCCATTGCAGCTTGCTCAAAACCTTCTGATAAAATCCACACCCTGGAAAACATCTCAGAAAATAACCATTACACTTGTTTTGTCTCGCCTCCCACTTAAATCAGGCTTCCATTTGCTTTTGCTGCTAACAATTGGGTGGACTTTCCCACAGGAGAGGTAAAGCAGAGTCCCTCTTTGAGGCATTTGCATCTTTGTAGGCATTGGTGGCTGGAAAAAAACGTCCTGGGATACATTTACACCCCTAGGTCCAAGATGTTCTCATGTGCTGGATGTTCTGAGCTTATTTTTGGTAATACAATTATTAATTAATTAATTAATCAATCAATTAATATTATAGTTATAATTATTATTATATCTTCTATATTATATGTTATATCTTCTATATTCTATATTCTATATTCTATATATTATATTATATATATTATATAATATATAAAATATATTATATAATATATTATATAATATATAATATATAATATATTATATATAATATATAATATATAATATATTAATATATTAATATATTAATATAATACATAATATATAATATATTAATATATTAATATATTAATATATTCTATTATAATTATATTAATATTATAATATTATAATTATTTATTAATTAATAAGATGTCCTGTGCTCTGAGAGAATTCTCACCCCTCACCCTGCACCTCCTCCTGAGGTCTATTTTGGCCGTGAAAAGGAAGCAGCTGAGTGGAGCAATTTTGGGCAAAGGACCCTTTGTGGGGTTCCATGAAACCTTTTAAAGTGAGGCCATCCTGATGGTATCTCAATGATACCTTCAGTTTTTTGTGCTTGTAGATCTGCCTTTTTTGGGGGATTGCAGCCTGGGTGGACAGCAGTGAACTGCTCAATAACACCTTGTAGCTCAGCTGGGGTGTTTAGAAGCCCAAGGAGTCTTTCCTTCCCACGAACCCTATGTGATTTACTGGGAAGGAACTTTTGTGTATTCAGAGTGACCACAGAGCCACCAGCAGAGACCAGGGGCCACACCAGTATCTGCTAAGGGACAGCCCTGGCACTCAGACCTGTACACGAGCAGCACTTTGCCCAAAGCCATGCAGGCAAGGCCACCTCACCCCTGCCCCTCCCTGAATTCCAGATGCGAATCCTCCAAACTCCCCCCTGTCAATTTTTTGCTGCAGAGCAGCTCCAGGGCCTGGCCTCCTGCTTGTTTCCTGTGGAAATTCCTGAAAGTCTTCCCAGAGGTTAGCAAAATGTTGTCTTGCAGAGCTGCCAGCATACCAGGTAGGGGAAAATCTCTGGAGATCAAAGAGCCTTCCTGCTGGCAGCTGCTTCTGAGAGCACCCTGCAAAACCCAGTGCTGGTGACTCTGAGCACAGCCCCTGGTCCTGCTTTAGTCCCTGTCCGAAGCCAGAATCACCACCTACTCCTAACCAAGACCCAGAATGAGTTGTGCAGAGCACCCCTCACATGTTCAAGGTGCACAGGAATTGTCAAAATTTTAGAAGGACACCTTCTTCCCCCTGCTTTTCCTTTCCCCCTTGAAATGAGATTAGCAATTCCCCTCAGGATTTCAGAATGCAAAGGCTCAGATCAGCCCTAACACTCACACATCATAATGTGTTTTATGCCCTTATTTAGGGCCAAGCAGTGATCTGTGTGCTCAGTTTTCAGGAGAGCTGCCTATTCCTTGGCACAGCCTCTCTGTTTCACAAGTACTCAGACAGAGCAGCCTGTCAGCCAGAGCCTGGCACTCCTGCAGGCCAACAGGATGAAGAGGGGACACAAATGTGGTTTTGGGATCACCAGTGCTGCAGGCTGCTCAGCAGGAGGAGGAAATGAGCAAGGGCCAGAATAGAGGCAAGAGCTGCTCAATTTTTGGGTTTTTTTATCCTGGGGTGAAGGTGGGGAAAAGCAAAGTCACAGCTCTAACAATCTGCTCTAGGCAGGGTAACTCAGAGTTGCTTCAGGCCATTATCAACACCTTCCTACACATGTACCTAATTAACACTGACTGATCCTAAAGAATCATTAATTTTGGTGTCCTCCTGTCCTATCCACAAGCAAGCCAAATCCTTACTTTTGGCAGAAATTTTGAGTTCCTCTTGACCCTCCCACTTGATCACTGGAATTGCTGATGCAGATAAGGAGGAGAAGAGCTCATACCACTTCTCCCACATTCACTGAAAAGCTTCCCTCCATATTTGAGGCTGTTGCCACAACAGATTCCTTTTGTTGTATTTGGGCACTTCCACATTTTGGTTTTATTCCCTCTGGCGTCGGGAGCCCAAAATCATATTTTTTTAAAATAAAAGGGAAGCTTTAAAGTGATGCTGAGCCCTCTTTAGTACAACACCTCTGGTTTCCAGGCTTTCTCTTCTGCCTGTTAATCTTGCAGCCCTCACAGAGCAGCCAGAATGATGCCCAGAGATGCACCAGAGGAACAAGTCCTCTCTGCTGTTTTTTCCCTGATGCTAAAGGAATATCTGCTGTTTGCCTTCAACACGAGGAAATCTTATTTCCTCCAGCCTGATGAGCAAAGAGAAGAGTCAGAGCACTGGCCCCTTCCTCTCTGCTTCCTGCAACAACATTGCCTTCCTTCTGAGGCCCACAGGTCCCCCCTTGCTCCCGAGAATGAGCCTTTGGCACACGTTAAACCCTGCAAATGTCAAGACTGAGCATTGTTCCAATGATGTCTCTGTGTCCCTTTGCCCTGCTCCCACCCCACCTTTTTTGCCTCTGTCCTCCTCCACGTTTTCCTCATTTCCTTTTCCTTTTCCTGCACCAGGCACCTGTTAAGCTGGAGCACAAAAGGAAAAGAAATGTCTTGTGAAATAGGCAGGGAGGTGGGCCATAGCAATTGAAAAAGCAGTTAAGCAGCACAGCAGCACTCTTATGGGGCTTTTCTCTTCCAAGCTGTGATTTTTCAGCTGGAGAGCAGTCAGCTTATAAATTTGCTATTTAATCTGCCGTGTTCATGGCAGTGCAAGCAATCAACAAATTAGCACCATTTAATTTCTTTCCATTGTATCTGTTGGGCACCATCCCGTTCTCAGAAGAGAGAGCTGCTTTTTCTTTTTTCTTTTTCTTTTTTTCTTCCCCTTTATTTTCTTTCTTTTCCTTTTAATAACCTTGAGCTGCTCTGAGTACTGCAGCATTGCTGCATCTGGCAGTGTGTCACACAGACCACACAGAGAGAGGAGGTCAGCCTGGGGCAAGCACCAAAATTCTTGCACAGCATCAGCTGAGGCTGATTGGGAAATGCACTGGCAGGGGCTCAATCCCCCCCTGTCTCACTCTGAGCTTCCAGCAGGAGGAACCTGTGGAGCTCAGGTGAGTCTCCCCATTCCCTCTGGCCAGGAAAGGGCTCCTTGCCCTGGCAAGCAGGGATGGCTGGGATGGGGGTCCTTCCTTGAGCTCTGTGCTGGAAGCAGCTGTGAGGGTCTGAGACAGCAGATTGCCCCTGCACAGGCAGATGTGGCAGCTCAAAGGTTCATAGGAGACCTGTGCAGCACCTCCAGAGGGGGGGACATCAGTCAGCAAGCCCCCTGCAGCAAAATGATGAGCAGCAGCTGCTGCAGGAGTGATGGTGTTCACAGGGGTCCCAGGATGAAGGAAGAGATGAGGATTTGACTCCATGTTTCAGAAGGCTTGATTTACTATTTTATGATATATATTATATTAAAACTATACTAAAAGAATAGAAGAAAGGATTTCATCAGCAGGCTAGCTAAGAATAGAATAGCAAAGAATGAAAACAAAGGCTTGTGCCTCAGCTCTCTGTCCGAGCCAGCTGGGCTGTGCTTGGCCGTTAATTAGAAACAACCACATGAGCCCAATCCCAGATGCACCTGTTGCATTCCACAGCAGCAGATAACCATTGTTTACATTTTGTTCCTGAGGCCTCTCAGCTTCTCAGGAGGAAAAATCCTAAGGAAAGGATTTTTCATAAAAGATGTCTATGACCGCAGGACCAGTGGGTCCTGACTAGAATTATGCCAGCCAACCCTTTGGTCCTCTGTCTTTGGTGCCTCGTTGTGGAAATGGTCTGAACTTTATCAGTTTTAGTGGATCAAAGTAACTTCTTTCTGTTTGCAGCCGAAGAGTTCTCGTTTTGAAGTCTGTATCAAAGTTCCTATAAGAATTTTGACTTATCTTCTACATTTTGTTGATTTTAGGCATGCCCAAGGGTTTCTTCTTCAATTGCTCATTGACACTGGCCAAACCAAGACAAAACCCCAGGCTTTTTCTTTGAACTGTACAATGGAGTGATCAGGAGAGTGGTAAAAACTGGTTTCACTGTAAAGTGAAGTACATTTTTTTATTTGTAATTAACATGATCTTTCCCTGGTGGGTGACATTTGGCAAGTCACTTCACCTGCCTTGTCTCCTCTTAAACTGTATTAACTCATCCTCTGTCTTTTTTTTTTTTTTGCTCTAAGATCAGCAAAACAGGTGGTGGGCTTTGGTCTGTGGTTGCCCAAACCTGATCTCTACCTTGCCTTCAAATAGTGAGAATCTAGAAATGAAAATATTCAGGACAAGGACATTGCCACAAAGTAGGAATCTGAGTTGCTTTGCCTGTGTAGTTTGTATTTTCACTACCCTGCTCTGTCTAGCAGATCTCCCAGGGACTTTCTTACTAAACAATAAGTGAAGTGGGTATTCTCTTGGGTCAGATGGGAATTTGTTAAAGCAAAAAATTTCATTTAGAAATGAATTATTAAAGGTGCAGCACTCCAGAAAAAGAGTTTTCATTGCTTTAAAGTGGGTTGTATTCTCGACTCACTGCAAAGACCAGTGGAGAATTATTTGTTTTGGGATCCCGGTGTAGATATTTGCCAAAGGGACTCAGCTGCCATAGCAATCCTGCAACGTGTACCCAGGAGCAAAGGGCTCTGGTGTCAGGGTGACCTGGTGGGTGCATGGCAAAGGGAGCAAATGGGTTCAATTGACAGAACAGCTAAACTTTCATAAGGCAGGAGTTATGAGAGAAGTCATTCTGCTTTGGAGGGGAAAAAAATAACCAAAAAACCTTCTTCAAAGCACACAGCATCATTAAAATGTGTCCTGTTTAATTGCTGTGTGGGTGGGATGGTCTACCAACAATGTGCTGGAATGGTATCTTGCACTCATCTGAAGTAGATAAGCTCTTGCCTCTGCCTTCTTTTAAATTTATTTTATTTTTTTCCACTGTAAAACGAGGCGAGTTACTTAGCTAGAGAGTCTTTTAATTACTCAGAGCTGAGGCTTGATCTGACAACCTTTCTTTCTCTAAAAACCCTCTCTAAAAAAACAGGGACTTTTATTTCATTTTTCACCTCGCAAGTGCGGAGCCCTGAGCCGACTTGTGGTTTTCAGATGTTACTGTGACAGAAGTGCTGCCACTGGGTTTTGTTTGTTTTTGTATTTGTGCTGCAATCTTCTGGCCCAGCACAGGCAGAGGATACTTGCATCCTGTCCCCTTGCGCCAGGGTAATTCTGTATTAGGGAAAGATGGGTCACTTCAGCAAAGTGGGAGCTTTGGAGTGGGTTTGAGAGAGGAGTCTCAGCCCAGCATGAAGCAGGGCAGAAAGAGCGTAAAGGGTAATTTTTTTTTTTTTTTTCAAAAACTAAAATGTGGGTTTTATGCTGTCATTTTTTTTTTTCGCACTGGCAGAAGGTCTGTGCTGTAAGCTATCACATTTTCCACAGTATCTGACTGCATGGGATAGGAACATACCTTTCCCTCGACTTAAATCCAAAAAGAAAGGGTTGGCAAATTATGAGTGCAGCAAAAACACAGGAGCAACTGCAGGGAGATGAAGAAAACACTACACTGCAGTAGGTTGCAGGATCAAAATAGCCCCTTTTGTACCCCAGGAGGAGTAAAGAATGAGATTTCTTCTCCTTTCTCTCCCTTCTGTGCTCTCTTCTTTGTGATGCATATTCTTATGGCTGTGGTTAAGAAAAACCCAACAAAACCAAGTCACTGGACAGGCATGCACCAGCAACCCTCAATTTCTAAATCTCACATTCTTTCTTTAGCAGCTGTTTCTGCTGCAGATATTAAAGTTCTGCTGGGTGAACCATGAAGGGGCAGCACTCTCTTTCATGGGCAGTGTGTGTTTTGCAAGTTGGTGAGGAGCTTTCTGAGGCTTTTCTTCTCCTCAGAATGTGGAATTTCTGTGCTGGTGTGGTGGGAATGCTGAAGGCTTGCCCAGACTGAGAAACAAGGTGTATAATGATACTGAAACACAAATCTCCCAAATTGCATCTTTCAGTGCTGGAAGAAATCCCTATCTTGCTAACTTCTTTATATTTGACTGGGGTATCAAGGACACAGTGACTAAAAGTCACTAGCATCAGGAGTTAGGTGAATTCATGAGAAATTTCAGACACTCACAGAATCATTTAGGTTGGAAAATACCTTTGAGATCAGTGAGTCCAACCATTAAGTGCAGTAGTGCAGTGATGAGAGCACTGGACATAGAAAGGAGATGTCACCATAGCACATGATCTCCGAGCATTTCTCTGTGACATGGAAACACACGAAGTCTCAACTGTGTTTCCAAGGGGAGCCTATGGTACAAGAAAGACTCCTCTCTCCTTGATAAACTGAAAATTGATTATCTAAAGAGTAGTGATACACCGAGAGTTAGTGATCTGAGACGTAGATGTATTAGAAATTTAGCAGGGGGAGGAGGAATGTTTTTAGAAAGTTTTCATTCTGAGTTCTGTGTGTGTTTCTTTCTATATATAGTTGTAAGTTAATAAAGTTTTTCTTCTTCATTCCTAAGGTGGAGCCTGCTTTGCTCTATTCCTGGTCACATCTCACAGCAGACACCAGACAAAATATATTTTCATAGACGCACTGACATTGTGCCAGCGTCAAACCGTGACACCCAGCACTAAACCATGTCCCCAGGAGCCACATCTACACATCTTTTACATCCCTCCAAGGATGGTGACTCCACCACCTCCCTGGGCAGCCTGTTCCAATGCTTTTCACCATTCCTGTGAAGAAATTCTTCCTAATATCCAAATTAACCCCCCTGGCCCAGCCTGAGGCCGTTCCAAACTCTGCTGCTGTCCCTGTTCCCTGGAGCACAGCCCGACCCCCTCATTGTGCTGTTGTGAGGGCCCCAGGACGAGGTGAGGGATGAGAATTGACTCCACCTTCTCAGAAGGCTGATTTATTATATAATGATGTTATATTATGTTAAAAGAAAATTATATACTAAAACTATACTAAAGAAAGAGGAAGGAGACATCAAAAAGCTAGAAAAGAATGAATAATAAAAACCTGTGACAGACACAGAGAGTCTCACATAGCTGGCTATGATTGGCCATTAATTAAAACCTATTCACATGCTGGGTAAACAGTTCTCCAAATCACATTCCAGAGCAGCAAAACATGGAGAAGCTGAAGCTTCCCAGCTTCTCAGGAGAAAAGATCCTGGTGAGGGGATTTTTCAGAGAATATCACGGTGACACCCCCCGGCTGTGCCCTCCTGGCAGGAGCTGTGCAGAGCCACAAGGGCCCCCCGAGCCTCCTCTGCTCCAGGCTGAGCCCCTTCCCGGCTCCCTCAGCCTCTCCTGGGGCTCCATTCCCTTCCCAGCTCCGTTCCCTGCCCCGGCCACGCCGCAGCCCCTCCATTGCCCGTGTGAGGGCCCGGAGGTGCCGCAGCCCTCGAGGTGCGGCCTCAGCAGGGCCGGCCCAGGGACGGGCCCTGCCCCGCTCCTGCTGCCGCCGCACGGCCGGCACAGCCCCGGGGCCATCGGCCTCTGGGCCCCGGGCACCCCTGGGCTGTGTCCAGCCCCTGTTGACAAAATACCCCATAAAAAAGCCATAATTCAGGCAGAAAGGATTCAGGCACACCAGGGTCGTTTTGTTTTACCTCAGAGCTCCTTGGAGACCGTGAGCTGCTCTCTGGTCACAGCTGCCAGGTAAATTGGGGTTGTTAGTGCAGAGTGGAAGTCATGCTGGAGATCAAGGAGCTCCCATCAGGCCAGCTCTGTTTGCTCCTGATGGCACAAGCCAGCTCCCAGCTTCCTCACTGGCCATTTTTAACCTGGTTTTAAAAGGTAAAATAAAAGAGTTTCAGGCCTTTGCCTGCTTTGCATGGCATGCTGTGTAGCCATGATATTTTCATAAAAATCCCCTGGCCAGGATTTTTTTCCTGAGAAGCTGAGAGGCCTCAGGAACAAAATGTGAACATTGATTATCTGCTGCTGTGGAATGCAACAGGTGCATCTGTGATTGGTCTCATGTGGTTGTTTCTAATTAATGGCCAAATCACAGTCCAGCTACCTCAGTCTCTCTGGTCACTCACAAGATTTTATTATCATTCCAGTCCTTTATATTCCTTGCTAGCCTTCTGATGAAATCCTTTCTTCTATTGTTTTAGTATAGTTTTGCTGTATCAATTTATTTTAATATATATCATATATATTATATTAAATTTAATATAATATATTAAATATAATGTATAAATATTATATAATATTAATATATAACTATTATATAATATTTAATGTAATTATTATATATTATAAATTATATATATATATATATATATATATATATATATATATATATAATCATCCTGGGACCCCTGTGAACACCACTACAATGCTGAAGCAGAGATAGAACTGCTTATTTGGTGGGGCTGTGTTTAGCACAACACCAATATGTAATATATATTAAATATATATATTTAATAGATATTATATTAAATATAATATATTTAATGTATAAATATTATATGTTTATATATAAATATTTTATATAATATTATCTATATAGATATTATATATAAATATAAAATAATCATCCTGGTACCCCCATGAACACTACCACAATGGTGAAGCAGCGATGGAGCTGTTTATTTGCCCAACACCAGGCAGGCATCTGCAGCCCTGCAGCGCCTCACAACCTTCAGCTCCCTGAACAGTGCTGAAATTCAGGCAGAATGCTGGAAACTCTGGAGATGGCTTTCCAAGACCTGAAAGGCCCAGGGAACAGGGAGCCACAGCTGACCAGGGTCCAGCAGAGCCAGGGGGAAGGTGGCAGTGGTTTGCTGCTGTGGGGAAAGCAAGGAAATGAAGGTTGTAAGGCATGCAAACAGGGTTTTTATGTACAACACACCCAGAGCAATTCCCTTCTCTTCATCACAGCTGGGTCCCATTTTGGAAATCATTTCCAGTCCATGGTGGGAATGGTGAGAAATCTGGAAAGGGCCAGACTGGGAGAAAGATAGTGAAGTGATTTAAGGTGACCACATCAGAGAATTTCAAATACTTAAAGAGGAGAGGTAGAAAAAGAATGGAAATCTGCACAGCTGGAGGGGTGATGAGCTCAAGCTCTGGTGTTGAAGCTTGGGCATCCCTGCAGCAATGGGACACTGGAGAGAAGGTCGGGCCTCTGTCAGGGGATGTATTTAAGAGAAGGTTATAAGGAAATATTCACTGGGAATAACATGGGCACAGCTGAGCCTGCCAGAAAATGGGCTTGATGGTCTCCTGAGGTCTGTCCGGATAGACTTGCCTGCCTTTAGTAATGGTGATGGCAAGAAGTTGTGAAAATTGGGACAGGACCAGTTGCTAGGCTGAGTTTGGAGGTCAGTGTCAAATATTTCCTTCCCTCCCACACCTACCCCTTGTGCTGGAAAACCAGCACACTGCTGGTTTTGCACTCACAGAGGCTGCTTTATTTTGTTTCCAGGAGATGGATGCTCATCCCTAAATTCATCCATGGATTCACAGTTCACACCACCACAGCTTTGTGCTCTGCCAGAGGAGCCAAGATTGTGCCCACCCTCCTGCTCTGCGTGGATGACAAAATCAGATCAGGACTTAAATGCATGGTGGTCTCCTTGACATGGATAAACACATTTTTTCCACAAAACACAGTGAATTTTCCCTTTCTCCTAAGTGCAAAGAGCCCTGGGCACGGAGAGCTAAAAAACGATTTTGTGCCCACAGAATTTGAAGCGCAGTGGCCTTCATGCCCTTGAATGATCAGCTCTCATAAAATTCATTGGTGTCCAAAACTCTGGAAGGACTCAGCAAGCTGGACAAGCTGGAGCTTCTCACCAGTGTGTCATCCCAGTGGCATTCACCAGTGACTCACCAGCAGCACGACAGTGGCAGCTGCATTAACGCCTGTGGGTCCCCTCATGCAGCATTACAAATATTTTTTTTTACCGTTGTTATCTTGAAAATAATGTTTGAAGTGTGTGAGCTCTCTCTGGAGAAGCTGCTGCCTTGTTGCAGGTCTCTGCTGCACAAAAAAAAAAAAAAAAAAGAAAGCAAACTGAGATTTCCTCCTCTGATGCACTGTGCCCTGTCAAATGGGGATAAATGCTGGTGACTTCCACACAAACTCCTTAATGCCCGAGGAGCCTCTTCAAGGTTCATTTCCACAAGCTCTGCAAGGAGGCAGGCAGGCAGCAGCGAGGCTTATCCAGGGGAAAAAGGGAAAGGCAGACCTGACTGAAAAGCAGGGGTAACACTTCAGTGCCAAAGTGCAGAAAGTCCTCGACGCTGCTGTTCTGCTTTCTGTCTCTCAGTCCTGGCTCATTCCAGCTATCACACCTCATCTAGCCAGTCCTGGAGCACGGAGACTTGTGTCTCCCTGGTTTTTGCCCTGAAAAGCCATTTCAGGAACTGCTTGCCCAGGCCAAGAATAACAAGGAATACCTGTCTCTCCCAAGGGAGGGGAATCACACTGAGCAGCTGAGCAGACTGGAGGCAATACCTCTCTGAAAAACCCCAGCAGGATTTTCAGAGCTGCTTTTTGGGGATCTCTGGAGCTTTCTGAGGTACCACTTCCAGCAGGGCAGTCTGCAGCCACAGCCCCCTTCCTTCAGGGATCCACCTGGGCTGGGAGCTCTGGGGTTTCTGTGGTTGAGATGACCCCTAGGTATTGAAAAGTCTTTATTTTTCCCAGCCCTGTGACCAAAGAAGAAGTTGAGATTCATTGGTTCTGCTTTTCAAGGTTGTTTATTTTTCTCTTATCTATCACATTCTTTCTCTGACCTGTTGAGGTCTTGTCCAGCAGGTCGGGTTGTGGCACAGTGACTGACAAAAGATTGGTGTTAGCTTTTTATGCCAAGAACTACGTGTGCTTTATTTACAAAAATTTTCCCATACCAATCACCTATGTTAGACAGTCTGTCTCTACTCTAAACCAATCTAAAAGTGCCACCATCACAGCAGAAGATGGAGGAGGAGGAGGAGAGGGAGAAGGAGAAGGAGAAGGAGAAGGAGAAGGAGAAGGAGAAGGAGAAGGAGAAGGAGGAGAAGGAGAGGACACACCCAGATTCCTCCATCTTGCTTCTTGAACCCCCATTATAAAAACCTAAAAATTCTACTTTTTCACCCTGTGACATATTCACTACCATTCTACTCAAACTCTTGTGGTTTTTAACTCCTCACACAAAATTGGTAATTGTTTCCATGGGTTAAAATTGAAGGCACAGGTGTCTATGACTCCATGCCAAGGTCTCTGAGCCCCTTGCCAGGGTCTGGAGTCCTCCAGGGCAGAGGAATATCCTGGATTTCCACAGGGAGCTGCCTCTGAGGTCTCACAGCTCACCTGTCAGGGTCCTGAGCACCTCATGGGCGCCTTTCCCAAGAGGATGTGATAGTGATGTGAATAGCAACACCTTCATCCATCCTTTGCAAATTAGGACTTCAGTTCCCTAAACCATTAGAGCACCTTACCCTTTTTTTTTTCCAGCCTGGATGCTGCAATGTGAAGTGCAAGGAATTCTCAGAACCCTGGGCCTGTAAGCCAAAGCTAAGAATTTGATCTGAGGATTTGATCTGAGACCTTGGAAAAGGCTCCCAAACTGAGGTGCTAGAAATGAAATTGTGGATTTATGGTTTGAAGCAGACACTCATTAAGTGGAAGAAAGTTTAGAGTTTTAGAGTTTAGGATATAAAAATGAAAGTAGTTCCAGAGGTAAACAAGGAGTTTAGAATGCAGCGCTGTAGGTTTATGTGTCATAACATGATTGGCTAAGGAAGCTTACACGGTAGCATGGGTCCATATGACAAAATATTTAAGGATTGGGTCAAAAACATAAATATCCTTGTTGGCAGTGCTTTATTGGTCAATAACTCCTTAAAAGTTCTTGGACCTAAGGGTCTTGTGACCTTCAGAACCATGGGGTAAAGATGTGAGCTGAACTCACCCTTCCTGTCTGCATAGAAGATAACAACAATAAATCACATCATCAAAACCAACTCAGTGGTCCCGTCTCTAACTCATTCAAAAATCCCTTCAAAAATCCCCATACCTGGGTACTTTGCTGTTATTAATTCATTGTAGATCACAATCCCACCACAAAATAGCACTAATCCATTCCTTACCTGTGCCAGTGAAGAGCCTTTATGGAGAGAGAAATAAATAGAGATAAAACATTGGTAGGTTGGTTTCTTTCTTTGTTGTTTGTTTTTGGGAAAACAACTTAGGCAAAAGAGCATAACTTAAAAAAATACCTAGTCTTGCTGGCTCAAATCTGATTTTGATTCTCAAAATGTCAATTTTCAAAGTACGACATTTTATTTTCTGTGCAGTCACACAGTGTTCTGTTCTCATTCATACCAATGCAGAGTGTGGAGGGTTCATTTTTGTTTCCTTTAACTATTACAAAGCAAGTCTAAGTTTACTTCAGGTCTTCAAGGAAAATAAAAACCCCTATTTCCATGACATCTATCCAGGCCTGCTATAATTGCAGTATCAGCTGGCTCTTTTCATTTTCATGTTTACTGCATTAAGAAGGTAATGAATTGCAGTCTGACTCCCCTGTGGGAGCGGTGAAGTATTATTGCAGTATAAAATAATTAATTTCTTGTTAATTAACAGCAGGCTGGATTCAGGTCCACACAGTGCAAACCCTGGGGAGGAGCCACCAGGGAGCAGATGATGGTGCCACTGTCACCTGCAAGAGGTGGCAGTGCCCCCAAGCCTTCCGTCCCCACTTCCTCAGGGAATTTTACTCCCATTTTGAGGCTGGGAGTGGGCACCATCCATCCTGGCTGCCTGAGAGGTTGGAAAATCCCTCACCTGTGGTACAAGGGCTGGAGGAGTAATCCAGCAGCATCAATGCCAGCAAAAAAGGAGGGCTGGGGGCAGCGTGTGTGTGCAAAAATCAACGTTGTGCTACTCGGCTCTGCATTTTGCAGAGATAAAAACCCACATTTATTTACTGATGGATGTTTCTCTTGGCTTTTTTTTTGCAAAAGCAACACCACCACACACTGGTGGCTGCACAGCAGCTGGGCACAGTGCTCAGTGTGCTGACAAACACAGTGGGCAGCAGGGAAGGTGGAGGGATTTTCACTCAGGGGTTCTTCTCCAGGAAGCCAGCAAGTCATTTTCAAAGCCAGCCTGAATTCTCACCCCCAAACCAGTTCCCCCTCCTCATCTCATCCTGGTGCAGAGCAAAAGAGACCCTCAGTGCTCATGAGGATGTATTAACCTTGAAAGAAGAGCCCAATAAAAGATTTGAGAATTAGTGATCTGAGAGGTGGATGTATTAGAAATTTAGCAGGGGGAGGAGGAATGTTTTTAGAAAGTTTTCATTCTGAGTTCTGTGTGTGTTTCTTTCTATATATAGTTGTAAGTTAATAAAGTTTTTCTTCTTCATTCCTAAGTTGGAGCCTGCTTTGCTCTATTCCTGGTCACATCTCACAGCAGACACCAGACAAAATATATTTTCATAGACGCATTCACTGACATTGTGCCAGCATCAAGCCGTGACACCCAGCACTAAACCATGTCCCCAGCAGGAGCCACATCTACACATCTTTCAAATCCCTCCAAGGGTGGTGACTCCACCACCCCCCTGGGCAGCCTCTTCCAATGCTTTTCACCATTTCTGTGCCCTACTTGGGCTGACCTTGGCTGGCTCTCAGGAGCCCACCAATAATCCCTGTAACTCTGCCTTCTCAAGGGAAGAGGAAAATGAAGTGACAAAAGGGTCATGGGTTGAGTTAAGGACAGGGAGAGATTACTCACAAATTGCCATCACGGTCAAAACAGGCTCAGCTTGGGGGAATTAATTCAATTTATTGCAAATCAAACAGATTAGGATAATGAGAAATAAGAACAAACCTAAAAACATCTTCCTTGTGCTCTTCCCTTCCTTCATCATCACTCCAGATTTTTTCCTACCTCTTCCCCCCTCAACTGGGATGGGAATGGGGATTGTGGTCACTTTGGTCACACATTTCCTCTGCCTCTCCTTTCTCTTACCCTGCTCCACCTTCTCCTGAGTGCTTCAGCTCTCCATGGACTGCTCCAGTGTGGATCCTTTCGACAAGGAGCAAACTGCTCCATCATCCCTTAATCCAAAAACACCTGCTCATAATCCTTCTAGTTTCTGTGATATTTTTCTTAAAGCTTCTCCCAAGGATATCCACTCTACCATTTTTCTGTCAGATGTCAACTGGTAGGTTCTAGGTCCTCCAAATTTAGCCAACTGTTGTGGACAACAGTTCATTTAAACAAAAATTCCCTCTCTCCCCAAAAAACGAAACAAAACAAAGATCTAGTCTGTTAGTTGCAGAGAGAAAACATAGAACATGAAAGTTCACATGATAATGAAAAAGAAGCAACTGGTGTCTAGCTAGACATATTAGCTAATGACCTGCCCCAAAATCTTTGAAGTCCCACTCTGTCCTCATCCCATTTGTCTTCTTCCTGTATTTTCTACATTGCCTGCAAATGATTAGGAAAAGCAGCAAGCTGTCAAGAGAAAATGGGCTCAGGATATCACGAGGCCATAAAGGAAAGAAAAAATGTTTGAGGGTTCAAATTCCCACTTTAGATGTGATAACTCAAGACCTTTCACTAAATCAGGACAATTACACCTTTTCCCTCGAAAATAGCCAAACCCCCCAATTCCCAGCCTGATGGAAGAGCTCAGGAGCAGACAGATGGTGTTCTCTGCTGTTGCAGTTAATAATAGGCTGTCAAGCCTAAAACCAGTAAACAGCTCCAGCATTGAGGCCAGCAGGATTTCTTCTAAAACCTCTGGATGCAAAGCAAAGTGTGTCAGGACGAGTGCCCTGCTTTCCTTCTCTGGGCTGCTCCCCTTTGGGGCAAACCCTCCCTCTCCTGATGATTCACATGGAGAGGAGATGTGACCCTTTCACTACTTCATTCCTCTCAGGCTTTTTTGGAGCAGGGAGGCAAAGAAGATTATCATTCCAGATCGGGAGAATTGCCTGGTTTTACCTCCACCACGCAGAAAACCCTTAAATCACAGATTAGTGGCGTGGCTGGAGGCAGAGCCGCGGGTGTTTTTTTGGGTGTCCACACAGCCCCACAAAGGGGCGCACTGTCACAGACATCTTTCATGAAAAATCCTTTCTTTAAGATTTTTCCTCCTGAGAAGCTGAGAGGCCTCAGGAACAAAATGTAAACAATGGTTATCTGCTGCTGTGGAATGCAACAGGTGCATCTGGGATTGGTCTCATGTGGTTGTTTCTAATTAATGGCCAATCACAGTCAGCTGGCTCGGACTGTCTGAGACAGCAGCCTTCTGATGAAACATTTTCTTCTATTCTTTTAGTATAGTTTTAATGTAATATATATCATAAAATAGTAAATCAAGCCTTCTGAAACATGGAGTCAGATCCTCGTCTCTTCCCTCATCCTAAAACCCCTCTGAACACTGTCACAGTGCACTCCTCTCATTTTGCATTGGTTGTGGCCAGCAGCATGAGGCCTGCTCTTGTTTGCATTTTTGGCTTTTTTTGTTCAGGTGATGGGCAAAACCAAAAAGCTTCCAAGGAGTGACAAACAGGATAAAAAAAGAAAAGTGCTGGCGTGGGGTTTGTCCTTCCCACTGAGGGGCACAGGAGCCTCATTCCAAAGCCTCCATGGAGTCTTTGCCTCGATGCACTGTGCAATATCCAAAATCATGTTTGAAGAGAGTGAAGATATAAGGGGAGTGGGTAAATTTTGTATTCTTTTTTGCTCACCTTCTGGAAATTGCAGATACATCCCCTAATCTTCACCTGTATCACCTGACCAGGTTTGCACTTTTCCATTTCCAGAGCTCAGTGGAAAGTATCTTTCTGTCCACCCTTGGAGAATTTTGAGCCATGATGAAACCTGTAAAACCAGTAAATCACTGTAATCTAACCCAGGCTTGGTTTAACAGGACTCAGAAACATTGCTCTAGATTAAAAGTTCTTCAGAGCAGCACATTTCTCTTTGATCAGGGGTGTAAAATGGCTTATCCTGTTGGTAACTGTGTCCATTGTTTTGGGCCTTCAAGTATAAAAATAACAGGTATATAAAAATAATATAAATAATTATATTTATATAATATTTGTATAATATAAAGATTATATATATAAATTAATTATATATATCATATTTGTATCATATAAATATGATATAAAAATTAGAGGTGGTTTTCATTCTAGGTCTGTCCTGTTCAAACTGTTAGGATAGTGGGGGGAAAGAAAAAACCAAGAAAACTCTAAACCAAACCAAAAAAAACCACAAACAAATGAACAGACAAACAAAAACACACACACACAAAAAAGCTACCCAAAAAAAAAAATACCAACAAAAGACCAACCAAACAACCGCCCCCCGGAAAAAAAGCAAAAAAAAAACCCAAAAGCACCAACCCACCCCTCCCCCAAAAAACCCAAAACAACTACAAAAAAAAAAAAAAAAAACAACCCCAAAACAACAAAAAAAACCAAAACAAACCCCACCAAACCCCAAACCCCTCACTGGAAATCTGAAGAACTCAGCTGATGTAAGGCAAAGATAAAACTGCTCATCTTTCCTGCAGAGCATCTCTCTGTATCTTTGCTGTACTTAAATGGGAAGGGAAGGGAAGGGAAGGGAAGGGAAGGGAAGGGAAGGGAAGGGAAAAGAAAAAGGGTTAAGGAAAAAGGATAAAGAAGGAAAAAGGAAAGAGGAGAGAGGAAAAAGGGAAGTTCAGGGAAGGGAAAAGGAAAGGGAAGGGGAAATTTCAAGGAAAGGAAATTAAAAGGAAAGGAAAAAGGGAAAGGGAAGGGGAAAGGGAAAGGCTGTGTACAATCACACAGAGGGGGATGTCAGACACCAGCATCTTCCCAGGAACCTTGAGATACATCTTGGGGATCAACCACTGCAGGAATGGTTCATCTCACCATTTTCTGTGCCAGCCAAGTGCCTGAGCAAGTAAGAGGTGTCTGTGCAGGGCACCAGGCTGCTGCTGATTTGGACACAGGGTAAATTATCACCTCATCCTGAGGTGACCTCCCCACCAGTGCTCAGCTTCATTACCAGTCTCCACTGGCAGGGGAAGAGGAAACCTGGAAATTCAATTGTAAAACGCCCACAGGTGGGCTGCTGACTGATTCATTCAAAAGGAATGAATTGAAATGGTGTTTTGTTCAATCACTCCAGTTACTGGGAGACTACATGAGCTTGAAGAGTTAAACTTCCTGAGATCCATGGGCTTGGAAGGCAGCTTGAGTAGAAGTGAGCTGTCTCTCCAAAGAGTTTTTCCAAGCTCTTATGGTCCACAGGACAAAAAAAGCAAGGAGTGAGTCTGGGGAGGGAAAAGGCTGAGGCATGGGGACAGTGAGGGGTGGAAGGGGTGCCAGACAGTGGCTCTGGTGACAAAGAGAGGAGCCAGCCCTGTGCTGTTGATCCCAGAGAGAGGCAAGGAAAAATGCTTCGGTGTCAGGACCCAGGACATCCCTCTGGCTGTCCAGGATGGCCAGGCCCCTGCCCGGGGGCTCAGAGACCCTGGCACAGAGCCCAAAACACCTCTGGGTTTGATTATGACCCCTGGAGCAAATTACCAACCTTAGATGAAGATCAGCAAGCCACAACAGTTTAGGTAGAATATTAGTGAAGTTATCATGGGGTGGAAAAGCAGATTTTGGGTTTTTTTGTATGGGGGTTCAGGAGGCAAGATGGAGGAATCTGGGCATGTCCAGCCATTCTCCTTCTTCTTCTTCTTGGCCCCCATCTTCTGCAGTGATGTTGGCACTTCTGGATTGGTTTAGAGCAAAAGCTCACTGTCTAACATAGGTGATAGGTATTGGGAAGTAACTGTAAATATTGTACATGTGGTTTTTAGTATAAAAAGATAACGCTGCGCTGGGGGCAGGCACAGTGCCTCTGACTGTCCTGCTGGATGGGCCTCGGCAGGACAGGAGAGAGAATTTTATAGACAAGATACAATAAACAACCTTGAGACCGAGAAATGAAGAGCCCTGACTCCTTCTTCAAATGACAAGCTGAGAAAAGAGACTTTCTAACTTATCTTGGTGTGACAGTGGCCAGCTAGAGATCCCGACACTTCAGGACTCTCTCTTCCATATGAGGCTTCCTCCCACCACTCCTCCTGAGGTGGGACACGATCCTGTCTTCTACTGAGAGGGATGATCCACACAGATGGAAAGGGAAAGGATGGACAGGCAGCACAGCTGCCAAACCCACCAGAGAAAAACTGGTGGAGTCCAGTGAGTGCCTTCCAGTTTTGGTCCTTCAGAAAAACAGAAAACCCAAAGGATGCAGGGAGGAGATTGATCAAAAAGCCACGAGCTTTGCTCTCACTGCATCCAGCAGGAATTTTACTCCTGATTTCCAGGGGAGCAGAATAAAGCCAGGAGTGAGCCAGCCCCACCTTTGAGAGCAGCACTGCTCCTTCCCTCCAGAGCTGAGCTGGGGCACGTTCCTGACGAGCAGCAAAACGCCTGAATGTAATGTCAGAAATGCTGGAAGCCTCACAGACACCCTGGGATGTCACAGCACAGCCGGGGATGAAAAGATGAACGGGGCAGAGGCAGCGCTCACAGGGACTCTGACAAAGGCAAGGGAGCCGGGAAGCTCAGGGAACAAAGGGATGGATTCTGCTCTTACCCAGGCAAATGCTGCTGCAGTTTGTGATAACTGAGTGTGGTGCTCTGGGGGAGAAGGGGAACATTTGGCCTTTTTTTTGTTGTTGTGGGTTTTTTGGGGTTTTTTTTTGGTTTTTTGGTTTTTTGTTTTTTGTTTCGTTTTGGTTTGGTTCTTTTTAGTTTTTGGGGGGGTTTTTTGTGGTTTTTTTTTTTTTGGTTTATTTTGTTTTGTTTTGGTTTTTTGCGGGGTTTTTTTGGTTTTTGGGGTTTTTTTTTTTGTTTTTGGGGTGGTTTGGGGGGTTTTTTTGGGGTTTTTTGGTATTTTTGGGGGTTTTGGGTTGTTTTTGTTTTTGTTTTTTGGGGGGGTTTTTGGTTTTGGGGTTTTTGGGGTTTTTCTGAGATTTTTTGGGTCTTTTTGTTTGTTTGTTTTTTGGGAGTTTTTTGGTTTTGTTTTGGGGTTTTTGGGGGGTTTTTTTTGTTTTTGGGGGATTTTTTTAGTTTTTTCTTTTTTAGTTTGGTTTGTTTTGATTTTGGGGTTTTTTTGGTATTTCTGGGGTTTTTGTTTTTGTTTTTGTTTTTGTTGTTTTTTGGGGGTTCTTTTGGGTTTTTTTGGGTTTTTTTGTTTGGTTTGGTTTGGTTTGGTTTTTTGGGGTTTTTTTTTTGTTTATCACAGGTGAATGTGCTCGCACAGCAGGTGTGTGCTAATCTGAGCAGCACATACGGGAAACAGAAAACAAACCCCAAGAAAAGCCTGTTACCAAACCAAAAGGATGACATCGGTCAGATCAAATTGTACAAAACTGTACACCCTGAAACAGCAGAGGCACTGCCTGACTTCTCCTCTCCTGCTCTAAGGTGCCCACAGTCATCATCCTTTAGCTCATTAGCCCAAGGCTAGCGCTGAACAGTGATTTAAAGAAATAAATTCTGGAGAAGAAAACGCACTGCTTGCCTCTTTCTTCTGTATTTGTAGTGGTGAATGGACCTCTAGTGGCAACAGCAAAAATCTCCAATCAAGCAGAAATAAGTTTTGGTTCAGGGAATGTGGTGTAGATAGAAAACACCTGAACAAAGTGCAGAGTGAAGAACCTTGAGTGGTCAGGCACAAGATTTTAACTTGTGAATAGCAAGGCCATAATTATCTCTGTGTGCTGTTAACTGTGCAGTGGCCTTTGCTGGTTTTGCCAGAGCAAATAATAGTAATTATTTGTGAATTAGCTGTGAAAAACAATAAAAAAGCTCCCCCCCATAGCTGCAATTTATTTATAATTATTTATAAACTAAATCATGCATTTGATTGTTTTGGGTTTTTTGGGTTTTTTTCCCTTTGGTTTGGTTTGGGTTTTGTTTGGTTGGTTTTTTGGTTTTTTTTTGCTTTGGGTGTGTGTTTTTCTGTCTGTCTGTTTGTTTGTTTTGGGGGGTTTTTTTGTTTGTTTTTTTTTTTTTTTTGCAGTTGCATTGAGCTTAGCTTTTCTTCTTGAAGCCTCAGTTTTTACCTTTGAAATATGAAAGCGTCTGGAACAATGCTGAAGATCAATAAAGACTCAAATAATATTCATGACAGTGGGACAGCATTGCAGAATTGCTCACCTGAAAGGTATTGTGTGCTTTACAAACTCAGGTAAAGGCAGTGGGGGAAGGTTGAGAACAAAATCTAGATTAAACCACTTTTTCCTCCAGTTAATTTTCTTGCCTATCATTGCAGTTACCCATGAGCTTCTCATTGGGAATGGGGTTGCATATCACCATTGGAAGATATGCAGTTTATGTGTCCTATCCAAAAGAGAATCAGAAATTTAATGTCCTAAGCCCTATTGATTTTCAATAAATCATTAGGTTTCCAGGAGGTTAAGTCAGATTTGAAAATGACAGCGAGGCAACTGAGATTTTCTGGTTAAACCTCCAACCATCACAATTCACCATTTTGCCAGAGTGGAAGAAACAAAAGTGTTTAAAGAACACTGGGTTTGTGGGGACAAGAAAGAGAAGGAAGAATCAGAACTAAATACAAAGGAAAGATGGAGAAAGATAACTTAATAGAAACTTAAATACAACTATATGTACACATACACATATTCTTAATGAAAGTGTCAATTTGTGCCAATTTGGGCCAATTTTTGTCAATTTGAGCAGGTTAGAACAGGGATTGAGGTTCCCAGGGCTTTGTAGACAACAGAACAGAAGGGTTTGAGCCACTCTTCCTCCAGATTCCCTTCCTCAAGGCCTCTCTCTGGGTTTCTGGCATCTTTTTCTCTTTGGCTACAAAGTCTTTGCATGTCAGAGGTTTTATTTCTGGTGTTGACCTTGAAAACCAGATCCCAGCCTGGAATAAAGCTCCTTTGTGCTCCCACAGGAGGGTTGGCCCAGCTGAGGGGAGGAGATGTTGTGAGGGGTCCTGTTGCTGCTCAGTTCTGTGTCAAACCCAGCAGCATCGGAGAACTTCACAGTTCCCTTTTTTAATTTTCACTGGAACGGGGCAGGAGCAATATTCCTTTTCAGGTGAGGAGCTGCTGGACCAAAGAACCAAAAAAAAAAAAAAAAATACAAAACTCAGGGAAAACACCCAGAGGCATAGCAAAGAGCTGAGATGTTGGATTTGTGCTGCTTCTGCAGTGTCAGGATCTCTAGCTGCTCAGAGTGACCCCAGGATGTGTTAGAAAGTCTCTTTTCCCAGCCTGGCAGTCAAAGAAGGAGTCAGGGCTCTTCATTTCTTGGTCTCAAGGTTGTTTAATGTTTCTTATCTATAAAATTCTTTCTCCTGTCCTGCCGAGGTCCATCCAGCAGGACAGTCAGAGGCTCTCTGCCTGCCCCTGGGCAGTGTCATCTTTTTATACTAAAAACTACATGTACAATGTTTACAATTATTTTCCAATACCTATCACCTATGTTAGACAGTGAGCTACTACTCTAAACCAATCCAAAAGTGCCAGCACAGCAGAAGATGGAGGAGGAGGAGGAGGAGGAGGAGGAGGAGGAGGAGGAGGAGGAGGAGGAGAAGAACTTGCTCCAGGGGTCATAATCAATTTCCCCAGGTATTTTGGGCTGTGTGCCAGGGGTTTTTGAGCCCCCAGTAGGGTTCTCAGCAACTCTGGACATCCAAAGGGATGCACTGAGTTCCGACAGTTTACATCCTCTCCCAGAGAATATTCCGGGGGCAGGGAGAGCAGGACCAAAGAGCAAACACCCCAGCTCAGCTCCTGCAATATTCTGCTCCTCTCTTAGGCTTAGCCTTTTTTATTTTTGGCCCTTTTTCTCTGCTCACACAGCCTGAATGGGTGAGAGGGAGCATGGGGCTCCCTGTGTGTCAGAGCTCCACATCTTCCTCATCTCTCCCCAAATGAAAACACAAAACCAACACAACTAGAGCAGATTAAAATGTAACTCACTAGGAAATATTTTTTTTAGGAGGAAGAGAGAGAGCTCAAGCAATAGGAAGCCTAACTTTGGGTCCATTACTGCCTAAACATCACATTTCTCATTTCATTGTGATGTCTTTTACCAAAACTCCTTCTTCTTATGTGTCTGCTTTCAAAACTCATCTGAAGGTAAATGTTTTTGTTCAAGCCTAAAGATTTCCTTGACTCCAAAGGAGTTTTTTTTTTCCCCCACTATTTTTGTATTATAAGGGGGAAAAAAATAGCTATAAAAAATTGTCTCATGGCCAATAGAACTAAGATAAGTGCAAAGGCCTATTTTTCACAAAGTTCCAGGCTTATTAACCTGTAATATAAGTAAGACACTGCAAGTTCCAGCATCTCCTGTCCTCTCCCTGTCTTTCATCTTCCTTATTGGAAGGCGGTAAAATGTACACGGGGGAGATGCAGATTCAGCAGCAGCAAAGTGATGCAGTGGCAGCTCAGAAACCAAGCCCTTCTTTGGTGTTTTGGGTGGGTTTTTTTTAGCTCCATTTAAATCTGCAACTACACATTTACAAATGTAATTTGTGAATCTTTTGTGTCCCTCCACACTTCAGGAATGTAACAAAATGAGAGAATCACCCTGTTTGTGTCACTCAGGGCATGCCAGACTTCCCCGTGGGAGTGGTGGTGTCAGATACATCACCAGGTGCATTCCAGTACCCAAATCTGAGGCCTGACCCTGTTTCTATCCACTTTCTTCAGGCATGTTATAAGGAAATTATCAAAGAGGTCACCAAAATCCTGACAGAAAAATATCTTGTTTCGTGTCTGTTTGCTGATAGAAGTTTTCTGAACCCTCTGGTGTGTCAATAAGCTATTAAAGACCATATTTGCACTGTAATAATAATTAAAATATCACCAGTGGGACTCTGACCCTGTGTGTGTACAAGTCCTTGTATGACAATTAATGTAGTAGGGAGATGTGCTCCTAAAAACAATTAAGATATAATTGGATGAGTTGATCTAGAAAACATATGGTTTATTTGTAAGGAGGCAGAGGTGGAAGAGCCAGCCACTTTCAAAATGGCACAAATTACAGCACGAGAAGAGACTACACTGTGGCACCCTAATTAACTGAACTATTTAATGTTATATTTAATTTAGTCTTTATCACAGGGAGAAAAACCATCTAATTAAACAATTCCACAGCTTCATTTTCACCTTCACAGCTCCTCATGTGGTCAGATGCTATCACCCCCAGGTAGGTGGCAAAGCAACCCTTCACTTGCTGTCTTCAAGGATGCCACCACCCTGTCACAGACATCTTCTGTGGAAAATTCTTTCCTTAGGGTTTTTCCTCCTGAGAAGCTGCAAGGCCTCAGGAACAAAATGCAAACAATGGTTATCTGCTGCTGTGGAATGCAACAGGTGCATCTGTGATTGGTCTCATTTGGTTGTTTCTAATTAATGGCCAATCACAGTCAGCTGGCTCGGACAGAGAGTCGAGCCACAAACCTTTGTTATCATTCTTTGCTATTCTATTCTTAGCTAGCCTTCTGATGAAATCCTTTCTTCTATTCTTTTGGTATAGTTTTAATGTAATATATATCATAAAATAATAAATCAGCCTTATGAAACATGGAGTCAGATCCTTGTCTCTTCCCTGATCCAAAAACCCCTGTGAACGCCATCACACCACCCTGTCCTTCCTCTTCATATGGCTTTGTTTGTATTTTTTAATTATTATTATTATTTTTGTGGGATTGGGTTCTCATGAAATAATTTAGCACAAGTCAGAGCTCATCACCTGGTGGCAGGGCATGGTTTGGCAGCACACAAGAGGTGCTGGAGATCACACAAAAGATGCCTGGGGCACAGCCAGCTGCTGGATTACACACTGAGCCTTCCTGCCCTCTGCTTTGGCCAAAAGTTGTCTCCAAAAACAAAAACTGGCAGGAGGAATAGCCTGGGGATTAACCTGTTCTTCTGGGGAGAACCCATCTCACCTCCTCTGCTCTGCCTAAACAGGCATCCCTCCTGTTTAGGGCTGGATCCCCTGCCTGCCTCTGCACTGCCTGTAGAGTGAGATGGCCATGAAATCCACAGCTGGGCCAGCATCTGTCTCATCTCCTTATTTGTGAAATGGAAGGCAAAGCGTTTTCCCCTTCCAATCAGTTCCTGAGGTTTTTAAAAAAAATTTTTAAAAAAGAAGGAAAGATTGAAAGCAAGCTCATAATGTGCATGAAGTCCATCGTAAAAACGCAGTAAGAATACGGTAAATAAGGTCTCCAAGAGGCCTGAAATAATTTTTTTGAGGACTGAGTATATCCTGGAGGAATGGGAAGGAGGTCCAATGGAAACCTCCTGTAGCTGGGAGATGGCTGACATGGTGCAGAGGCAGTGCTAAAACAAGGCTGTAGAGTGACAAATACTGGTCTTAAAAACCTCCCAGCTGTGTTTGGACCTCTTGGAGTTGAGAGCAGGATTTTTTGGGGGGTTGGGATTCTCCAAAACAGGGCAACACCATCAAGACTGTAAGAGCCTTTGCAAGAGAACCAACAACAAAACCCCAAATTCCACAGCAAACACTGGGCTGGACAGTGAAACCAGCACACTCTGAGAAGAAGAGGATGAGCTGACCACATCCGCAGAAACCATTGTGGCTACGATGGGCAGAAAACTTATTTATATTACAGGTTAATAAGCCTGGAATTTTGCGAAAAATAGGTCTTTACACTTAGTTCTACTGGCCATGTGACAATTTTTACAGGTTTTTATTTACACCTTTTTTTTAATTTTTATTTTTTAAATGTTTCCCTTATAATAATAAAAAAAAAAAGTAGTGGGGGAAAAGTAGCTCCTTTAGAGTCAAGAAAATCTTTAGGCTTAAACACAAACATTTGCCTCTAGATAAGCCTGAGTTTTAAAAGTACACACTTAAGAAGGAGGAGTTTTGGTAAGAGACATCAGATTGAAATGAGAAATGTAATTTTTAGGCAGTAATGGACCAGAAATAGGCTTCCTGTTGCTTGAGCTCTCTCTCTTCCTCCTAAAACATTTATTCCCAAGGAAATCCCTCCCTCTTTGACATCCTCTCCCTAGCAGGAGAAAGACCTGGGTCCACACTGGTGTGGTGGTGTGCCGGCAGGCTGTGTCAGAAACCACTGGAAAGAAGCAAAGCTTCTCTCAGAACCTGCTGATTTTGGCTGCCTGGTGTCTCCTGACACCTGCCTGGATAACAGGAGAGCAGCCAGAGGTGTGGACAGGGCTGGATTTTCCTGCTTCTCCTCGCTGGATCCCAGGCAGCTTTCCCTCTCAGGAGCAGCACATCCCGTCCCAGTCCTCGAGAAAACTTTGGGTTGCTGCAAACAAAACTTTAAACTTTAGATAGGGTCTTATATGTTCCTTCCTGTGTTTTCCAGCCACTTCTTCCAGCTGCGCTGGGCGTGGCATGAGGAAATTGTGCGGATTTAGTGGTGCTGGCATCAAACAGGTTCCCAAGAAACAGCACAGTGAAGTTTTTCCAGCCTGGGTTGCTATAAAGGAGAGAAATCCTGCTTTTCCAAAGGGAGGGTGATTTACAAGCCCAGAGGAGACAAATTCCAGCATACACCAAATCTGGGACTCTTGAAACACACCTGAATGCATGCAAAATTCACTTAATTGAGTCAGTATTCCTTTGGAAATCACTTAATTGCTCCAGGGGCTTAACTGCTGTTGCATGAGGGAGAAAATTCTAAAATGAAATATATATATACATATAATTTTTTATATATTTCATTTTAGAAGTTTCTCATATATATATTATATATATATATATTTTCTTATATATATAATATATATTATATATAGTTATATATAATTATATATTTTATATACATATGGTTTTCCTATATATATCTTATATATTTCTTATACATATCTTATATATAATATATATATATTTATATATATAAAATATACTTATATACAAATATATTATATTTTATATATTTTACATTTTATATTTTATATATATTATATATAATATATATTATATATAATATATTATATATAATATATGGTATATAATATATTATATATTATATGTTATATATATTATATTATATATAACATATTGTATATATTACATATATATTTATATATAAATATAAATATAAATATAGATATAAATATAAATATAAATATAAATATAAATATAAATATAAATATAAATATATATACTTTGGAGCTGAATCAGCCACACAATTTCAGATTGGCAGGGCAAGCTATGCTTGCAGCTTGGTGCATTCCGTTAAAAAGGTGATCTAAAACTTCTTCACCACAGCTGAAGAAGTTCTGAACCTGAGCAAACTCATTTCAAGTCTCGAAAAAATCGGAGTTTTCTTATATAACAAAGCAGCAGCTGGAAGAATCAGTAATAAATAGGTGTCTCAGCCCATATCTTTGGCTGGTAGAACACGCAGACACATCCATTATCACCTTTTCTCTTTTTATATGAGCCCTTCCACCCCTGGCTGTTGCAACAAGAATGGATTCAGGAATCAGAGGAATTCACAGGAGCTGCCGGGAGCACAGAGCCCTGCATTCTGCATATGAAATACCCGTGGAAAACAGAAAAACAGATAGCTTTGGGCAGCCTGTGTAATTGCTGGTGAGTGTTATAAGAAGTTTTGGACCGCTGTCAGGCAGTAAAAGCAAGTGAAGGAATGATACTTTTAGGAGTTTTGTCCCTTTTTCAGTGCCGAGGAGTGAGTCAGTGCAGTCTGGCAGCCTCTAAAAGTCGCATTCCTGCTTATATTGCTTGGTGAGGAAGAGATTCCTGATGTCATTCCCAAGCTTGGTGACACCCAAAACCAGCCAGTGAAACCTCGGCCATAAACCAGGTCTGCTTCCAAATTCTGCCCCCAAATTCTGCTTCCAAATTCTGTCCCCAAATTCTGCTTCCAAATTCTGCCCCCAAATTCTGCCCCCAAATTCTCCCTCCAAACTCTGCCTCTTTTCCCCACACATATCTCCGATGTCTCAAATTGCATTTTCCTGCACGAGGCTCCCTCTGTGTGCCTCCTTTCAGGGAGACACTGCTCAGTGAAGCAGAGATTACCTGGGCATAACAAAAAGCCAATTTGCAGCAATATTCAGATAAAGGCTGCGTTAAACATTTTTTTATTCAATATTTTTATTGATTTGAGGGACTTGAAAGTCTGTTCATTAGTCTGCAGGTTGTGAGTGAGAGGGCCTGTGAGCTTTGAAAAACAGGGTGAGGAATTCAATCTGATCTTGACAGAGTAGGAAATTAACCTGGGAAAAGGGTGAAGAAAGTAAATTAACTGACTCAAAAAAAAAAATCTGGAACGGAATAATCAATTGTGCAAATACAGTATAAAAATAACTGGGGTTTTTAGGTGGTCAGAAATTACATGTAAGCCAAGAGTGATGCAGACAAGTTTTGTCTGGATGCAGGAATACAGCAGTTATTGCTAACACTTCTGAAGTCATCCCTCTGCTTCTTCAGACAAAGGTTTTGCGTGTAATGTACCTATTTGGTTATTTTGTGGGCATCAGATTCCAAGGAAATTGAGTGCCCATTGCAGCAAATGCAAAGGAGAGCAACAGTGAGATGGAGAGCCTGGAAATCCTGACCTGCAAGGACAGAAAAACCCTTTGGTGGTTGTCCAGCTCAGAGGGCAGCAAAGGGAGGTGTGGGAGGTGTCCTCAGCTGCTCTGAGGGAGAATGGAACAACCTGCCTCCCATTTCCATTGCAGATGGGACACAAAATTATGGAAAATGTCATTATCTTCAGCTTCAGGAAAAAAAGCGTCCAGCCCCAGGGCACGGTGTCACACCTCCACCTCTGGAGGGGTTGAAGAGGAGATTACTCAAACATCCATAGCTCAAACCAGCCTTGGGGCATGGCCATGGAGATCTTCCAGGCCTGTTCTCTGGTTTCCTGTTTGACTTTTTAAATAAAGCACCTCCATCAGAGGATTATTTTGCTTGAAGGGGTTGCTGATGCTCAAATTGGCTGCCTCAGTTTTCCTCGGGCTCCTTTGTGGATCTGGCATGGCAGAGAGCCCCAGAGCAGGGTTTTCCTGGCTGTCTGAGCACTGTGAGCACCTCCCTTGTTTGTTCCTGAGTTGCCACAGGAGCCAGGTGTCTCCTCCAGCCATCCTCCCCAGCTCTGCTCACTGATAAAGAGCCCGAAAACCTTGGGGAAAATACATTTTTTTTGAAAGATCGCACTCCTCTCAACCCCTTGGTGTTGAAGGTCTACATGGAAGCAGAATGCTTAATTACACTTGTAATAATTTCTGATTAATGAAACCTTATTTCCCTCACTAAATACCCTCACACAATTCAAATTTTACTCCCACCTCTTGTGAATTTAATAACTGGGAGCAGCCAAGCTGGAAATCAGGGGTTTGCTGGCCAGCTGCGGGGAAATCAGTGTGAAATCAGGAGTTTGGAGCCCTGTGGTTTGTGCTCCTGCAGTGGATTGTTTCCTCAGATGCAAGACCACAAAAGCCAATTTAGATAAGAAGGAACTTTGCAGCAGTTGTGATAAAAGGATCCAGAAACCAGGGCTGGGGAGGCAGGAGCAGAGTCAGAAGGAGGAGGGGAAAGGGGGGAATTTCCTGTTTTACACACAGAGAACAAAACAGGACGAAAACCCTGTGTCTTACCCCAAAGCTGATAATCACTTTTCCTGCTCTTTGAGCAGCAGGAGGAGGCACAGACACATCATAGGGAGGGATGGCAAACCATCCCTCTGCCTGCTGTTAACAGAGTGACACCTGTCCACTTCAGCAGCAGTGGTGTTTTTAAGGAATTTATTGGAATTGTTGGGTAGGAAAACTCCTGTTCCATCCATCAGTCTGGGTGGATAAGGGCCCACATCCTCAGCTGCTGCCCAAAACCATGATTGCCCACACAGATATGCCTCCCCAAAACAAAGCTTAGGTGCCTGCCAGCAAAGTTCCTTCACTCTAATTTTGGACTGGAGATAGGAGAAACATTCCCAGCAACGTTGCTGTGGCACTTGGATCAAAATCGCTGTTGTCAGGGGGAGTGGAATAAGGAATTAAACAGGGATTTTTTTTTATTCCTGGCATTTCTTCTTTTCCTTATCTCTCTCTGACTCACAGCCTGAAAAAGTTGTAGTTAGAATATCTTTGGGGTTTGGTATGGTTTGAGATTTTTTAATAAAAAGATAGGCGTGGGGGGGAAAAAAACTTTCAAGTGGGGAAAAACAAAAACAAAAAAAACCCAAAACAAAACAAAACAAAAAAACAAACTAACAAACAAAAAACCCAAAAAGCAAGCAAGCAAGCAAACAAACAAACAAACCCCACAAAACCAACCAACCAACCAAACCAAAAAAAACCCAAAAATACACACACCAAAAAACCACCAAAAAAAACCACCAAAAAAAAAAAAAACCCAGCCTGGAAAGCACAGCAAACCTTCTGCTTTGGTATTTTCTTCAGGGAAAAAAAAAAAAAAGGTTTTCAGGAAGCCACCTTACTCAGTTGAGAAAATCAGAAAATCAGGCAGCAGCTCCTGCTTCCCCTTCCACCACAGCATTTCTCATGGCCAAAGCAGCCACCAAGGACGACCCCAAAAGTGTTATTTTTTATTTTTATCCCCCTAAGGATTTCAAGTCTTTGAGGTTCTCCTTGCACCACTTTTGATGCCATCACTGTCACTTCCCTGCTCTGGCAGAAGCACCCAGCAGCCCCAATCATTTTGGCAGATGTTGTGCAAACACACAGGTCCCTTTGCTCCCCCCTGAGCTCTCCCGTTATTTGCTGGGATTTATTTGCATTGCTGGTGAGTGTTTCTGTGCTACCTGCCTTTCCAACACCCTTGTCTCAGCCAGATCTCTCACAGAGCTCCTCCAAGTGCAAGGAAGCCAAGACTTGGTGGAGGAATCTCTCTCTCCAAACTGTCGCATTCCCCGAGAGAGTGTTGGGTTGCTTTTGTTTTGTTTTGTTTTGTTTTGTTTTGTTTTGTTTTGTTTTTTCCCCCTTTTCAAAAGTGGAGGCACCAAGGCAGAGGGATGAGGAGAGCTCAGCTCTTTCTGAGCACTTGCCCATCAGCGTGTCTCGTTTATATTCCCCTCACTTTTAGAAACCCTTCTCAGGGCTTTGTTTGCTTTTCAACTGCTGCCAAACATTGTCCAGATGGTCTTAATGTCACATCACTGTGGGCCTTTTATTTTCTAGCCTGTGCCCTGTTTTGTCCTCCCTTCCAAGCCAATGTCTCTAAGACTATTTTGGGCCCCTTACTTCATTTCCCCTCCCTTCTGTCCATCAAGCTGGGTGAGTCACACTCATCTGTCCAGGAAACCTCATCTATTACCCCAATTGTTCTGGGCTGAAAGGAGGAGAGGAACAGTCATCTCCAGATGACATTGTTTATGCCACCCCAAAGCAGCTCACCAAGGGTTTAGGTGCTTAATACCAAGCGGTTGCTCCACACACACACAAAAGGCTGCCCTAGCAGCGCTGAGTGAACCTTCAGGAATGTGCCTTGGAGAGGGAGCATCCTGCCAGGAGCCTGCAGTTATCACATGCCAGTGAGTGTTTCTGAGCAGTACCAGGAGGTCCAGTTCTCACCTACTCACAGGAGGATGCTGAAGGAGCCCACCAGTGCCAGCAGAGATGCCCAGGCACAAATTTTGGGCTGAGATTCAGCTCCAACCCTCGGGGAGGGTTAGGAAAGATACACACAATGCTTGGGTCTTTAATTCAGACAAATGGGTGCATTTCCTCAGTGTTTTCCTCACCAACATGATCATTAGAAATCTTCATTTCTCTCCTGAGCTTTTCTCTTGCACTGTAAGTAACTGTCTGCCCTGAATTTAGCTCCATCACAAGAACATTTCTGCATTCCTTCAGTCCCATTCTCAGGGAAGAAAGCTTTCCTGATTTCTGCCACTTCCTTCCAAATCCTGAGGACATTTTTCCAAGGCTATTGGTTTCATCATTGCCCTGAGTTTTTGATGCTCTCCTGCCTGCTCAGTCTTAAAATCGAATCCTGGCCAAACATTGCATTCCTCCAGAACAGGCAGCTCCTTCTCTGCAATGTAACCATCAATATCAGCAAACACGAAGGAAAATAAATTACCAAAGCCTCAAGGAACAGCTACTCCTGCCCTTCAGAGGCACAGCAGAGGAGACATTTGGGTTTTGGAAACAAGGCTGTGCAGGGTGACAATGTAAAGCTGTAGAGCCCTTGGCAACCTTTAGTTTAACACCACTCATTCCTGAAAGGAGTGGGAAGTTTCTCTGATTTTAAAAAGAAGGGGGGGAAAAAAAGCCTAACCTCACCTGTGTCATAACAAGCTGTAACAATCAAGGGAGATGAAAATTTTATAAATAAAGGACTTGACTGACAGCATCCTGGGAGTCCCCAGGTTTGGTTCAATCCATCAGACTTTGTGAGACGTGCAGCCAAATCCTCATCTTGCTTAACCCCCCAGTGCAGGTAAAATCCCTTCTAGTGCCAGAGGAATAACTCTGGAACCATACACTGGCATTTTCTATCAGGTGAGCTTGGTGTTTTCTCTCCCACCCAGTTCCAGGGTGATGAAAGCGCTGCAGAATTTCTCGTGGGGGGACTTTGTGTGCTCACCAACCTGTGCAGCAAAAAGTGCTGCAACCAGCAAGTTAACAAGATAGAAAGATGCTGAGGGTCATAAGGTCTGCATGGAAATTAATTTAGGGAAAGAAGGAAGTTTTCTTTTTTCCATGGGAAAAAAAAAGAAAGAAAAGAGAGAAAAGAAAAAAAAAGGAAGAAATCTAGTTCACAGAAACTTCAGGTTGACCTCATTTTTTTTCCTAGGAGCACACAATTCCAAAAAATCAAAAGCACCTGCAATCATTCAACACCTCTGCGAAATCAGGGCAAATCTTGGGCTTTTCTTATTTTCCAGAGTAATATAATACAGCAAGTTCAGACCAAAAGATCCTTCCCAGCCTGCCTGGTAATCTCCTGAGAGCCATCCCATACATCCTAACACAATGCTGTCAGTTGGATGATGGGATTAAATAGCATCCAGGTTAAAGCCAATGCAATCCAGAGAACAATGATTTCAAACTCAGCAGTCCCTGGAAGTGGAATGTATGGTGTTCCTCCCATTTTTTTTTGTGCCTTCAGGAATATTCTTCCACACTGAGAAAATGAGAGTGAAACTCTCAAAAGCCACCCTGGCTGCCCACCAACAAGAAGATCTGGGTGGGATGTAGCAGCAATGGTGTCAGGAGCCATCTAGGACCATATTTAAAGCAGAGGTGTATTTTACAAGATGTTAATTAAAGGGAACACAATTTTTTTTTTTAATAAATCTGTCCAATCTCCATTTCTCACCAGGTTATAATGATAGAGGCTTGAGATTGCAAAAAGCAAAATACTCAGGCACAGAAAACTGGCTTTGGATTTTTGATTCCCTCAGTCTGTAACACAGCTTTCATTTTTGGAAGACAGAGTCAATGACCCTGAAAATTTTGGTGAAGTCCTTAAACTCTGGAAATGGTACTGTGTTCTATTGTTGGGCACCTGCTTCAGGGTCCTGGATCCAACCAGGATCTGAGGTTTTGTGGCAGGGTTGCAGACAGCCTGTCCTGCAGCAAGGGTCAATATCAGTGCAACAGAGGAGAGGCATTGTGGACAGGAGAGTGTACAGAAACAACAGAGACATTGCCAACAATGACAATTGCCCAGCTCAGCCAGTGATCCTGGGAGAGCAGCAGCAGCAGCCTGCAAGGATTTTATGTGTATGGGTTGGTAGAAAAATCTGATTTTTGAGGTGTTATGCACGCACTGAATAGGCAAAGCTGAAGCGTGGCCTCAACAGATAAATCTGGTGAGAAACCCAAATCAGAAATTCCTACGAGCAGCTTCCCGCCACCTCCACAACCCCATTATTACGGTTGTTACTGTAATTATTGCGGCTGTTGTTATTATTTCACCAGTTCTGATGTTTGCATTTAATCTCCATCTGCCAGGCAGCTGCTGCAGAGCGGGGATCCTCTGCGAGCGCACGACTGCTTTGGTGACCCCAGTAATTACAGGAGCACTCCACAGCCTCTCCCTTCCCCAGACACCCTGGAGATGACATCCCTGAGGCAGCAGGAGATGGGTTTGCTCTGTGGATCATCACTAAATTGTTTCCTGAGCTCCTGTCACCACCCTGCAAGGATTGATGCGAGCAGAATGAAAAGCAGAGCTTTCCTCTCGGGCCCTTCCACTCCTGCTGCTCACAGAGGAGGGTGAGCACAGCCCCATGGGCTCTCAGCACTTGAGGCAGAGCTCTCAGGAGCCTGGCAGGTGGGGAGGAAGGGGTAGAGTGTAAGAGTGATGGTTGGGATGGATGGAGATGAGAGATCTCTGAAGCCAGATCCTGGAACTTGGGGTTTATTGCCAAGGGCCTGGGTGCTGGGGCCTACTGGAAGCTGCCAGCCACAGCAGGCCCGAGAGGAGAAAGGGGTTGAGAGGATGAGAGGGTAAGAGCTTAAGAGAGTAAAAGGGGTAAGAGAGTGTTATAAATGATCAAATTGAGAGCCAAACTTTTAAGAAAATTTAGCAAAGATTTATTAATTTGTCCGCGAGACGGAAGTTTGGTAGTCAATAACCACCACAGCCAAGGGCAGCGTCGAGCCCAGGATCGGCACTGGGTGAGCACGGATCTGACCCCCGAATGTCAGAGTCTCTCCCTGTTCACAAATGCTGCTTCACACAGCGAATTCTAATACAGTTTATTCTGCCCAAGGCAGAGATGACAGAATGCTCTTTGTGTCTCTTCACATGCAGAACCGAGGCTTTACATGTGCAGAGGTGGACAAAGATCTAGTCCAGGTGTCTAGATGTTGTCAGAGAACTTCAGGGAAGTCAGCATTCACATGCATCAGGGTGGTAGATATAATCTTCGAGGTGATAATCACTCTTGAGTGGTCCCCGTTGACCAGGGGAAACTGGCGATTATCACCCTGGAAGCTTCTATTCTTATATTAAAGAACCCAATTTTATCTCAACGTAGTCCGGGAGCTAGATGTAGATGAATAGGACACTGCTCCCGGCCAGGCTGGTCAAAAGACATAGTTTGGATCTTACAATGTTTTATACATTAACAGCATTAATTATCTCTACCATATGCTACAGAGTAAAAGGGGTAAGAGAGTAAAAGACAAGAGCTAAGAGGCAAGAGGGGCAAGAGCTAAAAGAGTAAAAGCATAAGAGAGTAGAAGGGATATGAACTAAGATGGCAAAGTTCCCGCTACAATACAATAAATCATCTTCTGTGTTGAATATTCTAATTCTCACTAACCAATCTAGTACAACATACAAATCCTATAGCATTTACATACAGCCTATAAGAATCACTACATTACCATACTGTGCTATATTTAAACCATAAAAACTACTCTTTGGGCCCTTCTGCCAAGCTGGCAGGGGCTGCTCGGACCCTTGGAGCTTTCTGCAAGCAGAGGGTGTTGTTTCATCAAAATGGGATTACCTTCAGCTGGCCACACCATTGCTTTCCAGTTGTTCAGTAACTGAGGAATCTCAAAGTTTGCTTTCATTTCAATCTCACTTATAGTTTCCATAGTCTCAAAATCATATTTATAATGCTTTCCTGTTTCATCTTCCCCAACAGTAGAGGACGGTACACTGAGGCACGGAGGGTGGGGATGTCACCAGCAAATTGAGCCTGCACCTCTCCAGGCACTTCAGCCTTGCTTAGAGGCAGCTCTTTGTCAAGAAATACACTTTTATTTTTTCTGAAGGAGGACACCTTGGTCCTTGTTCCAGGTTGCAATGCAAGATGTTTTCTATTACCATCTGTATGGCAGTTGTCTTCTGTCAAGTGGGCAGTTTGCCTTATCGCTCTCTGTGAGTGACCACAATCACTCCTCCCTCGGGAGGGGACATTGCTGATAACAGACTATTGAATGTCACTGCATGGCTGATAAGAACTATAACATCCCATTGGGAGATGCTCTGCCAGAGGGAGGAGCCAAGCATTCCTACCTGGATATACTCTGGACATTCTGGAACACCAGTATGGGTTCTCCACTGGATTCCCCAGAGGAACAGCAGCTGTCTCTTCTTCCACTGGATCTTCAGAGGAAGAATATACGTTTTCTATAGGATCCCTGCTCCAGCAGAACCACCCCTGGCACTGCAGGAGGGCTGCAGCCACAATTCCAATGGGACTGCCACCAAAACCCTGACCCACAGGGTGTCAGGTTGGGTTCTGACTCTGTCAGTGTTGTTCTAGTTTACTGCATTGTTTATTTTATCCTTTTATTTTTTTCTTCCTTAATAAAGAACTGTTATTTCCTTCTCCCATATTTTTGCCTGAGAGCCCCTTAATTTAAAATTCATAACAGTTTGGAGGGATGGGGAGGGTTTACATTCTCCATTTTCAGGGGAGGATCCTGCCTTCCTTAACAGACTCCTGGCTTTCCAAACCAAGACACTTGCATTGATCCTGCCTTGTGCTGAATCCCTTGGGCCAAGCAGGAGGCAGAGCTGGGGCACAGGGGAGCCCACGCTGCTCATCCTGCTCTTCTCATCCCTGCCAGGTGAGGCCAGTCAGCTGAGCAGCAGCTCCAGTGGTCAGCCATGCTTCTGAAATCATGTATGTACTGAGCTCCTGAAGGTTCCTCAGATTTTTTTTTGCTCTCCAGGCAGTAGCAGCAATAACTCCCATAAATCCTCACAAATTTATGAGGTGCAGCTCAACATCACTGCAACCATGGTTAGAAACACTGAGGAGCTGGATCCAGCTACCTGTTTATAGAGGGAGCTTCCAAATCACTGGAAGTGCTCCAGGCTGGCTTGTTTTGTCACTGGAACCAAAAGATGGGATTTCAAAGAATCTAGTTGTGTAAATCTGCACCTCTGAGGACGTGACAGGGCAGCAAAGAACTGTGGCCAGAGCCTCTGGTCAGATTTTTGGGGGGTACAAAGGGGGGTAAATCCATTAATCAGGGGAGGGGTGGTGATGCGTGTCAGTGGAAGAGCTGCTGCCTTGGGGGAAACCTCACAAACACTTCAGTTCCAGTTCATCAGGAAATTGCTCTTGCAGAGATGCATGTGTGTGCATGTGTGAAGCCAGTGAGATTTCCGTCTTTATTTATTTTTTTGCTCTGCAACTGGGTGGAACAGCTTCATCCAAGTTCTTTATGGAACTGTGTGGCAGCTACCCAAACACCAGGTCTTCACACACCTTCTAGTTCCATGGTGTTCCCATCTTTCCACGTTCATGGTCCCCACCAAGCCTGTCCTTGCAGGGCCACCACCTTTCCCACTTCTTCTTGCCCAGTGCATCCCAACAACTTTGTGTCCTGCACCATCTTCCTGCCACAGTTCTGTCAGGCAGCACTTGCCCTGGCAATGGAACCGAAATTTAGAGTCACAGCTGCCCCCACAAGGGATCAACACCTTTGCTGTCACTGCCATAGGTTGGGAAATACTCAGGAGCTCAATGTGCTATGTTTTTTTCTTTATGAAAAATATTTTTAATAGTACCCAGATTGTAATTGTATTTATTAAATCTTTTTGGGGATAATTTGACAGAGTTCATAATCTTCTTTTTCTGTAGCAGCATGAAGTGCTGGAGGAAACAAGGGCTGACCAGTGTGGGTGAGGAAGGAGAAGCTGACAAAGCTTCTGTGGTTTTGTTTTTGCAGTCCCCTTGACAGAGAGCAACAAGCCACAGATGTGCAGTTGAGCAAAATAGGTGTTTTTGTAAGAAAGGGAGCATTACAGCTCTGGGCATCATGTGAGACTCAACCTTTTCTAAACTGAGGTTCAGAAAAACCTGTAACAAGACTTTGTGCAACAAGAAAGAATATTGAACCAGTGCAAGTCCACTGACAGTTGAAAACTCTTTTTATTTTTGCTGTGGTAATACCTCTGGAAAGGCTCAGAGAGGGGAAAATACTCTAGTTTTCAGGCAGCAGCTGGTGGTAGGATACAACAGGGAAACAAAACAGCTACTGTGGGATGCTTGCAAGTCTAAAGGCATGATCCAGCTCCCTGGCACAGGGGAATTTTTCACCAGGAGTGTGACAAGTGCATGCCCTTCTTTAGGACCCTCAGTGAGCCTCCCTGGGCTTCAGGAGGTGAGAAACCAAGCCTGGTGAGGTCATGGAAAAACACCAAGGCAACGCTGGCTGACATGCTCTGCCTTTCCTCAGCTTGTGCTGTTTCTGTAATCCTGACCTCATCCTTTTCTCCGGTGTCCAGCCTGGATCCAGGGACGGTAATTGGAGCTTCTTCTCTCAGTTCCCTGCCGCTCTACCAAGCTCCAGAGAAGCTGTCACTAAAGGCATTGACTCCCTGGCACTTCTGCTGCCTGGCTGAGATGCCACCACTCTGTAGAGTCCCTTTCCTGTCGGAACTCAGTGCATCCCTCCAGGTGTCCAGAGTTGATGAGGACCCCACCAGGGGGCTCGGAGACCCTGGCACGCAGCCCGGAGCACCTGGGGATTTGATTTTGACCCCTGGAGTAAGTTGCCAGCTTTGTATGAGGACCTGAAAGTCACAGAGGTTTGAATGGTGTAATCATAAAATTCTCACAGGGTGAAAATGTAGATTTTAGGATTTTGGTATGGGGGTTATGGGGACAAGATGGAGGAACTTGGGTGTGTCTAGCCTTTCTTCTTTTTGTTCTCCATTTTCTGCAGTGACGTTGGCACTTTGGGATTGGTTTAGAGTAGAAGTGCACTGTCTAACACAGGTGATAGGTATTGGGAATTAAGTGTAAATATGTTATACATAGTTTGTAGTATAAAAAGTCAACACCGCCTCAGGATTGGTCAGAGTGCTCGTGGCTGCTCTGCTGAGCAGATCTCGGCTGGGCAGAGAGAAAATTTTATAGATAAGAGTTAATGAACAACCTCAAGACTGAAAAGTGAAGAGTCCAGACTCATTCTTCAGCCATGCAGGCTGAAGCACAGACACCCTGCACATCTCAGGGCAGTAATATCAACAGCAACCCGAGACCTTCCCTCTGCATCTGTGCTCCACAGGGATGAGATAACTTTAATCCCTCTTTGGTCACCGTGCCCTCATTTGACAGCCCAGCCTACAGCACTAGGTTTAAGAGGAATTGGAGAGCATGGATTCCTGCTTCAGAGTGTGTGTTCAGTAAAGTGCCCAGGTGTTGAAGTCCTCTGGGATGGGTTTGTGGGACTTGGGGGAACAGGAATGCTGCAGGTTCCAATCAAAACTAAACCCTTCCCTCTCCCAACAGCACATTGTCCCTAAACAAAGGCAATTGCTTGAGCAAGTGGCACCCACTGGCTTTGATTTTCCAGGAGATTCCAGGCACAGCAAAGCTGTGCCTGCGTGGCAGGTTTTGCATCCATGGAATCAGCACCTCCCAGCAGAAAACCTCAGCCTCGCCTGTGGAAAGTTTCCAGCCATCACTGCTTTGGAAACAGCGCTTAGGGCAAATCACACTGCCACATCAACACTGAATCATACCTCAGATGCAGATAGAAGCCTACAGGGTTTCCAGAACAAGCTTTATTTTTTTTTTTCACCACACCCTTAATTAAAAAAAAAATCTTTTCCCACTTCCAGTTCTTCCCAGGGCAATGAGTATTGTTAGGAGTGTTTACATTGCTGCTCTCTGCCAAATTAACATTATCACTCTCACCACCACAGGAGCTTCTAGGTGATGCTAGCTACTCACAGGCAGTTTCAGAAGTACCAAGAGCAAACAGGATATGTGGCTACATTTAACTATCACTCTGCTTCAACAGGCAAGAATCTTAAATTCTAAGCTCTGTGGAAAAGCCAGAATATCAGATGCCTCCAAGCAACTTGCTTTAAACACATATTTTGTAGCTCTTTGCTCTTTCAGGTGTCTTTCCACAGCCACTGTTGCATCAGAAGGCAGGTAAAAGTGAAAGTAAAAATGATCTAAAACACCAGTCCACGTTGTGAACCAGGTTCACAGGGAATATTTCACACCCTCTTTGCCCACCTTGAACCTCCTGTGGAATTCACTTTCCCCATATTCCTGCTGCCTGTAGGGGTAGGACAGCACTGCCACAGCTGACTGAGGCAGGAGTCACTCCATGGAGGAGAAAACTGAGGAGGATTCATCCCAATCTTACTCCCAAGCCTGACCTTTAAGATTGTTTTCCCTTTCCCAGCTGCGTGTGCCAAGTCTCAATATATCATCATCAGAGGGGAACACTGCACTGGAGGAGGAGGAAAATAACTGGGAGACATGTGAGCAACTGAGACAATGCAGGGCTGCCAGGTCTCTGACAGCTGCTGAGGCCTGGCATTATGCACATCCAGGTAAATTATTGTTTTGATATGTGTTTTGCTGTGGGCAAGCACAAACACACGAGGGATTTTTCATTATTACCACGTTGTGAAGGGAGTATTGAAAGCTCCATTTTGCCCAGTGGCTGTTTTCTGGAATGGGGGAGAAGGCTGGTGGTGTCTGTCCCAAACACCCTGAAGTGGGTTAAATGAAGGCATTCCTTCAAAAATGCTAAATCTGCAACTCCTTAGCCTACCAGAACATATTTTAAATCAGCTTTTCCAAAGTTTTCCGAAAGCTCTCAACAAAAATAACAGCAGCCTAAACACTGTCAGCAAAGTGTCTCTTCCATGCTGAACATCTTAATAAAGAAGAAAAGTGAGAAAAAAAGATACAAAATCAGAAAAGCTGTGGGATATCAAGGCTGTCCCTGTCTCTGTGGGGACAGCTCTGAGTTGCCTTGTAGCTTTTGCAAATCCTCTGGCCCAAGCCTTGAGCTTTGCCAGGCAGGCTCCTGGCTGATCTCAGCCCCTGGTGCTCTGCTGGGTCTCCATCATCCTGCAGGATAAAGCACTTTTCCTGCTTTTTGTGCTGAGTGAGTCCCTGCAGCTCTCTGTAGCCTCTGGTGAAATGCACAGCGCTGCCTGAGGCACTGAGCTTCCCCAGCCTGCTTGGAAAGCTTTGGCCAAGCTCTGTCAGTGAGATAGGATGAAATATACCATCTTGTGGTGGAAATATTAATTAGTTACTGTTTCTGAAGTGGATTAGATGTTATGGTGCCTCTGTCTCTTCTTATCTGCAATATGGGCTTTCTGGCCCTTCTCTCCACCCCAACCAATATTTTATATAAACCTGGAGTGCAGACTCTGAGCTGACACGTTACAGGATGAGCCAAGTGACTATCATTCAAATATTTATTTCATGAGGAGTAAGAACATTTTGCACTTTTCTCCAGAACTCTTTCAAAATCAGCTCATTTCTTCTTGTTGGAAGAGAGCCCATTGTTCATTTGACACTAAAGATAGAGCTTTGCTGTTTTCTTTTAAGTCAGCATTTGGAGGGTGGACAGCAGAGAGGGAGTTAAGCTTTATTATGCTGCCTTGTCAAAAGGATACAACATTATGCAAAAGGAATGAAGTGGAACAAAAAAAAAAAAAGAATTTTTGCTTTCTTTTCCACACGCTCTCTCTCACTGGCATACAGTCTTCAGATTGTTTCATTCCTCCTTTGCTTTGTCTGGTAGATTGGATTTCAGATGGCTGTGTCAATTAAGCAGCAAGAGCACCTTGCTGCCTCAGGAAGCAGTTTCCTCCTGCCCACAGAATGTCTAAATTAATGGGGCAGAAGGGTGGTGCTGTTTGTCTGGTTTTAAATCTGCCTTAAATAAGCATTTGAACAGCTTACTGCTGGAGCCTGCAGCCTGGAATGAACAATATTCCCTGGGAGTGAAGGCAGGCAGAGGGGCAGGAGGGGCACAGAGGGATCTGCCCAAGGTGACACCAAGCTCAGGAGAAGGGAACAGGGCTCACAGCATCCCTGGCTTCATTCTGGAGGCAGACAGAGAAGGGGCTGCCTGATCCACCCAGAGAAAAGGGGACAGATGGTTGTTTTCCTCTGTGGCTTTGCAGGATAAACCAGGAAATGTGGAGTGATGCCCCTCCTGATTTGTTTTTCTAACAACGCGTCCCTGCATCCCAGCTGCTCTGGGGATGCTGAGCAGTGGAGAGCTGGAGCTCAGAGCTCATCAGGAGCAGCAGAGGGAGCCGGGAAGGGGCTCAGCCTGGAGCAAAGGAGGCTCAGGGGGCCCTTGTGGCTCTGCACAGCTCCTGCCAGGAGGGCACAGCTGGGGGATGTCACTGTGATATTTTCTGCAAAATCCCCTCACCAGGATTTTTTTTCCTGAGAAGCTGGGAAGCTTCAGCTTCTCCATGTTTTGCTGCTCTGGAATGTGATTATAAGAATTGTTTACCCAGCATGTGAATAGGTTTTAATTAATGGCCAATCCCAGTCCAACTGTGTCGGACTCTGAATCTGTAATGAGTTTTTATTATTCATTATTTTCTAGCTTTCTGATGTCTCCTTTCTCTTTCTTTAGTATAGTTTTAGTATATAATTTTCTTTTAACATAATATAACATCATTATATAATAAATCAGCCTTCTGAGAACGTGGAGTCAATTCTTATCCCTCACCTCGTCCTGGGGCCCTCACAACAGCACAATGAGGGGGTCGGGCTGTGCTCCAGGGAACAGGGACAGCAGCAGAGTTTGGAACGGCCTCAGGCTGGGCCAGGGGGGTTAATTTGGATATTAGGAAGAATTTCTTCACAGGAATGGTGAAAAGCATTGGAACAGGCTGCCCAGGGAGGTGGTGGAGTCACCATCCTTGGAGGGATGTAAAAGATGTGTAGATGTGGCTCCTGGGGACATGGTTTAGTGCTGGGTGTCACGGTTTGACGCTGGCACAATGTCAGTGTGTCTGTGAAAATATATTTTGTCTGGTGTCTGCTGTGATATGTGACCAGGAATAGAGCAAAGCAGGCTCCAACTTAGGAATGAAGAAGAAAAACTTTATTAACTTACAACTATATATAGAAAGAAACACACACAGAACTCAGAATGAAAACTTTCTAAAAACATTCCTCCTCCCCCTGCTAAATTTCTAATACATCTACATCTCAGATCACTAACTCTCGGTGTATCACTACTCTTTAGATAATCAATTTTCAGTTTATCAAGGAGAGAGGAGTCTTTCTTATACCATAGGCTTCCCTTGGAAACACAGTTGAGACTTCGTGTGTTTCCATGTCACAGAGAAATGCTCGGAGATCATGTGCTATGGTGACATCTCCTTTCTATGTCCAGTGCTCTCATCACTGCACTACTGCACTTAATGGTTGGACTCACTGATCTCAAAGGTATTTTCCAACCTAAATGATTCTGTGAGTGTCTGAAATTTCTCATGAATTCACCTAACTCCTGATGCTAGTGACTTTTAGTCACTGTGTCCTTGATACCCCAGTCAAATGTAAAGAAGTTAGCAAGATAGGGATTTCTTCCAGCACTGAAAGATGCAATTTGGAAGATTTGTGTTTCAGTGCACTAACATTATACACCTTGTTTCTCAGTCTGGGCAAGCCTTCAGCATTCCCACCACACCAGCACAGAAATTCCACATTCTGAGGAGAAGAAAAGCCTGAGAAAGCTTCTCACCAACAGCCTCAGACTGTGCCAGGGGAGATTTAGTTTGGATATTAGGAAGAATTTCTTCATTTAAAGGGCTATTAAGCAATGGAACAGGCTGTCCAGGGAGGTGGTGGAGTCACCATCCTTGGAGGGATTTAAAGGACATCAAGATGTGGCACCTTAGGCTCTGCAGAGCTGGGTTAGTGTTTGGGTTTGATGCTATCAAGGGGATTTTTTCAGCCCAAACAGCTGTGTGATAGCCAATAAAGTGTTCCCCTGTGTGTTTATCATCCTTGAAAGTGGAATCCCTCATGGCTGGGTGCACAGCAAGGTGCACAGGGAGGAACTCCCAGTGAAATCCAGAGCTGGGTGTGATTAACTTCCCTGCACCTCTGAGGAATTGCACCAGGAAATCGCCAGCATTGTAAATTGTCTCAAACATGCACTTACTGAAGCCCTTAAAGAGCAATTACTATATGTTAACTGAACACCCATCAACTGTAAAAACAGCAGTTATGTGGGTTTAATAGGTATATAAAGGAGGAAATCTCACCACCCTGCAATTAGTTCTAAATAACATTTAAAAAAAATTGTAACTTGTACACTTATTGCTTTTTAATACATAAAACATGTACAGCATGTTAAAACATTTAATTAGCACATACATAACAGGCTAAAAGTTAAGTACCAAATTATCACTAAAATATTGTTGAGCTCTTCATTAGCCATGTGAAACCACCCTTCAAGCATGCAGGGCTGGAATTGTCCTGGGAATTGGGTGATTTCAGCTGCTTCTCAGTGATTTTGGACTGGGGACAACAATGCACTGCCCATTTCCCCTGGCTCCAGAATATTCCTGTATATTTCTGAGGGAGCCGGAGGGCACAGGAGGGGCAGTGGGAAGAGATCTCCTGATCAAGTGTCCTGGATTGACTATATGATGATTTTATCCCCAGTCGTCTCATTCTGTTTATGCTGAATAATAAGTTTTGCACCTTTAAGACTTGTTCCAAGAGTGAAGGGGGAGAGAAGAAGCACGGAGTTTCTTTTCAGAAACTGCACTCACTCCTCCACATTCCTGCTCCTGCACTGTGATGTCTGCGGATGGACAGACAGCAGGACAGGGCTCTCCTTTGCTTTTAGTTAGTTTAGCCAGCTGAGGTAAAGAAGTTCTCTGGACTGTGGGGTTTTCTTTCCCTTTTCTCTGGCCCTGTTCAGACCTGCTCTGGCCTGAACACCAGAAGAGCACTGGCAGCTCACACCTGAGGCCCACCAGGCCAGGCCTGGGCCGCGGCATTTCCAGCACTGAGGGACTGACAGGAGACTGAGTGAGCTGAGCCACAGCCCATGGAGGAGACTTTGTGAGTTTGTCTCTCTTTTGGAGTGGCAAGAGGTTTTATTGTTTAATATTGTTTAGGTTTTATTGTTTAAAAAACAGTTTTTTTCCACTTTGCTCCAAGGAGCTGCTTTCTCCCGGCCCAGTCAGGAGGAGGGCCCAATGGAATCTGCTTTCCTACAGGAGCCCCTTTGGGGGTTCTCTCCCAAATTTGCTCTGAACCATGACAGCAAGGTCTACAGCCCTCACCTCCATAAGGCTATACTTTAAAATTATGGCTTTAAAATGAGGTGTGAACAGCAATTTACACTGTGCTGGCCTCCACCAGGACAGGAAAAAGGGTCCTGCACAAGGTCATGGTGGTGGAAGAGGAGATCAGAGGTGGAGAACATCAACAGGAGGGTTTTTGGCAGAGGCCAGGGGGGAGGGGAGCCAAAACTGGAGGGCTGGAGGCCCCCACATCACCAGGAGGGAAGTGATGGGACTGGATATCACCATGGGAAATAGGAAAAAGCAGGAAAAACAAGGTGAGGGCTGGCAGAGCAGAGGGCAGGACCACAACCTGGACCTGCAGCCAGGATGGATTCTTGCTAGGGATGCCAGAGGGAGGAAAATAATACTTGATGTGTATTGCCACTGGGAACGCCACCCAACCATGCAGTGTGTTGACAGAAGGAAACCACAAGGCAGAATTACCCTTTGTTTAGTCTAAGTCAGCTGCCAGCCTGCACACACACACACACCACATGAAAGGCAAAGCCTGAGCATGTTCCCAGAACATCTTCCTGAAAAAGCCATCTGCTGCTGCCCAAGCTAATGTTGCCCATCCTCCCCACCACAACCAGCTTTGGAAGCATAAAACTCCATTTTCCAAGCCCAATGGGGTTTCTCTGGTTCCACCATGAGGTGGTGAGGATGGGACACCCAAACAGATCCTGATTCCATGGGGTAGGTCTGGAAGTGCTTGGTCCAACAGGAGAGGGTCTTCTCCTGTGTCCCAGACACACAGGTTGCTTCTCCCCAAAATGGGTAAAAAAGCCTTTCTTTCCTCAAAAGTGTTTTTAACAGGCCCCAAGGAGGTGTGAAAATTTGTTCCCCCTCAGAAAAAGGGCATACTCTCACTAAATTTGTTTATTCAATAGGATTTGATTTTATTTGATTTGAAAATATTTGACAATATTGTAGTCATTACTCATCTAGATAGTAACTCCTAATATATGGTACCCCGCCAGATTCAAAGACTAAAAATTAAAACAAAATTAAAACATTTATATATTTTAACATTATATAAATGTTAAAACATATAAATGTTATAACATATATAACATAATAAACATTAAAAAATAAAAATAGTAATAAGAAAAATGTGTGCCTTTCATGCCAGAAGGTATAACTTCGAAAAAATATTTAATTAAATATTTAAATAAGAATATTTTAAATATGTAATTTAAATATTTAAATATGTAGTTTAATATAAAATATTAATTACTAATTAGATATTTTAATTAAAAATATTTCCTTTCCATTTCCAAACATCTCCAGGCTTAGACCATGGACAAGGACCCAACCCACCAGAATTAATCTTTGGGTTATGATAGAATTCCTCAAAACCACATTCCCTCTTCCACCAGTTCTCCATCTGGGAAAAAAGGATGTTAAACCACTTTACTGCCCCAACAGCAAGACACAACTTGTTTGTCCTTTACATAGTAAGATTTTTTTTGTGAAAGGTTTCTGCTCTCTTCCTACTACATGACGCACTACAGAAATATTTGTGTGGCATGATTTCTTTATGCCATTGTCATGAAAAATAGATTATTGTCTTATTCCATTTTTTTCATTCCGTCCTCTAATTACTCTCTTTGAAAGCGCATCAGTGGCTGAGGATAAATACCAACAGACTTCTGCTCAAACTCTATCTACTGCTGGTGAAAAGAAACATTAGATTTAAAATAACTGAAATACTTCATGAACAACAAAAGCCTCTCTGGTGCAACTGATCCTCCTTGAAAAGGACCTTGAAATGGTGACAGAAGATATTTATACATAGCTCTAAGCCCTTGTCTCTTACTGGACTGTAAACAGGAATTAAAGTTTGGGGATTTTGAATGCAAGTTTGTACAACTCTTCCTGCTTTGAGACACTCAAAGTTAAATATTATAGGTTTGGTGAGTGTTATTCCTGACACAGTGAAGTTAGTCAAGACTATCACTACCTTCAAAAGAAAAACATCCCAGCCTGAAATTGGAGGCAACCTCAACTAACCAAAGCTGTGCTGGAAACCTGCTACTGAAGAGGAAAACAAGATTTCCCACTGTGCAGAGTCAGCTGGAGGCAATCTGGAAAACTTGGAGCAGAGCAAAGCAGTCCAGCAATGAAACAGCTGTGCAGGCAGGTTGCTCAGGAACCATCAATTTAGATTTTCTAATTCTCTAGACGTGGATCTGAACCACAAAGTTTTGATCAGGATTCAGACAGGCTACAGGTGAGTCTTCAGTCTGACCTACTGTGGGACTGGGGCAGTGCTCACATCCTGATGTCTCCAAAGTCCTTGCAAAATTTGGACCTGAGAGGGTTCAATTCACACCCAGCTGAAGCTCCCAAATCTCAGACTCATCCTCTGCTTTGAGGTTTGTGTGGAAAACCACTGTGTCAGCATGGGCAGGACCTACAGATAACCCCAAAGAGAGAAAGAAACCAAAGCAAGCTTACTTCACCACTCTCTGCTTTTGTTTTTCCTTTTCCATCCTTAGCTTTCAGATTAGGCATCAAAAAAAAAAAAAAAAAAGGAGCAAAAAAGGAAAAAAAAAATTGTATTGGCAAGTTTTGAGATACTTTAGCTTGATAAAAATGCAAGCCACATTTGTGTGCATAATAACCAGCCAGGGGATGGAGTTCCTGGTATTTGCAGAAAATATGAATGAACTCAGAATTAGTAATCTCTCACAAAGCAGAAACTCACCTGAGTGCTGGAGAACTGCCCAGCTGCACTGCACCCTTGATATTTCATTTACAGCATTTGCTGGTGCTCATTTCAGGATGGGAGCTCCCTGAAACTTCATCTGGACATTTTTAGCTGAGAAATCTTGGAAACTTGCCTTGCTCAAGGTTCCAGTTTTACATGGAAAATGAAGTGATCACCTCTTCCTTGGGCACTTTAACCACCTGTCGGCACAGCACTTTTCCACTGCTGTGGAAGGAGAGGCACCTGATCATGCCTCTATTTGAATTCAGTGTATAATCACAAAGTTTGCTCTCAAGGATGACACTGGGGGGAAAATCTGCCTTTTTTTTTTTTTTTTCCCTACAGGCAAAAACCAGGTGAATTCTCTCCTTTTAAGGCTCTCCCAGAATGCAGAATGCCCCCAGGAACAGCCCACTGACTCAACACCCCTTTTGATATAAATTAATAGGAGCGAAATAAACATCTCCTTCTCAGCTTTCACAATTAAATTACAAGGAAAGAAATCTAGGTTACAGCATGAGACCCTGCAGAATGAGGTCCTAATTGCTAAACATGAACTTCTAAATGGATTAAATAACAATACACATTTAATCTGGTGTTAAGAATATAATTATACTCTTTTTTTCTGCTGTTCATTGACTCATTTACATGGGATAGGATACCAACACCTGACACCAGTCCTTCCTGCCTTTGGTTAACAGCACAAGAGCACAAACAGCTCCTCAAGGATGCATCAGTGATATTTAAAGCTGTTGATCCCCAAAAATCTTTTTTCTGCCACTAGGATGAAGAAACACAAATCCTGTTGGCAGCACCCCAACCGATAATCATAATAATGTCTCCTTAAACACACCAACTCCTACCAGCCCCATCCTGGCCAGCGTTTCCCACTTGGCCTCCAGAGTAATACCATGAGGTAAAAAGGAAAAGAGGAGCTTAAAGGAGCAGCTGAGGAACAGGGGGAGCAAACAGAATTTTCTAACTTATTTTCCAGGAAGGTATTCCTGTAGTATTAGCAAGAAATACTCTGCAGCTGCAGCAACAGCTCAAAGGCCTGGTGCAGTTCTGCAAGCAGCATGTTTTGAGTGCTGGATATTTATTTAGCTATGACAAACCAAACCCTTTCCACTTCTGAATTACCATTTTTATTCAGATCATGTGTCTTCAACAATCACGTGCCTGAAGTCCTGAGGAGTCTAAGCAGAGGAAAAGATGGGGTATTTATCCTGGAGAAAACACATCAAAGGCCTAGTGCTTTACAGAGCTTGCCTGCAAATTTTCTGTTGGTTCTTCCAGACAAAAACTACCTGCAACAGTTTAAAATTCCTTTAACTGCAGCATCTCTGCTAGAAGCCTGCAGTGGCTTTGGTCTAAATGATTCCACAAGGAATACTTGAAGCAATACTTGGCACAGCAGCTAAATACGGTTTTCTTCAGTGGCAGAGAAAACTTTAAATTTCATTCCAACGTTTTCAGCGCGAGCTAAATTAATTTGAGGCATTGCTGGTGAATACCCGCCTCTCCCTAAATGCTGCTGAGAGCACAACAGAACAGCTGCAGGGAGACAGATTTCACTTAGATTTGGAAGTCATGCATGTACAGTTGGCTAGACTGAGCTAAGCTCTTCATTAACAGAAGTGTAAACTCCACAGAGAATTCAAGAATCGAGCTGAGGCGTATTTGCTGCTGCTACACCAAATATTCAAAGAGAGAAATTATTTGAGAAGGAAAGCGTGTCTCTTCTCATTCCAGCACCTGACTTCATCTTTTCCCAAAGCATCCTAGCTGAAATTAATCAATTGCAATTCCTGACTGGTTATTTTATGAAAAATGCATTTTATGAACAACGTCAGGGTAATGCAGCTTCACACAACAAACTTTTAGGAAACATTTCTTTTTGGGATATTGAAATAGCAAAAATTTTTAACACATAAGTATTTTACCTCTCAGTTCTCATCTGAAAAACTAAGTGCACAGTCAAATCTAAAATTGAATTGGTAGCAAAAGTACTGTAACTTATATTATCAGAACACAAAATGAATGTGAAAGAAGCAGGATTTCTTCTATTTCCATGGATAAAACTTTTGTCAGAATGGATGAAGGTGAGACTTTCCTTAGGGACAGATTATTCCCTTCTTGCTCACCATGGGATTTTCTTTTTTCTCCTTCAGGAGTCAAGACATTGAGCCAGAGAGGGAACACACCTGATCTGATCAATGCCCACATTCAGCTGGAAGAGAACAGATCTCAAATGCAGCAAAAGGAAAGTCAATTGTGCTACCGGAGTCTTACTGTCTGTTGAGGACAATACAGACAGTATTGTCCACAGTGGATTGCACGAGAATTTGTTATATTTTTCTTATTTTTGGGGCCTTTTCCCTCATTTTTTTGTGAGCTGACAGAACTTTGCTCCAGCTATAAAGAGGGAGAACATCAGCTCAACCGCAAGAGCAAAGCAGACCCAAAATCTCCCCACACTGGCACCATTTTGGGTGTTTTGCTTGATTTGCAGCATATTGTGTGGGTGGTGGAGAGAAGGGATTGTAGGACCCAAGCTGGAATGAATTAAATCTGAAATAGAGATCAACATCTCCTCCTCTGTGATGAAAATTTTCTACATGTTAAAGGCTCTTGTGTGCTGTTCCTTGGCAGTGATGCCTACAAACCTAAGAGAAAATCTGATAAAAATCCACTTTGATTCTGCTAAGAAATCACTGTCTCAGTTACATGTTGTGCCACTGAGCATACATTTGGATGCCCATTTTTTTGCTCCTACCTTTAGATGTGCCTTTTGGTCAGGAATGATGAGACACAGGAGAGGCAGAAATGCTGTTCAGAGTCAGTGAGCACATCCTCAAAGCAGACATGGGCTTGCAAAATGAGACAAAGCTGGAGAAGCCAAGGGTTTAGAGAAATCAAGGGTTTAGAGAACACCAAATAAATAGGAATTGGGAAACAGGCTCAGGAGGGAGATCTGGAGATCAAGAGTTTCAGCCTCCTGCCAAAAGAAGGATTATTGCTGACACTAGACCAGGCCAGCGGTGTTTGTGATCTCTTTGCTTGCGGGCCAGACAGCTGACTCTCATGGAGGGAAAGTCCTGTGTGTTCTCAGAAAAACACTGAAGGAAGACTTCAAGGTGAGGAAGAGAGCAGAAACTCGGATCAGCTTCCACTGAACTGACCACCAGCAGTTGTGCTGAGATGTTTCCTCCTAGCCTGGAGACTTTTGCTGTGCAGGTTCACATGAAGATAAACGATCCAGGAGCACCAAAATTTCACACCCACTTCCCAAAGAGTGGCTTTTCCTCTGGAAAATGCCACAGATCCAGCCTTGTAAGTGACTCTGCCAAGCTTCAGTGCTGTCCCTGAGTCACAGGGCAGCCTCAAAGCTGAACTCTCCTCCAGGGAGGCTTTTCTGTTTGGAAGGGAGGGAGATATCAGCCTGATATTCCTATTCCTTTAGCAACTCCTGCAAAGCCTTTGCCCCAGGGTGGATACAAAGGCAAGAGCTCTGCATGGGGAGCATTCAGCCACCGTAGCTCCAGGCTGGAGGGAAATGCCAGCAGCCAGGATAGCAATAATGAGGCAAACATTTACCCAGGCCCCATTGGCAAAGGGAGGACAATGACCCTGGGAGCACAATGTGTGCAAAATCCCACTTGTCCCATGGCACAAACGTCCCCAGGGCTCTCAGCCCAGAGAAAGGGACTTGCCCATGGAGGCAGAGGGGTAATAATGTGGGTAAAGGATCATTTTTAGTAACCTTTTCCTTTGATGCTTCCCTCCCACTGCTGTGACTTCAGATCAGCCAACACAGGCGATCATGAAGGGAACTGAAGGAAAGACAGGGGTGAGACTGTCCCTGCAGTGATAGCACAAGGGGGAGAGGGTTAAAATCAAAGAGAATGGGTTCAGATGAGATTTCACAAAATGAGATTTTAGGAAAAAGTTCTTGGCTGTGAGGGTGGTGAGGCACAGGTTTCCCAGAGAAAGCTGCGGCTGCCCCGTCCCTCAAGGCCAGGTTGGACGGGGCTTGGAGCAACCTGGGATAGTGGAATGTCTCCCTGACCATGGCAGGGGATGGAACAAGGAGATCTTTTAGGATTCCTTCCAACTAAAACCATTCCGTGATTTTATAATCCAGTCACATCCAGCCTGATACCTAAAGATGGGGATATCAAATGCTTTGTTTCAAACTCACACAATCCTGACACTAAGCTGGGTGGGAAAATGCAGCTGCAGGGATCTAGAACTCACCCCAAGGTCTTCTATTATTGCATCAGTGGTGTAATTATTACTAGTGATATATCACTGAGTAGCCCTTTCCTCTTTTAATTTAGTGAAAGTGGAGGTAGGCTCTGGGCTAGAACACATAATGTGCAAATTACTTGTAGTCCTTTCTGAATAAACGTTTCCAGAGATCCTTGAAAAATGTAGTGTCTATATCATCCCTACCCTTTTCCTGTAAACTCAGGTTAAGGAAATAAGCATCTTAACAGGCAAATAAAGTATTTCTCTATTTTTTGACTCCTAGGGAAAAAGGCATGAGCATGTAAAGAAAGCTATGAGATGATCAAAGGTTTCTTGCTGTTTCACAGCATACACATTCCTTTGAGATTCAACTCCAGAACAACCAAAAAGCTGCTTAAACTGAGGACAGGATCTGATTAAAACACAAGATAGGGAAAAAAACCCCAAAACAAACCAACAACCTTCTGACATCTTACCAACATGCATTTAAAAAGGTGCATTTGGCAAAAGAAGATTCTGTGACAATTCTGTGAGCATCACCTTGGGTTTTTGGAGGAGAATGAGTAAACACACCCAGCTCCAGACCAAGAACAGCCTCAGTGCTGGATCCAGCAGGTCATCAGAAACTGGGGAATGCAATATTGCAGCAGATCATGACAGGGCTGAGTTGGTAATCCAAACACCAGCCTGTCTCCATCTATTCTGATCTTTCTCATACAGCCTGCAAAATTCCCTCCTTTCTCTCTTTGGGTTCAGGAGGAGTCAGCAGAGCTTGGCAGGTTGCCCCGACCTCTAAAGGATGTTGGGCTGGGGCACACTCGAGGCATTTTTGGGGATGTTGTAGACCCTAGACCTGTGTGAGCTGGGGCAAGCCACTCCCACAACCTACAAGTCAAAAATTCCCAGTGAAGCACTGGGGGAAAGGCTGCAGGAGGGAAAAAAGAGGATTTTGCTCTCCCCCCAGAGCTGCAGAACCAGTAACTTGTAGGGGCCCACCTCCAGAGTAATATCAATATAAAAACCACACAAGACGAGCAAGCACTCTTAAAAAGTTTTTATTAATTTTCATTGTTTTTTTTTTTTTAAAAAAAACAAACCCGTCAGTGCAACAGTTCAGTATCCCCTTCCTATCCCCCATCAGTAAGCAGTAATTTTAAAATCAGGAAATACCGAGTGCTGAAGCCAATGGGTTAGCATTTTGCTATTATTTCCTTCTGTCAAACTCTGAAAAAGTCCTCTGTATAAATTAAACAATGAAAAAAATGTTATTTTCAATTCTATGTCATTACAGTCAACAGAATCATAATAATGCACCTAAAATGTGTGTCCACAATATATCAGGTATACATTTTTGGGAAAAGAAAAAAAGGAAAAAAATATGACATTCTAAGCTTGTTAAAAGGATAATGGTCCCATATTTTTTTATTACAGGTTAGCAAAACAAAATCCAATGGATTACAATATTTACATGTTATTTGAAAAATTAAGTAGTGATAAAAGCATGTCACAATCATTGTTTCTTTTTTTTTTTTTTTTTTTTTTTCTTTTTCCTTTTTGGTAACCATTACAAACACCCAATCCAGGTATGGAACTGTTTAAATATATTTGAAATGAGGCCAATTAAAAAACAAATACAGACACAAAATGTGTACTTATACTTGTCCCTCCAATGTGTCTTTTTCTATGATGTTCCCTCCCTATTAAAAAAAAAAAAGAAACCAAAACAAAAAAAAAAAAAGAAAAAACCAAAAACAGAACAACAGAAAAATTGAAAGAATCCCCCTAACACACAATTGATGAATCCCCAAAAGCAAAACACCATGCTTCTCAAGTAGCACTTATTCCACAAATGCAACATTTTTGCCATCGCTTTTAAGTGAAGCTCTCCAGGACACAATTTCCTGGAGAGCTTCCTATTTTCCCCCCTCCCCCTCCCCCAGATCCCCCCCAAAAAACAAAAAAAACAAACGAAGACACATGCATTTCTAAAACTAGGTTTCAGTCAAGTACTTTCTACTTTTTGGAAAGAAACTTTTTTTTTCAGTTTTTTTTTTCTTTTCTCGTTTTTCTCTTTTTTTGTTGTTGTTTTTTTTTTGTTTTTTCTGAAATAATTTTAATTTTTTTTTTCTTTTTTTTCTCCTCTTTTTTTTTTTTGTTCACAATCGGAACATACCGTGGGCACCAGATCCTGTGTTGGCCGCTCAGGCAAAATCCCCAAATTTGAGTTTAAATAGGCTTTCTACCCAGGGGGGTAGTTGCAGGATCAGCCACTTAAGGTATGAAGGTTCCTATCCATTCTACACTGCTCCCCTCATGCTAAAAAGCTAAGGAGGAGGGGAAAAAAAACTCAGCAACTCCATCCACTGAATCGAGTTTAAAAGTAGTTCTCCAGGCTCAATGTCGTGTGTAACCAACTCACCTCCGCTTGCAAAAAGATGTGTTAACAGACACCCCTCCCTCCCACCACACCAAAAAAAACAGCAAAAAAAAAAAAAAACAAAAAACCAGAAATACAAACAAAAAAAAGGAGAAACAACCAAAAACCCACGCACAAACCACAGACGGAATTAAAAAAAAAAAAAAAGAGAAAAAAAAAAGGCAGCCAATCTCAACGAAAATTTACAGTTGTGAGACTGATAGATGTTAATATGACAAGCAACAGAACGGTTATGAGGACCCATGTGTTTGGCCCATGAGCTGCATAGCTGTGCTGTAAGTTTGGTTCTTTAGTTTTTTTTATTTTTAAAGTTAAAACTTCTTTGTTATCTCCATTATGTTTAAAATTAACGAGGACAACAACGACGACGACAGCGACAACAAAAAAAGGTTCTATTCACAAGATCTAGTCTCCTTTCCCTGTCCCCCACTCAAAAAGAAATACTCATTTTTACATGAGAAACTTAATTGTGCTGTATTTGTAACACCTCAGGCTGATAGAAAACAAAACGTGTGGCAAACAAAACCGCACAATCAGTCACATGAAATCTACCAAATACTAAAATTATAACTGAATACTAACAAACAGCTTACCTGGAATAAAGGATGACAATTCACAAACAGTTATCTAGGAATTAAAGTATCTCTCTCTTTTTTTTGTTTTTTTTTTTTACTAAAATAATTAAAAAAATCACAGTATTTTAAGAAATAAAACCCACACTGGGATTTTAAGCACAATTTGTTTTTCCTTTCTTTAAAACTTTTTTTTTTTTCTTCCTCCATTCACCACCTTGCCCAGCAGTCTCTCTACATTTAACCACAACAACAACAGGTAGTACTGACAAATGCAGAGATCTCCCTTGGTTAATTCTGAGGTACTAGGAAACAGGTGACTGTTTTAAGCAAAGCAGTTTCTGTTTTGTTTTTTTAAATTTTTTTCTGTTTTCCATTTTTTTTTGTTTTGTTTTCCCTGTGGTGGTTTTTTAATTTTCCTTTTTTTTTCCTTTTTTTTTTTTTTTTAATTTTCTTTTCTAAAGCAATTGCTTTCAGTCTGGAAAAGCGTTATGTATTAAAACTAGAAAAACGCACACAAACTTGTGCGTCCAAAAGTTGTCCCCCTACCACTTCTTCCACGCTCACGACGCTTCCACTCATAAAACAATCGAAGTCTCCACTGCAAAGCACGATGTGAAATGTAGGAAAAACACGGGGAGTTTTGCTTCATTAGTCCAAAGATGAGCGTAAACTTCCCATCATCAGATCCGGGAGGAAAACAAAGATGCAGTGATGTAATGGAGCCACTTATTCCATCACTTAAATAACTTTAATATACACACACTCACACAGGTACCAGTGCTTTGAAAATAGATCATTCAGTCCTAAAAGCAGCTTTATTTCTTCCTTCTGCCCGCCCTGCCCCGCCCCGCCCCGCTCATCACTGTTCAAGTACTGTCGATTAGAACCACACCAAACTCGCTGTTTTTCTTATTCGCTTTTGGCCTCCGGGGTGTCGAGGAGAGGTTGGTCAGCAGCCACCATGCTGACAGCTGTTTCCCCAGTGTGGGAGTAGTCCAGCACCATGGCCTCGATGCTTTCCTTCTCCTCTGGCAGCGTGCTGGCCGAGTCCTCCACGTCCTCCTTGGGCTGGCTGTCCTCGCTGCTCCGGAGCTTGCTCTCGTTCAGCGCCCTGCAGGAAACAGAAACAGTCAGGGCACACAGCAAAGCCAGCCTGTGCCTGTCACAGGAGGGACAGCAGCAGATCACTCTCCAAAAAGGCAGCCACGCCACTGGCTCCAAAGGAAAGGAGGAGGAGTGGAGTTGCTGGTGGGATATTCTAGCCCTGAAATAGAATCTTTGTTTGTTCTGCGCTGGGACAGGTTTGGGGTCAGAAGGAAGAGCTCAAACTGTGACACCTGAAGTTTATTCCCATCTCCCAGGTCCCTTGTAAACAAGACTTAGCAGGCACCTAGCAAAGGCACAGAAAGAGAGTGCTCTTCCCAAAGAGTTAATGAAATCCAATAAAACTTTTCACAGGTTGCAGCATTTCCAGTACTTATGCTCAGACTTATATTCTCTTAAGGGTAAGAGAAGTTGTTTCTCATTCCAACGCAGTTAACCCACAATGTTGTATTCAGATGCTTCCCACATGTCAGCAGCCTTGAATGACATCTACTCTTTGAACAAACTCTGGCTAGAAAAGAGGTCTCTGCTACCAGTGAGATCTACATCAAAAGAAGGAAACAGATTGCTCCAGAGATTCCTATCTGTGATGTGTATCATCCCACAGTGTGCGAACTGCCCTAGAGAGGAAAAATTTTTTAAAAAAATCAACAGCACACTTAGGGGTAGTTAATCCTGGCCAAGAGGCATTCACCTAGGGACAATCTTAAGTTTTAGAATCACAGTTAAACCCTACAGTTTACAGCCACCCTGGGCAGCAGAGTTAAAAAGGACGCAGAGACATTCAATGACTATCCAACAACAAATTTGGTCTTCACAGAAATGTGTTGGCATTTACAGCAGGTTTTTGGGAGGGCAGGGATGGGTTTGGGGGGAACACAGAGAGATCTACTGGCACCTTTGTCTGCTTGGCAAGGGAACAGAACACAACTCACATGCCATGCCTCAGCACGTGCCGCTCCCACTCGGAGCCCTCGGTGAAGGATCGGCCGCAGAACTCGCAGGGGAAGCGTTTCTCTGGAGCACTGCTGTCAGGAAACATCATGGGATCTGGGAAAAAGACAGCACAGCCCATGAGCTCAGAAATGCCAGGGCAAGAAGGGAATTGCCACCACAGTGATCCTGCTCTGGTCCTCTCTGCTGCATCTCTCGCTCCAGAGAAGCAAAAGGAGTTTCTTGTCAAATAACTGGGAAAATGGAGCTGCTGAAAAGAAAAGTGACACTGCAAGTGACAAATCCCACCCTAGGTCTTAAAGCATCTCTGCAAGTAAGGTTAACTAGTTACTAGACCCTGCTCCTCTATTTCAACAAATGAAGAGACTGTGGAATTTAAATTCTGTACCAAAACCTGCAAAGCTTAGGAAAGCAAAATCAAAAATCCCCACTCGAGTCCATCTATAATTCTGGAACCGGTAGTAGAAATTTCAGGAAACACATGGATTTGGTACATTTAATATGTGATTCTTGTAATAGATCATAAAGCTTCATGGATTAGGTGCTGCATCTTAACTGCATAGGTGTTTCATGCTCATCCTAATCTTTCACACAAAGTGCTTGGGGCCTCATTTGCAGAAGTGTCAAGCACCTTGTAATATGAGTGAAGTCACTGGCAGCTCAGGGAATGACATTCCAGAAAGCCAAGCTCCATGTGAACACAGCCTGCTCTGACAAAAGATGAAACATTTTCTCACAAATTAAGAAGATCACCGCACAAGCCATTGAAAATAATTGCATGAACTATCTCACTTGATTCTTTTGCTGGAAATGAGACAGCACCATCTGCTCGGAGCATTAATTCCTTAGCAGGGATTATCTTAAGCAAGAAATCAACAGAATGTCTTTCTGACTCCTCCTGAACTACATAATAAAAGAAAAGGGATTTTGCCTTATTTTGGTTCTGATCTCTGCTCACTTGATTTCTTCACTCTCAGACTTAACTGTGGTTCAGGATCAGCCTGTGAACTCAAAATTGCTCACACATCCCCTATTACCCACACCTAAGTCCTGCAAATGCATTTTTGTGACACACTTCTCACTAGTTAACCTTTACTTCAATTTTATATGGAATGGTTCTTGACACAAGTTTTTGACCTCTTCCCATAAAAGGAAAAAAATCGACTTGTATTTCTTATTGTTGGGGGCTCATTTATTATGTGGTTAAACACCATAAAGCTGCTCTGTTGGGGAGCACCAGAATGCAAGCAGCAAATGCCATCAGCTCAGTTTACATCTGGATTTTTAACACCTTGAGCATGGCACAAATGTATAAACACACTGCAACACACAGACTAGTCATGACACAGGGATAAACATTTTTGGTGGGTAACAGTTTTGGAAGCAAATGCTGCTGATGTTCTACATTAGAGTATAGCTATGGATGGGGCTTGGAGCAACCCAGGATGGTGGAAGCTGACCCTGAGCATGGCAGGGATGGGACTGGATGCTCTTTAAAGGGCTCTTCCAACCCAAGCCAGCCCATAATTTATACCTGCAAATCCCATTAAGTTTAGCAAGTGTTACTGTGGTAAATCCACCACCCCTTCAGACAACACCATCTTGTTCATCCTACTCCCCAGTAACTTTTGCCTCTAGGGATGTGAATTTGGGCTGCTTCCCTGGAAGATTATCAGAAGCTGCTCTTCTCTGGGTCCTGCAGAGTCCCCTCTGATTAGTAACAGATTGCACACATGCCTGACCTCTCTGTGGTTTTGCTGTCACTCATGGACACTTAATTTTTGCCCATTATGGAAAAACACCTCTTGATCTGCTGAGACCAAGACATAAAGATCAGTAACAGCCTCTCTGAGGCACAGTTCTACTTGGAAAAGCTGTTCTTGGCACGGTCTTTTATTCTCCTTTTATTCTATATCTTTACCACCCCTTCCTTTCCCATCCAAGAGTGCTGCCCAGCTCAGCCTGCCCACATGGACAATGGCCTTTGCTTGGTCCAGCAGCCCATGTGAAGGAGCCACAAGTTCTTATTTGCACCTTCAGTGCTGCACAGAGCAGCTCGAGTCAAAGTGGTGAATCCAGGGAAGAAGAAATCCTGATTCTCCCAAAGTCACAGACCTCAGACAGACACTTGGAGCACTCTCAGCAAATCCCACCTCCTGCTAACACCACAAACCTGGAATTGCCAGATGCACCCCAGCAGCACCCAGGATTGCACAGTGTGAAGTGGTTTGGAAGCTGTGACAGCATCAGCCACTGTGACAGGCTCTGTTTGAAACCACAGGTCTGGCTCTCTGCTACCAGGGCAAACCATTTCTGGGTCAGAAGGATCTTCTGAAAATGCCCAGGGAGATGCCAGCAGGCATCCTTCAGTTCCTGTCTCACTGGGACATTTTTCAAAAATCTTGCACCTTATGAGTGGTAATTCACACAACTTACCTAGAAAAATACAATCAATACAACTGGACCTTTTCTAATATCCTTGTTGTAGTGTTTTCTGCATTTTCTACCTATTATACTATAATCTATTACAAATGGTTAAGAGGTTGAAAACGACAAAAAAAAACCCTGAAAAAAACAATGGTGAAACATCAACCCTACAGGCCAGAGAAAAAAGAAATGCTGCAAAGCAAACCTGAAAACACACCTGATTTTTTTAAGCTGGTCATCCAAACAAGCATGCAGAAATCATTTTAGCCAGCCACAGATTAAAGAAAACAGAGACAGAGGTGAAAATAAAAAAAAGGTGCAGCATCATCAAAATGCTGCCTTGCTTAACTCTGAAACATGAGGACAGCACATCTATTAACCCTTGCACATGTAATACTCCAGCATGGAAGGTGATGGTCTTTATACTTCCAGGGTGTAACCCAAAGCCAATTTAAACAATGAACTTCACCTTGGGCTGCCCCCCCTGCACATGTGGCACACGCACAGGGATTTGTGAGGCTTGGCAGAGAGCACTTTCTTCTCCTTGGTGCCTCCAAGGTGACCTCAGCACCTGTGCCTGTGTGTAACGCTCAGGTAATCCTCGCAAGGACAGCTTGACTCCTCACCCCCTGCTACCTGTGGGTCCACACAGGACATTAATCAGCCTGCTGCATCTGCAGCTGAGGTGAGCTGGTGCTTTAGTCAAATCATGGCACAATCACTGCTCCAGACACAGAGGAGGGCTGGAACCATCCCTGAGGAATGCTGAACTCTGAGGTGCACACGTGGAACTGGCATCCCTCCTCTGATTTTTCTACCTTCCAAGACCTTGTGCAGGGCATTTTTTCTCTAAAACATAAATGGTTTCCTATCCAATTGGCTTGAATTCCCATTCAAGTTAAAAGCCATCACTAACTGCTCCTGAAGCACTGCTGACAAGCACAAACTGAATTCATGCTGCAGGGACACAAAATAAAATCCAAGATGCTGGGGTCTTGCTGTTATAAGGTAAGAAGCATGATCTGAACCCCCCCCTAGTTCTGTAAACCATGTATGATTCCAGAAATGGGAATTTTTCAATGCCTGAAAGCATGAAAACATGTACAGAGATGCCTTTTTTTCTTTTTTTTTTTTTTTTTTTTTTGTGAAAAGCTCTTGGGTGGGTTTGAAAACTAAAAAATCAGGAGGAAAATGTTTACTGAACATGGTGGTGTACCTTCAGCTGAAGTACACAGAGCTTGGCTAAGTGGAGCTCTCAGCATCAAGAACTGGGTGGCCTGTCCTTCAAACCATGAGGGGACTAAAGATTTTAAAAGGTTATTGCATTATATGATGCATTGTTGCACCAGAACAAAACACATTTCCACCTGATATTGGAATAATTTGCCTTTCATGGGAGAAGGTTGTTGGAAAGGAAACCCTTCATTTAACTATCAAAGAACTTTCATCCCCCACTTGGGCAATGCCAAGTGAAAGCTGGAAACTGGTTACCAAAACCAGAAAATCTGACAGGCCACTAAAATACACTTACATAGTTTTCCAAGCCCTTATAGATGGTATCTGAACAGGCAGATTAGTCACAGATGCTATCTCATAGTATGTATTCTCTCTGAACTGACAAAAAACTTGTCAGGAGGATTAGAAACACAAGATTCCCACAGGAGCTGTGTCTTCAGGAAATGCAGTAAGATTCTGTTAGTATTTCTGCAGAATATGTGCTGTCCACTCAACAGCTGACCTGGCATGGTTAGATTGGTGAGGGAGGTTGCAGTGCCCAAAGAAATCCAACAAAAACCCCCCCAACACATCAAAGAGCTGCACTGACCTCTCTCTTGAGGCTTGGGGCTTAACTCTTCTTCTTTTTCCTCTTCATCACTGCTAGAGCTCTCTGTTTTCCCTTTCATTTGCTCCAACTGGTCCAAGTTAACCCGTCCAACCAGCTCAAAATTACGACTCACCTTTGAAAGAAACACTTCTGTTAGGACTCAGCACAATCACCAACCAGCCAGAAAAGTGGCCACAAATGCAGAATAAAACCAGGTACACCCCAAAGCCTGCTTAGCTCGAGTGACATGCAGCCCCCATAATCAAATTAACACTCATTTATTTCCAGGGGCAGTGATTCTTCCATTGCTGTTTATTCCGCATTTCACATTTCTGTTTTTTTTTTTTTTTAATTAATGAGATTGGGTAAACCCCCTTCATTTCTTCATCCAAGAGATGTAAAACATCGAGTCATATCCTCATTTTTATGGCATTATTCAACTGCTGTGATCAAACACTGCTACCACACATCCACGCTGAAGGGGAACTCTCTGTGACGGGTTCATTCAGCTTTATTCATGAAAGGATGGTTCTTTTTTTTGCCACCGAGCACATGGCTGCTGTGTGGCACATACACTCTCACTCATTAATAACAGATTAATTTTCATTACACCCAGGCTGCGAAGTGCTCTGCAAACTGATACAGCAGCCTATAATGGGAACACTTCACCCAGCAGTCAAATTCAGCTAACCCTGGGGTGAAATGCACCCAGCTACTTAACAGCTCACAGCAGCAGTATGAAAGGGGCAGCTCAGGGCACGGGAGTCAGGAACTGCTCCACATCCAAGAGGAGCAGCAGCCCAGATTTACAGCGGAGGCGGAGAGCGTGGAGCGTGACCAGGACACCGAGGCTAATACTTGCTGCATGACAAGCGCCCCCTGAGCTCATTGATCGCTGCTGGGAAGGGTTTTGGATTCATCTCTCATGCAGAGAGACGGCCCTCCAGCAGCAGCAGCAGCGCAGGCACTGAGCCAGGCGGGCAGAGGGGATGGAGAGGCAGCAGCGAGCATCCTGCAAGGGGCTGAATGAAATAGCAACACCCACTGGCTGCTCTTTGCCCCTCTGTGGGAAAGGAAGTGAGAATGAGCCCAAGGAGGATGTGGAGCGGGCTGCAGGACACATCCAAACAGCAAAGGATCCTGAATGTGGAGGTGTGAGGATCCCTGGTTCTGGGTTACAGACGGTTGTGATCAGGTTCTCGAACTTAACACATCACCCACAGAGGTTTAAACAAACAAATAATGCAAGGCACTCGATTCGACTCAGCTCATGTGAAGGAAACTCTTTTAAAGGGGCATTGTACAACCTGGGTAGTATCTGAGCCCAGAACTAAAGACACAAATTGCAGAGGGACAATTTACCCCACAAAAAAGGGGAAATGATACCTTAAACTACCAGCACCACCACTGCAGGTCCAGATCAGAAGGGAGAGCTAAGTTAAGGGAATAACTATCCCAGGCTGAAGCACTGTGTCTAAAAAACCCCAAGCAATAGTTCCTCCTGGACACAGCAGGCACCTGGAGGTGTGGAACTCCTTCTGTACCATTTGAATCACAGAAGATTCTCCAGAAGTAATAAAGATGGCAGAGGAGCCTTGCATGCCAACATAAATTAACAAAGTTTGGTTGTATAAGATGGCCAAATATTTTTTGAGCATGAAAAAGGTTGTTTTTTTGGGGTTTTTTTTTCCTGGGATTCTGCTGCTAATACCTTCCATATATATTTGGCTTTAAGGAAAAGTCATTCAGTCAATGAAGCTTTTAGTGAGGACCTTTAGTGGGCAGCTAAGCTCCAGGAGGGGAAGGCATATAGCTGCCTCCCCTGGAAACCTGCCAAGGAAGCACTCCAGGAAATACTCCAAAACACATCTCAGTTCTAGAACTTAAACATTTCTCAGCTACAGAAATTCAAAGCTAGCAGTCTGTGGAGAGCCTGTAATGACTTCTCAAAGACTGGACCTGATATGTTCTCAGGTAATCCACAAAAACTCCAAAGCAGCCTTAGCTGAGGACCTGGTTAAGACTTGCTGTTTATCTTTCCCTTGTTAAAGGTAAAAGGGGATGTATAGAGACCTCTTTGTTATTAAAATATGCGTGGCATGTCATGCTGCTGAAGTTACCAGAGCAATCCTGTGTTTGGAATCTCCTGCCTTTCACAGGGGCTGAATCACACTGCCCTGGCATTGTTCCACAACTCTTTCCCCACCCCCCTTTAGATAAACCCAGCGTACACAAGGGCCTTCTCCAGATAATCACACTCTGCATGCAGCAGCAGTTTGCCAATTCTGATCAATCTGAACAGAAACAACAACAACAAAAAAGATAAATAGAAAAATGAGAAAGGAGGGCGCAACATGGGATTAGCTTTCATATTTGGGGAGGAAGAAGAAAAAATAACCCAAAGGGAAGCACAACACGGGATTAGCTTTCAGATCTGGGGAGGGATAAAAAAAAAATAACTCCAGTGTCAAGCTGGCTAGCCAGACATGCAAATAAACCAATTCAGTATTTGCAAAGACTAGATTGCCACAAATTAAAGCCAATTGGGTCCTACCTTGTGCTCATCTCGAAGGTGAGCGTCCAGCTCCTCTGTGTGTTTGGTCTCATAGTAGCAGAGTTGGCATTTGTAGGGTTTCAGTTCATTGTGCTTCTCTATGTGCTGCTGCAAGCTCTCGTCACTGGAGCAGGTGAAGGTACACTTGTCGCAGCGGAAAACGACTCCCTGCAGGTACTTGGACAGCTTGGAACGGCACACCTCGATGGGAACCACCCTCTCCTCTGTGGGGACAGCACAACACTCACTCAGCAACACCAGGAAAATCATCCTCTTAATCCCCAAAAGCCACAAATGCAGGTGTCCTCTGTGACTGGGGGGGTGAAGAGGATGAGTATGAAAGGTTTTGGGCCAAGCCAGACTCCATCTACGAGTCAGAGGAGCAGAGCCTAGGAACACAAAACCCAGCCATAAATCAGCCCAGACCAAAAGTTTGTTTTTGTTCAGTACTTGACAGCAGCTGGGAGCTGCTTCTATAAAAGCAATAAACAGGGGAGCTGCAGGGTGTGCTTCCCAAAGCATCACACACTGCTGGCTCTGCACAAATTGGAGCTGGTGTCCGCACCACCACACCCAAACCTGCCCTCTGGGGATTGAGAAGGTGAGCAAGGCAGCACTTCTCCCTGGAAAAAGGCTGTGCAAGTTCAGCCAGCAGCAGAACTTCCCGATTTACCCAAAGCCCAGGCTCTGCACGCAGGATGTACTGAAAATGCCCTTGCTGAGTTTTTAAACTCTGCACTCCCTCTTACAAAGCAGTGATGTTCAACAGAGCAGCAATTAATTTCGGTCATTTGACACAGCCAGAATCTGATGCGCCTCAACACTCATCCACTGTGGTTCCCTCCACGCTGTGCACACCAGAGAAACCCCAAATCTCACCCTTCAGCTGAGGGTCACCAGCAGATCCTCATTAAGGCTTTTGTTACCCAAACTGGCATTTTGAACTAGAACACTCAAAACTTAGCACTGCTCCTCCTTATGCACTGCATCCTAAGGGAGGGTTTTTTGATCCTCCCCATCCAGGCTCATCCCCAAGGACAGGAGGAAAAAAAAAAAAAGAGGCCTGAGTCTCTTATGGTAGACATGAAGGCTGAAGGAATGTGAGACGTGGCAGTGCACACATGGATCTGAGCCAAAGGGCCCTTTCTTCTAGTGAGGAGGGTAAAATTACATCCAAAGACGACTACAGAAACACACACTCCCTTTACAGCAAGACCTTTCTTTTTCTGCAGCTCAACAAAATATTCCATCCTGCCTAGCTTCTCCCTGAGCACAAAACTTATCTATCTCCTGACTTCCTCTTTTTGAACTTTTCCCCAAGGCTATGCCTTAACCCCCAAAAAAACCCAAAAAAACAAACACCCAAAGACTTAGGATTCTTTTCTACACCAATAGCAGCTTCTCTAACTATAAAGAAACAAAACAGTGGCCATTCAGAGTGGAAACAGGGGAGGGGAGAATAGGGTTTAAGACACAGCAGAATTCAAAGCTGTGCTGCTGAGATCACCAGAGAAACTTTTTACAAGGTTGTTGCAGCTGCGTGCTTTTGGGCTCTCAGAAATTAGTGACACAGCTGGTTTCAGAAGTGAAAAAGCCAAGGGAAGTTTTCAAAAACAGAAATACTGATTAAAATATTTTAACATTCACCTTTCCTCTCCCAGCTGGCACGGATTAAAAAGGCTAAAACATGCCATGGTATAAAACTTTAAATCTGTCAGCCTGAAGTAAAGCAGCATTCTCTTATTCATGTGAACAAAACCTATTACCTCACAACCACACACACAGAGCGCCCAAATCAAAGGCAACACACCAAGAGAAGGGCAAAACAGACACAAATATCAACTCTAGATTGAAAGATTTCTATTTCATGGAATGATTTGTAATTTTTACATGATGTGTTCATGTCAGTGAGCTTCCTCCAAGCTACGATTTTGGAACTTGCAGGGCTAGCTGGACCTGGAATGTTACATTTCTTAAGGTGATGCTCTCACCTCCAGCTTGCCCCTGCAAAGCTCTGTTTATTTAATTACTCATTTAGAATGCACTTATCATGTCTGGACAGCCAACAAAATTGCAGCAAACCATAAACCCCACACAAAAATTGAAGAGGTAGCTTTGTTACCCTCTGTGAGATTTCTTCAAATCTGCGTCTAATCAAAGATTACTGCAGAAACCTCACAAAAAGACGTCCCAACTTGTGGAACAATTTTGCAAGAGCGGTAATTAAAAAATTAACAACAAAATAAACACCTAACAAAAGCATCATCTTGGTTCAAGAAATCCAATCCTTCCACTAGGCTGGAATATTCAGGCTAATTGTACCAGGGAATGAACCGAAAGGACATTAATGACTAACTATTCTCAGTACTGTAACTCAAAGCACACATACATTTTTTGGCTCAAGGCTAAGGATTCTATTAGTCCTTAGTTGTAAGGAGAGATCTTTGTTCAGCAGCACATCAAAGCATATATAACTCAATTCCTTCCCTCAAAGGTAAACAAAAAAAATAGAAAAGCAGTCCTACTATCCAGACACAGACCAATTACTTGGTCATCCTGGGTTTTGAAAATACACATTTTTGCCTGGAAATCCAAACTGCACCCACAGAACCAGCAGTGTTTGGATTCCAGTAGTCAAAAGCAAGCACTGCACAAGGGTTCTGCATGTATCTGTGAGGTTGTATGTACAATGGAAAATGCCAGAAAAAAAGCATGTGCAAGGAACTAGGATCTGCAGCAAGGGAACCTTTGCGGAGATGGGTAAATTTGAAAATTTACCTTAAAGGTAATTAAAGGTATTTAAACATATGGGTGGTATTCTCTTATATGGAAGAAAAAAAAGATTCAGCCCTGGAAAAACACCAATATACTCCAGAATGCATGAGGGGAATGCTGCTGGCAAGGATAACATCAGGAGAGAAGGTGGTCAGGCACTGTCAGGGGCTGCCCAGGGAGGTTTGGAGTCCCCATCCCTGCAGGTGGCACCCAGAGCTCTGGGCTGGGCACAAGGTGGGGATTGGCCACAGCTTGGGCTCGATGGTCTCAGAGCTCTTTTCCAACCTGATTCTGTGACACACTAATTGTGCTGTGCAGCATAAATTAAAGGCTAACAGGCTGCTAGATCAGGAATTCCCTGTCTCCCCTTGCCTGTAATAAAGACCAGGAAGAACCAGAGAGCCAAACTTCTCCTCAGTGACCTGCAGCACGCTCTGTACCCACAGGAGGGAGGATGAACTGCCCTGGCACTGCTCAGGGGCAGGTGGGGCATGAGAGAAGCTCTTGGAACCTCTCCTTCTCCATGGAAAGCAAATTCCTTGCCTTATATATATATTTTTTTCTCACTAGGCATTCAAGCTTCTAGCTGATACTGCTTTCATCCTGTGAAATTCAGCCTCTGTAGCCGCTCATTAGGAGGCAAATATATTCTCCATTTCAAGCACATGCTGCTTCACCAAGGATTAGGGGTGCAGCAACTTGGAAGTAATGTAAGAGTCATGCATCTGTAAACATGCCTTTTGCACAAAAGGAACATTAACTGTGAGTGGATCGAATCCTTCACTCCTGATTTTACATACTGCACCACTCCACCTACCTCAAAACTAATTTTCTTGGGCTGCAGCTCAGGGTTATGCCCTTGCTTTGCCAATGCAATGGCCATAAAACAGGAAGGCTATCTCAGACTACATTGACTACCCCTCAGTCTCTTTTCCAGTGCACATTAAATCTTGTCAAAACCATCTGCTTCAGCTGCCACACAATTAAGCACAACAGTAGAGGGCTGTTTTTCAGCTGGATGTGTGCACAAGAAATCACTCCAAGTATGAACCCTGGATGCGTGATGTCAAAGAAAACCCTTTTGTGGCCTCTTGAGACTCCTCATCAGCTATAATCCCATTTGCATTAAAACTTCCTTTACTCTGTTTTTTCCTCCCCCCAGCACTGTGGTGTGTAGATCATTACGTCCTTTTGGCATAAGGTTTCTTTCAGCAGCAAAAACTCTTTGAGGTTGGTTTGTGCAACTGAAGGAAGTCCTACAGAAGAAAAGATTCACAGTTTCACTCACCCAGGAGGTGACAACCTCCTTTCAACTGGCCAGAAACAGCTCTGCACAAGCAGTAGAGCTGCTTGATGAAGTGCTCTTCCACTTCTGCAACTGGACATTCCCAACGCCCAACCTATGCATGATGGAAAATACCCTAAACCCATCCAGTTCCCTCTGTTTTAAAGGCCTGGCATTGTCTGCTGGAGGCCTGGCATGGCCACAAAATGGAGAAAACCAGGCAAAATCTGACACAGCAACACGTTCAAGGGCAGGAAGTAAAAGCCAAAGCATCGGCAAAACCCTTGCAACCAAATATGTCAGCTTTGTATTGTGCTTTCAGGTCATTTCCCCAGATGTTCCCTCACAGAAGCCCTGCTACACCTGCCAGATTTCTTTCTAGCCCTGCTAGAAAGAAATCTGAATTCTGCCAAGCTCACTGAGCTGGTACAAGAAGGACTTCAAGCTACCAGCACTGAGAAGTGGTATGCTACATGGAATTACGACAGCACTTGTCACACCAGAATCTCCTCCAGGAAAAAGATGGCATGCAAAACCTGTGTTTGCTCACCAGCAGTACCCCACTGTGAATCTCTGCCCAACCTGCACGCAGGCAGAGTGCCATCCCAACACATGGGTTTGGGTTTCGGCAGCCAACAGACCATCCACAAGCATCAAGTGTGATAGCTGTGGGCAGGAATCCCAGCCCAGAGAGCCCAAACTGCTGTCTCTTCTGAGCCACCAAGCCCACAGTTAATAGAATATAGAAATCCCTACTCCCACTTTTAGCAGGCTGGGAAAAAAAAAAAGTATTTAAAAATGGAGAGGTGTAGACAGAAAAGGAGCCTTACAGTAAAGCGAAAAATGAGGTAATTATTTTGTCCCTAGGAACACGGAGGAGAAAATACTCAAGGAATTTATCAAGGGATATTTTGAGGCCTCTAGGGTTAGCTGATAAACCTTTTGGGTGACTTTATGATAGCAAGGCCTTAAAGATAACAAGGACATGGTCAGGGCACAACTCTGGCCTAGATCAAAGTTGCAAATTAGGGCAACTCTTTCTAAACAGCTGTTTGATAGCTTTTCACCTCCCTTGAGGAAAACCTTAAAAACTATCCCAAACCTGCCCTGTTTCAGCATTGGCAAACTTTGAAATTTACAGGAGATAAATCAGTTGCATCTTATAGAAATGAAATAAAAAGACAATCAAGGGCTAGTGACTCTTTTGACATATTTGACATCCTTCCTCCTGTATCGAGAGAGGAAAAATTTAATGAAACCAGACTGAAATATTGAATGAAACCAGAACCAGGGCCCTGTCCAGCACTCCCCTCACTGGACACAGACACGGACATGGATGTTTTTACCTCTGTGCAGAACTATGTGGTCGATCATGTTGCGCTTGTATTTGGTGTGGTAGAGACAGAGAGGGCAGCGAAGGTCTTTGGGTCCTTCCTCGGGGACTGCCGAATGCCCGGCCTCCACGTGCATAGTAAAAGCAGATCTGTGGGAGAGGAGGGAGACAATGGCAGCAGTCAGGAGGGCAGCAGCGAGGTGCCACAGCTCTCTAAAAGGGACGTGTGGTGAAAAGAGGTGCAGGTGCCACTCAGCCCTGTCCGCGTGGCCCCGCAGAGGGGCTGCTCACATGAGCGGCACGTGAGCGGAGCAATCTGCAGGCTCCTGCCCTCAAAGCAGCAAACACTCCTGGCGACAAGATATTCTGCTGCATGGGCTGCTCCATATAGCCACACTGCTATAGTCAAGATAGCAAAAGAATTCCCATCCTTTCATGCTCACTATCTGTCTTCAGGCTGAAGCGTTCGGCGCGCTTTCTCCGGTGAAGGTTGAATTTTTAGCGAGTTGAACAAAATCCGTCAGCTGTTCTGGGCTTGCAGAGGGGAGGACAAACTTATTTCAGGCAGAAAACATCCTTAACCATCTTGATCTAACCAGCTACACAGTTTAGATTGTGGGTACCAAAGGGATTTGTGCTCACAGCGAGTTTGGCACTGAGTTGTTTAACTTTCAAAGCATCAGCTGTAATGATCTGAAAACCCAAGACTTAGAATATTGTACTTATTAGTGTGGAAGAATGAATGAATACTTCACAGTACTTCTGAACCAAAAATTTCATGCTGGCATTACACCAGCTGCATACTTAGAAGTTGCAAGAGATATGCATAACAGAAGAAATTAACTGTACATCCATTTAACCACAAGCCCAACTACTGAAATCAAGAGCTGTCTCTAGACTTGGGGCACTTGGTTATTTTTCACTAATAGAGTGAAAAATAATTTATTTAATATTTCACTAATACAGTGAAAAATAATTATAGTGGTAAAAAAAATTATCACTAATACAGTGACAAATGTTGCAAAAGCTAAGGGGCTTGACACATTGAACTAGAGTAAAAAGTGGCTTTGGACCCAATATCACTGAATTCTGCAGGTAAATTTCTGCCAACTTTGGTCACTGCTCTCATGCTTTTAAGTTTTTAGGATGGCTTGAAGAGGGGATTGGCATGTTTTTGGGGGATTTTTTTGCCTCTTCCCTTTCTTAAGACAGAAAATACGCTGCTATGAACGTGTTTAAATGCTGCCTAATTTATTTCATAATATCAAGGTGAAAGAAAATGGCACTTGAAAGACACAGACAGATTGGACCTGTAAATTTCTGGTAGTATTTAAAAGAGCAATCAGGATACTAAACATTAGCAGGAAATTTTAACATGGGGAGAGCAAAGATGAAGCAACAAAGGGAAGACCGAGTGGATTCTCTCAGGTTTGTGCTCAACATTTTCTTCAACAGAACTCCTCCCCTAATCCAGTCCTACTGTTTAGTGTCACTCTTAACAAGTTTAAGACCTCAAATGTCAGCTCAGTGTGTTATGCTTAAGGGCCCAGCACATCAGGAGGAAATGATGAACTGCACATGTGCCTTTTTCTCTTTTCTTACAGAACAGCAGCTAAAAACACACACACAAACAAACACACAAGGCACCGAGCCTTTAAATTTAAATAATTGGATTTTCTGAAATGTCTCTGTATGCTATCAGATGTGCAAGAGAATAGCATCTTTCTATCATTTAAGCTAGAAAGACTGGGGGGAAAAATAAAATTACATGAGAAGGGTTTCTTCAGTAAGGTGAAATAAATTCCCCTGTCGCCGCTGGACACTTGATTGTCCCACGTCTCGTGCTGGCTGCATGTGGAAATTACATTATTTCTGCAGAGAAAATTTTCACACTTAAGGACAAAGGGATTATGATATGATAGTTTTTGATTCTCAGAGAATCTCAGGGAAGTAAGGAGGGGTGCAGCAGAATGGCACACTAGACTTCCAGAGGGCAGAACTTTGGCATGGCTAAGGGACTGGTTGAGAGAGTCCCATGGGAGGGCATCCTGGAGGACAAAGGAATCCAGGAACACCGGATGTTCTCCAAGGAGAAAATCCTAAAGGTGCTAGAGCGGATTGACTCCGTGTGCCAAAAGATGAGACTGGCATGGCTGGACAGAGGGATGTATCTGAAACTCAGGGAAAAATGAAGAGTTTATGAGTTTTGCAAGAAGGATTGGGCCAAGCAGACAACGGGGATGTTGTGAACCTGTTGGCCTCAAGTTGCACCGGAGGAGATTTGGATTGGATTTAAGGAAAAATTTCTTCTCAGGAAGGGTTGTCAGGCACGGGAACAGGCTGCCCAGAGAAGTGGCTGAGTCACCACCCCTGAAGGGATTTAGAAGATGTGCAGATGTGTCACTGAGATTTAACACTGGGCTTGGCAGCACTGAGTTAATGGTTAACTCCATGATCTGAAGGGTCTTTCCCATCCTAAACAATTCCATGATTCTGAAACCCTCTGCAACTGTGCTGCTGTCTGCAGCAGATGGTCCCGGCTGTTGCAGGAGAGGAGAAAATGGATTACATGGATGCTGCTGTGATCTGGCATGGCATTTCCTACGCTCCTCGCCCTGGTCAGCAGTGCCCATCCATGTTCCTGTTGGCCATCAAAGACCTCAGAAGTCTTTTAAAGCGCTGAAAAAAAAAAAAACCCTCACCAGTTCAGTTCATCTGTTCAGCAGAGTACTTACTTAAAGCCTGTGTAAAAGGAACAATCTTTGCACTTGAAGAGCTTCTTCCCTCCGTGCTTGTCGCGGTAGTGGCGCCGGATGCTCTGAATGTACCCCGAGGAGAACTCGCAAAATTCACAGTTAAGGATGGCTTCCGCTTTTTCCACTCCTGCAGCACTCCCAGAAAGTGGGATTGGGCTGATGTTGTTGTTGTTCCTGGCCAAAGCTGCGGACTGGTAGTGGTTCAACTGCTGCTGAACATCGGGAGGCTCCGAGTATGAAGAGTCTGCAGGGAAACAGAGCGGAGTTGTTATTCCAACAAATCTAAAAAAGGTTTGATGATGCCGGCTCCAGAACCCATTGGCTTTTGGAGGGGGTTGACCAAGCTGCTGGTTATGAAACTAATCCTGCTTTCTGAAGGGATTAAGAGGTGCAGCACTTCTTAATCTAATTTAATGTGTATTCTACAATTTATAAGGTGAGAAATAGAAATGACGCTTTTTTAGATCTGATTCGGGGAGAAAATGAATGACACATTTAAATTAAAGTAGTCTAAAAAAGAAGCCTGATTTTAAGACACTTAATTTTTGAAGGTAAAGCCCTTTAATCATACTGCCAAATGTTTTATGTGTTTGGCACATAAAATCAGAGCAGATCCTCTCAAATATCTTATGCCAGTTCACACAAGGTGAAGATCTGGAAGAGGGTACATGTAAATAACCTATCTATATGGGGAAAAAAAAGAAGAAAAAAATGTAATCCATTTTCTATCTTATGCCAGTTCACACAAGGTGAAGATCTGGAACAGGGCACATGTAAATAATCTATCTATATGGAAAAAAAAAAGAAGAAAAAAAAGAAGAAAAAAAAAATGGATACTTTTCCCTGCTCATGCTGATGATGTCAGAAATTAAACCATCATTGGAATATAAAGATGCTCAATCATAAATTGAAAAGCAAACTTTCAAACTGCTGCTTTGCCATACTGAGAAAAGAGATCTCCAAAGACACATCCCTTCTACAAGCCAGCAGAACTCTGCCACACCATTTTAATGGCATGTGGAGGAAACAGAGATGTCTCAGTAGTGAAACTGAAAGCTGTAATACGTTGGTTGGATACCCCCAAAAAGGAGTGTGGGGGGAGGGAGGGTGGTGTTGAACCTTTCCCAACACACTGCTTGAATGTGGAGGTTAGGAATTCATCTGCTTTGTTCTACATAACCCACAGCTGCCCATGAATGGCACAAATCAAAGCAGATGAATAAAGCACAGATGAATTTCAGCGCAATTTTCCTGAATAGAAGACAAAAGGCTCTTTTCCTAAGCTTTCTAGAAGGGGGAAGAAAAGCCAGGGGAGGGGGGAGGTGGGAGGGAAGTCAGGACACAAACTGTACCAGCCACCTCCTGCTTTGATGTGCTCTTCATTTTCCAAAGCCGAATTCCCCAAGGCCAGATATATAAGAATTCCCTCACATACACACATTTGTGGGAACTTAACACCATCCAATCCAACCAATTAGTATGGGGAAACAAAAGGCAAACAGGGCTATACAACACTGAGTGTGGGGACTTCCCCACCTGTCTTCAAAAGAGCAAAATGCTTGCTTTCTTTTCCCACTACCACAGGCAGGGGGTTACACATGCCCAAGAAACGAGTAACAAATAATGACAATTAAAAAAACCAAACCAGACCATGAAACAAAACAGACACAGCAGGTAAATGTCTCCAGGCTCCCCTGGCTTCGCCACCAGGCGTACACAGCAAAGAGGAAGGCAGAGACATGAAAGATTCTGGTAAAACGAATGAAAATTGGGTTTGTTTTTCTTATCCAAGCCCCATCAGCTGAGTGAGGCTGGATAACAAGGCTGCATTTATCATCCCTTGCTTCCACCACTTCCACAGCACGTTTGTTCACCAGGAGGGCTCCCGGTGAGCTCCACCTGTTTAAATGTCAAGGCTTTCCTCCCCCTTGTGTTTGAAGCAGGCTCCCCACATCCTTTACTTTGGCACAGGGCAGCCCTGAGGAGCTGCACAGCCTCTGCAGAAGCCTCTCTCTCTTCTCTCAAAGGCAGCAACTGTGTGCTCACCCCTCCTCTGGAACAGGACCTTGAGGGCTCAGATGGGATTTGCTGACTCACTTCTCTGGGTTACCAGGTTCAGCGATTCTAAAAGCTCAAAACACTGTTAAAACAGATCTTCTGGCAAGGGCAAGGCAGCCTGAATAGAAAGTTCATACCATTCGAAACAGGGTTTGGGTGGTTTTTTGTTTGTTTCTTTTTTCTCCTTTTTTTCTTTTTTTTTAATGTGCTCTAGTCAAACTAATCTTTGGGTATTGAAGTCTACTTTGTGGCTCACTTGTTCCCCTCCTCAGGAAGAAAAAGATCAAAAATTTCCACCACATCACCAATATTCCTGGCCACAGTCCCAGAGATATCCATGGCTAAGAAAGCTACAGGTCTAAAAAAACCATTCTTTCCAGGAGAAGGAAGTTCTGCTGTTGTCTGCAAGATCTACTGTGCTTCAGATGTTTTTACTCCCCCTATCATCTGGTGTCTATTATTCCAGCTTTTGGACTTTCCATCGGTTATTTACACAGCCCTGTGCAATCTGGTATGTGAAAACTGCAGAAGCAGACAGCTCCATGTCAATTCCCCACACACAAAACCAAAAAAAAAAAAAAAAAAAAAAAAAAAAAAAAAAAAAGGCACATCAAGTAGCTTTTCCCCTGTCATCATCAATAGCCAGAAGAGAATTCTACCTTTCACACACAGGCCACCCCTCGGTTTTTAGTATGTTGCTTCATTACACTTGAAAGAGTCATGACATTTAAAGGAATTTCAAAAAGCCATCTGAAGAGCTTTTCCAGCGAGTTGTACCCTTGAACAATGGCAGCATGCAGGACCTGGTGTACTCCTTGCCTTTTCCCTTGCCAAATTCCCTCACTGCACTTGCTGCAGCGCAGGATTCAGCGCTTCCTGAAGGAAAACACTCAGGATTAACACATGTGCACAGGGCTTCTGATGGTGTCCGAGGAGCAGCTTGCCAGGCAGCTCCCCCGGCACGGAGGGGCAGCCCAGCTCCAGCAGGAACACCCTGGGCAGAGCCCAAAGCTGGCTGAAGGCACGGGAAGAAGTTTTCCACTGGGTTTCAGCGAGCCCCACCTTCAGTGTGCCCACTCCAAAACCAGCAGCAGCTGACCACAGCCTGCCTCCAAAGACGCCTTCTGGCACACAGAATGCAAACTGCCAGCAAATGAGAAACAGTGGATGGGGGTGAGCTTTGGGATATTTTTTTTTTAATTTATTTTTTCAAAAGCAGTGTCGTAGGGAAGGGCCAGGGGATGCATAGTCACGGTCACAGAGCACAGCTTCAAAAACTTAATTTTTCTTTGCTCTACTCCTGCTGGAAGAGTGGGCTGATGTTCCAGACACCTTTTGGAAAAGCTGCCCCAACAAAGCAGCTCTTCCTCCAGGAGCAGAGCTTTTCCTCCAGAACTGACCCAAAAACTGAGTCATGGGTGTACACAATGCAAGTTCCACCTCTTCTTTTTCCTGCATCCCAAGCAAAAAGGGCTGGGTGCACTCTGATAAGGTGTTAACAGCCTTGGCCTAGAGCAGGAAGGGGGTTTAGCCATCCACGTCTGAAAAAAGTAAAAAACAACAAACCTAAAAGCCTAAAAAATCAGAAATCAGAAAACATTTAAAATAAGCAAAAGGAAGATTTAAGAAAATTTGTATTAAGTACATGTAAAAGTACAGCAGCAGCGAATAAACACGAATGGAAGGGAAATTAAGAAAAAATAAAACACCAGGAAATATCATTTACATTTTAAGGAAAAAGGCACTTTTTTTTTTTCCCACTCAACAGCCTTGAGGCAGCACAAGAAAATAAAGCACATTCATATATGCAATGAAAGGGAAGAAAATGGAACACTTAGCCCTGACTCATTTGAAACAATCAAACAAACAAAAAAAGCCCACACCCAAAACACTGAGACTCCTTTTTAAAGACCAATTTTATTCAAAATGAATGGAAGGACTTCACTGTGCAACTCCAAAATCAAGATAACAGCATAGGACAATCTGAGATAAAATGAAGGACACCTACAGTCGTGTCAAGAGGCAAAAATTAACAGTGATTGCTGCTAAAAATGGAAAAAACAGTGGCAATGCTGCGAATCTCAATTTTGAGATTTTACATATGGACATACCTACAAATTACCTGCACCGGACAAATAACAAGGCCAACAAATAATGTAACCCCTGCCAGCACCCATGCACCTAAAAGGAATTATCTTTGCTTAGATAGGAAAGATACAGAAGAGAGTTTTTATACCCAAAGTTCCAGAAGTTGAAAGGAAAGCAGGAGAAATGATTGTCCACGGGGTGATTTCTCAACACAGCTGTATCTAAATTACTGCTGCATTCTGGTAAGAACACACAAGCAAGTCTCACTGTGTCCCTCCAGGGGCATTTCCAGAATGCTTAGAACACTAAAGTCCCTTGTGTGGAATGCTATCACTCCAAAAACTTCATCCAGAGTACAGTCCCAAATACTGGGACAAACGAGTCTGCCAACAAATCTGGAAGTTACTACCTCAGCCAAAAGAGCAAGTCATGAAAATTCAGCTTGATTCCCTGCATACCCCAGGGTCACACACTGGGGAAAATATGTACAAAGAAAATACACAGTGAAAACCCACCACAGAAGCAAAATGAAAACCCAACGTTTCTTTGGATCCTGTGTGGCGTATGACATGTTTGAGATACCTAAACGAAAACAAAACTTTGGAGGAGGAAAAAAAAGGAATTCAGTTTCAGATCCCGAACTGAAAACATAAATTTACACAGAAATTCAGTGATGTTTCAGCTGTTTGTAGGTATTTTCAGAGGTATCAATGAACACAATATGCAACAGCAAAACACTTCCACAAGACTCCTAAACCCAACAACAAGAGGCCAGAAATTCACCCAGACACGTCAAAGTAAGAGCAACAGCTGAGAAACAAGAGGGAAAAGGAGTTTTTAGAGGGAGGAAATTGAAGCTCTGCTCCATCCTTTTAGGGTGGACAGAACCAGACATATGTAATATAAACACTTTCATGCCTGCAGAGTGATGGATAGGGGTGGAGGGAGGAACCCTGCTCAGGAAAAGCAGCTGTTGGAGTGCACTGGAAAGTGATGCTGTTGACTTTACAGAATTTTAATAATTTAATAGCTCAACGACCAGGAGGAGCCATTGGGAGATAAAAGTGAAGACACCATGCCCCTCCTGGTATATTCACATAGAAACATCAACCAGTCAAAAGACACCAGTATTTGTAAAAACAGAAATTAGGGACAGAGATGTTTGGCTCATGAGATAAGGAAAAAAACCCAAAGGGAATGTATAAATAAAAGAAAGTGCTTAGTAACACTTTGGGAGAGGAAAAAAGGAAATTAAATATTAATATAGGCCCAGGACATTCTGGGTCTGCGAGGAAATGTTCTAGAGAGACTAAGAGGAAAATATTTGGAGTGCTATTTAATTTTATCCAAATTCATTCATAAAAAGAAAATTTCTGTGAAGAACGACAGGAAAAAAAAAATCCAAGGATTTCAGAAAAGCAGCAGTCTCCTCTGGATAAAAAATTTGTAAAACCAAGTAAAGATGCAATTCTGCACCAAAGAACACCAACAGACAACATAAGGCAAATTGCTATTTTGAAATGCTTAAGGAATAAGCGTAAGGGTGGAATTTGGGAGATTTAGGAACACGATCCCTTCCAAAATACAACGGGGCTCAAAACCACCAGCTGACTGAGTGGCAGGATTGCACATAGCCATGAATGGCAACAGCTTGAAAAGTGGGAAGGTGGCGAGGCAGGGTGCCACACAAAGACTGTGAAGACTGCACACATTTGTTCACTTTATGCCACGCAGCACTGACCTGGAAGGAAGAGTATGTGGGAGGGTGAAATGTTCTGGCAATAAATTAAGCTGAGGGGAGGGGAAGAGACTCAGGCCCAGAGAGTTGCAACTAAACATTGATGAGGAAGCTCAGGGGAACAGACAGTGCAAGTCGTGTTCACTGAATGCTCAAAACCAGAGTGTGAGCCTAGTCCTCCACCTAAATTCTGATTTCTGCTTAAGAACCTTTACATTGCCAGAATGTTACGAGTGAGAGATAACAGACAAAAGTTTTGTGTCCCTGCTTGCACACTCCCAAAGAAAAAAGCAAAGAGTAATCACAAAGTAAAGAAAATAAAGCCATGGAATAAAATCGTCATTTAAGGGATTTATACACCACTACTACCCCCCAAAAAAAACCCCACAAAAACCAACAAGCCCAAACCAAAACAACAAAAACAACACCCAACCAAAAAAAAACCAAAACAAAATCAAACTTTGTTGGTGGAATTTATTTCAGCTTTATCTCTAAAGACCACTTCTTAGATCATGACAGACCAGCTTTTGTGAGAAGGATATTTCATGTATTTCAGAAGAGAGCCACGCAAAATGCATATGAAGAATGCAATCTTGTTTATTCAGAAGAGGTGAGAGAAGCTATATCCATATTTCTCTATAACTTTGAATTTCCTCTGAATTTGTGTGCATACCACAGCTCTGACTGGGACTGAGACAGCACAGAGGCTACGCAGCTTCTTGTGCTAATATCCAAGAAACTTCCAAGGGACATAAATTTCACCTCTTAAGACAAAAATAATAAATAATTTTTATCATCTGAAGCACTTCCACAGAGGGACTCTCACCCTGCTGCCTGTACAAGAATTTTGGCGCTTCATAGTTGAGATCAGGAGTGCCTACAATAGTCTGTAAAAGATGAGGCATTGGAAAGCAGCAGGAACTAATTAAGATCTAAGGAGGAGCAATATAATTGATGAAAAAAAGTTATACCACAGTATTTCTGTAAGAAGAAAAAGATCAGTCCAGGAAATCCTCCAGGCTCCTCTGTTTAAGAGTATTCAACACCACCAGAAATTCCCATTTGCTTGAGCTTTCAAGGCACGCACCACCCTGCTCTGCTGGTGCTGTGATTTGGGAGGGTCAGTTTAGTGCTCAGGAAATGCTTCACCATAACTTCCAGTTATCCCTTGTTTTCATCTCTTCTCCCCACAACAATATTTATTTCCTGCCCTCAAATCAATCAAACTTTCCTGTTCTTTAGGTGACTTGGCTGCTTACTGGTCACATTTAGGCTGCACACAACCCTCTCACTGTCAACAGAATTAAATTCCATTGCCTAAATACAGGATTGCACTTAAAACCAGGATTTCTGCTACATATCAAACACTGGGACCTGTTTCCATAAAACGCATGAAATAAAAAGTTTTTCCTTATTCCTTATTCTGTTGAACCAAACTCAAACTTCATAAATGGAAGTGCATTTGCAGAAGAGGGGGACACAAACAGAACTGGACATAGTTTTAGCAAGACACTGATGCAACCAATCTGCTAAAAGGACTTACTGGTAACAGGCTCTTTTTGGGATTTACAAAGTTCTACTTCAACTGATTCTTCACTCAAGACAATAATCTACCAATCAACTTTTTGCTTTTTCCTCAGTAGCCATTTGATCCTCATGCTGTTGTGTTCGATAATTTCCTTCTCATTTTTGAGGACAATTCATCAGGTAATTTTCACATTTCCTTCCCCATGTGATGCTCTACATATTTGTATTAATACAAACACAGTGCCACAAACACTCATGTTTCTGTCACCTAAATGCTCACTCTCCTCTAAGGCTTGAAATGAAGAGGGGGAGAAAAAAAATCAGTTTATCAAGCAATTCTTATTGGCATTCTGCTTTAAAACTGGCCCTAAAAATTAAAGTGGCAGTATGTGGGCACCAAGGATTCATCCTAACCACAGAGCTCAGGAACCTGAACTTGTGTAATTTGTTCTGGAGACCTCCAGCACACACCTTGACATTATTTTTATTGCCAACAGAAAGTCCTCATCTCTACCACCAGCTCCGAGCCCAGAACACTCCGGGCAGTGTTTCCAAGCACTTGTAGTAACAATGTTCCTTAAAGAAGAAACAAAACCAGCTACTTAAATGTCAAATCTCGGGCTGTCAACTGTGATGATAACACACATCCATTTCAACAGAGCTAAAATGAGCAAAGAAGTTTTTACCTCTCTGCCAAGCACCAGACCCCTCCAGCATGTTTTAAATCAATGGGATGAACTGGAGTCCCAGGTGACAGGGAGGATATCAGTGAGGCTGACAGAGAAGGCTGTGATGTGTGGGCATGATGCTCTGCAGAAATGCCCTCTCGCACACCCTGCACCCCTTCCATGCCAGCAGCATCCTTTTCACTCTGTGCTGAGTGATCACAAACTCCCCAGGCACACAAGAGATCAGCATCTACCACTCTGCCCTTTATCCTGAACACGAAAACCAGAGCCAAAAGAAACCAAAAACCTCAGGAAAAAAAGAAACCAACAACAGAATCCCAACCCACAACAGGAGTCAGGATTTGCTTCCTTCTTTCTCTGTGGGTGCTATCAGGTAACTTCTTTCTGCATCAGATGTTTCTTCCTTCATTAATTTCTTGACCTGCCCAAACATTTTGTCTTCTCCCAAGCCTAGGCAAGCCTTCCAGGGCCACAGCAATTCCGCAACAGCAGGATGGCCAACTCCACACAAGGCTGACATCAACCTTCTCCAGCCTCAGCTTTGCCTTTGCCCATTCAGCTCAAGCACAAAAAACAGCACCAGGAAAAAAAAAAAAAAAAAAAAAAATAAAAAGTACAATGAACAGCGAGCTGACACTCCCCTCAGCACAGCCAATGACATCTCCCTCTGTTCCACCAGCCACAAAACAGCTCTCAACATGCTGCAGGAAAAGGCCAGAAGCCAAACAACTATACCCCAGTGGAAGAGAGCTTCAGAGAACAAGGTCATCCCCCCAGTGCCTCAGGACCTTGGAACAGTGAAGAGTTTGTTCAGTAAAAGTGGAGGTGAACAAGCCCTGTGCTTGTTCCACCAGTCCCTGCCAATCTGATGGAGGAGGAAAGTCCTATCTGATCCAGCATCTGATGTTTGGCTTAACGCTGACCACAAGGAGTGAGACAAACCAACAATTACCACAGAGCTTTAAAAGCACTGTCAGGCAGCGTGGCCAATGTGGGAAGAAGAGCAAGGGCTGAGGGGAAAGCAGGAACTTGCTCTAGGTTAGAGAAAGAAGGAGCACAGCTGGGGAAAACAAAAAAAAAGCAGCCTGCAGGTAACACAGGTTAATCTGATAGCTGGGAGTGAGCATGAGGCATCACTCCTGTGGGGCACAAAAGCAGGGAAACAAGCAGAACAAGCAGACAGCTCCTTGCAGCCCAAGTGTAACTACAAAAGCAAAAACATCTTCTGCTCGGCAGTATGCAGATCACCACCCTGCATCCTTAGCGTGGATGCAATCCTTCCATCTCGCCTGGCAATTAAAGCAATTAGCTGTGGAAGCTCTGCCTGGATTTGCCCTGCAGTCACTACTGGCTCTCTGCCCTTCCAGCCAAACTGCAGTGAAACAAAAAGGGCCTGAAACTTCAAAAGAGTCTTTGTCCAAACCCTCCTCCCAAAAAAAAAACCCCAAACCCAGAACTAAACCACATTGGGCTCTAACACCAAGTTCTCTGGCTGTGAGGAATGACCACTGTGATTTTCCCCAGACAGCAGCAGCCATAAAACACAAAGACACACAAGCAACAATAACAGAGAAACAGCACCAAAGGGGAAGGGACCATCTCAGGAACTTTCTGCCCTGATTGCAAGGTTAGAAAAATATCCCTTATCAAGAGTAACAGTGCACGTGAATAAAAATAAGCAAGTCTGCCACAATCCATTATATGGATTTAAAAGACACAACAACAACAAAAAACAGGAGAACCCAAAAATCAGGGCAGTATGCCTGGCCACATGGGAAGCCTGCCACTCTCATCTGGAAGGTGGAAGGCAGAATCACGGCTCACTGGCACCAGATTTGTGGATTTTTCTTGAAATGGTGCCTTGCTGCCCATAGCTCTCCCCTCGTTCTGGTATTACATGAAATTGCTTCAGCCAAACCTGCCAAAGGCCCTCTGCACCCTTCAGGAGGCCAGCTGTGAGGCAGCACAGAAGAATACATCCAGTCTGATTATGCACTATCTGCTTTGGAAAAGTGTGCAGAAATGGGAAGGGATTTACAGCTCTGGAACACCAGTCCAAGAAACAAGACTTAGTCAAGCAGTTCTGCGCCCAGCCTACCCCTGGCAAAGCAAGCAGATGTATTTATATTTCAGCCTCTAGATGAGGCAAAGTTATTTTCCACTGGCAAAGGCTAAAGTTCAGGGAAAAAAACCTGGAACAGGGCACTGGATGTTTCACTTAGCAGTTTTCAATGCATTTGCTGCTGCAATTAATTAAATTTAATTAAGATGTTGACATACCATGTACTGGGAGACTCAAGAAATCTTCTAGTCCTGACCTTACTTACATGTGTTTTGTGATGGGTGCTGGTATTAATTATAAATCCTGTTTGGTTTGCACAGCAGTGAAAAGCACTATTATTGAACTTCATCTGCACACAAATAGTGTGCTACTTTCTATAGATCAAGAACTGGTGGCCAGTAAAAAGAAATGGACTTATACCACAGCAGCATGACTGAGGACACATCAGAAACCACATCCAGGTCTGTTTAGCCTGGCACTTTGCTGTTTTATTTTGACAGCTCAATATTCTCAAACACTAAAATTTTAAAAAGCTGTAATTTTGAATTACTGCACGCAGCCATGGCACAAGGAAATTTATGAGGCTCCAAATCTGCCAGCCATATGAACAAAGAGCAGGGCTTTACTCTCTACAACATGCCTAGGCCCAAGGGGTTATTTTCAAAAAAATAAAGAGCTACTCCAAAAATCAGTAATAGCAGCCAGGGCAATTTAGGACAGGTATTTCACATGCTCTCAAGAAGCCTTTGCTGTGTTTGAAGGCACAAGACGAAACTGTTTATCAGTCTGTTAAGTGACTCTGCTTTACTTTACGGCAAAGAGTTGAGCTTGTGTGTCCCTGCAGTTTGTGAGAGGAGGGCAGATCACCATCCCCTGTGACCACAAACACACTGATTTTAAATTTACAGGCAGTGTCTGTGGCCACGTGCTCTGCCCTCAGCTGATGATCCCTCTGCACACAGCTCCTGCTGCTGCGCCGTGTCTTCTCACGCTCAGACACACAATTTCTGTGTGTCTGCTCTGTGTCTCTGCAGCTCTTTCTTATGGAAAGAGATGGGAGCATTCCAGCGTGGTGCCTTGGAAATGCAGATCTTTATTTATTTATTTTTTTTTAATTTTATTTAATTTTTTTTGGATTCCATTGCCTTGCCCTCAACAGGAGCAGAGCTGGCAACACTTACCTGTGACACACAGAGCCCCACAGGATGACACCACCATCAAAAAAAAAAAACCAAAAACCCTTTCTGGGCAGAGATTAACATGAATGCAACCTGCTTTTGTTATCACAAAGGCTGAAAGAACATGGAAGCAGATCCTGTGAGGAGATCCATCCAGTCCTCCTAGCAGTTTGCAGTATTTCCATTTATAATTAACTTTTGCTGCTCATGCTCTCAGAACTATTAATGAACATTTTAGTGTAAATTGAAAACAAGTACATTCAAACAAACAAGCCAAACACTCATGCAAATATACAGCAAACACCCACCATTTCCTTCTTGCAAGACAAAAAATACCTGTGAACTATCAGGAGAGCCAAAGAACATTTTACCACAATGGCAAGTTCATTGTCTCAACAAGAGCTGGACACTACAAACCACTGAGTGCCCCTATACCATGAAAACCAGAAAAACAGCACTCATGACCAGTATTTTCTGGGAATTTTTTGTGTATGTCTGTAAGAAGAACACCCACAAACCAAAATATCATCACTCCACACGCCCCCCAGTAAACCCACAGAGCGCCTTACTTTTGGTTAGAAAAAGATACAGTGAAAACAGGTTTTTTATGTATTAAAATACTGCCCAGCAGCAAAGAGGGGTAGGATAAAAAAGGCAGGATCTTTGAATGATGCATGTGTAAAAAAGCCTTCTCTGCTGACCCATCAAGAGTGACACCAGCACCTTCTTACACTACTGCCCTGAGAGGAGCACACACGCTCTGAATTACTGTTATTAACTGGACTGAAGATGTTGTTATGCTTTCAGATGACACCAGAATTATAGTTGGCAAGGATAGATCTACCCAAAACATTCAGCACCCACTCCACTTTAGCTTCAGTTCTATGAAAAGCCTACCAGGCACCCCAAGAACACCTCTGGGATGTGCAGCTGAGTACTCCAGACTAGGTCTGACAGAGATGAGCCAGAGAAATCTGAATTCATTCACCTCTTTCAAGAATGGATGGATTCAGAAGAACAAAAGGAATGTTCTAAGGAAAGCCCATCAGGGAACAATTTTTTGCAGGGAAAAGAAGCATCACAGAGGTTCCACTGGGCTGCTGTTGCAGAGCAGCTCTGTTCATGCACTTTGCTGCTACAATCCAGCACCATTCTCCCTCTTCCACATTTTCACAGAGCTTAACAATCCACAAGATGAGTCCTGCCAGCTCCCCAAACCACCCTGCTGTATTTCCTACTCCAACCACAGCATCCATCCACGGGCAGGAGCAGCTCCTTTCTGCAACCACTTCAATTACACAAGCCTGCTGCACACCCACCAGCCTACAAAACAAGCTCCCTAACAATGGGATGCAGCTTTTTGTCTGCCTCTCACCCCAGCCCAGGTTCAGTGCTGCCTCCCTGGAGAACTGGCTTTGATCATGGCTCACACTGCAGGTTATTCACACACACCAACAGACAAAATCCAGCTACTCCACACCACGCGAGCCCTTCCTAATACTCCAGTGCCTGCATTTCCTATTATTTCCTATTATTCCTATTATCATTGACCAGTTATTTCATCTGGTCTTGCACACCACTTGTGACTCACAGGCCTGGGCCACGGAGGCAATGATTTATTGCCTTCTAAAAACCCAAAAAAACATGTGATGCCACAAGAGCAGCCACCATTAACCTGATCTGCAGCCAACTGTAGAACGTGAAAAGACTACTCAAAGCAGGTTATTCCTTCCTCAAGCAATGCTGAAAATGCTAGCACTATTATTGTAACACCTGTACTTGTCTGATGAGCTCCCCAGTGGGTGGCTTCTATTATTGTCAAAGTGACTTAACCATTAACCCCATTTAAAGATGATCTAGCTAACTGGGACAAATTTGGCCTTGGTCTCAGGCTGTAATACAGGTCTAGGTAACAAAGTCAACCCAGTGAAATGCTGTTGTTAACAGAGACATCATTTTAACTATTTCTAGGAAGAGTTCTTAAAGGCTGCAAAATTATCCTCTACAGGATGCAGCAGGTATCCTGAATTTTAACTCCACTAATCAAGAGTTTGATCTCCTGGGATAAGGACAATAATAATAAAAAAAAAAGGTAACTGAACCATCCTTCCCAAAACTGAGTATTGTCCACACACCAACAACAAAAGACGGCTAACACACAGGAAAGGCTTGGAGAGCCACTGAAATTTATTCTCCCCTTTTTAAGTCAGTAGTGGAACATTTTATTTTAAAAGCAGGAAAAAAAAATAAAGCAGTAGAACACATCTCAAGATGTACTCAGCTTGCTGGATTAGCTTAAGCTAGCATTAGCGAAAAAACTCAGTAGTTGCACTGTTCCAGACAACCCATTGACAAACAGGTTGTCTGGGAGCAGCTGGTCAAAATCTCTTGTTAAGATTCTGACTCTGACCCAAAAAGTGACTTGCTAAATCACAAAAGTATTTTGCCTTTTATTTTTTTCCTTCAATAAGGTATTTTTATGCTGATTTACTTATTTCAATTATTTTTAGCCGTTTTCTGAACTTCTTTTCTTCCACTCTTTCTGATTTCACTTTCGGTTTTTTTTGTTGGGTTTTTTTTTGGTGAGAAAGAAAGGAAAATAGGAGACCAAAAATGCTACAAAATGATTACAGATAACATCTACCTCCCATCCTTAGTTCACCAGTTTCCCAAGAAAACCAGCAAACAACAAAATTCCTGCTGTTTAGCAGCTAGAACCACTCAAGCTTCTGGAAAATAAGGAAGTATTTTCCCCTCTTCTAACACACCTTCCATACATTCCAGTTCTTTGAACATCTGCAAACATTCTCCCTCCATGTCAATGAACCTCATCCAGGAATTAAGGTTTGTTTTTTTCCAAAGAAGAGCTCTCCTCTTAACTGGCAGGAAGTGACACCAGAAGATGCCTCATAGGTTGCTACTCAAAAAGCCTTAAAACTTGCTGTGATACCACACACCACCTCTTCTATTTTCTCTGTTTAAACATTGTCCCTTCCTCTGCTGCTTTCCAAGCATCTTCTACACACCCCCAGCACAAGCGGATCAACAGTTTTCAAAAGGAAGAGGAAACAGTGCTCAGGTTCTCCTTCCTGCAGCTGAGTATCTGAAGGCACTTTTGGTATCCTCTGTACAACAGACAGCAACAGTAATTACTCTTCCTACTATTACTGGTTCACATTTTAAGCTTTATCATGCGGTTTCAACAAAGTGCTCTACTCAGGAAATTACGAAAAAAATTGTTCCCTGTGAGGATGGTGAGGCCCTGGCAGAGGTTTCCCAGAGAAGCTGCGGCTGCCCCATCCCTGGAAGACTCCAAGGTCAGGTTGGATGGGGCTTGAAGCAACCTGGGATAATGGAAAGTGTCCCTGGTCATGGTACAGGAGTGAAAGGAGATGATCATCAAGCTGCCCCTTCCAACCCAAACCACTCTATGATTCTGTGAATATAAAAGAAAATCAGGAGCATGGATGGGATTTGAACACCCCTTTCCTATGGCTACAAATGGAAATTATGAGTCTGAAATATTTTCTACAATGTAAATCTCTGCTAGCAAAGCCAGCAGTGACATGTTCCAAAGTCATCTGGTGCAGTGAGGGGACAAATAACTGTGGTATGAACTGGTGAGGACCTAAAGCAGATCACCTCCTACAACACCACGTTTAACTCTTGGGTCCTGATGCAACTTCTGGTTTCCTCTTAATGACCAAAGGAAGATGCTTTCGGTGCAAAGCTGCCTGCTGCCATTTGGTTTGCAACAAAAATATTAAGCGGCACCTTAGACAATCAAATTCTCGCTCTGAGGCACCTCTTACCATTAGAGTCCTCCACTTCTTCAGCAGGAGTGTGGTTCTTGGAGGTGTGGTGGGCGTGTGAGGCTGCAAGGTTGACAATGCGGGGTCTTGGTAGTGTCAGTGCTTTCCCATGCACTTTCAAGGAGTGCTCTTTCAGCTGGCTGATTGTCATGGTGGAAAATGAGCAGGAGGAACATTTGTAGGCATGTTCACCTGGGTGAGCGAAATACAGGCAAGTCATCAGCTCACAAAAGAAACAAAATGGGGCCCTCACACTTCTCTTACTGAACTTGGCAGTAAAATTCCCATGGACTCTTCAGAGAAAAGACTGATCCCAAAGGAAACAAGCTGTGCATGTCTCCTTGTTGGAGCAGTCTGGAGTCTGTGGGTGTAGACACCTGCTTTGGACCAAAGTATCACTTTCTGGCAACTGCAGATCCTTGCACAGCGGCTGATGTCAAGAAAAACAGAGACCAGACTTTCAGCATGCCTGTGTTGCATGGTATGGGAAGAAAACAGACTCTGGGATGAAAATGGAGCAACTTAACCACAGCACTTCCAAAGTTGTTTGGGAGCACAGCAACTAGAGATGGTGAGGTTGTTTGTTTCTGCATGCAGCACATCCAGCGTCATAATTAATGAAGCAAGAGGGACACTACAAAACTCTTAACAAAGGGCCCTCCACAAACAAAAAAAAAAGGAAGGAAAAAAAATAGAAAAAAAAAAAAAAAGTGTGTGGTGTAATTACATTTGGGAAAGGTTACAGTTTTCCTTAAGAAAAACCTGCCATAAGGCAGCATCAGTCTTCAAAGAAGTGGCAACCAAGTCAAGGCCGGTGAACACGGCAATGCCAAGTACAAAAGGGCGCATCTACCAGGCTGTGTGGAAGTGTGTTATGAGAAACCACTAAAAGAAGTGAAAGAACAGAAGTAATGCGCAGTAGTGGATTTAATTTTGAATACATTCCAAGCCATAGAGACAGCAAACAAGGGGAAACAAATCCTGATACAAGATTTGTTTTGCACGGAGGCATGGAGGCAACTGGAACACAAAGTGAAACTGTCCCAACACAAACAATGTGATATTATATACAGGTGCCAAGTTATTGTTTTGGAAGTGCCACTTCCACGTACAAGATTAACACTGACCACATATGAGTTGTACAAAAGGTGCCAAAACTAATACAGAAGCAAAATATTCATGAACAGCAACAGAAGAACGAGAGTTTTGGTAATGGATGAAGCAGAAAATGTTTTCCACCTCTTGACAAATCCAGCAAAGAAGGTTCTCAAGCAGCACTTTTTCCCACACCAGAAATAAGTGAACCAAAAGAGAATATAAAAACACAGCAGCCATTCAGAGTAAGCACACCTGAAATGATTAGCAACCATCCTCCACAAAACTCCCACCCCTGTCCTCCAGAAAAACCATGCTAACCATCAGGACAAAATACAAACTCTTAGAACGCCCTTTTTTGGTGCATCTGAAAAAGAACAGATCACTCAGAGAGTCTGAAGTGGTGAAACAAAAAACTCCCCTTTGTGTTTTTTCAAGTGACATTCCTCATCTGTGCATTGTACAAGTTACACATTTCCTTTTTGCAAACAGAGATACAACGTTTCTTGAGTGGCACACACAACGAGTTGCTCAGTGGAACACAATAATTTAAGGACAAAAGATATTCCAAGGTGACAAGATACCAGTGGGATACAGATTTAGACCTCCATGGCTTTGTCAGTGTAAAGAGATTCCAGGATGACAACGTGCACCAAGCATGAACTTAAAAGCACCACAAGGCATTAAAGCAAATAAAAGATGATTACGTACCAAGCAGCCTGGACACACTAATAAATATGCCCAGTATTCATTTCCAATGGACATCAAAGCATGAAAGGATGTGCCTGATTGCAGAGGAAAAGCTAGTTTGGCCCAACAGAAGTCTCCTGCACTTTTTTTGACTGCTAGTTTGGCGTCTCACCAAGTGGTCATATTAATACACATGCAAATAAATAAATGTAAGCATTTATGTAGTGGGTCTCAACACTTGATATGTACTCAAAGCACTGTGTTCCAGAATACACAGAAACTGAACAGGACCAATGCTCTCATCTTACAATCACCCATTTCTGCATTTCCAGAGTAATTGCTGATTAAGAAATTGGTAATGAGGATTCCTCAAAAACACAAGCAAAAAAAAAAAGGAAAAAAAGATAAAGAACGGGTGAAAAAGTTCAGATGAAAACAACAGAGAGCCCGTTTAGAGTAACTGTAAACTGTTTTGCTCCATGCCAAAGGAGATGGCACACACACTGGATGAAAAACAAATGCCAGAAACACTGGTACCAGCTGTCACACAAGAACGGATTTTGTAGTTCACTGAATTTTGATCCACACCCAGAAAATGAGGCAGAGAGGCAGACTGAGTAAAACACTTCAGGATTCCGGATTTTATGGACTTTTAAAGATCTCCAGGAGAGTTCAGGGAAAATTCAGGAGGACTGAAGTTTTAAATTCTGAATAAATGCATAATGAGACAATTGACAATTGAAAAAAAAAAAAAAAAGGTAACATAAGAGAGGTTGGAGAGGTTCAGAGAACCACAGTGCCACTGAAAAACTGGCGAGTCTGAGGAAGCCAGACATGCTTGTTCCGTAAAATATATTTCTGAATGACTGAGTCAAAACACACCAAAGCAAAGTTCTGACTGAAAAACATACAAGCAACTTTTCTGTGATGTGACCATCCACTTGGTAGAAATGGGACTGAGGCAGAAACATCCACAAGCCTTTGGAAACCCTATTACCCAAGTCACTGTGCAAGCACTATCTAGGCAACCATGAAATTGTGTTCTTGTAGAATGCAAAACATGGCCCTTCAAGGGGTGTCTGCCCACCAAGCAAAGCTCAGAAGCATGAATTCCTAATAAATAAATCAATGAATTACATGAAGAGAAGTGGGAAGAAAATATTAGTTGCATGGTAACCTTGGGTCTAAAAGTCTGGCAGGTTCAAGCAAGGAGCCCAGCTGTGTAATAGCATAAAGAAAACATTACTTAATGGTTGGTGAAAATAAAGAACCATGGCCCCTCCACACAGGACGTGGGATTCTGTGAGCTGGAACTGCTGCATACAGTTGGATTTCCTAGAAGGGACAGAATGCCACGGTCTTCCCATACAAAAGGAAGGTGGCAAAAGTTAAGCTAATCTGTTTTATCCCTCCAAGTACAGAAACTGGCACATGCTCTGTGAAAACCAAAAAAATAACACAGGAAACAAAGTACACAAGACCATCAATCCCTCCTGCATGTCTGCAGACGAAAAATGCCTTTGGATCAACGGCAACAATTTTTCTTTTGTATCTGCAGACAGCTACAAATTTCTTATGCCTTTTCTCCCCATTTTTCCACCTTCCTCTTCCACCCCAGAGTACATGACTTTGAGTAAGCAAATAATAAAAGAAGGAACATACTTGTGGGTCCTTTTTATCAGAAACTCCTGTTCAAGGAGTTTCTACTCATAACTTTTAAACAGCTGGGCTAGTTCTCAGGTTTTCAAGACTGGTCACTATCCTATTATTTGCACCAGAGTCCATGTTTGGACTGCAAACCAAAAGATAACCTTTCAATGCAGGATGTGTGACAGTGCCAAGAGTCTACGGCCAAGGAATAAAGATGAGGAAATCCTGAGTCTCGCTTTTTAATAATCAAAGGTGCAACAATTTCAGGTGACCTACTCTGGGTGACACATCACCTTCCCAATTCCCTGTTCCTCAGAAGCATGTCTTGCTTGCTTGCTAGTATGGATTCCATACTGAAATAGAGATTTGCAAGACAAAATTCCACGTTTTGTAACGCAGTTTTGACATTCTCAGTCTGCTGCACACAGACCTGATTCCCAGTGCTTACAGGGTTTGGTTTTAACAGGAAAGCCAGCATTAGCTGGCATTACCAAAAACCAAGGTGCTGTTTATTCACAGTCGTTTTCCAGAGTCACCTAAAGCATAAGCAAAAATGCAAAGAGCAGAGCAACGCTCACTGCCAGTTATGTTATGGCATCCATGGTATAAGCGATGAAATCCACTTGGAGAGAAGCAGAAATAAGGAAAAAAATATCATTCATGTAAGAGAAAAGAGAAGAAAAAACTTCTTGAAGTACCCATCAACTTAAATCCTTGCCCTTCCCACTACCCAAACTCCCACTTAGCCCCACAGATTCCGTCGGCTGTCCAGCCACACACGCGGCCCTCGGAAAAAACCTTACCCAGCTCTGGTGACAAAACACGTGGTTCAACCCAGCACCTGTGACCAGCCACAAGAGCACAGTGGGCCATTTCAGCTGCAGGGCTGAGAGGGCAGGACTTACCAGCGTGAGCCTTGAGGATATGGGTTTTCAGGCGGCTGTTGTAGGAGGACTTGAAGGGGCAGAGCTTGCAGCGGAACGGCTTGTGGTGCCCGTGGTGGGTCTGCATGTGGCGGTCCAGGCTTGAGGGGAGACAGAAAAAGGGAGACAGAAAAGGGTCAATTTTGTTTCTGCTGCGCCTTCAGAGGCAGAGCAAAGCACTCTACAGCAACAGCAGTGCAAGTAAAGGTCCTTTCTCACACTCTCTCTTCAGCAAATTCAACAGGTCTGCTCGCACAATGAGTCAAATCTAGTGTCAAGGAAAGGAGCAGAGCTCACACCAATTCTGTGCATGCAGAGAGCAAGCCACCTAAATAAACTTATAGGGCAAGATTAGTGTAATTGAGTTATGCATGATCCAGACTGAGAGGACCAGCTGAAGAAACAAGAAACAGGCAAGAAATTATTTTCTTATTAAATTGTCATGACACAATTTTTCTCCTGCCAAACTTTTTTTTTGTGAAAATATGTATGTCCCCTTTTGTCCTGGTGATCAAGAGTTAAAAAAAAAAAAAAAAAAATTTTTTTTTGTTGACCAGCTTTACTGAGGAAGCCTTCTTTTGGTTAGAACAGCAAAAGCAGATTAGAGATCCTGCTCTGGGGAGGGTGCCAGCAGGCTACAGTTGATGAGTTCCAGGATTAAAAGGCAGCAGAGTTTCAGAAGCAGCAGTGTAGGAGATTCTACATGAAGCTCAGCAGGAGAAGAAGGGGTGGCAAAGACCAGCCTCTACTTTCTTCAGGGAAAATGGAACTACCAACAGCCTGAATACTGTGAAGTGATCAAAAACTGCTCTCGACACAATTTGTCCTAGCATCTCAGTAAAGTTTGGAGGAGAAAAAAGGATGCTTCCCACATTTTCTAACAGAAGATCAAATTCATTCTAACTGAGTGAATCCTGCAGAGCTCTGCAGTTCCTACGCTGCGGCTGACAGACATGAATTCACTGTCTCTGGGTGGCAGGCAGGTAGTCTGAGCCCAAGCTGTAAATATTTCCAGTACAGCCCTCTACTTTGGACACATTTATGCTTTGTGATCTGGTCTTAGCTTGAGTCATCTCATGCACAGTGATGGAACAACAACGGGGCAGAGACACTGCAGGAGCTGCAATTTGCCAAAACTGCCCTCCACCCCCACCTCAGTCCTAGATGTATTTCAGGCGTAGCTCTTTTCATTTGTCCCAAATTGTCCTGCTCTTTCACAGAGTGTCAACACGTAGCTCAAATAGCAGTTATTCCAGCCCTGTCACACTACACAAGATTTCACGTGATCTTCAGTCCCACACTGACAAGAGCCCGAGCCAGAAAATCCCTGTTTACCAGAGCTAACACTGAAGCCTGTGTATTCAAACATCTGATAACAGCAAAAAAATAGAAAATGAACTTGTATCTCCTCTCAGGGTCACTTCATACAAATGCAACCTAGCAGAAATCCAGGATGGAGTTTGGGACAAGACAACATGCACAGCTTTTCCAGAGAAATGGGGGAAAACGTCTCCTAAATGAGTAAGGCTTTGAAGACTCGTAGTGAATACTTCATAAAACAAAACTTGTTTTAAACAGCCTCCAGGGCATGAGATTACTTAACAATTAAAGCAGACTGCCAAAGAGGTATGTAATACATATTAAGCTATTATAAATATACATACCTTAAGGTATTCAACATGGCAGTAATTAAAACTGTATTCACAACCACACAGTTTGCCAGCTGCACTCTTGCAGGAGGAGGTTTTATAGTTTTGGTCAGATTTGGGAGAATTGTGGGCTGCTTAAACATTTGGCTTGGGTTCCTTCACCGACCTAATCTCCCAGGGGAATAATTGCATCAGAAACAAAAATAAAAAGAAGCAAACAACTTCAACAACAGAGACCACACCTATCATCACGTTAGGTGGTGAGTTCTTCCCAGCCATCCACCACTTTTTGATTCAACCATCCTGCAGCTTCTGGGACATGACTTATCCTCAGCGGGAAACAGAGTGACCAGGCACCAAACTCAACAGAAGTCTGATGGTTGAAGCAAGTTTACCAGGCAAACAGCAAGGCCTGCAGGGGCTCCCCTCACTTGCCAGCCTGGCCAAAGCAGGGTGGGATACACCCAGCATGCACATCCTTCCCCCAGGTCCCTCTCCTAGCCTTGGCTGCTCAACCCCGTGGACCTTCCCAACTCTGGCATCGATTTGCAATGCTGTGACACCAGCAGAAACTTTGCTTTTTTAACACAAGGAACTAAAAAGTGTCTTCTCTTCCACCTGCATTTGATTGCAAAACGGTGACATCATCACCAAATTTAAGACTGCTGCATCAAATGAGCACCTGGATCTGCTTCCTCTTGTTAAAACAGTCAACAAGCAGCTCTCTCCCCAGAAATTAAGAGGAAACACAGACCTGTGAATCAGGTCCAGGGTGCCACTGGAAAATGTATCACAAACCTCATTTTTTGGGGGGGGACATATATATTTTTATTATTAAAATAATTTTTAAAACTATCAAACTTTAAGCTAAGTCAAATCTCAGGGAAACAAATGATAAGAAATGTGACTGTTATTATGACCATATATCAGACAAGGAAGCAGGATGAGGAAGTCATTCATTCAACACACTGTTATGAATTTGAAATATTTGACTGAAATTGCATGCCATAATTAAGAAAAAAAGCCTGATTTAAGGTAAATTTATGACACTGTTTCAACACTAGAAAATGAAAACTCAGCCCACAAAAAAAGGAGCAATTACAAACAAGGTAGCAGAAGTTTCTTAAATATGCAAGATTAACTTTTCTCTTTTTGGCTTGTTAATTCTCATGCATTTGACAAAGATTGCATAAGTGGTGGGGCTGCACTGTTTGCATACTGAAATAATCCTTATTCTTTGGCTTGCATGCAAAAAGAAGGCTGACACGAATTCAGGAACACATAAAGGTGCAATCTTTTGCAAACAGCCAATCATAACAGCCAAAGACTTTGCAGTGTGGGAAAATAATGTAAACACCACGAGAAAAGTGTGGCTCAACATCAATTCAGGTGAGCTCTCCTTCAGTGTCAGCCCACAAACCAGCACCGCTAGCTGGCGGTTCTTTAGGAAACCAAAAATAATTTTAAAAATTTAAAAAAAAAGAAAGAAAAAATTTAAAAAAGCAAAAGCCACAACTTACTTGTGCCTGAAAGCAGAGACAAAGGAGCAATACTGGCAGCTGTACTTGTCTTCCCGGGCAAACATGGCCAGAGCCAAGTGACTCCTCTCGTGGGACCGCAGACCCTGCATAGACATCAAAACCCGGTCACACTGGCTGCAGTGGTAGCCCCCAGGCCTGGCTTCATCTTCCAGGGATGCTCCATATTCAGCTTCTGTAAATTCCACCATGCCAGGGTCTTTGGCTCCCTCAAAACCCTCCATCAAAGTTGTGTGTGAAGGATCTTCAGCTTCCTGCTAAAAAAGACATATCCCCCCAGAGCCATCAATTCTCTCTCTCCCTTCTGCCCCTCAGTCTCTCCCCTGTGTTCACCAGAACGTCCGGGCTTCCCACTGCTTTATTTCTCTAAACATATCCCTACACAAGCTCCACATCAATGGCCTTCTGGAAAAAAATTACCTATTCTTGGGAGAGAAAAACATAATTACATCTATTATGTACATGCATGCATATGTAAAAAAAAAAAAATCTCATTCCTTGAGCAAGTTTGTGTCAGATCATGCAAAAAGCCAAGAAACTTATGTTTCCATGGTCTTGGTGTGAACCTTCTAGACTTGATCAGATAATAATTAGTAAGTTACAGAGAAGTTAATTTTAGTTTATTTTGCTCTAGCTGACTGTAGCTACCCTGCAGACTAACACAGCTGTCTACTCTTCAGCAGACTCTGTTCATCAAACTCTCAAGGAACAAGCTGGTAGACTAAGACCCTAGAACCCTCTAAAAATATAGAGCAAACAGAAAGAGTCCTTTTTTTAACTCTCTTTCATAACCTTCCTTTCCCATTTCTAACCAGAGCATGCATTTGTGCAGCTACTTAAATACCCTGTAAGAGGCATTTCCAGCACATTCTTTAGGCCATGGCTTTCAGCTTTTGTTCCCTCATGCAAGATTTTATTTACACAAAAGAAAGCACTGACCCTACACAAGCATCACTTGAGAACTGAGAAGAGGGAAAGGACTCTTAGGAGAGAAGCATCTGAATCTGTCAGGAGCACCAGGTGAGAAGGCAAGGAAAGGTCAGTGGTAGGGCAAGGAAAGCTCTCTTACGTGGGGAGAGGTAGGCTGTGGAGGACAGGGCTTCATCACAAAAAGCAGATTATGTCACCAAAAAAGGCCTGTCACTTATGCAGCAGGAGCCTCTGACAAGAGCTAATTCCCACAGCCCTGCTTCACTTTCACTTCCCCTGCCACTAAACATCCTGGAAATCGGACTTTGGAACACCACCTGTCCTTGGAGATGTCACAGGAGGCACCCCCATTCCACGGGGAGAAAGGAACAACACATTTTCACCTAATCACCTGGAGGGGATCACTGGATCAGCTGGCCATTGAATGTTTTGTCTGGAGCCAGCGTGCAAATTCCATGTGGAAAAGTGCACCACAAGCAGCTTCACACATTTGTATGTGCACGCTTCCTCTTCCTAAATAAAAATCATACACATACAGAAAAAAAAAAAAAAAAAGGAAACAAACTACTCTTTTTGAGCTTAACTAAGTAGAAATGTAGCCCATAAAGCAGCTGAGAGAAAGTTTCCCGCTCATAAACCATCTTTAGGTCATCAAGGACACCAACTCCTTTGTGGCTGGGAAGAAATGAGAATTAAAGAGTCTTCGTGCCCCTGGATCGAGAGTGAAAAGAAGTTAAAAAACATCTTGAAACGAACCAAACGCACTTCAGAAACTCAGTGTTAGATTAAACCATCACGCTGAACTGGAATGCCCAGTTCAAAACCCATCCAGCTTCACGAGAGCCCTCCACAGGTTATCAAGGAGGCCTTTATTTTAAAAAAATACAAGTAGTTTCAGTGCCTTTCAGTCACCTTTCAGGAATTCTTACCTTTACAGTGGCCGACACAGAGGAGACATTCCCGTACTGGACATGCTTGCGGAGGTGATTACAGATGGCTCTGAGTGTTGGATGGACTTCCACGCAAAACTTGCACTTGTAGCCAACCACCTTCCTCTCCTTGAGCTTTGAAACATCCTCCAAGTGTCCAAAAGCCTGTGTGAGCACACAAGCACAAGCCACTGAAGCAGGTTTTGCCACCTCATTTTTCAGGAGCACAGACCAGACTTTAGACCTGATGTTACACTTGATGTCCAGTCTTGCAGAACTGCAATGTCAATTTCTGCTGAGATCATTAATTCCCACAAAGTACGTGGACAAGGCATCTGTGCAGAAGAAATATCCATTTTATGGCTAACAGTGGTCTTCTAGAAGACCATTTTGGTTTGGCCTGAAACTGGGCCTCCTCCTCCACGACCCCAGAACCTCCCCAACTTCTGTGCAAAGCTTTTCCTGCGCTAGTGCATTTTTTCAAACTGAAGCAGAAGGAAGGGGGTAAGTGGGCAAGAAATGGAGAAACAATTTGGTCCTCTCCTTATGAGGCACCTGCCCAAAGCTCCTGTCACCAGACAGATCCGTGTCATGCTAACCCCGAGTGCTCAATGAGACAAAGGACTGAGAGAGAGAAGGCTGAGTAGAAAACTGATGTGTTATTCAGAGGGACATGGGAGAAGGGGATGGGACATTTTGTTGAGAATCTGAAAGTACATGGCAGCCTTGCCACAAAAGAACAAGCGAGTGTCAGACACAGATGGCCCTCCAGAAGCGTGGGAGGGAGGAAAGAAGATAAAGAAAATACTGAAGGAAGCGGTAGGAAGGAACAAGGTTTCCTACTGAACCTAGGGAGGATGGATGAGGAAATTAAAGCAGGATGTGTAATTGACTTATGGCGCTCACTGGCACTCTGAGTCATTCATTAGCCTGTGGTCATTTGGCTGTCAAAGAGAACATGCAAGTGGGCATTGGTGGGCTCCCTGGTGGGGAGCAGGGGGCAGAGAAAGAGACCAGACACACAAATCCTTACCCTCTCTTGTTTGAAATCTGCAAAAGCACCATCTGCATATTTCTGCTTGCTCAAAAGCTGCTTCCTCCTCTCCTGACGTTTGGCACGCTTCTGGAATTCCTCATTGTGACCATTCAAGTGTGCAGTCAGCTCTGCCGTGCTATGCAATTTTGTATCACAGTGCTTGCACTGGTAGACAGGGCTCTGAGAGCGGGTGCCGCTTCCAAGTATGGAAAAGTCCCTCTTCAAATCCTTGCTGTGGTGGTCAGTGTAATGCATGCACAGCAGCTCCGCCGTGCTGAAGGACAGCTTGAAACATTTAATGCACCTGAAGGGAAGCCACTCGATCTCCTGAGCCTCAGCCTCCACCTCAGGCTTTTCAAAGTCGTTCCTCTCCTCGGCTGGGGCCGGTTTCTCGTGCTCATCAGCGTACACGGCAGTGAAATATCCCCCCAGCTTGCTGGCGTGCTGCTTCTTGGGGAAAACACCGGGGTGACGCTTCATGTAGTGGGACACGATGCCCTTCTTGCTGAAGGACTGGAAGGAACAGAGCGAGCACTTCTTCTTCTCCACAGCCCTCCTCAGCTCCTCGCTGAGCTGAGGAGTGTCGTCCTTGGGAGGAGATGGAATGATCACTTTATTGGGTTTGTCGCTTACTGTCCTGGAGGCTGCCAGGCAGTGGGTGTAGTAAGCATCAATGTCATGTCTTTTCTGGTAGTGTGCCGCGAGCCCTTTGCGGATGGGGTTGGTGTAGGAGCACAGGGCGCACTTGAAGAGGTTGTTCTTGCCCTCCGGCTGCGCCCGGACGTTGTTGTGTTTGATGCGGTAGTGTCTTGCTATCCCCTTCCGGGTGGAGCAGAAATATTTACAGAGCTGACACCGGAAAACTGTGTGAGACACTAGGTGAGAACTGGAGAAATGAGGCGCCGGCATGGAGACCTCCCCAACGTCCTCAGCAGCAATTTCTGGGGAGGCCTTGATTTCGGTCACCATGTCTGGCTCCACTGAGGCAGACACCTTTGGCGGTGACTGGGCAAAAACGTCGAACTCGGGCTGGTTGTGGTACTTCTCATAGTGGATTTTCAGCTTCTCGAGGGTTCCGTGGGTGTAGGGGCAGAGTTTGCAGCGGTAAGCACCATAGCCCTGCTTGAAAATCCTGCTCGTCTCTTCCACGTCGTTCTGAGCTATGTCAGTCGACTGCTCCACATCGTGCACAAAGTCCTCAGCAGTGACTTTCACTGACGGGTGACGCTTCTGGTAGTGTGTGAGGACGCCATGAATGCGTGTGTTAATGTAGGGGCAGTGCCTGCACTTGTACACAGCTCCTGGGTTAATGTCTATATCCTGAGCAAAGTCTGCTGCCTTCACTTTCATGCCTGGATGCTTTTTGCCGTAATGTGTCAGGAGGCCGTGCAGGTTGTTGTACTCAGACTGGCACACTGTACACTGGTATGGAGTGGAGGAGATGGCAGGATTTGCAGAAGCCAGCTGGACAGTTTTCTCATGGGAAAGGCTGGGGTCCTCTGCACACTCTGCATCCTGATCCATCTGTGGTGTTGCTAGCTGGTCTTCAGATTCCATCCTGACCCCACCTTCATCGGGCTGTGGCATGGTTTTCTCAACAGTATCTTTCTCCTTGATGATATCTAACAACACAGATTCATCTCCATTCATGGCCCAAGGGTGAAATGCTTGGTAGTGATTGGTAATATCCCAAATAGAAGATGCTTCAAAAATGCAGTCTCTGCATTTGTAGGTCTTCATCTCTGTTGGCATCACTAGGGCAGGAGGGGAAGGATCGGGACCCGCCCAGAGTTTGGTGGCCATGTAGGTATAATCAACATAATGCTCGGGATGCCTCCTTTGGTAATGCACAAGCAAGCCACTCGGCTCTGTGTGTGAATAAATGCACCATTCACAGTGATAACCAGCTTCTATCAAGCCATCCAGAAACGCCCACCTCAGGATGGATGTCACCGTGGCCTTCAGATTCGGGTGGTCCTTCTTGATATGCTTCCTCAATGCATAGAAGTAAGGGGAGGTGTAGCTGCACTGCCTGCACTTGAGGGCTCTCAGCTTGGACTTGTCCCGCTCGGCGCCGGCGGCGTGGGCGGGCAGGCTGCCAGCCGATTTCTTCTGCCCGCGGTCACAGAGGCTCCTGATGGTGGCCGTGTGCTGCCTGATCACGTCGGCGTTGGCCTTGAAGTCGCGGTGCTTCTTCTGGTAGTGGATGAGCACGCCCTTCACCGTCCTGTTCCCGTAGTCGCAGTGCTGGCAGAAGAACATCTCGTTCTCCGGAGGGTTCACGGAGCCCTCGCGGCCCAGCTGCTGCATGGACACCGGCGGCCTCTGCATGCCCGGGGGCAGCTCCCCTGCCCTCATCATGGCTGCGGTCGGCGGGGCCTGCCTGATGTACTTGGCCGTGACCTTGATCTCGGGGTGCCTCTTCTGGTAGTGGACGAGCACCCCCACGACGGAGCGGTTGCTGTAGGAGCAGTGCTTGCAGTAGTAGAGCTCCGTAGAGAGGTCCGGCGGTGGTGGAGGGGGTGGTGGAGGCTGAGAGCCCAAGCTGGAGAGTTTTGGGGAGATGGGAGCCCCCAGCTCAAAGGACATTTGGGCCAGGGCAGAGCCCCTGTCAACAGAGACTACGCGCATGGTCTTCTGGATCCTGAAATACGAGGCCTTTTCTTCGGGGTGCTTTTTCTGGTAGTGCACCAGAACTGAATGCATGTTAGGGCTTGCAAATGAGCACACGTCACAGTCATAAACAACCACAGTGTTGACTGAAGGTTCCTTCTGATTTTCACATTCAGGACTGAAACTCTTGGTGGCACTTTTGTTAAAACCAGCTGGCACACCAGTCCCGCGAGCCACGGGGGTGGAGGTTGCCATAGTTTTTGGAGCAGAATTCAAGATCTCTCTCAGTGTCTGAGACTCTGTGTTCAGCCCTTCTTGCTGCTCGACAACATAGCTTGAAAATATCATTGCATTGTTAATTTTCACTGTGGGATGCATTCTTTGGTAATGTGGCATCAGGCTTCTAACATTTGGGCTTGTGTAAGAGCAGAAGCGGCAGCGGTAAATCAGATCAGAATGATCAAAGTTCAGTACATTCATAGCTTCAGGATGATGCTCCCCATAATGCTGCTGCAGGTCTTCAAAATTTGTGTAGTCGATGTAGCACTCGAGACACCGGTACACTGCGCTGTGATCATTGGGATCCAGGATGTACCTAAAGCTGAATTTGATGTAGGGATGCATGCGCTGGTAGTGGGTGCTAACACTCCTGGCAGATTTGTTGCTGAAATCACAGTGTTTGCAATAGTAAAGCCTGCCAGAGTCGCTGAACTCCGAGTTCTCGTTGTTCTGGTCGGTACCGTACATGTTGGACTGGCTGCCCAGAACAGAGGCATTAGGGCTCTGATGGTCCTTCATGCTGACAGCAGAGTAGTAGTCCTCCTCATCCTCAGACAAAGTGAGCTCAATCTCCGCCCCGTTGGTGGAATTGTAGTCGTGCTGCATGCTCCTGAAGCTCGCCTCCTTCTGGGAATCATTAGCCTCCCTGCCCCACATTTGCTGGGGTGCGTAAGAACTGGAAACCTCCATCATTGGTTCTGTTTGCTCTTCCTCTCTGTCCAACTCCACCTCTATCTCCACCTCATTGTCCTCCTCCTCCTCCTCATCATCCTCCACGTTAATCACAGCATCCTCCTGCTGTTTGTTTTGGCTGATCTTGCTCTGCAGGTTGCTCGCTATTTCGTCAATCCTAGTTCTCTTTTTCACGGGAGAGAGATCCAAAGGGAAGTCATTTGAGACCTTCCTGGGGGCTTTTGCAACGAAGTTATTTTTAGATGAGAGCCCAAGGATGGAGGTCTGGCTCTTCTTCACCGTGCTGGCAGAGGGGTGAGCATCTGCCTCGCTCTCCTGCGGTGCGTTTGACGGCTGCCCATCGTATTTTGGCAAGTTGTCACAGAAGGAATGCTTGTGCTGCTGATGAACTCGGAGGCCCTTCAAAGTGGTGGTGGAATAGTTGCACAACGTGCACTTGTATGGATGCTGTGAATGGGGCTGGGGCGACTGCTGCTGCTGCTGCTGCTGCTGCTGCTGTGGTTGCGGCTGCGGCGGCTGCGGCTGCACGGGCTCCATCATCCCGGCCGACTTCCTGCCGTTGATATTCCCGCCCTCGTAGGACACCGTGCTGTCGTTCAGGGACGAGGCAATGCTCTCAGCCTGGGAGTTCATGGTGTCCCAGTCGGATGTTGCTCCCGTGTGGCACTGCTTGTGGGCACCGAGCTTCAGGGAGCTCTTGCAGGTGAAGGGGCACTCGTCACACTTGTAGACAGCTGTCTTCCCAGACAGGTGGATGTTCTCGATGTGACGGGAAATACTTCGGCGGTGCATCGTCAGGAAAGGGCAGAAAGGACACTGGAACCTGTTCATGTATCTCCTGAAAGGAATCCCCTTTGTTTCCAATAGTTTGTTGCCATCAGATCCCATCAGCTGCTCTGCAGACATTCCTGAGGTCTGGTGATCCATGGAGTTTAAGCCATTCTCGCTGTCCATTTCATTTAGCTCTTCATCTGAGCTGGAGTCATTTAGCATACTGCTTGTTTCCAGGTCAGCAGAAGAATTCGTCATATCAGCAATTCCATAGCGGGATCTGTCAGACAAATTAACCATGCCCGAGTTGTGAGGTGACTTAGGCTTCATTTGAGGGTAAGACACAGAAGAAAACTTCGAAGATGTAGAAGAGTTGGGCCTGATGAGTGAATTGCCCATAGATCCCCTGAAGTTTGAGACATTAGCACTCGACATCTCACGTCCTGCAGTGTTCATGGACATGTAATTCGAGTTTGGAGAGGCACTCTGGGCACTCTTACTCTGCACCTCGGGTGCGCTGGTTCCATCCTGCTGCTGCCTCAGGCTCGACAGGATTTTCACCATGCTGCGGTGCTTCTTCATCATGTGGTCACACCAGCGCTCCCTCCGAGGTGTCTGGTAGCTGCACCACTCACAGCAAAAGTTGCCCCTAGACTTGGTCAGGGGCTTGACCATCGACTCCAAAATGCTCCGCTCCACCACCTCTGCCGGCAGCTCCTTGCAGGGTTCCTGCACTGGCACAGAAGCAGACGTTGATTCAGACACAGCAGCAGCAGCAGCAGCAGCAGCAGCAGGAGCTGAACTCTCTTTCAGGTTGTTTTTGTGATACATTTTCTGGTGCTTAATAATCCTCGCACGCCTGGGTGACTTGTAGGTGCAGAACTGGCAACTGAAAACTTTACCAAACCCTTCATGCATCATGATGTTGTAATTTAGGGAACTAGAAGCTGGTGGCCCCACTGAGCTCCCCCCAGCCTGTGCTCCATGAACCTTCCGTGTGTGCTCTATGAGGAGGTTTTTGGAACGGAAGTAACGCACACAGAACTTGCACTGGAAAAACTTGCTGGTTGGTTTAGGGTTTGGAGCCATATGCTGGCCATAGAAAGTCTGGCTCTGGCTATAGTAACTTCCAGTCCCCATCTGACTTGTTGCATTTTGCCCTAAAATGAGAATTAAGGTGTATATGTAAATTTGTAAATAAAATAAAATTTAAAAAAGGCTTTTCCTTCACCCACCCTGTATGCTTAAGAATGTAACCACACACTGAACTGACAACAACCATTACAGGATTCCCTCAGTTGCTTATGGTAATATCTACAGACCTGGCAATGGTCAGAAAAGTGACCATTATGCATAATTTCTACATATAAATGACTGCGGTGTACAGTTTTGGGTGGATAGTTTCCAAAATGACCTTTCGGGGGGAAAAAATAAAACTAGTTTCAGTTTGAAAACTAACTAAAGTTGTAATTTTGAGGTGGTTCATGGTAGTGAAGAACAACCATGAAAAGCTGAAAATAAAAAATCTGTATGAAGAACCCCATGAAAAGAAGCTGGGAAATAAAACCATCCTCCATGCTTGCATTTGCAGGGAAAAAAAAAAAAAAAAGCCATGGTCAGAGCCAGTTTGGCTGATGCCAGATATCTGCTTTGCTGACACAGCCATAAAGATAATGCAGATTTTTAAGCCACAATTAAGGCAGAAATCAAAACACACTGAAATAAGACACATGTAAAATAGGGGGGTAAGAGCTGAGATCTTAAGAGCTGAGATCAGTCTTGGAGTTGAGATTTACCTGCTATGTCATCTGCAATTGCGAATTCATCCTTTACAGAAGAAAATTCAACCTCGGTCTGGTTGCTGGCGTTGATGGAACCAGACCTTGGCTGGGTAGGGCTCTCCTCAGAGACATCAGTTGGCTGCAGGAACGCAGTGTGAACATCCTGAATGTGAGCTTTTAGGTCTTCGTAGGATGGAGCTCGAAAATCGCAGCCATCACACTGCAGGACCTCCATGGTTCAGGATGATCTTTTACATTAGAAAAATCTGCAGGAGAAACAGGAGAAGGAGAAGAACGGTATGAGTTTACAGCAGCTTTTGGAACAAATCCTGGGAACACCAAGGTAACACCAAGCTTTTGATGACTCAGTCACTTGCAGAGATTCCACAAACACAGCGGCGTGGAACTCAACCTTTCTTTGCCCTATTAAGAAGTGTCTGCTCAGATTCACAAGAAGTCCTATCTAGGTAGCTCACAAGCTGCTGACTCAACTCCCTGACAAGTGACTACTGATCCACTGGACTTTGTCCTCTTGGCTTTTCCATCGGGCTGTTTTTTCAGAATTTGGTCTTGTTCAAAGACCACAGCCCATGTGCAGAGAAATGCACTGGAATTTACAATGAGAAGACACCAGCTTCTGCCTTCAGGAGACACACTCCAAGCTTCCTGGAAGTTGCCAATTCCTGCCTCACTCAGTACCTTGCATCAAAAGGGGGAAGTCTGTCTTTCTTCACAGCATACTACTATCTGTCCTGATATTGAAAACCTAGAGCAAACAGCAAGGTTAGATACACTTACACGAACCCAAGGCACAATATTTTGCTCTGCCCTACTTCCACCAAGCTTCTAAGGACACCTCCACTCTTTGTTAAAAAGTTTACAGTTTCATCAGTCTATTCTAGGGACAAGACCTTTGTGCCTTAGCAGTCTGGGGGATGGAGACAGCCCGAGGAAGAAAAGGACAGCAACGGGAATAACCACGCTGAAAAAGTACAATGGAAGCATGAGTTACAAAGACTCAAGAGCCATTACGATGTCCCTGATTTATCAAAAAACCCTGCATACCTTCAAGTAGAAAGCAACACAAGACACAGTGAAGAACAGCGGTTCAGTTGCGACAATTAATCCTGCGACAGAGGGCTGCACTGCCATGAAGGACAGGAGACACAAAGCACAAGCCAAACAAAAGACTTAGACCCTCCTACCCTGTGCAGTGCTCAGACACAAGATCCACCTTCCTATGCTAACGCAGCAATTCCCTCTTTAAAATTCCATGCATCTGCTGGAAAAGGATGAGCATTTCAGAGGTCCAAGACACAACAGCAGCCCACAGCAATTTAAATCCCATGTGTTTGTTGTGTGTGGAGTATGAAGGAAGCAACCTAATAAAGTGAGGAGAAATCTCCAAAACATTAAGGCACAGAAACAAGAGAGGGTACTGCACCAGGATTTTAGATGAAAGAATGCTTCTCCTGATAGCCTGCTAAAATAAACTTCTAGCTGGTCAAATTCCGGACAGTCTGAGCACAGAGGCTCTCCTCACATTCACCTACACTACTTTGCAGGCTGCACGGTATCCCTTCTCTCCCCCCACTCCCTCTCACCACCAATAAAGAAAATGAACGCTGCACCAGCTTCTTTTCAGCTAACAAAGTTACAATAATCGAGATACTCAAGCTTTTATGTGCAAGCACCAGACCAAATTGTGTGGAAGAGGTTGCTATCTGCTCTGGATCAAATTACAGCAGTGAGTGAAGCCCCACCCCACGTCTCCTTTAGCACAGTCCATTAGACCTGAAAACAAATTTTTCCATGGAGCAGACGACTCCTGCATTTAGAGCACTTCACAGAAAAGCAGATCATCCAGTTTTCACTACCCATCCCCCAAGCTTAGTCCTTTCATCTCAGCCAAACAAGCCACAGCTCCACTGAATGTGTTTATCACACTTTCAAGAGATATGAGCCCCTGCGTCACTGAAGCTTTAAGACTCACTAAGCTGCCCTAGTCCTCTGAGCTTTGGGAGCAGCCATTTTAGCTCAGACAACTCCTGCACTCAGAGCCTCGGAGCTCCTTGCCTGTGCACAACATGGCCTCACTTATCTCAGCTTCAGCTCAAGCACACTAGCCTTTTTTTTCTTTTCTTTTTTTTTTCCTCTTTTTTTCCCCCCTTCCTTCTTTGAACTCCTCCTCCTCAAGGTGATGCTTTAAAAACCACCACCCCTCAGAATCACATCTCCCTCACATTTCTCCTGCATGGCTTGCCCTCCAAAATCGTGTCCCTGCTCTCCTCCTCCTGCACCTTTCCCTCAGAGCTGCACCTTCTCTCCTTCAGCAGAAGGTTTCCCCAAAACATCTCCTCAGGGTTGGGTTCCCCTGTCCCATGGATGACAAAACGTGGCTCCACAAAACGCTGCAATCACAGCGTCAACACACTGGTCCAAGCTGTCCTACAGGCAGAGGCGACACGCAGCTGAGCCTCCCAGGAGCAGCAGGAGGAGGAGGAGGCGCGGGGGAGTGAGGGGGGACAGCAGGCGGGAAGGCTCCAGCCGGGCCTGTCCCTGGGGAGCTCTCCTGCTTGGCGCAGAAGACACACCACCCCACTGCCCTGCCAGATTCCAAAGTCTAATGACCTTTGTTAATCACCACCCAGCCTGTCTGCATCAGCAAACCCTGCCAGCAGACACACCCTTCACACAAAGGCTGTAGCTATGCCTTTTAAGAGAGGTTCTCTGAAAGCTCCATTGTGTGGGAGAGATGAAAAACAACGGCGCGCACACACAAAAATCTCACTCTTCCCCCCGCCCTCCCCTCAGCCCTCGCCCCCCTCAGCCCCCCGAAAACTTCAGACCCTTGAGAAACATCACCACAAAACGCTCTGAGCTCTCTTTTGGAAAACCTCAGGCCAGCTTACAAAATAGAAAACCAGAAGGGAGACCAACGTTTTTATGGGAAAAAAAAAAAGGACAATCCTGGTAGCTCCAAGAGGTGAAAACCACCACCATCTTCAATCATCTCCAGCAAGCATTGCTGCTTGGAGAATGCATCCTTGAGGATGCTGGTTGCTCTCTACCCAAGCTTAAATCAACCATTGTGTTGAGAGATATCATTAATAGCTGCTGATTACAGAACCGATGGAGACTCTCCAATGGATTCCAGCTCCAATCTCAGCAGGGTCTGCACCAAGCCCAAGAATAGGTTAATTTCTATTAATCTTGTTGTTCTTCCCATGAGGAACAAGCTCTACCTCAGCTCAGGTAGAGCTGAGTGGACTTCAGTGTGGTGTTTCCACCACCCATTACCTGCTGAGAGCAGGATGGAGCCTTCCATAAGGGATTCTGCTCCACCATTTCCATGTTCTTTAAAATCCCAACATTCCGTAAAGGCTAAAAACACATACTGCCAGTTTGAGCTCATATATCAGAAGAAACTGTAACACAAGTGCATCTTTCTTCTTTTTTGTCCACATGGGAGATGACACCAGGAGAGACTCACTCACTGAAAAGAGCAAAGAGCATTTTCAAGGGCAGATGTTAAAACTCTGTCAAACCACATCCCAAGCCATGTAGACAAAGCAAGGTTCACATGTCTCCATCATGGTCAGCTAAGCTAACTCATTCCATAACTCTTTAGATTTTCAGTAAAAAAATTTAGAGGGGAAGTGGAGGTGGAGTGAGACAGGAGTTACCAAATCTAGTAACTCAGCAGCAGAAGTGTGGGAAGAAAAACCTGAAACAACCAAACAAAACCACCATTAAATGAATCCATAAATCCCAGAAGCCCTTGAACATATTCACAGGCAATCTCTTGAGACCAAATTGTGTATAAATAATATGTGACTTCTAAAATATCCTTACTAATGCAATGCTAACCTCACAAAACATTATTAAAATGGCATTGTCTGGCTAATTTGCATTTACAACGTCTTCTTAAATATGGAGGTATTCTCATTTTTCTTATGAGGAAAAAGCTTTCAAAACATTGAGCAGCAGAGATTCTCAAAGCCACAGTTTTAAAGATATGAGGTGGTCTCAAATTGTCTACAGCATCCTCCTCTACACTCATAAACGCTTGAGAACATCTGAGACACAGTTGCATTAGATTTTGAGGTTTTTAAAAATCCAAAACAAAAGATAATTGTGCTTGTTGAACAACAGTAATTACAGAATTTGGCAGCAGCCAAAGTAGTACAAATCATTATGTTTAAGTTTGGTTTTAAAGCTTCAAAATACAAAATTAATTGTGAAGCCCAAGGCACTGACCTCAAAATTGAGCTTCTGTGGTTTGACTACCCATCCGTTATATTTTGAGATGGAGTCAGCAGAGCTTCTCCAAGTTAAGAATATGCACATGCACAACCACAACTAAAAAGGTCAATCAGACCACACAACACTCCACCAGCTTCCAGCTCAGCATTAGTAACACTGCATGTGAAACAAAGGCATTTCCAGCTCCTCCAGCCCTTCCTCTGGTCAGATAATCAGAGCCCTCTTCATCCCTGCAACTGCAGGTTGCACTCAGAGCGCTCATTTTACTCAGAAAAAGGTGGAGCTGAAGAGAAAATCTCTTCCCCCGAGCTTGGAGCAGGGAAGTGGTTGAGTCACCCTCCTTGGAGGTATTTAAAAGATGTGTGGATGTGTACCTTGGGGGCACGGTTTAGTGGGTGAACATGAGGACTCCATGGTCCTCGAGGTTTTTCCAGTCTTCCCCACCCATCCAGAAATTAACTATCAAACACCACAACAAAATTTGCTGGCATATAATTACAGATAAGACAAGTTTTCAGAATTCCCATGAGTAGCACCTCAGGCATTTTTCCTAGCTAGAGAAGCCTGGGTTTTATACCAGTGCCTACAGCTGGGCTCCTGGCCAGGTTCAGCCCATGTACAGTGGAGCTGCAGTCCTCATCTTTGGATTTGGGGTTTTGGGCTTTTTTTTGCCCCCAATTTTTTCTTCTTAAACACTTTCTATAATGCCACAACAGTGAAAATGAGGACTAAACAAAGAAAATAATAGGAGTAATGCAAAAACTGACACATTTGAGAAGCTGGAAACCTGATGGCTATTCCAACTGGAGGAAGCCAACCTCTGCTTTCATTTATGAAAGGAACCCCCATAATTAATTAAGAATTCAGAGAATAAATTCAGCTATCCGCTACAATCAGGTAAACCTGCTCAACTCATGGGTCTTTTTCAATGACTGAATTCCAGTCAAGCTGTTGGAGTTTTTGGTCCTCTGAGGACTGTCTTTGGAGTTACTTCTCTGAGCTGGTAACAACATAAACTAAACTGAAACACCATTTATTTTTTCACTATTTTTTTTTTTATTTGATACAACCAGATTTTAATAGAACTCCATGGGTTGGGTTGCAACTCCATAATATACACATACTTTGTGGATCATATTTTCTTGTGAAGGAATTAATAATAAAACTATATCACTGGTTACAGCTTAAATTCTCCATATATCCAGTTTTGGGTTGTTTGTTCCATTCTGAAACTCAACAGTTAAGGACATAAGAGAGCTGATGCTTGTGATTCCAATCTTCCAGTAAAAATTTCCCTTGATTTACATGGAAAGGTATATCAAAATGTAAGGTATTTTCAGGAAGAACTTTACTATTGAAGATTCAGTACAAATCAATAATAAAAACAGTCTAAACTGAGAAGACACAAACTCATTTTCTTCCCAAAATGTCCTTATCCAGCTACCTGAAAGACTGTTTGAACCTGAAGTGGGTTTCAGATCTGACTTCACAAAAGGAAGTCTTCTACACATGCTTTGCACATTATTTTCCAAACTTTTCAGAAATCTCCCTGTCTTGGAAAATAGGATGGCTAACCCATACAATAAATATTTATTTATGTCCCTGAATCCAGACACCAATACCACACTAAATCTATCACAGCTTGCAAAATCTTCTACATTAAAAAAAAAATATAAATCACATTATTCTTAAAGCTCATGGAAGAGATGATTCTCGTTGCTACCAGCAGCAGGGTTGGGTTTTCTTTTTTTTTTTTTTTTTCAGTTCAAGAAAGCAAGGATTCACAGAACCTCTCACATAAATGAGATTAAATGGGTCCAAATGATTGATACACTGGTTTCAACTCAACTGGCTCCCCACGACTATGACTTCTCAAAAATGGGGGTGGAAAAAAGGCAAAACAAATAAACAGAAAATCCAAAACTCCGGAAAAATGTAGTTATTGAATATTAATACCTATTAACCATCTCACTGAAAGACCATGGATTTTCGAAGATGAAAGGAGAATCACAGATAGTTGCAGCTATGTGTCTGCTTCTGCCAGAGCTTTACTGATTCATAAGCTACCTAAGTGCTGATGACTCCTTCTTTTCTCACAAATAATGTTTCTTCTCTTTCTTTCTCACCTGGGGTGTACATATACACCTGATCTGTTAAAAAAAATTACATTAAGAGGCCACCTGAATGCCTGCAGGGTACTTTCAAACTTCAAACTTCTGAAATAAAAGCAGATTGCAAATAAAATGCCACAGTCTTATTAAATGACAAACTTAGACTGTCATACAAATTACAATTCTGGCCTTTTTTTGTCCCTTTCCTTTGGGTTAGCTGTGAGGCAGTACATGATACAGAGCACAGGCAACAGAGTCTGAGGATAAAGAACTTCCCTGATGAGAAAGGCTCTCAAACATTAAATGCTCTTGCTCCAAGCAAGGCTAGGATGGGTTCTTCTGATCTTCTGAATTACTTTCATGGCAAGTTATTAATCCCTACAGAATTCTGAAAGACACTAAATATATATATGAGAATCTGAACAACTGGATGGTCAGAGTAGGACCTTTTCCCTTATTAAGTACGACACTTAATTTGCTGCACAAAACTAGTTTAAGAGGGAGGTGAAGCAGGATGGGGCAAAAATTCAGAGCAGAAATGTGGCTTTGCCACTTGGTTCCCGTACTAACAGGACACGAGCCAAGTCATTCACGTCCCCAGCACAACCCACAGCCCCTCAGTGCCCTTCTCCACAGACACAAGGGGCAAGAGGGCTGGCCCAGGCGAGGAAAGCAGACACCAGAGCCAAGCAGCTTGGCTTTTGTACCCTGCTCATTAGTGCTCCCCATATGGCACAATGGGCCTGAATGCACTGGGGTCTGGGGTTTCTAATTTCCAGCCAAGAGTGTATTGTTAATTACCTCGTGTAAGAAGGAGGTGCAAACCCCGGTGTGTGTGCTGAGTTTGAGAGGGAGAGGGAGAAGATGTCAGTAGGTGGTGCTGAAGAACACGGCAGCACCGGTGCCCGGGTACTCCAGAAAACAACCTAATTCCTTCTCATGCATTTGCAAGTACCTTCCAGGAGCTTTCGCACAAAGGATGCATTACCAGCCTCACCCTGGAAGGAGCAGGGGAGGAGCAGGCTCCTCAGCTTGGCACAGCCCCAGCAAAGACCTCGTCCTTGCCAGGAAAAGCTGTTTAAAAGGGGGTCCTGCCAGTGGCAAAGCAGGTATGACAAACTCCATGCGGGACCGTGGACTGAAAGAACAGCCACAAAGTCTGAAGAGAGAAGAGATTATCTCCTGATAGCCATCTGCCCTGAAAACACCCTGCAGTGCCTTCAGAGGTAATCTTGCCATTCACCCTGAACTCCCATGCTCGGTTCCATGGTCACTGGCAGTGCTGCGAGCTTTAAAGAGGACCAAATCTCAGTTTGCAAGAAGCACAGTATTTTTACAGAGGCTAAATACAGCTTTATGAACTGGTGACAGGGCTAAACCATGGGAACACAGAAACTGCTGGATTATTTTAGGGGCCACAGAATTTTAATCTTAAGAGATCTGAGATTAGACCAGCCAACACAGCTGGTTCAAAACACATGCAGGCACTCTGAGTGTAGTCACAGAGGTGAAAACCAAGTCACTAGCACTCAGAAACCACAAATGCAAAGGGCAAAGCTCTGCTTTGGCCCTCCAACTAAAAAAATGTGATGCCAAATAAAGCCAGAATAACACTATCTTGAAAGATGTATGTCAAAAGTTGTTTTTCTGGACTCATGTTCCTCCTTTAGGTGCAGAAACTGAACTGGACCTCTTCTAGCTGTGGTGACAAAGACTGAACTTGGCTGGTGAGGGGAGTAATCTTCCAGCCAGAGATCACTTCCCTAATTTGGCACCCTGTTACCCTGTTTGGTCACTCAAGACTTGCTAAGAGAAGTTCACAGGGCAGCTGGGAACCAAAGGAACATTGCCTGGATCAGATCCAAGTGAGCCATAGCCCTCTGCCTGTCTGTCACACCCATAAGAGCTCCGCTTCCTAAGGACCCTGGGGAGTAAGAAGCCCTCTCCCTCAGTCCATCCAGAGATCTTCCATGCTCCAGAAGTACTTTAAAAGTACAAGAGAGCTTGTGGAGAGGATGGAAAAGGACTTTCAGAGGAATGTTTTTAACCCCACAAAACCAAAGCACCAGAATTCATGTTCTGTACCAGCCAGCAAAGCTGAGTGCAGCAGCACAACACCTCACGCAAGCCCACCTCATGCATGACTCCAATTATAAAGCAAAATCCGCTGCAGAAACCCTGCTGGAGGGTAAGAAAATGCTGATTAACGAAGCCTAAAGATTGTTCAGCTCTCCCAGCCCACCCTTCAGAAGCACATGTTTGTTTGAGGAGCTCCTCTGACACCCTGGCTGTTTTAACACTGCCTTTGTCTCCAGCTATCCCTCCCCTTCCCCCAAGCTTTCTGCTATATTTGACATTTGCAGGGCAGCAAGCAGAAGCTTCTCTGTCCGCCAGTTCATTTCCTCAGGTAATACAAATCCATCACTGACCCATTTATAATACCAGACAGAATACACAGTTTTATTTGCCCACTGACTCGCACGCAGCATGGCAGCCAGCATCTCTGCCCCAGGTAAAAGAACATATACTTTTCCAGCGCTTGACAGATCTCAGACCAGTGATTACCATTAGGCTGACACCTTTTGTCCCTGACAACCCCTCCCAAGAGTTCTTTTCCACCTGGGCAAGTGAAGGTCCCCTGTCTGTTTTGTGGTGGTGGCAGCAAGATGCTGGTCCTGCCAGCTGAGGAGGGATGCTGCAGAAAAGGAGGAGCAAGTTGCTGGTAGCAGATTGCCCAAAATAACAACTTATTTGTCCCAGACACCTTCAGATATAGATATAATCCTTTGGATTGCATGTTGAGGTGCACTATGAGTGCAGTATCCTGGGTCTCAGTGAGAACCTTGCTCCTTTTACTCCCCATTTTCACTCCCTTACTCCTTCCAGGAATCAGATTTTTGCAGTTGGTGTAATAATACAAAGCCCAAGTCTTAAAATAGCACTCTGGCTCATAATCATAATCATTAATGTGATACATAGATGGCAGACAGGCTCTAGAAGAAACCAAGTGGAACATCTACAGTGCACTTCAGGGTTGGAGGAAAGGGAATTCCGTGTGATCCTGCAATTATGGATCACAACATTTGCGAATCGACCAGGGTTAATGACAGTTCTCCAGCCAGAGAGTGGTTTAATCAAAGAGGAATTAGAAACTATGACATTAAAACAAGGAAAAAGCTGTTAGTCCCTGTCTGTAAAAAAAAATATACTTCATTATGCAGGTAATAATTAAGAACAATCTCCTCTTGTTAACTTTATTTCATGTCTGTCCAGTAATAAACATCTTGTGCCCCTGACTACCATGAACGCATTCAAATTAAGGAGAAATCTAGTACTATGGCTCAGTTGTATCAAAAATGGTAAGAAGTTGAAGCTCCTAATGGAGTTCTTCTGTCCTACTTTAATTCTCTTTGCTTTAAATAAGCTGTTTGAGGGTCAACCACTGACACCCAATTTCTTTTTCTTTCTCCTAAGAAATACTCAAACAGGAAATGGATCATAAAGAGTAAAAAAAACCCTGATTTTCCTTGTAATAAGGGCTTAGATTATAAGCAACTGCATCCTTCAAAAGCTACAATCCTTGTAAATATGTGGACATTACAGAACTCTTAAGAGTTTTTTTTTCTCTTCTGCAAGTCCATTACACAACACCTTAATTTTTTTTCAGCTGTTGCGAATGCTCTGCACTTAATGATTTAAAACTCAGCAATCTTCAAGCATGTAAATTTATCTAGGAAGGTAACAAAATCTAATTTTAGAACAAAATAATCAGTCTCCATTGTCATAAGACGACTCTCATTTCTGAAGAACCATTCTCACGTGGCCTCAAAGATACAGGATGACACCTCATAAAAGAAAAAGTGAAGCAAAAACTTCACTCCAGAATATGTAAACCATTGCCAAACCACATATTTAACCCCCAGTGTCTATTGCCACAAGGAAAGTTCTGTTCAAGACTAGGCTGTCAAGATAAAAAGTATCTCTTGAGGTAAAAAAAAAAACCAGCAAAACTAAATCATCATTACAACAACTGAGTAACCAGGAATTTGCGCCCAAATCTGCACCCAAATCTTTCTTTTTGTAACAGAGGAGACTGGAAGAGATTTTCAGTTTTCCTGGTCTAAAAGAAGAGAATTCTTGAGGAAATTCATTTTAAAAAAACAATTACATGTGTGCCTATTAAAAATTTGAACACTCTCCAGTTAGGAGAAAACAAAATGCACTTAAAACCCCACCAAGAATCTTAGACAAATTCAAGGGAAGGCAGCCCAGTGGCAACTCAGGCTTTGTCAGGATTTTGGTTTTGTGTAAAATAAGAAGCAATAAAGACAAGCCTCAGGAGAACTGTTAAATTAATGGCCAATAAATGGTCTTCTAATAAGACCTGGCCTCAGAAAAACCCTTATTTTGCTGCATTATTGAAAATTGGTGAGGCAGTGGCTCTTCAGGACCGGTATTCTGCTTTTGGCTACGTGCTTTGGGACCCAAAAAGGCTGTTTGGAACTGCAGAGCCTCTGTCTAAATAACTCCATGGCTAGGCAAACCCTGACATTTACTCTGCATGCAAAAGTGGACAGGAGTGGGTTAGATGTTTTTAAGCTAAAAAAGATGGAAAAAAAAAATTTCAAAATATGCAAAAGAAACCCAGAAGACTGAAGCCCTGTGGTAGTTTAAAATCCATCTGTAAACCAAATAGAACGTTCAGCCTGATGAGATACAAACAGAATTATGGAATTTAGCTTGCCTTTTAATCTGGGGAAGTTCAGAAGTAATGTTCTGAAAGCAAAGGAAGGGTTTTCTGGCTCTGGTAAATTCAACTATGATAATGACAAAGGCACATGTGCTGCATTCCACAGTTCCAAAGCAAATGGGTACATAATTCCTATTATCTTTACTGATTATTGTAGAACCATTAAAAAAAAAAGGGACTAAATTTGACTTAAAGGGAAGGTACTTAGAACCTTCCCAACTTGATGCTTTTCCAAGATCTAAGTACTTTCAATAGATCAAGTGTCTTTGAATCCTCCAGGTCAAGCAAATTTTAAAATAAAGCAGGATTAAGTTCAAAGCAGAACCACATAAAGAATTTTATCTTGTTCCTACTAAAGGAATAAAGATGGAAACAAGCAAAATGAAAAAAAGGAAACAAACAAGCAAAGAAAACCAGAAAGCAAAGCCTAAAGCGCAAAGACCTATGCTAGACTCAACTGTTGAAAAATAAAAAGATTTGTGGTGTCTGAAAGGGACAGGGTGCATCTTTTCATTTACAAGTGGAAGGGAGACAAGGACAATCACATATATAAACAGCATATTCTCCTTGCATTAAGAGTCCAGCTAAGTGAACAGCTCTTCAGACACAGCATTCAGCAGCACCACTTGCCAGCCAGGTGGGTGTCCTCCCTGTTTCTTTCGTCCCAAAAGAGGCATACATGACACCAGAATTCATACAAAGAGTGTTCTGAGACATTTGATTTGTTTTTAGCCAAACGTCCTTGAACGGTATGGAAGGGAAAAAAAAAAAAAAGGACATAATGTGGTTTGCAGTCCACTCTAGACTTTTTTCCCTTTTAAAAGTCATTTGAATAAGAGGTATTTGCGCTTTTTTTTTTTTATTCACTTCAAGCAACAAGCATTCATTCAGGCGTGGGTTCTTGTTTGCAGGAATGCAGGCAGAGTCAAAGTTCCACATTAATTTATGACCTCATTGACAAAGTGTCTATGGGAGAAGTGTACAATCAGTTCTGCGCAAATTTCATTTTCCCTTCTGCTGTTTATGGAACACTCGAGCATGACAAAAGACAGGATCATATGTTTCAGGTTTCCATTCATTTATCACAGACAAGTCATTAAGGCCAGCAGAAGCCACTCTCAGAGACGGCAGAGGCTGAAGTATCTCCCTGGTTTTCAAATGGCTGCAAATTCAAAATGAAATCTGAAGGCTCATGGTTTACAAATTGCAGATAAGAAACAAAAAGTCAGATATCCGTAAGCATTTCAGGCAGCAATACTGACAGTCTGCTCCATCCAATCACACCCTGTTTATTTGACTCACTAAGTTCAGGCCACACTTGTTGGTGGGCTCTGTCTGTGTGAAAAGCAAGCTGGGTGAGTCTGCACCACAAAAAAAAGCCTTCCTCCCTTCCCTGGCAGTGGAGAACCATGAAGAAGTGAAAGCAGCCTGGCTCCAGGTCACACAGCTGGTCTGTGGCACAGCCAGCAGCACAAAGTGCCTTTCCAGACCCCAGCCCTGCCCTGGGGTGCCTTCCTGTGCCCCTGGAATCCCAGCACTAACTTTCCGCAAGAAATTAAAAAAAGCTCTCCAGCACGGCAGAAGCTGTAGTTCCAGAAGGAAGGGTAAATCAAAACACCACACACAAGGATACAAGTGATGCTCTTTATTTATCTGTGTGTTTATTTTCTAGCTGGAGTTGCCATTTCCACCCTTCTGCACAGAATCCAGGCCTTTTGCTGAAGAATTTAGGTCAACTTGGCAAAATGTCTGCACGGCTGCAGAGAAGAATGCCAGTGGAGATGGGGTTTGGGGTTGGTGAGCAAGGTCTAACCCTCGTATTACTTGACACTGCAGTGGAGGATGCACATGGTAAAAAAAAAACCTGTTTTTTTAGGGAAGCTTTTTATGAGGGTGAGGAAGAATATTTGTTTTGCAGGGCTGGCAGCTAGAAAAACTGAAATTCTCAGATGATCTGAGAGGCTTTTCTCTAAAGAGGTCTTTGCCCAAACTGCTGAGTTTTTCTTCTCAAACTCTTCTAAATAATCAAAAACATAATAACAATTCTGTTCTATCAAAGAATCTGGACATAACCCCATCAATACTCACTAGCAGCCATCAAAGAGAGTCTCCTTTAGAGCACCTTCATAAAGATACCTGCAAGAGGAACTCTCTGGATCTTCCTTAGTGTCTTTTTCTTTTAAGCAGGAGATATTCAAGGACATAGAAGAGGAAGTTTGATTTAATCAGACCTCTCTTTCACACATGCTAGCTGGAGCCACAGAAGCATGTGCACACTTCCACTCCACCCTAGCTGACAAAAATTTATGACAGCAGCAAACCAAGCAATTAATTTTCACATGCTGACAGTTGCAGCTATCCTTCATTGTTTGTATATCACCACAAGCAAGACAAAGGTATTTTATAGATTTTTTTTTTTTAAAAATGCTTAGATTGCATGAGAATCATGTCCTGCAGAACCTTTAGGCTACACATCACCTTCAGCCTATGTTCAACCAGTACGTGAAGCTACTATGGTTTTTCTGAAAATAAGGTTTTTCAGTAAAATAAGTGTTCCCTACTGAGAGTCTGGATGTCTGAGAAAACACATCTTTCCAAAAGGCTCTGTGCTCAGAGCCATGCACAGCCTACCAAGGACTCCTGATCCCATTTCATGTGAACCCAAACTCTGCAAAAGGAGCTTACGGACACAGAGCAGCCTCTGTAGTAATCCAGGATACTGCTGGCATTCCTGCTGAAAGGAAGCACACTGAGCATGCTTCATCCTATGTCTGCAGAGCAGAGCCAGCCTGAGCCCTGCTGGAAGCCAACTGTGTCATGGGCAGCTCTGACTGCTACTTTGCCTGGGCAGAGATGAAAAACACCTCTCCTTTGGGTGTTTTGGTTTGTTTGTTTTTGGGGGTCTTTTTTCTGCCTGTAGCTGTCAACTGAGATACACAGACATTCTTGGTGCAGTTGGAAGACACCTGGCTGAAAACTCAGCTGGCATTTACCACGAGGTGCACCTGGGCAGTCAAAAGCATGGGCTCCAATCTTTCAGCACACCTGAGGTGGCACACAGGCTACAGGTGAGGCTGTACACAGCTGCCTCCTGCACAGTTTCTGCCAGGGTCACCTGAGAGAAGAACAATCCCAGCTGCTCCACACCCAGACCCCAGAGGAATCCTGGCTTCCCGCCCTGGCCAGGAGTTGGTGTGAGATCACATCAGCCCTTTGAAGCAGACAAAAAAGGGTTAAATCTTTCGCCTTCCTCATCCCTCTCCACATTCATAATTAATGAAGAATTGTATCTTCCTAGGTTCCTAGACTTGTTTGTCTGAGTAGAGTCACCTTTTCTTTCAGAAGACCATTCCTTTCTAACGTAACTTGCCTCGCTTTCCAGGCTGTATTCCTGGCACTAAGCCATACCTTTCTGCTTTCCTGCCACAAATTATTCTTCCTGGTCTATCCACTATCTCCTCTGTATGCCTCCAGATCTTCTAGAAAGATGATCTGATCATCTGCTATTTCTGCAGTCCAACAGATAAACACGTGAGCAGCACGGCTCTGAAGCCAAAATAGTTGGTCCTTCCTTTCTTCTGAAGGTGTTTGCCATCCTGGTCACTCAGCACTCAGCATGACATAAAAGCCACTGCTTTTCTTTCTCAAGAAAGCAGCACAATCTCAAAAAAAGAACTGCTCAGCTCAGACCCCCCTACTCAGTAGGGCAGAGAAAATGTGGGAGAGAGAAGGCAGGGAAGGACCTACAGCAAACATCACCAGGAATGACTTGGCACTTGTCTGTCCCTCCACCTTCTGCTGCTGAGGGGCCTCCTGTGCACACCAGAAACTGACATCTGAGGCTACAAAAAGCCTTGTATTTCTTCCTCTTTCTTTTTGAGGAACAAGGCTCCCCCTTTTTGGTTCTCATTGTCTGCTGCCCTGGGCTCTGTAACTGATACAACCGTGGCCAGCCGAGGTCCTGCGTATGTGTGTGCGTGTGTGTTTGCTATGTCTGGATCCTCAGGAAGGCAGCCTGGTATTTTATTTTTAAACCCTGGCTCCTGTTGCACAGCCCCACATATAATGGCTCCACTCCTGAAGGTTGGATAGTCTTCTGCTATCAGTTTTCAAAGAAAAACAAAGCCACCCAAGCCAGTGCCACCAAGAGAACAGGAGCAAAGTTCTCGCCTTAGGATTTTCGCTCTCACAAAAAAAAAAAAAAAAAAAAAAAAAAAAAAAAAAAAAAAAAGAAAAACACCCCAGGAGATCACAAAAATATATTAAGCCATCAGTGTCATCCCAGCTTCATGCTGCTGTATTGTTGCAGGCTGTAGAATATTGTGCAAGCCCCAGCAGCAACTGCTGTGGTTTTAGAGACTTCTCTAGGTTTTTTATTTCTAGAAATTTGCTGGAGCTCTGCCAGTTTTCCCCAGCTGAGGACCAGACCTTTGTGTGGATCAGTGCTCGCCACAGCCTTTTATCATCAAGTGGAGGGCTGAAGCAGGAGTTTCTCCTCACCTGAAAGCAGAACCTGCAATGGATCTCTCAGGTCTCAGAAGCTGAAGGAGGCGGAACCCAGACATGCTAATCAGGGGCTGGTGCTATTGTTCGCCCTTCCTGGAGAGCCTTCAGATGTGTTGCAAAAGCTGACAAAATTACTGATACCACGTACCTCTAAGCCACCTGCACTACAGGATCATTTCAGCAGTGAAGGTTCACTGTGAAAAAAGGAAAAAAAAAAATTGTTTCCTATTCAGCTGAGCACACAGGGCCCATATCTGTAGGCTTGATTAATAGAAGAAAGGAAATGTTCAAGCTGAAGACAAAAGGACTTGCAACTCATGCCTGGGAGAAAAGATCTGACACAGAACATGGGAGAGAAATGGAGAAAAAGTGGTTTGTCAAGAGGAAGCAATCTTTTTATATCTTATCTTATCTTATCTTGCATTTCATGATGGGACACCACTAATCAAGAGTGCTGTTTACAGGTTAAAAGAGTCACTCATTCCAAAAACAAGGGGAACAGCTTCAACATCTTTCTCCTCCTTCAATCCTGATCTCCTTCCTTCTCCCATTGGCTTCCAGCTCTTTTAGTCAGACTGCTGCCATACAGAGTTCTGAATTTTGAAAGAACCCTTCCAAAACTGAAACTATAAATTAAGAATTGAAAGCAACCTGCCAGTTAGGGAATCAAAATTCTCCTTCATCCTGCTGTAGTAATTGGTTTAGGGGAAAAAAAAAAAAAAGCATTTACAGTGAGGCCTCTACTGCTGACCTTCAAAACCAAGCTAATGAACTATTTTCCCCCTGAAACTGACTTGTTTTTGATCAGTTATCAAAAAAGAGGATCTAATGACAGTGCTAACTGTTGAAGTCTTTTATAAGCACAGAAGACAAAATGGCCTAATCTCTAGGTTTCCTAGATTTATCACCCTTGACAGACCAAAGCCTAAGATTTTGAGAGATGACTAACAAAGAAATGAAACCAAATTACTACTGGAATTGCTGAGACCCTCAAATTTACTGAACAGCATTTACAATAATAATAATTCTGCTGCTAATAATAATTTCAGGTGGCTTGGTTGGGCCATCTATAGTAGAATGTTGGGTTACCCCAGGAAACTGACATGTTGACAAATTATGATTGGATCTTTTGGGCAACAACCTCCTCTATGGTAACTACAGGACAAAAGCCTCTGGTTGCCACCTGTACAACCAGGACTAAAGTTCGGGGTGACTGAAGTGCTGCTAAATTCCAGAGGAAACCAGAGATGGTCCTTCTCGGGCTTTTATTTATCCTTTAGAAATTACTGTGTGAAAATCTACAGTAGCTCTATTAGACTAAAAAAAAAAAATTCTATTTCTTTTTTTCCCCTCTGTGGTAGAGACAACAGAAAAATGTGAGGAGGAAAGCAGCTTCCACCAACCTTCTGCACAGATTCCACTTGGAGAACCCTAATGCATATCACTCGTCCATAGTCTTAAGCCTAAAATGGAGATATGGAGGAATGCCCAGTACAGATAATCAAGCCTTAACTGATAACTACAGACCCACAGTCAGCCTTATCATCTCACCTAATTTGGTTTGTTTGCTTCCCGTTCCTTTGCCAGGTGTGGAAGAATCTTCTTGCACATTCTGGTAGATCCCAGCCACCTCCCTGGACTCCCTGCAGCTCCAGGATTCTCTTCAGAGGGGCTTTAATCCCTGAATTGAGATAGCAGCCCTGGGAGTCCTCCTGCTGAAGGTTCTGCTTTTACAGCTACACAGTTTGTCCACAAACAACTCAATCAAGCCTTTTTCCCCACCACAGCATCTGAGGAGAAGCTACACTTGACAACTTTGGACAGTCCATCAGAAATTCCAATAGCTCTTAATTTTTTTTCTGCAATTCAGACAGAAATTAGGAATTGTTTACATAACGAGCATCTTTCTAGTCTCAGGTTCCAGCCACTGCATCTTTTTACAGCTTTATCCAGATTCCTGTAGCATTATACACAGACAGGCAAATTGACTGCTTTTAGTCCTCCAGATGTCACTCCTGAAAACCTCTGAAAGGGAGGAATGGACTACCTGAGAGCTCTCATGGTGAAGCACAATTTTCCAGGCTTCAAACCTTTACCAGCACAAGCATTTCCAGCCTAGTCCACTTAGCTATTCTAACAATTTTAAATATCTACTACTTTGCAGGATCACTTTTTTTTTTTTTTTTTTTTTTTTTTTTAATTAAAAGGAAGACAGGAGTCTTCCTTCAAGTCCACACAGGCTGCAAAGCCAACACAGTGACTTGAGTGAGTCACAGATTATTTTCTGTTCCACATTTTCTGTCTTTTACATATAGAAACTGAATGATGAGCTTTTAGGTGTGACACATAAAAAAATATAAATTACTGGCACAGAAAACAGACAGAAAAAAAGGAAAAGTCTCTTTAAATCCTGTCAGATACCCTTCTTGTTTGACCTGTGGGATGCTTTTGTTTTGAATGGAATGGGTCCAAGATACAAAGGAAAACCCTTGCTTATCTCTTTGGGATCAGGGCTCTCAAAGGCACAACACTGGTGTTATTTGTTTGATACATCAAAGCAAGGTCATTACTTATTTCAGTCTTGGAAAGATCCAAAAGTCTTCTGATACACCAGAAAAGCCAATGGCCAAGGAGACCTATGGCCCTCCTGCACTTTCTGCATGGTCCCCTTCTCCCAGAGCTGCAAAAAACAGGTTCCTCCATCTGGATGATCCCTGAGCCACTGACCCATTCCCAATCCCTTTTAGACCAAAAACCAACCAAAACCAAACCACAAAATATGTCAGACGTAGCTCTAAAGATGGTAGAAATACATGTTTTTGTTGTTTGTCTCCTTCAGCTCAGCTCCACTGAGAACATTCGATGGCAACCCAAAACTCTGTTGTAGTCTTTTAAGTGTAATTGATAAATTCCAAAATTCAAGTTTTGTCCACAGGAACTTCAGACATCCACTTTGCTTCACCTAATAGATGCCAAGCATATTGCTGTCATTCAAACTTTCATGCAAGCCAATCCTCCATGCTTCCCATGCTTCCTCCTTGATTCAGGCCACAATATAGCCTTTTTTCCTTTTTTTTTTTTTTTTGGCCAAAAAAAAGGATCAACTTTATGACTGGCACAGTGCTCTGAACTTTCAGAAAGCAGAGATTGGTGTCCAGCTGTCTTACTATCTCTAGGAGTCATATTACTAAGAAAATAATAAAAATATCCCACAAAGATAAGATCTGCCCAATATGAATTTGGGAATGTAACAGCTTCAAAGGATACTTTTCTCAAGATCTCCGAACCTAGCCAAGATCCTCTGCTCTCCCTTCCTATTTCCTGAAGAGGTGAGTAAGTAGAAGATTGTAACAAATCATTTTGCACCCTTCACTGATACACAGTTGACCTTTTAATCTCTGCTTAGTGCCAGGCTGATACTGTTCTTTCGCTTTTAGACCCAAAACTTTATAACTGGAGAGAACACTCTTTTTTTTTTTTTTTTTTTTTTTTTTTTTTTTTTTTTTTGAGAGAGAGAGAGAGATTTATGTGCAACCATGAGATTTTTCTCCTTGTGCTCACACTCAGGCATGGATTGAGAGCTCAATGAACTCCTTCCACTAGACATTTTTGGAATATAAACATTTTTGATCACTCTGTCCAAATAACAGTGTCTTAGTTTAGACACAGTTTTCAACCATGGTTGAATAAAGGAGCAACACTAGTGGTATTATTTCCCATCCCCAATATTATTCCCCTTAGGTCAAAGAAGCTGGAAACACATGCTGGTGGTTTTTGGGTCAAATCCAGCACGGCACATCCTCTGGGATGGCTTTTTAGCCTCTGGTGAGAATAAACAGAGGGAGCAGTGAGGTGGGCTGAGAACTGGCTGAAGGGCAGGTCTCAGAGGACGTCACCAGTGGCACAGAGTCCTCTGATTTGTGGTGTCCCCAAGGTTTGGTACCGGGTCCATGATTGTTTAATGCCTTGGGAGAGAGTGTCCCCTCAGCAGGCTCACTGATGATACAAAACTGGGAGTGCTCTGCTGCCCTTCTCAAGGGTATGGGCACAGCAGAACCTTTTGAAATGCAAAAATGCAGGGTCCTGCAGCTGGGCAGGAATAACCCCAAGCACCAGCACAAACAGCTCTGCAGAGAAGGACCTGCAGCTCCTGGGGGACAAAGAGCTGTCCCTGAGCCAGCAGAGTGCCCTGGGGACAAGGAGGCCAAGGGGATCCTGGAGTGCCCTTGGGAGGGCATTGCCAGCAGGTCAGGGAGGGATCCTGCCCCTCTGCCCAGCCCTGGAGGCACCTCTGGAGGGCCGTGTCCAGCTCTGGATCCTCAGGGCAGGAGGGACACAGAGCTCCTGGAGAGGGCCAGCCCAGGCTGTGGGGGTGAGGAAGGGCCTGGGGCATCTCCCTCACCAGGAAAGGCTGGGGGAGCTGGGGCTGCCTCTTGAAAAGAGACAAGAGGAGCTCGGACCAAAAAACCTCCAATGGTCACTTCCCAACCTGACCCTTGCTGTGATCCTGTGAATTTTCACAATTGCTTTGGGACACTGAACATGCCAATCGTGGCAGTCCAACCATCACACATTTAAAGTTTTCAACAGAGGCTTCCAATCAGGAGAGTCTGATGACTTTCTGATGCGCTTTTTTAAAGTGGGACTCTAAAGCAAAAAGCTTTGTTCCCAGTGCATGCTGATGATGGACTGTCAGCATCCTGTGGAATTAATTTATGTCTCTTTTGGATTGACAGCATGGTCTAGGCTGTACGTGGGAAAACAAAGGGCAGAAGGGCTCTCATGGACGACCAAGACTGGTTCTGTTATCACAGACACAAATCTAATCTCCATTAACTTAAAGAAAAATAGCCTGTTTGCTAAAAAAAAAACACAGCTGTTGATCCCTGAGCCAAGGAATGCTCGATTTTAAAGAAAACTGGTTCCATATGAAAGCTTTCTGATCATGGTGCACCATGGTGCTAGCATTTTCTAGTCCCAGTGACCACGCAAAAAGGTAATATACAGAAATCTAACCAGCCAGATCACTGATATAAATCCTACACCCCACCCTCCAAAGGATTCATTTCTCAGATTAAATACTCCTTGAGGCTGGAAGTCATATATTGTAGTTCTGAAATGTGAAGTAACCCACAATTCTACCCAGCTTATCAAAAATCCCTGTCCTGCTCTCTCCCTTCTCACATTTCCTTGGCTTCATTATGCTTTTAAAAAGGGAGATTGCTACTAAAATCCCAGTTGGGTTAATTTGACAGCTGGAACACGAAAAACCACAAGAATCTCCCAAGTAGAAGGTCCTGGCTGTCCCAGTAATTTGATCAGTCCAGCCCTTCCTATGCAAAAATCCCATCAGGAACACAACTGAGAGGTATCCCAGAACACACAGGCTATTCAGGGGACACAGGAAAAAAAAAAAGAAAAAAGAAGTATAGAAGAAGTCTCAAGCAGGAGGTCAGAGTTCACTGGATTTAAAGACCCACTGACCTTCCTTCAGGATAGGCTTGGTCCCATACTCCAGGCCTGGAACATTTCACCAGTTTCCTAATTACAGATCAGATTTTCTAGGCAGGCTGCAGAAGGGAAAGTGCTCCTCCAACACCAGTAGTCCACTGCCACATTTTCCCATTGCGAGCTTGTCATGCTGCCAATGCAGAGAACTTCTAGAACTCCTCCTTGCTCTCTTCCCACAGAACACAAAGCAGCATATTCCTTCAGAAGCCCTATTAAAACTCCCTTTCTTCTCCACCAGCCTGCATCTTTGAGACAATGGATAAGAGGAGGCGGACCACTTCCGCCATTCATTTGCCCAGCCTGCTGAAACGTCAGATCTGTCTGATCTTGCAGCAGAAGCATTATCCTTTGTTCTGATCAGGTTGCACAAATAGCTGTGCTTGTGTGCTTGTGTCAGTCGCAGAGATTTTTCTTTTTTTTTTTTTTCTTTTCTTTTTTTTCATGACCAATATGATTTACGGCTCACACAACGCGCCGTGTCCTGCTAAAAACATTGTTGCAGTTTTGTTTTCCACCAGGCAGCCCTCCTACAAAAAGCTCAGTTCAGCCTTAAATGCTAAGGCAGAAGTGGAAACTGCACAACGCTGTTGCTGCATGTGTCCTACACCAATGAGCCAAAATACTCCCAAGCCTCACACAAAAGATCCCAGAGCCACCAGAAGCACCAGAACAGGCTCGAAGGAGTTGGAGAGGCACAAGATTATTGCGACTCCCAGGACTTCCCACCACTTCTCTGAAGGTTGGGCACTCCTCGTGCTCATCAGCAGCAGCTGCCTCTGCGTGTCCTGACAGCTTTCTGCTTCCCACACAGACAAATGGGGCTGGCCCCAGCCACCCCCACCGCTGTGGTGACATACCTCTGCCCAGAATTCACACCTGGGCTGCTTGCAAGCCATCTGCAGCCCCAGAGACAAAGGCTGGCCGCTCACTGCCAGCTTGTGCGAACACACAGCCGCGGTGCTGTCTGCTGAGCAGATCAGTTTCCCACACTTGCCAGAAGAAAAATAAATCGCCAGCCTCTACTGATAGGGAGTCCCGAGCTCTCGAGAGGTTACAAAACGTGGCTTTAATTTTCCCTTCCCCTTGTTCTGCCATAATGCGCACTTGCTTATGAAAACAGTTGTTATCATACATCCTTCCTCTTCCTAGGGCACAAAACCAAATCAACCAGAAAGCACAGACGGTCAAGTTCTTCAGAACTTCAGCACATCCAGGCTGGAGGTTGAGCTTTACCCACCACCTCCAAATTTCTTATATTTCTGCCTAAATATGTACATAAATATGCAGTCGCTGTTATCAGGTAAAAAGCTCAAATGCCAATTTCTGGCTTCTAGCCAGCATTTAAAAAGGGAAAAAAAAAATTGCTAATCCATGGTTGCAATGGAAAAAACACCTACCACAGGGAAAAAAATCCTCCTGCCTTTAGCCAAATCTAATCTAATCTTTTCTCACAGCTGTAATATCACTCTGAATGCTTCACTACCTAACTTTAGCTTCACATACGGAGCACGGGGGAATTACGGACACAAACCTTTTGTACAAGGCCAGCCTGAAAAAAAAAAAAAAAAACCCAACATGGGTGGCTGGGTTTAACATTCCTGAGCTTGCCATCAGAATCAGCACAGTTCCATGAAGATATCGCCATTTTTAGTAACTACGATCACCCTCCAGAACGCAACAGCATTATATGATTTCTGTTCCACAGAGGCTCTGATGTTCCATCTATTATCCCAGTCTTGCTTTAGCACATATTTTATATTAGAATGCGTTCCAGGAGGCATATGGCAGTAGAACTAGGTCAACCATTAACCAAATAACAGGAAGCTGCTCTGCAGAGCACACCCTTCAAAGCTCGCTTAATGAGCTGGCTCTTCAGAGTGTGTCCTTCAGTAAGCTTGGAGCTAACAGTTCCACGGGATTTTCCTTAAAGACACAAGGTCGTCCAAGGCAGGTGATTTATGGAGGTGACAGACCCTGAAGAGCCATCCCAGAGTGCAAAAGCATCTGGGTCAGTTGTTGAGATGAAGAGCAATCCACAGACGCTGAATACCAGGAACCTGCTCCAAGAATTCCCTCATCTTAGACGCGAGCAGAGCCCATTCCACCGCGAATCTGCTCCCGCAACTTCACAGGAAAACAGCAGGGCCTTTGTGGAGTTTCTAGGGAAGGATACCATCACTAGATAAAGATTTGGCATCTCTCTCTCTGGATGAGTCAATTCCATGCTTTTGCAATGTTTGGGGGATAAAAAAGGGCTGTTGTTAAGCCTTGCAAGTCAGTGTCTGCCTAAATTCTTCCTGCCTCCTGCTTTCTCATTGAGCTCGTTGAGATACATGGATTTAACATCATCTGCCAAATCCAGTAGAAGAAAAAGTCCATCATCATTGCTGGTATCTTCATTTGTTCCACCTCAATCCCACCAATTCCTTCCACCAAATATCACACTCCACACTTCAAAGCAACCACAGATGCCCAAGCTTTAAAGAGAAGGTTTTAGGACTGAGAAGCATCAAGCACCACACAACAAAATCCATGAGTAACATGGAAGTTAAGAAAAAGTTCTGATTCATATTATACTGTCAACAAAGCAGTAGAGATGGCCTGATCAAGTTGTTTTCAAACAAATAAAAGGCAAACACTTGCCAGCAGTCTAATTGAAAGGAAGTTTGCCACTGATATCCATCACATAACTGTTGCAATAACATGATAACTCAACAGTCATGTACCACAAAGCACTGTAAACTTTTCAAATTCAAAAAAAGCCACAGCCAAACCTTGGCACTAGGTGTATACAGATACTAATATTCGTTTTATCATACTCTCATAAAAAGTGGATATCGTCTCGCATCTCTTTATCATTATCTTTCTTATGGACAGCATCCCTACAAAACTAAACATTCAGAGATCCTGAAGTCATTATTTACCCAAACAAAGCTAAAAAAATAATAATAAAAAAAAAACCCTCTCTACACCACTGCCAAGGGTAGGCTTGCATTTCTCCATAATTTCCAATAGGAATGTCTGCTGTAAGCGTGCATATATATATATATCTCAAGAGTTTCCCCAGTAGTTCACATCCATCCTGGTGACAAAAATAATAGGCAAAAAGCCCATGTCTAACAAACATTCACCTACTAGAGCCTCCACAACTGAGAGCTTCTCTGCAGCCAAAATGTTTGTGAGGTGGGAAAACTCAGGTCCATCTTTCTGGAGGTGGATCCTGCTGGTTCACCAGATAATAATTCCAGTTCCTAATTACAGGCACAGGAAACGATAAGGCATCCATGATGACTGAGAAAACAGTCAGTGTGTGTGATCATATGTCCCTGCAGATTGCTTTGTATCTTAAGCGACAGCTCCTTGCTGAAACAGGCTAACTCAGTGGAAGACTGCCAAGCATGCTGTGGTGAGATTATCATCTTAGTAGTTATTTATAATAAACTATCTTCAGCAAGTAGCACCTTTTTCAGTAGGAAAGAAGTCAAGGACAATGCATTTCCTTCACAGCGCAGAGATGGTTCTATGAGAAAACGTGCAGACAATCTCTGGTGGCATTGTTCATTTGTTCACTTCTGATGAACATTCCTCCAGCATGCTCTGAAAACTGTTCCAACGCCACCAGGAAAAGCACAGAATTACCAGCCACTACAAAGTACAACCTGCAGTGGAAATTACACGGGTAGACAGAACGGAGTGCCCATACTTTATTAAAAAAAAAATAAATTTGTTTGCCTGCATCCTTAATACTTCTGATGATGGATACAGCCACACCATGGCCTATCTATGGGACCGAGAAGAAGCTGTGCCCTAAGAGATGATGTTCAAGTCCCATGTAACTCCTCAGTGCCATTTATTTGCAAGTGCCCTATGCAGAAGTGCCAGAGTGCCACAGCTCCAACCAAAAAATCCGAACGGGGCCAGTGGAGCAGTTTTAGGGATGGAGTTACCGCGGAACAGAACAAGCAGCCTTCGCACACAAGCCATGGTTTGTGTGCACCCCCTCCTCCCGTCACCAAACTGCGACTGGGAAAACATACCTGTGGGCTGACTACTCCCACTCCAGCTCTTAGGAACACATGGAGGAGGTCATGCTTTGGCAGGGCTGCCACAGAACAGCATCCAAGACAAGGATTCATTCAAGGGCATCTGTGGTACATTATCTGAGGGTCCTGCTGAGCAGGCAGTGGGAACCATGAGAGCTCTGATGATGAAGTTCAGCTCTGCTGTGCCCATCAAGGAGCAAGCTTTGGTATCCCAGAGTTTCCCTGAAGCTGCAGGAAGATATCTCCTAATGTTATGGGCGGGGAAAAAAAACCCCAAACCACTTGGCCAAGCATGTAACCAAGCTGACAGAAGCCATGCCACCAGATTTTTTAAGTCCACTGAATGCTTAGTAGATTTATTAATCTATATATAATAATCTATATATAATAATAATTAATCTATATATGATCTTTCTTCTGCAGATTTAGATAGACTAGCAACAATTTTTGGCTCTTCAAATAAAAAAAAAAAATAAATCCAAAAAAAACCACCAACCAACCCAGAAGGGTGTTATGCATTAGCCAAATAGGACAAAGGCGTTCTAAAAGTGCATTTCTGGTAAAAAGAAAGCAGGAACAGTTACAGTAGCTTTCTACAGCTTCCTAGTAATTTCAGGGTTTCAAGGTCTACACAGTATCCCAGCATTTCATACCTTCTGCATTTCCCAGCTGCAGTTGGATGTTCTCGAATGGTTACAGCTTTTGAACAAACTGTGTCTGCAGCAAAGCCAACAGGATCTACAGTGGAGCTTCATCTGAAGCTCAGGACTTGCACATGACTGAGCTCTTCTCTTTCTCCAGATCTGCTCTTCAGCCCTCCAGCCTCCCCCCAGCCCCTTTTATAACCCATCAGACATGCTTTTGGAGCGCACTTCATTGCTATTTGTTTTTTAAAAAGGAAACATACAAAACAAACAAACAAAACCCCCAAAACAAAACAAAAACAAGGGGAAAAAAATCCCACAGGTTCAGGAAGAGAGGAAGAAATGAAACCCTGTTGGGCTGAAGTTTCCAGATGACAAAGCAGAGAAGGTAAATTGTTTAATACGAAGCATGAAAGCAGCACAAAAGGACAAGATGCAGAGGGGGGGAAGGAAAAAAAAAAAAAAATTCTATCTGGGCTTCCTGCACTGGCATGAAATGGCTGCTTTCCTTCTTGCTGCCAGCTCCCATGCTTCATGTTGACATTACACATCCTGTGCTGTAGATCCACCCCCATGCTGATGCTTGCCCAACAGAATTATCTCCTGCGTCACAGCAGTGGTAACAGAACTGCTGGCTCTGCAGATCCCAGAGCACCATTTCAGCCTCACACACACAGCCACTGGACACGCTACCAGAAATTCTGGGTTGGTTTGTGGCACTCTCAGTGCCTCACTGCTTTGCCTAACCTTCTGTTAACCAGATGGCCTGTTCTCTCCCCTTGGGATCAAACCATTAAGTTTTATTTTATTAATCTCTACCAAAACGCAGGGACGGTCTGGAGCCCCCGGATCTGGTTTATCTCCAGCAGGGTTGATGAAATGAAAATGACCTAAAAATAACTGGAAATGCTGCTTCACACCAACAGAGAACAAGCTCTTTTGGAGTAAATATTTAAATGATCTGCCAGATGAAGCACCACAGCAGCGTGAACCACATGGATAGGAACTTGTATTATGTACACACACACAAAGGTACTCACTTCTGCCATTGTAAAAGGACCTAGGTTGCATTTTTCCTGATCCAAAACATTTGTCTTCAACAAGCCATTACCATACGAGTATCTATTCAAGCCAATCCCTTAATTAAGAGGAAAATTGAGGGGGAGAAACAGCTTCCAAAACCACCCCAGTTAGTGATGGGGCTCCAGAACACGTGAGCATCATCCACAGACAACACGGCAGCAGGAATGTTCTCACCAGAACATCTGCAAAGTCACATGAAACAGTACTTCAGGGACATGCCAGCACTAATTGAAGTCAAAGTTGAGTATTTATAACATACATGCTCCTGCTGTCAAAATACAAAGAGTGAGAACGAAAGAAGGAGCACACGAACGAAAGTGAAAGAATTATCTAATGCATATGCTTCCGCTGAATCCTGCAAATCTGCTACAGCCATGCCCTCACATGCAACCACAAATGAGCATCTCATGTATGTAGGTGGAAGCTGTTGAAAGTTAAGGGCATCCTCAATTCAAGATGTAATTTTCAGAACGCCTCCCTGAAAAGCTCCGCGAGAATTACTCCATGCAGCCAAGGATCTGATCTTCAAATGTTTACTCACACAAGTAGCTGCAGTGAAAATTCGGAATCAGGGCACAGAGACTGTTCACATGAATGAGCTCTCGGAGCATAAAGGGCTTTACCTCCCCACCATCTATTATCTACCAAATGCACTGTGGTAACTATGAAAATGCAACAGTGGTGAGGTCTGACCTATTAAAAAGCCTTTGTTAACATTCCTAGCAGTGGCAGTGAGCAAAGTAAATAAATAAAGTGCACATGCCTGCACACTAAACAAAATCCCAGGAATGTAAGAGGAATCCTGTAAGAAGTTGCAGTTTTGCTGTCTTCCAAAGGAAATAGGAAGCAAATCCACGTAAAATCTAACTACAATAAATCACTAAAATCTGTTCTCCGTGGCTGCCACCACAGTGCAGTGCTTCAAAAGCTCAACTGGGTTCACTGCTCAGATTGCTGCTCACATGCATTTGTCTGAGGCTGGATCCTTTCAACCTAAAGCTCCAAACCTCTGCAGGCTGGGGTGTCAAACATGCTCAAAGAGGATGGCACTATCCATCTACTACTGCTACTATCCAACTTCCTACGTGTGACTGACTTCTGATGTGGAAGGAGATCACAGGCCGTCTTCTTCACACCACCTGGGCAGCTAAAATGTTCTTGTGGTCATCCATTACTAAAAGTCTTACTGAGACATGAATAACCCTCCAATCTGGATGTCAACAGATCAGCAGGTATTGCCTTCAGCTCATAAGCAGACTGCTTAATTCACCTGTAAAGAGGATTAGATGTCTTCAGCACATCAAGGAAAAAAGCATGAGAACAGGCGGCGTGACATTTTAGCTCCATCTATCTTTAAAATTTCCCCAAAGAGCAGGATTTTTTTTTTTTAATGTCCCATTTAAGTTACTAACTCATCATCATATGACTGGCCTCCACTGCCATGACATACAAAACTTCAGTATATGGTGACAGGCCCCCTAGAAAGTCATTCCACAACCTGAAACATCATCTACCCTTCAAACACACTAAAAATAGATTCCTCACCCCCTTGAGGTCTCAGCAGCCCATCTGATATTACAGTACAGTATTAACAAACCTATGTAGACATGAATTCTTAAAATAAATATCTTCAGAGATAAGACCAGAATACCAGCAAGCAAACTATATTCCTGTACACCAACCGGAGAACCTGTGGAAACACTGGAGAACCATGGAGGGCAGCGACCATTCCATGTTCACTTTGCAGGAGCACAAACCCGTGCAACCTCTGGTCAACCTGCCTGACATCTTGCCAAGCAACTTCTGACTGGCTTTAAGATATTTTCTGACTACACTACAGCCTCAGCAGGGTTTCTTTTAATGTGATTCCTTAGGAGAACAGCACACTGAAAATCTCTGTCTTCCCCCCTGACCCATGGTGGAAGGAGAGCAGAACACCGGTAGAGGACGTGGAGTGGAAAGTTCATTGCAGGTTCTTTATCACCTCTGCAATCTGATCATTTTTAAAATAATTCAGGTTTACTCATTTTTTTTTCATGCAGAGACCCAAACACACTGACTCACTCTCTCAGCAGCCCCAGTGAGTAATACAGTGAAGCCCTTGGAGCCAGAGATTTCAGGTCTCACACAAGCGCAGGTGCTCTGGCAGGAGAAACCCGCGCGCGCTTGGGCGACAACATCTCCTTCCCAACCCACCAGGATGGAAACACACCAGGAGCCACTGAAGGGTTAAACACACCCATCCTGCATGGCAGGACATGGCCCTGGGTCACAGTTACCTACAGAAGGGCTGCTGGAGTGTGCCCCGGTGCTCTTGCACACTGGGCTGTTTCACACCATATGCTTGATCACAGACAAGAGAACTTGGCCTCTGCATGACCTGACACAGCTGAAAGCCGATATGCTTTCTCCCCACTGCCCGCCCCCAGCAGAGATAAAAGGTCATTTAGACCAAAAGGAACCTGTCCACACTGACTTCGAGTTACATTAATTCAACTTTTGGGATGCACGCTCCTGGCCAGGAAGCCAAACCCTTTCTCGCAGGGCTGCAAGCCACAGCCATATGACAGAGCAGGAACAATTCAGCAGTCAAGGAGCTAATTAACCAGGCTGAGAGCTGTCTGGCTGCTCTCGATTTTCCATCAGCCATTTGTTACATTTTTTTTTTACACTTGTCAAGCTATTTAGCTGAGCACGGTGGAAGCAAGGCTTCGGAGGTCCCACATCCTGCAGCCCGAGCCACCCAGCTGCAGACAAAACTGGAATGCAAAATCAGAGCTTCCAATCAAATACAGAGAGAAATAATTCCAAATTCGTTCACATTCACTTTTTATTTGTTTATTTATTTGTCTTCAGGGCGCCACTTGTCTCACAAGACAGAGGAAAACAAGAAGATGACTCCGTTGGCCACTGCCTTCCAAACTTTGCTGCATCATCAACTAAGTAGGTTCTGTGTATACATAAATATATTCATCCATACTCACCACACGCAACAACACACTTGAGGAGACAGGCTCAGTCAGAACGACAGCAGGGACACAAAAACAAGGTGGCAGGTAACCACAGCTCATCTCTCAAGAGCTCCCCAAAGGAAAAGCAGCTCTGCTCCAGTCTCACACACCAGAACCACTCACAAAAGGAGGCTTTTTCCTTCCTTATCTTGGCTTGTTTTAACACACACAGCAGCAGAGTCCAGCACCAGGGTGGTCATTTCCAACATCCACCTTAAAACCTAATTGTGCCTATTTTACTGAATAGAGGGATAGATGAACAAATGAAAGAAGGAGCAAGACTTCAAGGGCTGTACAGCGATTCTTTGGTCTCCTTTCTTTTTGGTCAGAGAGACCCAAATACCCTCAACAAAGAGCTCACAAATCTAGCAGAGAGTCTGACTGTGACTGAAGAATCCAAGCCTGAGTTAAAATAAATAAATATCCATGGGCCTCTTAAGTTCTCTTCAGAAGCAGTTTGCTCAACTAGAGATGAGTACTCATCCTTGACTCACTGCATCCCCCTCAAGACCAGCACTCCTCAAGCTATTCCAAGTTTAGCCCAGACTGCAGTTTCCACTTTGCTTAGTAAAACCGTGAAAATTAAAAATTAAAACAGGAAAAAAAGGAAATTACAAAGGAGTCGTTAAACAATCACCACTGACACAAAGCACCTTCACCAATCCCTCTGAATTTCTGACCTAGGGTATGTTTCAGCTGTCCATTTAGTAGCAATGAGAGGGAGGCAGAAATGAAAAAAACAAAACCAAACCACCAAGGAAAACAAACAAACAAACAAACAAATACAACCCTACCAAAAACCCAAAAAATCATGAAAAAAAAAAGCCCCACCAAGAAATAAACAAGAAAAACCCCCAAAAAACATCAAAAAAAAAAAAACCCAACCATTTTCAGCATCATCAGCCAGCTGAATTCTGACTTTTGGACCACAGCAAGGCCTTCATTAATGATCCCTCTCCCAGCTACACACTCAATCAAATTCTCCAGCAGCTCAGTCATTAGAAGGGAAATGCACCACCCTCCACATCACCATCATGCTGGACCAAAATCTTCCAGCACAAGTAGTCTCTCCCTTATCTTTGCTGTTTATTTGACAAAGAGGGGGAGAAAATTTAGGAAATTCAAGACAAAAATCAAGAGAAATTCGAGTAAGTGTTATGTGCTTGCTGGAGCACAGGTTCCAAGCGTTACATTCCCCGCCATCCCGCCCTTTTCTTTGGAGAGCTCTGGGAGGAATATGCCTGCCTGGCCCGCTGTGATAAGTGGCCATTGTGCTTTGAAGCATTTGCATGACAACGGTGCAGGCCAGGACGACCCATCTTCTCCCCAAAAGGAACATCCTGTGATGCCTTCTTTCCACAGCCACCATCCCAGGCCTCTGCTGGGACCCAGGGGCTGCAGGCGGGAAGGGAAGGAAGGGCTTGCTCATCCCAGCCACGCAAAGAGAAGCCCCCATTGTCCTGCCAGGCCACGGAAACACTGACCACATGTGCATCAGAAGATTCCATTTTTAGCATCTCTCAAAACAAAGTCTTCTCTTTCACGTTATCACGAGCACACTGAATCCTCAGTCTTCCCACATCGTTCTCTGCAATGTCTGCTTTGTTTTGTCCTGAAAAATCGTTCTCCTGCCTCTCTACCCCATGCCACTGCTCCATTAGCAGCAAGTTTCCACTGCACATAATTATGGCATGCCTTAGCCTACTTTTTTTTCTGTTTGCTGAGCAGCTCTGCCTATTTTCTACTTGTGCTGATGCTACCATTTACTTTTTCCTGCCGCTCTAATCCTTGCATCCTTTGAAGGCCTGACTTCCTCCACACCATGACAGCAGCTGGGGTTCTCAGGCCCCTTTCCAGACCTTTTTTTAATAGCAACTGTAATGCCACTCTGATGAACATCCCACTTCCTAATCTTCAGGTCAGCACAAAGCCTGCATCTGTAACAAGTGCTGCAAATACAACATCCAGGGCTGCTGAGCACCCATTATCTAAATGACTTCAAGTTATTAATTGCATATTCCTGGAACTGGAAGGAGAAGGAAAAACACTGTCACATAATGCAAGCACTTAGCTTCTTCACACATAATCCCAATTAGAAGGTCTTATTTTCCACCAGGAAGTAACAAGTGACACACGTCAAGAACTGAATTCTTAATTTAACAGGTTCAAAACTAACAGAAGTAACCCAGTGATACAAGTGCTTTCCCAGAATTATTTGTCCTCAACACACACTGGCCTTGCAATGATTGCTACCCTAATAAGCTCTAAATAAGTCCTTCCTAATCACTCCTGACATTGATGCTGCGCCTACAGCTCTCTATGGTGACACTATTAAACAAGTATTCTTTAAGAGACTGCCTTTGACTCCACTCAAGAACAGCTCCTGAACATCCTGAGGTCTCCTATTTCCATCTTCTTTCAATTACCTGCTAAACTCAACTTAATTAATTGCCTCTCCTGATGGATCTTAACATCTTCTACCTAAGAAGCTGCTTTCAGCCCAAGCCAAAACCCCACTGAATTCCCCCTGGACAGCAGCTGTGGAGGTCCATAATTATAATTATGGACCACAAAAGCCAGCCGAAAACGATGAGACTTTAGATCAAGGTAAAATACAATGTATAGCACTGCTGCTAGGTCTGGGAGCTATCTTCTGACAGCAAGTGTATCTCAAAAATTACTACAAAGTAGTCAGAACCAATGATGAGGGAAAGCCCTTTGCCAAACATTGCTTAAAGTTCCTTCAAGGAGTGATTAGGCCAGGAGATTTTGAGTCACTGCAGTAACAATTTGTTGCCTCAAGCTGGCCAAAGCAACTGCACCAAGACCTGCAACTCCCATACAGGTGAAAAGAGCCCCGAGAAAAACAAATTACACTGTATTTAAGATTGTGTTCAACTGTAAGACACCAAACACAATGGTTTTCCCCTTTTCCTATCTCAAACTCTCTCCTCTTCCTCAAATCCCTTCAGAGGTACATTTGTGCTGCAACCTCTGGCACAGCTTAATAAAGCTCAAGAGATGAGGAGCAGACTTTTTAGTTCTTTGGCATTGTTTTTAATGTTGAAAGAACAAAACTGAACAGAACCCAAAAGCCCAAAAGAGAACTCACACAACTTTGTGTTTACCTATGTGCTGAACTTCCCAAACACAAGCTGAAAGCAGAAGAACACTTCCAAAACTCAGGATATGCCAACAAAGACCACTTCTATTAAACCTGGTCCCCTAAGTGTGGAAACTCCTACTAAAGACCTTTTTTTTTTTCCCTTTCATTTTTGCTACGACCAACAAGATAATTATCATAAGTCGATCTATCTCCCTTCCTCCCCCCTTTTCTTCTTTCAGCACTGGCATACAAACCATGCTATTTTAACTTCTTTCCTGTTCTCCCAGTTCTTCTGGAACATTTTATTTTCAACAGTCAACTCATTTGGAGAAGTGCCATGCTGAAGTTCAACCGTGTACAATGTTAACTGTGTCTCTGCCAGCAGCTGAGGACTTGCACCACGCCACCTTCTCCAGCACCTCTTGATCAAGCAATATTTGAGTTCCCCTCTCTGAGAACTCAGCAGATGTTTAAGCAACCTTCACTCTCATCACACTCCTCTTATTAATTATTCCCCCCCCCCCTCAAAAATTATTCTCACTCTCTGAAGAGTGAGATGGAATTTCTCATTCTCTCCGCAATCAGCACTCAGCAGACCTCCTGCTCACCTCCTGTGAGATTTCCTGATTGTTTAGAACCCAAATGATGGAAAAGCAAGCAGGCATTTGGGCTGATGAAGTTCAACATCTCTGCTGAAGCCAGCAATTGGAAGCTCATACTCGAACACATCTTGGATCAAGCATGCAAGTCAAGCCAATCATACAGTTCTGGCACTGGTTAATCCATGTTCATCCAGAACAAGTTCATAAAATACATAATCTTCTACTTCAAGGTAAAAAAGTATCTGTTAAAGAGTCAAAACAAGAGAAATACACGATGCTAAAGGAGTATTTCCATGATTTTTCTTCCACAGTTGGTTGGAAGTGTAGCGAAATATAAGGAAACAAAATAACACAGGCATCTTGGCCTTTCCTGACCTGTGGAAAACAGGAACCTCATTCCTCCATCAGCAGCTTCTTCCAATCCCTATTTCACTGGGGACTTTTGCATTTGTTTTTAAGTTTTCCTGGTGAAGCTTCATCATGGGACAATATTAGTTAATGAGTAGCACACAGCTATTCACCAGTTTCACACTTTCAAGTCCTTTTTATGGAGTTTCTTACTTCAAAGCGGTGTTGTTCTGCCCATTTAAGGAAATTATCCACAACACCACGCAGAGAAAGTGTTTCAGTAAACTGAGGTAATCTCAATTTATATCGTAACTCCACACATGTTGTTTGGAATAATGGGAAAACCCAATAGGAAATGCTAATTCACACTGGGTTTCTGGGAGTTCCAGATTTCAAGAGGCATCTTTTGAGCTCTTCTGAAGTAATCTTCCTCAAACTGCAAGTTGTACTATTATAAGACTTAAGTTCTTCCCATTTCCTTTTTAAGGCTAAAATTAAACTTGCCCATTCCTTGGGGCCCAGAGGAACATCTGCCAGATGTCCAGACATCTATGGTGAACAATAGTCATCTACTTGTCAACTCTCTTTTTAATCATCCTTTTTATCGGTCTTCATAAAAGTCAATTCCTCTTTTAAGTCAAAGTGCACAATGCTAACGAATTTTCTTATAAAGGTCACTGGATGATCACATTTTTTTCCATTTCCACTTGCAGTTGCCCTGCTTTCCCTTTCCAGCACCCCATTGTGTACTCATATTCCTCATACTCCAAGCATACATATTATTGTATTTTTAAGTTTTCTTGCAAAAAAATTAATATTTTTAATTATGGAAGGAAATTGTAAACATGACATCTTAAGTTTCTCAACAACATAACCTGGTGTGAAGCTAGTGAAAATGTAAAAGGAAGTCAAATAATCCTTTAAATATTTTTAAAGCAGTGGTTCATAGGCTATGTCTAGTAGGTGTGAGAAAAGTGATGAAGAAAAGCATATTTAAATAGTGGAGAATAAGCTACCAATGCTTACTCTTTCTATTAGAGATTGGACCAATAAAAGATTCTGCGTGCCCCAAACCAAAAGCAATTGAAAGCCATTGTCTGAATGAAGAAATTTATGCCTGATTAGGAGAAACATTCATGTCACCACCATGGCATGAATTAAGATCATCTTTCTGGAGCTTCTTTAAAAACCAATGGGTTTTGGGGACTTTGTTTGTTTGGGATTTTTTTTTTTTTTTTTTTTTTTTTTTTTTTTTTTTGGTGGGTAGAACTGTTTTGTGTTGTTTTGGGATTTTTTTTTTTTTTAAATCTAAGTTCTTCAGCTAGAATTTTAACAGCAAGGAGAACTTCAGTCTGTCTGGGCAGAACCACAGCAAGAAGCACCATCGACAAGAGCGCAATTCTCTGAAGAGGTTTCAGTCTCATAGTGAGGAAACCCAGGAAAAAACCCAAAAAAACCAACCAAAAAAATTAAAATTAAAACTACTGCAACGTTGTTTGGTTTTTTAGGGCGTTAAGAGGCCCTCCCAAAAAGATCCCGATCTTAAATCTCAGAGCTGTTCTTGGATTGCACATGCCACGCTCAAGGGCAGTGTGTCTGCAGGGCACTGCCAGCACTGGGCTGGCCTCCCCAGAAGTCAGAGGAGAATTCACAGCTCTGAACCACAACCACTCTGCATACGGCCCGTGTAGGGGATGGATGTTTGGGATCTGACCCAAATAAGCAAAGGTCAGTGGGCAATTTTTCAGTTTTTCTTCAATGGCTGACTTAGACCTGTGCGGAGGTCTGAAAAATCCATCCAAAAAAATATCACCTCGGGGAAGGGGGGAAAAAACCCAACCAAAACACCACAACAGCAGCAAAAACAAACAAACAAACAAACAAGACCCCAAAACCAAAAGCAGTTAGCCTCTATTTTTGTCAAAATACAAGATTAAACATACCTGAAATGGTATGTTCCATGGCCTTCTTCTGAAAGATGGAGGCAACCAGAGAACCTCAATAATTTGGGTGACACATCAGCAACCAGGACTTAAGAAATGCACAGTTGATAAAGCAATATCCTCCCGAGGTGTATTAGATTACACATTAAAACATTTCTTCCACAGCAAAAAATAAAAGAAGGGCATTGATTTTTAACCTCTAAGACGGATCTCGAGTTCATCACCCCGTCACTGCAATCCCCAAATCCCTTCTGGTTTCTTGCACATCTGGGAGGGTGTTCTGATTCAGATTCACCGGTCCCCCATCCTGCCACTTAGCATCTTCCCACATTTGTCCTCAAACACCTCAGAATAATCAATGTATGGACATCACTGACACCTTCCCATGGAGCTGTGCCTTCAAGCTCAGCAGCACTGCACCCCGGTGTCCCCCTCCTGCATTTCAGGGTGTATTTTGAACTTTTTGAGGAACTGCATCCACTGTGCATATTTCAGTGCGTGGGAAAAGATCCGAGGCCTGCTCTGGATCTACTCAAAATTGCTTCAGATTAAAAGGTGGGTTAAAAACAAAGCACACGGATTCCTGCTCAACTGCTATCTCGCTTTAAAGATCTCAGGTTTCCATAATGACATTAAAATCACAGTAAGAATGCTGTTGTAAGTTTTCAGGAAAAAACAGTATTTTATGACACCAAAAAGACAGCTGTGAAAACTGTTTTGCTTTTTCCAAGAGAAATTATGAATGTTATGATGCTCTGAGGAACCTACTAAAAGCTTGCCAGTATCACTTTAATGAAGCCTAGTGAGTGGGGAGAAATATTCCATCTTAATTTAAAACGCATCCAAAAGAAGGAATGCTCTTGAAAATGAGATGTTAAAAATCCCAAAAATTAGGCATCATCACCTAGGAAAAAAAGAGACATTTCATGATACACTCTGGAAGAACCTGAGCAGCCTCAAGCTGTATGCACTTACCTCCAAATGCTTTCAGAAATCTAAAAATATATGCTTATATACACCATTTACTTGGCCAACTGATCAACCTCCAAAATCCTGTGGTCTTTAACCAAGGAAAAATATCTAGAAAGGTGACCTCCGCATGAAAGCATCAGAGAAAAAAAGCCTGAGGATGTGTTTCTCTGTGTGAAGGAGAATCTGAGCAATTTCCTCCAATCCTCATTTCCTGATAGCATGAAGACAGCGAGAGAAGACCCATCACAATGTTGTGCATTGAAAAAAAAAAAAATCTGAAGGGGGGAAACCTTTAGGGGGGTAAAAAAATCATGATTAAGCCATCTCCTCTGCCCAGCAAAGCCTCGAAACATGGGGAGACATCCACAATGTTAGGAGCACTTCCCATCTCAGCTTTGTCTACTCTCCCTCTCTCCCTCTCTCTCTCTCTCTCTCTCCTCCATTTTCTGGTGGAGCTAGAGAACATGACATGGCTTACCTGACTCAGATCACAGCTCCCTGCCAAACTAGTCACTTCCTCTTAGACATGCGAGCAGCCTTCATGAGACAAACAGACCCCCACAGACGCGCACACAAAAGCAGGAGCAAGGAGGCACTCAAAAAAACTTGGGAGGTCTCTCCCCTTCCAAACACCAGAGAAACAAATGAAAACTTTTTTGCCTTTTTCTCTCTCCCCCCACCAAAAAAAAAAAAAAAAAAAAAAAATAAAATAAAATAAAATAAAAGAGAGGGAGGTGAAGGGGAAAGGGAAGGGAGGAATCCTATCAGATCACAACCACATGAAGCTCCAGGAGGATTCTCTGTGTGAGGAGAATAGAAGCCACAGTGCTGAGGGGAGCCGGGGGGCACGGAGAGGGGGGAGAAGGAAGGAGAAGGTTACTCCAGAAGACATAAAGAAGGCTGTGGACTGTGTGTGTGCATGTGTGCGAGAGCGAGGAGAAGCTTTGTGTTGTGGAGCCTGGACTGGAACCAAAGCAGACAGCTTGCAAATGGAGGACAAGGGAGATAAAGAAAGGGAAAGAGGGGGAGAGATAGGGAGAAACCTGCTCCGGGTGGGCTGGGAAAGGGGCAAAGGGGAGAAAGCGCCTTCTCCCTTGCCTGGTTTAAAGGTAGGGACATCGGGGAGCTGAGCGAGTAGAAGTGGGCTCCTTCCCCTTCCTTTCTTCCCTTCTCGCTCTCCTTTCTCTCAAAGGAGAGCCACAAGCGTGTGTAATGGCTCCTGCTCTCCAGCCGAACGCTGTCCTCTCCTCCAAGGCACCTCCTGCGGGCACCAGCAGCCCCCCAGCCCCGGCTCCAGGCGCCGGGGACCCCCGCATCCCAACTCCAGAGAGCCGCGGAGGGGGCACCGCCGCCGGGGCGAGCAGGGCAGCGACCAGAGGGGACCAGGAGCAAAGAGGAGGAGGAGGGGGAAAGAGTGGCTGGGAGAAAGAAAGGAAGAAAGAAAGAAAGAAGGCAAGAAGGAAAGAGAGAGAGAGAGAGAGAGAGAGAGAGAGGAAGAAAGGAAGGAAGGAAGGAAGAAAGAGGTCACCCGATTGCCTGGGTCGTGCCAGCACGGAGCTTTTCTCTCCTCCGTGTGTCTCCCGTCTCTGATCCAAGTCCACACGCACAGCACCATCCAGACCTCGCACACACACACATATCCTCTCAGGCACCCCCCACCCCGAAAGCTCGGCTGGTATCTCACTTATCTCCCCATATTTCCCCCCACCTCTCCCCCCCCACCACCACCACCGCCCCCCCCGTAATGCAACAACAAAAAATTAATTAACCGCCTTCCTCCTCCTCCCACCACCACCACCACCACCACCAGCACCTCCTCCTCTTCTCCTCCTCCATGCAAGAGACTTCTCTCTCAAACAAAACACCCCGCTCTCGCTCCCCTCTCTTCTCTCTCTCTCTCTCTCTCTTTTTTTTTTTTTCTCCTTTCCTTTCTTTCTTCCTCCTTCCTCCGTTGACCGAATGAATGGATTTCAGAGGAAGGTGGTGGAAAGAAAGACAGACATAAAAGACCAAACAAAATAACACACGCACACACAACAGAAAGAGACACACACACCACACGCACCACACACACACACACACACACAACACAAACGAGAGATGGTCTCTCCAATGCCAAACCAGAGATGGGTTTTAATTGCGAGAACTTACAGGAGCGTCCCGGCACTGCTGCTCTTGCTGCTGCCTCCTCTCCTCTCCTCTTCCTCTCTGCCTAGCTCTTCTTGTTATTGTTGTGGAAGTTGTTTTGTGAGTCTCATGTGCTCCTTGCCAGGTCTCAGCAATGGAGGATCGCCATCTTTCCCTGCTTTTCCCCCCCTCTCTCCCTCTCCCTCTCCCTCTCTCTCTCTCTCCTTCACTGGTTTGCTGCAGCTGCAGATGACCTGAGATATCCGTCTCTCTCTCTCTCTCTCTCTCACCCTCTGTGTCTCTCTCTGAATAATGAGCAACCAGAGGGAGAGAGAGAAAGAAGACAATCTCCTCTCCTACCACACAAAACGCAAGAGCACCAGGGGGTGCAAGAATCCTTTCTAACAACAACAACAACGTGTAGGGGAAGAGGAGGAAAAAGAGAAAGAAAAGAGAAGAAAAGAGAGGAGGAAAAGGCAAGAAGAAAGAGGAGGGAGGTGGAAGAGGAGGGGGGAAAGCAAGCAAGCGAGAGAGATCCAGCAGGCAGACAGATGGAGGAGAAGATGGTAGTGATAGAGGAGGAGGTGTTGAAGATGAAGGAGATTAAGAGGAGGAAGGTGGTAACAAAAAGTTAAGGTTTGGGACACTGAATCACTCACAGGCCAGGGAGGAGGAGAAGAAGGGGGAAAGATCTGAAGATCTTCCCATTGCCAAGCTGTTGCCTTCACCAAGCTCTCGGTGCAGGAGCGCTCAGCAGCCCCTGCGATGCTGGGGGAGCCGCTGGCATGGAGCGCTCTGCTGGGTCATAGCTCTCTTCCAGCCATGACAAAAACCGGTTTCTGCATGCAGATCTGCCCCCGAGGTGATCCCTCAGACACATCCATCTAGAGGCTAATCTTCCCTGAGCAGGGTAAAGAACATAAATGGAGCTGGAGGTTGCAAAGTATAAAACCAGATCTACCACGTGGTTGGTTTTTAATCCCCCTTCCAGCTCGCATTTGATGTGGAGAAAGGACACTCGAATTGTCCATTTCTGGCACGTATTTTGAAGTCTACTCCTGGAAATAAAAGGCAGTCATCTCCAGGTTTTTTGTTTCTCACAAGCGTTTGGGAGAAAAGAGAGCTTGCACTACTATCACCAAAATCACTTCTACGTTGGTGAAACGTTGTTTTTTGGGGTTTTTTTTGGTGGGTTTTTTTTTTTTTTTGGCCGCAAAATAAAATAAATAATTCCACTTAAAACAACTTTTATGCCTCCCAACACCTAGTTGTCTGCCTCTTTTGTGACTGATTATTTAAAAACCGTGGAAACTAACGATCAAGGCTCACAAAGAAAGGTATCTGGGTGATGAAGGCAAGCAGACAAAGACAAAGCGGCTGTAGCCTGCATTTTTATTTAGTCTCGTTTCTTCGTTTCTATTAAGCATTGTCCTGAGCTACTTCTTTTTTTTTTTTCTTTTTTTTTTTTTTTTGCCCGACTCCCCCACCTCAGCCCAAATCCAACCCCCCTTCCCCTCCCGCAGCACCAGGTCAGATTCTTTCTGGGGTTATGTCCAGCCAGGGAAAGGGGGATGGGGGTGGCAGGGGCGGGAGGAATTAGGGTTTTACGTGCAGACTCGGTGAATCAATACGCGGGGAGTGAGGCAAAATCAATTTGAGCGCAAGGGCATGGCTGGGTGTTGGAACATCAGCGGGGCTTCTCCGGCTCCGCATGGCTGGGAGAGGGACTAGAACCACGGAGCTGCGGTTCGGATGGAGCGGGGAGGATGCTCCCCGTGCTCCCGAGGAAAGTTAGCGTGTTGGGAGTGAGTGGTGAACCTGAGGTGATCTCCTGGATTTTTTTTTTTTTTTTTTTTTTTGGGTTTTTACTGGCTCTGGGAGAAGTCAGGCGTGTTAGAACCTCATTGTGTGTGTGTCTCTCTCAGCTCAGCTGAAGACCAAGCGCAGGAGCGCTGAGCGCAGCGGTGAAATGAAATGAAAATAAACGGAAAATCGGTCGCCCAGGTGGTGGTCAAATATTAAACCCATGCATGCTCCGATCTTCCCATCCGCAAGAATGCCGTGAGGACAAAGCAGGATCTCTCCCATTAAATCTTCCTTTTCTTTGAGCCGTGCAAGTTAATGACTAAACAGGAGAAAGATCTTCTCCCTCCTCCTCCTCCTCCTCCTCCTCTCCCCTCTTTCCGCTCCCCCCCTCCACCCCAAACAAGTGCTGTGAGGAATGGGAGGAAGGATAATTCCTGGGCAGAAGGAGCACTGTTGGATTTGGAGAATTCTTCTTAAGGAAAAGGGGAATAAAACACCGCCAAAACTGAGGATTCCTGCTAGGACTCCTGGTTTCATGCAGACAAACGGAGCGGACACCTCCTAAGAAGCTGATAAAAGAACATTAAGGAAGAGGGAGGGACTGTCTTTACGGCTGCCAGAATGTGCATGTGTTCTGCCTGCAATTTTCTATAAATCATCCCCATCGCAGGAGCAGAGCGCCTGGGCTTTGCAATCCTTGACGTGTACCATCAACGCCGAGACAGATAATTCACCTCTTTGTCTCCCGGCGCTTTAAATTCAAAACCCGGGCAAACAAACAAACAAAAACAAACGGGAAAAGGGGGGGGGGGGGGGGGGAAGAAAAAAGAAAATAAAATTTAAATTAAAATAAAATAAATTAAAAGCGAGCGACAAAGACCAACCCACAACCCACAAAACACGTTGCTTCTGAGCAGAAAGAAAGAAACTGGATCTTCACGGAGACACTCTGGAAGTGTTTTCCCGCCCTGTCCCCCCGGCCTTTGGGAGGGGGAGGAAGGGGAATCCTCGCTCGCCGGTCCCGGAGGAGCCCCCGAGCCCCGCGGGGACCCCCGGAGGGTGCGCGGGGGGCTCGGGATGCTCCGCAGGGCTCCCGTGGTCCGTGCTGTCCATAACTTCCTCCCGCGGGCTTGCTGCCATCCCAGGGGGAAAAAGCAACGGGGAGCCCCCCCCGGAGACCCCTCCGAGGTTTCAGAGCGCTCAGGAATGGGCATGTGTGGCTAAGGAGAGGAGAGGGGAGAGCCCGGGGGGTGCAGGACCCTGCGAGGGTGGTGGGAGAGCAGGGGGGACCCTCCCGGAGAGCCCCGGCAATGAAGGGGTTAAGCTCGCTGGCAGCCCCCTGGTGTTGATGGGCCCGGCGGGTTCAGTGTCCCATTGAGGGAGATGGGCATGGTTGGCTCCTCTCGGGGTGCCGGGGGTGTCCCGGGGCTCCGGAGCCCTCGGGAGCCCCGCTCCGGGATTTCAGGGCGATTTCAGGGCGATTTCAGGGCGATTTCAGGCTCTTTCTGTCTTCCCAGCAAAGGTGGTGTCCCACCGCCTTGGTGGTTGGAAGCCACAGTAGAAGGGATGGTCTTTGGGTTTATGTAAAAGAAATTAAGCCTTTGGGTTGATGTTCCACCATGTAGCCATGGGAAGAAAAAGTCAAGAGTGAGGTGAAAAAAGCCCACCAAAAAAATCCCAAAACCAACCAAAGAACTGTTGGTTTTTCAACAAGGAACCCAACACAAACATCTTTCCAGCCTCTGGGATGGACTGCATCTTTGCTCACCCAGAGAACGTGACCAGCCTGAGCTTGATCCCAAGCATTTAATTCGTCAATTTGCAAATGGAAAATCCCTCAAAATCCCTCAGTTTGGGCTTGGCTGTGGTGCAGTGAGTCAGGTTTGCATGGCTGACACCTGTGTCCTGTTCCTGTGAGCCCCAGGGCAGCAGGACCACAGGCAGAGAGGAGAGAAGATGGTGCGGAAACATCAAGATGATGCTGTCCTGAATTTCCTTTCCTCCTAGCCCATTCTCCCCAGCCAAACCTGTTTTTCCATGGGGTCTGTTTATCTTCTCAGGGTGGCAAATTGGTGCATTTAGCATGGACAGTAAAGGTGGTGTCCCACCACCGTGGTGGTTGGAAGCCACAGTAGAAGGGATGATCTTTGGGTTTAAATAAAAGAAATTAAGCCTTTGCTCATTTATCTGGTTGATATTCCACCATGTAGCCATGGGAAGAAAAAGCCAAGAGTGAGGGTAAAAAAACACCAAAAAACCCCCAAACCAACCAAGCTGTTGGTTTTTCAACCAAGAAGAACCCAACACAAACATCTTTCCAGTCTCTGGGATGGGCTGCATCTTTGCTCACCCGGAGAATCCAACCAGCTTGAGCTTGATCCCAAGCATTTCATCCCTCAATTTGCAAATGGAAAATCCCTCAAAATCCCTCAGTTTGGGCTTGGCTGTGGTGCAATGAGTGGGGTTTGCATGGCTGTGGCTGTGTCCTGTTCCTGTGAGCCCAAGGTTATCAGGACCACAGGGAGAAGGGAGAGAAGATGGTGTGTAAAGATCAAGATGATGCTGTCCTGAATTTCCTTTCCCACTAGCCCATTCTCCCCAGCCAAACCTGTTTTTTCCATGGGTTGTAATTATCTTCTCAGGATGGCAAAGAGGTGCATTTGGCACGGACAGTAAAGGTGGTGGGTACGTTGGAAGCCACAGTAGAAGGGATGATCTTTGGGTTTAAATAAAAGAAATTAAGCCTTTGCTCATTTATCTGGTTGTTATTCCACCATGTAGCCATGGGAAGAAAAAGCCATGGGTGAACAGGAAAAAAATCACCAAAAAACCCCAAACCAACCAAAGAACTGTTGGTTTTTCAACAAGGAACCCAACACAAACATCTTTCCAGCCTCTGGGATGGACTGCATCTTTGCTCACCCGGAGAATCCAACCAGCCTAAGCTTGATCCCAAGCATTTCATCCCTCAGTTTGCAAATGGAAAATCCCTCAAAATCCCTCAGTTTGGGCTTGGCTGTGGTGCAATGAGTGGGGTTTGCATGGCTGTGGCTGTGTCCTGTTCCTGTGAGCCCCAGGGCAGCAAGACCACAGCCAGAGGGGAGAGAGGATGGTGTGGAAAGACCACAATGATGCTATTCCAAATTTCCTTTCCTGGGCAGAAATTCCCCCATTCCCATTCCCCCAGCCAAACCTGTTTCTCCATGGGGTGTCATTATCTTCTCAGGGTGGCAAACTGGTGCATTTAGCATGGACAGTGAACACAGCCACAGTGAGCAGGAGACATCAGGAAAGCAATGTGGAAAATAAAGACACTGAAAGCAAAATCTTTGTACACAGTCAGCAGTGAAGCACTGTTGTTAATGTCCTCTCACAGAACTGGAAGTGGCTTCTCTTTTTTCCCTTCCAGATTTGGAAAAAATTCTTCATTTTCCTACAACAACTTTTCATGAACTTGTATTTATTCTCCTCTTCTTCACCAATGTTTTATCCTACCAGAACTAGGCTTCAGAATCCTTATGCAAGGGGCAAGTAAGTATTGCGTCAGCTCCCTGAACAATAAAATACCACTCTGTCTGTAGAATATTATCTTCTCCAGCTCTTGAGAGAATTTCACTTTCCTGTCTAAAAAAGATTAGTGATGTGCTGATCTGACTTTTACCCTGATAACTCTCATATTTTCCTAACCTCTAAGAGTTTCCCTATTGGGAGAGGACTTTGAGGAGAAGCTGGTTGTCTGGAATTGCTGAAGTCTTGCTCTGATCTATGAAAGACTAGGGACAGAGATGAGGCATCATCTCATCAAGAAAATTTTCTTTAAGCAAGTACTCTTAGAGACGGCAGTGTATTCAAAAAGGTTTACCTGTAAATAGTGCAAATCTAGGCTCTTAAGAACTCTTCAAAAAATTCTCCCATTGAAACACAAAACTTTTAGCCTGCTAACAAAATTGGAAATGCTTTTCTTTCAACCTGGCAGAGCTCAGGGTGGGATCTCCAAGAGCAAGCTCTTCACAAGCGAGATCACTTTGTCTGCAAGCACACCCTAGAATGTTGAAAACCCACGGAAATATGTATTTTCATGTTGCTGAGAATGCTTAAGAGAAGTGCACTGGTGAGGACCATGCTGGATGTTGGAAGTCACTTCCTTCTCTGATAGATGCACAAGTGGCAATTACTAGAAATAGAAGTTTTGCTCCCTCGAGGAAGCTGAATCTTCAGCAGTCGAAATGCTTGAGTAAACTCACAGTTGGGTTTTTGTACCTGCCCCCAGCGCTCCTCAGAAACTCTTCACCAGGACCAGGACTCAAGGAATCACTTTGCAAAGAGAACCAGAGAACCATTCCTCCTCCAAAACCTCTCAATCGAGGCGTGGGACAGGAATAATGGATGTGTGTGGTGCTGGCAGGCTGTGGTAGACCGCAAGGTGGGTTTGGTGCCTGCCACAGGTCACACTTCCCCAGCCTCAGAACACGCCTGGAAGTGCAGGCAGCAGGAAAAAAAAAAATAAAAAATTGTATTTGGAGGCCAGTGAAACTTGCAGTGGAGTTAATGAAAAAGAATTCCTCCAGTGTTAAAATTAACTGGGTTGGAACCAAACGAAACACATCCGTTGGTCGCTAGAACGTGAACCACAAATGGCCCTAGATCTTCATTAAGTGATTTAAAAAAATCATTAAGTGATTTGTCGGCGTGCATCCACTCTGCAGTGATAAGTTTGATTTAATAAAATAACAGAATGCAGCCTAGTCAAAAGGAAGTTTTATCCACCACTAGAACACAAGCAACAAACTGACTTTGCAAAAAAATCTGCAATTACCATAACAAGAATTTCTAAGCAGCTAAAGGCACATCCTGACTTCACTTACTGCTAAAAAGCAGTGACCATGAATCTCAATCAAATTCACCTTTTTTTCTTTTTTCACTTTTGAAATCTTTAGAGGCAAAATATTCTTTGCTGTAGGTGCAAATTAAGTTTTATGAAATTCAGTCCCTCAAAAGACACAGCTGGATTTCATTTACCTTCAGCTTGGCTTTAGATGGAGTCAATGAGATTGAAACTGCAGTCATTTTACATCACCTGACCTCTGGACGATGACAACACTTTGCTGGTTGGGATAAGGTATCCCAATATTGCATTGTGCTCACTGCTAAGAAGACTTGAGGAGAGAAACGTTTTGATTTTGTCTTCAGAGGAGAGAGGTACTGAGTGATTTGTGAAATGATTTTGAATTTATGGGTTAGATACAAACGGTTTCTGGCTATATTTACTGGTCATTTTTCAGAGTGTGCCCCCCTCCTCGTGTATTTTACTAGATGTATGCAATTCAATACAAATCTATTTTTGCTTGTACACCTTTGAGAAAAGCATTTCCTTTTTTTTTTTTTTTCCCCAAGACCTAAATAAAACCCTTGCATCTCTTGATTTGTCTCTCTAACACCTCAGTATTTTTAAACCTTAAGCCCTCAAATACCAGCCAATAATTTTTATTCTGTGTGTCCTAACCAACCTGTATAATATACAGCCTCCAAAAAAGCTTGAGCTCTCCTTCCTAGCCGGTTTTTCTCATACCTAATTTTTCTAGACACACCATAAAATTGATCAAGGCCATCTCTGGCTTTGTAGGGAAGTGCCTGCTACCACAGAATAATCTGCCTGGTAGATGCAGTTTGATGACATTTTTATTGATACATTACAAAGTTAGCCCGAGTTTCTCCTTTTGAAGCAACTCCAGCAGGTATTTTCCTTGCCTGTGGAAGGATTTCAGGCGCAGTTGATTTCCCACCTTGCGTGCCTTTGAAGATGTAAAAAGGAAACAATGCATTTTATCCCCTGCTTTTTTGAAATGCTCCAGTTCATAGTTTATTTCCTAATGAAGCTGTTTCTTCGTCAGCTTTTGCTGATGGTCCCAGTGGTGCCCGTGGGTCAATTCCAGTTCATTTTCCCTGGGAGCAGAGGGATGCGCGCTGCAGAAAGTGGAGCACTGCTCAAGTGCCTGCCAAAGCTCTGTTCTTCTAATAATGTCATTTGTTTTGGGCACACCTTTCCTCTCCCTGGGCTTGTCACTGCTGCTGCTGCTGCTGCTGAACTGCTCTGGAGAGGTTTTCACAAAATCCCTCTGCAGATTTTGCTCAGGGTTTTAAATCCATGGCCAGCAGAAAATCAAGTTCTTCCTCATCCATTTGCTGGCCATTCATCTCTGTTAAAACATTGAATTTTCTCTAATTCCATGTATTTATGGCACTTTTAATTTTTTTTTCCCCCTATTCCACATCTCCAAATGATCAGCCAAATCCTCAGCTGATGCAATTTGGCTGGCTTCATTGACTCCAATGGATAAACTGCTAATTTAAACCTTCTGCTTGGCTCTTTCTTGCATCTAATTGGGTTAATAATCTTTACCAATTCCTTTCAGTAATTTAGAGATTTCTCTTTTTTCTTGTAGGTGTTACATATTGAAATTATGTGCTTCTCTCCATTGGTGTTTTATCTATGATTCAGTGATACCTCCTAAAGTCTTAGTCTGTTTTAAGAATTACATTTCTTTTCTGCTCCCCTTTCTGATCTCTGCAGAGTTATTGTCTCCTAATGCCCACCCTGACCTCCTTTATTTTAAACCACACTTTTTGCTGAGTTTCTCTCTGCATTAATTCAATTTAATATGCTGTATTTCAAAGGAGCCCTTCTTCTGCAACATCTCACCTATACTCGTGCTGTGACAATTATGTAGAAGGCATTTTTTTTCCCCCAGTTTTTATCTTCACAGCTGTTGTGTTCTCTAGAATAATTGAGGATCCACCATTTGTGATGTGGGTTCATATTTCCAGTGATTGCATTGCAGACTGATCTAGTCAGGGATAGCCAATCCTGTTGCCATGAAATGTAACTTCTTCTTTAAGGAGATTGGTGCTACATTGCATATTAAAAAAAAACCAAAACCAAACCAAACCAAACCAAACCAAAACAAAACAAAAAAAAAAAAAACAAACAACAAAAAACCCCAAAACAACTAAAAAACCCAAAAATTCAAGTATATATCATAATTTATGGACATCCTTACCTGTCTTGTGACTGCACAAAGTAATGTTTTTTACACTAACATGTGGAAACAGCTGGGCACTTTTTGTTTCCTTTCTTCCAGCACAAAAAAGATGAGGATTTTCCAGCTCTTTTATGGAAAACCAGGCTTTTGAGGTGACTGGGTGGATCCCATTAACATGGAGAAGGTAGGACAAAAGAAAGATGCAGAAAAGAGCACAAAAGAAAGTCCATAAATAGTACCAGCACACTTGGAAAAAAAATCCTCACCTACAACTGCGAAAATATTTCAGCATCCCATTCTGTCTTCAGAAAGGTAACAATTATTTATACATATCAGTCTCTATGTAAATGCCACCTGTCCAATCAATACATTAATATTTGAATTAATTTCAAAAGAAGATGGCAGAAAAAAAAAAGCCATCATTTCCTCAGTAATGAACTAATTTATCTGAAAATCTGACAACTGCAAGTGGGTGGTACTCCTTTTGGTGTAGTCTTTCAAAAGATATAGCTGCAATCAAGCTGGTACTTATTATTCTAATAGTAAAACATGCCGAGCATCAAAACTTGACATGGAATGTAATGAGAAGTGATATAATTGAGCAGAGATTTAGCAGATATGTTATTAGTTATGTTATTGTGAGAGTGATTTCTGCTCTGGGGAAGGGAAGGGAAGGGAAGGGAAGGGAAGGGAAGGGAAGGGAAGGGAAGGGAAGGGAAGGGAAGGGAAGGGAAGAAGAACAGGGAAGAACAGGAAAGGGAAGAAGAGGAAAGGAAAGAACAGGGAATGGTCAAAAAAGGGAAAAGAAAAAGAAAAGTTCAGATTTTACTTGATTGCAGTAGTAACCAGAGAAAGGGATTCAGGAGAAGGCTGAGATGTCGCTGGAACCACGTGTTGGTATTTATTGGTGGTACCTGGGAGAGATTGGAAGGGACATAGTGAGTATTAGGAAATGCAACAGCAAAGACAAAGTTTTTTTCAGAACAGCCACAAAGAAATCAGTAGTTTCATGGAAAACACTAAGGGTTCAAATTTTGGATAGAAAAGGTGAGAGCAATATCAAGTTTGCAGCTCTTCAGAAGGAAAACTAGGTCAATTACATATGCTGGGGATATATTCTGCAGCCAGTTAGCTCCAGTTCCATTGAGTCTGCACTGAAAATTGCTCCCTGTCTCTAGACTGGATTATCAGACCTGTTGCTGCTTGCCTGTTCTGTTCTCAGTGTTTTTTGGTTTGTTTTCCTTTTTTTTGCTGCAGGTGCTCTTGCCTGTGGAAGCTTCTCCCTGGTGCCTGGTCATTCTCCAAGGTCCGAGTGTGCATAACATGTTCTTAGTCATTGTGAGTGCAAATTAAATTCTGGTAAATGTGCCTCAAACACAGCTGATGCAGGTAATTCTGAGTCTGCAGAGAGCCTGGAGCAACAGCTCCAAGAGGTTTGGACCTTCTCATTCGTCTATGTTCTTAAATTGTCATTCTTCACATTCTTCTGACTTAAACATCAGCTTTAGAGCCGGGCTCACATGTTTAACTGTTTCCCTTTTGATCATTTCGTAGAAGCCCTCTGAAGTCCTTTTATTCCCTAATTTCAAAGTATTTCTTGTGCCTTCCAGGTGAGAAAGTCCAGAGCTACAGTGATATCTGTTTTCCCTCTTGACAACTTTCAAGCTGCAAAAGGGAATTTCCAGCAAGAGCCCATGGCATGGAAAAAAAACATGGGGACTCCAACAAATTAATTGGTTTGCCTACCTACTTAATTGTCCCTGGGATTAATGTGCTGAGTGATTAATTGCCTTCATTGCCAATTACTCGCGGGTTTCAATGTCCTCAGTGTAAAATCAAGCTGCCCATGTGGTTTCACAGCAACAAGAACCCTTTGGCACACCAGCTCAGGTGGGGTTTGCTGGTGAGGAGCTCAAAATGTCTATCCCCTCTTCATCCGGCACTGCTGGGGTTGGAGGGCTGGTGTTCTCCAGTTTTGTTCCACCAAACCTGATGGTGCTGATCAATTCACAGCAGTTGGGTGCTCCAGCAGTTTATTTAGAACAATTGCTCTTTGTCCCTTGGGAAGGGAGGACAGCGGAGGAGGGGTGAATCACAGGAAGTGAACGCTTGGCATTCCAGGTCAGTGTGCAGCTCCTGTCCCAGTGTTCACCTCCAGAAGGAGCCCAGTTTCCCAGCTGACCTCTTCATCTGCCATCAGCTGTTTTACCTTGGTCTTCCCCAGCAAGCAGGACTGAAATCCATCCTCAGACTAAGCTCTGAGATAGATTGCCACAGTTTTAGCCTGGTGGGTGAGCCCAGCCAGCTTTGTGCTCTCCCTCTCTCCCAAGGTTTTCTTTGCCTTGCTGAGGTCTCATCTGTCACAGACATCTTTTATGGAAAATCCTTTCCTTAGGATTTTTCCTCCTGAGAAGCTGGGAGGCCTCAGGAACAAAATGTGAACAATGGTTATCTGCTGCTGTGGAATGCAACAGGTGCATCTGTGATTGGGCTCATGTGGTTGTTTCTAATTAATGGCCAAGCACAGTCAGCTGGCTTGGACACAGAGCCCGAGCCACAAACCTTTGTTATCCTTTTTTTCTTTTCTATTCTTAGCCAGCCTTCTGATGAAACCTTTTCTTATTTTATTTTAGTACAGTTTTAATGTAATATATATCATAAAATAATAAATCAAGCCTTCTGAAACATGGAGCCAGATCCTCATCTCTTCCCTGATCCAAGAACCCCTGTGAGCACCGTCACACTTATCTGCCTCAAGAAATGGACCAGCCAAGCTCTTGCAGGATCATAATTTCAGTGTAACCAGCCCATTTCCCGTGTAGACAAGCCCTTAGGACTAATCTCCTTGCCTGACACACAACCCCAGTTGCAGAAGCCTTGGAACACGTTCTGGGAGCTCTCATTTCACTCCTGGATCATGAAGCCTGCCAAACCTTTTCATTTTGTTCGAGGCTTCCTGCCATTTCAGCGTTGGAGCCCATCTGATTCCAGATCTTTTGCCCACCAGCCAAGGGGTTCCAGCCAAGGCACACTCATCCTGCCACCAGGATGCTCCCACCGTGCCAAGCTCAGAATCCTCCTCAGTTCTTCTGCCCGTGGGTGCCCAACCCTGTTCAGACACTAACAGCTTGAGGAGTGGGCATTTTGAGGCCAGAATGAAGGTTTGGAGGTCTATGATTTTTCCTCAGTGTTAATTTTCACAAATGGACACAGAGGCACCTGCTCCTGGAGAGTTCTGTGATCTAAAGGCACCAATACTCTCCACTGTCTCTAATGTTGCCTTGTAAAATCAAGAAATTCAATTTTTCCTATTCAATCCTTTTTGTAGTTTAACCATCAAACAATGATTTTTTTTTTTTCATCAACTTACCTCTGTGATAATAGCAGGCAAAGATGGCATTTTTCTTCCTTGTTTCGTGGTTTTCTACATCCCATTATTCTTGCTTTAACTTATTTTACATATAATTAAATTATATGAAAAATCCCCAAAACACCTAAGAGATGTGCATTGATGCAGATGGATGTATCTTATGAAGACACTTAAGTGCAAGTCCACACCACAGGCTGAATAGTTTTATTTGCATTTTGTAGTTTTCAGTTTTAATAAGTTTCATGCACTATTCCTAATTTTCTTTTTTGTTTATTTTAATTAGATTCCAAGGCAGACCAGCAAAAACAAGTTTATATGGAGTTTTCAGCATTGGGGGAATGCACCATAAAAAGAAGATTGCAGCAGACACAAAAGTTTCACTGTATAGCAGGAATTTCTCTTCTCGCTGTGTAAAATTCAGCAGTACAAAAGAATCCCACTGCTTGAATGCTCTCAGGTAGGAAGTGCAGCAACTCCTGCTCATCCCTTTACTGGAGGGGAAACAAAAATAAAGATGACAGTCCGGGCTGTTTTCCTCACAATTTCGACCTCGCTTCTGCCAGGTTTTGTCGCGGCCTTCTGCTCACCTAAAATCCTCTAAAATCTGAAATATCTCCAGTAGCTGTCAGCCAGGTGTGTCCTCCCTCATTTGTCCCATCCCTTGGGGACCAGGCTGAGGAGCAGCATTCCCGCTTCCTTCCCAGGGATCTCCAGCAGGGCTGGCTGTCCCAGGGCACCAGAGTCACCATATCTCTCTTCACAGGGAAAAGCAAAGCACAAATTCCTGAGAAATCTCTAAAATTCATGTTCTCTAAACCTCAAAAGGAACCAGAAAACCTCAAATTCTCATGTACTACACCTATATTTATTCACAAATAAAATTTGTGGATATTTAATTACATTAATATATTATATATTAATTATATATAATATACAATATTATGTTATGTTATGTTATATTATATTATATTACATTAGATTACATTACATTATATTATATTATATCATATTATATTATATTATATTATATTATATTATATTATATTATATTATATTATATTATATTATATTATATTATATTATATAATATTATATCATATTATATCATATTATATTATATCATATCATATTATTCCATTCCATTCCATTCAATTCCATTATGTATTATTTTATATATTATTATGTTCTTATATTATGTATTATATATTAATTACAATATATTTTTATACATTTTAAAATTATTTACCTAAAATTAAGAATTAAATTATAATATAAATATATTAATTCACTAAACAATTAAATCCATATATATGTATATGTCAAGACTGTCAACTGACAGTCACAAAGTACTGTACAATAAAGTACAATTAAATACTTAACAAATTCAATTTTAATATAATAAATATGATATGATTAATAATATAATATAATATAATATAATATAATATAATATAATATAATATAATGTAATATAATATAATATAGTAGTTAATTAACCTTCTAGTAAAATAAAATCCTCATCATTCCTCTCCTTCATCAAAAACAAAAACATCTGCAATATTTTAAATAAAATATCTACAAAACCAAAAAATATCTACAATACCAGAGGGACGCATTTATCTCCCCTGGGATGTCTCCCTACACCCAGCCATGCCTCTCACCCTGCTCCACCAGCTCATTTCTCTCCACTGGGCACTCGAGGTTGAAATCAGGGCTTGGAAGAGCCTTGGAGACCAAAGATGAGACCTGGAACAAAGTGTGGAACCAAATGCTGTGCAGGGGAGGAAATGTGTGTCTGGAGGGCCATCTAACTTTTTCCTGTCTCAAAAAAATAAGTTGTTTGTGAAAGATAAAAAAAAAGCACTTGTATTTTGAATGTGAATTCTGTTGATCTTGTTCTTTGGTTTATTAAGAAATGCTCTTGGAAGTGAGGACAAAAATCAAATTAATCCCATTCCCTGCCACTAGTGACTCTTTTCCCTGAGGTCTTGGGAGCATAAATCATTTCCTATTCTCTCCTTTTCTCTGGAACACAAGAGAACAAGATGCAATGGCTTTCCATTGATCTTCCTGAGGAGAATGGGTGTATTGGGTCACCTCTGCCATGCAATGGAACACAATTAAACTTACTCTAAAGTATTAAAAACACACTACAAAAGGCCACCAATTAATCTAGGCACTTCTTGTTTCAGGTTTCTTTTCATTAATCAGTATGTTATTTTTAATGGCCACTAAGTAGAGTTGTCAAGAAAACAAACTTTTAAATTCAAGAGAGGTTCAATATTTTGAATTTTCTTTTTGTTCTGTTCAGAAGAGGAAGAAAAAAACTCTCATAACTATTTCACTGTATTTTAATTTAATGACTCATTTTCTGATTAAAAATTACCAAAGACATAAGAGTAGCATTTTGGTAAAACTATATAACTCCAGTTGTAAAAGTATAACTTTCTATATAACTGTATACAGAAAATTAGTATCTCAAGAGTAATTTTTATAATTATTTTGTCCTTCCATGCATTTTTCTAGCATTATTTGCTAAACAAATTGCGCCAATTTTTAAAATAATTAGTTGGCAATATATAAATGGTATCCCAATAACTTATTGATAGATGGAGAGGTTTAAAAAATACTCCTCTCTAACAGAGGCTTGAATGAAAGAGTAGTTGTTCTGAAATATATTAATATTTTATAAATTTTTTTTTTTTGTGAATACAGCGAAAGTAATTTGAAGACTTTTAAAACAGGAATTTCGTATTTTCAGAAGTTCGTAACTTCGTAACTTTCAGAACTTCGTAACTTCAGAAGTTATTGGCATCCTAGATTGAGTAGATCAATTCTGTAGTCTAGGAATTTGGGAAAATTACATCCACATTCATTGAGATTTGCAGAAAAATTTAAGTGGAAGTTGTAACCCATTTTTGTTGGCAAATTTTGTAGAATTTGTGTTTGCATTCCAGTCATATAAACAGTGTTCAACATAAAGGTGGAGCAAGCATCTTTAAAAATATTGGGTATGAATGGCAGACACTAAAGAATAATACTGAACTAAAGTTTTTCAGGCAAGTGTTATCAAAACAGCACCAATATATTATCAGAGCATTCAAAACATTGAGAAGAGGGTGAACAAACCAAATTTTGAAAGACCATGGTAGATCTGTAACAAAGGTGGAGCAACACAAAGGCTTTCAATGCCAGTGTTGCCTGCAGAAAATATCCAATTTACAGGGAAAAAACAGTGCCCATGCTCAGTTAAAGGCACAGGTGAGTTTGGCTGGGTGAAGAAAGAAAGGAAATAATCAGGAATTATTCCAACTCTGGCATGCACAGGCACCTCCTGTGGCAAAGAGGGGCACAAACCACGCTGCACTGATTTCTGCACAAACGCCTCACACCCAGCTCCTGCCCTTCAGCAACTGCTGGGGCTGGCCTGGAAATTGGATTGCCAAATAATAGGAAACAATTTCTGGGAAAATGAGTGCCAGTCAGGTTTGATCAGCCTGGAAACCACGTTTCATAAATGGCCAAGTGTCCTGAGCTGCGGCCTGGTCCTGTTTCCACTCAGAGTTTATTCAGCCCTGTCACTTTCTCACCCCTGTTGGACTGGGGAGGTGAAACAGCAGCAAATATTGCTCGAGGAGGACATTTCTGCCTCCCTGTGTGTGTATTCCTTGTTGCTGAAGGCAAAGTGAGGTTTTCCTTGAAGATCAAAGACTTCCTGTAGCCTGATCGGTATCTAAAGGTGATTTCATATGCATGATGAGCCTGCACCTTTCTGATTCACTCCTGAAGCTGAGGAGCTGCACTGCTCACTGCCATAATTAATGCCACCACTCATTAGTGTGCTGCACTCAAATTAGTGCAAACCTCCCCACCAACCACAACAGGCCTTGACTCAAACCTTGAGGGCATCTCATTTTCCTTTCTCCGAGTGGTGCTTCCCTCTGGATGTGTTCCCACCATCCTCATCCTCCTGCCACCTCTTCCTCAGCCCAGGCACTGTTTTTTCTTCTCTCTGCAAGCACAGGAGCAGAGTGGAGAAGGAGGAGCACCTGCGCATCCTTGGTTTTCAGTCTGGCTTCACTTTACAGGCAGGGGAAGGATGCTTCCCTTGCTCCCTCTCCAAAATTCTGCTTCTGGTCTCACCCAGCAAGGCCATGCTGTACCACAGAAATCAGCCTGTTGCTCTCATTTGTTAGGCTTTTTTTTTTTTTTCCTCATTTTCAGATGGTCCTTTCCAAGAGATTAGCCCCTTCCTGCCACACATCTAAAGAAATAGAGAAAAAATAAAGTTTTTCTGTCTAGGTGTGCTTGCGCTTTGCTCTTTTATGGAAGGATCGGTCAATCCTTCAGCTCAGAAAGGATTTTAAGGAGGGGAACAATATCCCATGGGGCCTCAATCTGCTTTCCCTTTGTTTCCCAAGGTAACAAGTGCCCTTCATGGGCGCTGCAGAGCACAGTGGATCCCCCAACCCTGCACACTTTGTGAGCAGAGCAGAGCATCTAGTCAGGGCTTGAGGCCACGCTAAAAAATGGCAAACAATTGCAAATACAGGCAATTGCAAACACAGACAATTGCAAACACAGACAATTGCAAACTGCACCACTGTTTGAAAAGGAAAATGGGCTCCTTTGAAATTGCCCTGGCTCATGCAAACACACAAGCAATGCGTGCATGTGAAGGCTGCATGCATGGCACACACAGAACTCTGTGAGCGGGATACCTGTGAGCCCAAAACTGCTGGAAAAGGGCAAAGAGAGCCACAGGAGCACCACAGAGCTCAGCTGGCTTGCTCAGCCCCTCTGGAAACGCTCAGAGGCCCAGGTAATGCTCACAGCATCAACCCCAAGCAGAAAGGAACAGAAACCTTCTTCAGCCAGTGCAAAGTGAGTTGATTTTGGCTGAGCTGCTGCAGAACATTTGATAAAGCCAAAGTTTTGGCAAAAGCTTCAGGCTCCTCAATCCAAGCTCAGTACAGTGAGGATTGTGCCACAGAAATGAAGGGATTGCCTGTTCTGTTTTGGCCAAGTTGTTTGCAGGGTTGAGCATTAGTAATAGTTTGCATTAGTGACTGTCATCCCCACGGTGTTAACTCAGATTCCTCTGTGTTTTTAGAGCTTCCACTGCTCGGGCAGCAGCCTGGTGGATTTTCCTCCCGTTATTTAGGTGTGTGCTCCGTTTCATTCCCAATTAAACCTGTTTTGGAGGAGGGTTGGTGGAGGTGGTGCCGTCCACACCTGGCCAGAGCTGAAAATCTGAGCTGAAGTAAAGATGGAAGGCTTGGCAAAGACACCGCTTTCAAAATTTGAAAAAAAACTTGAAAATTTTGAAAGTTAGAAAAAAAAAATTCTCTCTTTAAAAGACGCCATTTTCAAAATTTGAAAAGAAAATTGAAAGTTTTGAAAATTCAAAATGTTCTCTCTTGGAAAGACACCGCTTTCAAAATTTGCCGTTTCAAAGCTCTGTTCTGGGGTCCAGCCTGCCAGGTGTTTTTTTTGATGGAGGTGCTGGCCCTGTGAGCCAACTGCTGTTCAAGGTATGAGATTGGATTGGAATCCACTTCTGGACATGCATGACACAAAGCACAGGGGCAATTACACAACCAAATTCTCACAGCATGCAGTAATACATTAATTCGGTTTTGTAGAGGCTTACCTTAATTTATTTTAGTTTTTTCTTTTCTTCAGAATGTGGAGGGGTATTACACAGAGGAAAGGATCTCTCTGTGGCTGTTCTGACCTTGTATTCCTTCCTCAAGCATCTGCTCTTGGCCATTGTCAGAGATGGGATCAATCTGACCTAACATGACAAACTCTGCATACCTCAGGTAATTGCATATTTTCTTTTTTCTTCTGCTTGACAATGCTGGTGAGTTGTCAAGTAGGATGGAGCCTTGATTTTGTCTGATGCTGTTAAATAAATAATATTAGTGAAGGAGAAGGGAATGGATTAAATTCAAGAGTCTTGGCACTACAACACCTCCACAGCATCATTTTCTGCATTAGGAGCACAACTGGCATGAAAAAAATGATGTTGATGTTAAGGTAAGCCAGAATAGGCCTCAATTTTCTACAGAGTTACACAGGCTCTCTGTTGCCTTGCTTTTTATTTAATCAGGAGTGCTTTATTTTATTTTATTTTATTTTATTTTATTTTACTTTATTTTAATATATATATTTTATTTTATTTTATTTTAATATGTATTTTATTTTATTTTATTTTACTTTATTTTAATATATATATTTTATTTTATTTTAATATATATTTTTTCTTTTTTATTTATTTGATTTTATTTTATTTTATTTTATTTTATTTTATTTTATTTTATTTTATTTTATTTTTATCTTACCAGCTCAGCTAACAAGCCTTTCAGAGGAGGAACCTGAAGGGAACAAAAACCACCTGGGCTGGCTGTGGGCACACTGGCAGTGCTGTGGGGAGCACAAATCTCCATTTTTGTCCCCAAAATTCTTGCCCAGGAGGTAAGAGAGGTTTCAGTGGAGCTGGGTTGACTTTCCCCTGCAGGATTCCAGATGCGTGCAGGCACTCATGCCAGAAATACACAATAATTTGTAATTCCAGAAAATTCCATATGATGAAGGCTATATTTGCATGTCTTCCCTATAGATCAGGTGTGGAACTCTGCATGTAAAGGCTTAGCTGCTTTGCTTTTCACACCAAAGTCTTCTAATGGAAATTTTTTAGGTCCTTCTTCAGTTTTTGATGAATTTATGGCATCAGATATTAACTGCTAGACTGCCATTTTCATTAGTGACTTTTTAATAAAAAATGGAAATTCTGCAACATTAAGTTGTTCACAGGAAGTGACCACTGAAATCTAAAGTTTTTTGTTTGCTATATTACAAATTTTCTCTATTTATCATTAAAAAGTTACCCTTTACTGAAAGAAAAGTGGAATATATTGTCTATGTGAAATATATCTTCATATTGAAAATATATGAAATATAGTTTCAATATATTGAAAAATGTATTTTTCAATATATTGAAAACAGCTATATTTTTCATTAGTTAAAATAAAAATATATTAATAATATAAGCACATTTAATATTAATATTAATACTATAAATGCATTTAAGACTTGAAATGTAAATATTCAGGAAAAAAAAGAGGTTTCAGCTTTTCATTCATTAATACCAGAGAGCTAAACAAGACTATCCACACGCTTTATTTAATCTCATATTACCCAATTTGACAGCGGGGCATGAAAATTTGAAGCATATATTTTGCAAATCTCGTGTTAACAGAGGCATCTCATGTATCATGGAGAAGTTCTGTATGTCTTTAAAGGAACAAATCCTGGGTGAGAGGTGTAGTAGGAAAACAAAAACAAAAAAAAAAAAAAAAAAAAGAAGTGCCAAGGCTGTAAGTGGAGAAATGCTTGGATGGAGTGGTAAAAGTGTATGAGAACAGAAGCCTGAACCAGAGAAAAAGAATTTAAAGCTCCCTTATGCCCTCAAGATAACTCTCTTAATGAAGAAAAAGTCCTCCATGAGTGGCAGAAATAATGAATTTTGGTCTTCAGCATCTCTTTCTCATGTGCTTTTTCCCATCTCTAATAAAGGGTGAGGTTATTAGCCACTCTCAGGGAAAGAAAAAGGAAACATCATAAGCTCAATTATACGAGTAGTTTCTCACTGGGAAAAAGCAAAAATAAAGGGCTGAAGCTCCTGCCCAAGGAGAGCAGAGCCAAAGCTAAGGGCACCCAGGAACCAAATAAAACATCCCAGGTAAAATTCTGCCCTTAACTTCACATTTCTGGCCTTTCACCCCCTGTTTTTGCCTGCTCAAACAGGTATTTTTCTCCTCTCTCAGGGTAAGATGTGAAATTTTTACTAACTCTTTGTTTCTCCATTAGCCAAGGTTTCCTGGCTTGCTGGGGATGATAAAATAAACCTAAATTTACAAAGTGCCCCAGCTATGAGGACACCAGCTGTATCTGAGGGTGAAATATCAGAAGACTGCAGTGCTGTAGGAGAGGCTTAGCACATCGACTTTTCTGTTTAAAAAAAAATAAATAAAAAAAGAAAAAAAAAATAGCACTTCTGATGATGCAGTGATAAAGCTAACATGGTTATGAAGGCAAGTGACTGCAGACTTTCAAGCTTAAGGATTAAGGTTTTAGGTTAAGCAGCCCTTCTGGACAGAAAAGGGGAAGGATTAAAAATCAGAAGGAAGATCAGCTGTCCGTGCTCATAATATGGGCGATAGGTAAATTGGAAAAAAAACGACATTGGAATGTTTTGCCTTTGGAAATTCAGGGTGAAATGGACATGCCAGGCCACAGAGCAATGGAGTGAGCCCTCACAGGTTGAACCCCAGCTGTGTGATAAGGAGTTTCCACATGGCATGGGGCTAATCTGTTCCCTGCAGTGATGCAGATGATCCTGTGGCCTGTTTGTTTTCTCTTTTGTTTTTTTTTTTTTTTTTTTAATTTTTTTCCCCCTTTGGGATAGTAGACTAGCATAATCCACAGATATGAATCTGCAGAACAAAAATTAAAGATTTGCTTCTCAACCAGTCAGGCGTGTTCAGGGTTCCTCTCTGAGCTTCCAGCAAGGAGGGAAAGTTCCTTCAGGAGAGAAAGTGGAGGAAATCTGCCTGATTATTTGTGCCACCACCTTTTTCAGTGGCCAGAAGAGGACAAGTCAGGAATCTCTGTGGTGTGGGGTGATGAACCATTCTTCTTTCTTCTGCTACTCACACAAAAACAACACCCACCTCTATTTCCTCTTAAACTTTGTTTGCAGAAACTTGAAATTTTCACAGAAACTGATTTTATTTCCTTCCTAGAACTTTAAAAGGTGTATTTATGTTTCACATGCCTTGTTGGTGTACACGTGTTATAGAATGGGTTGTGGGGAAGCTGGGGGGTGTGGGACATCTATCGTCTCAAATATTTGCAGGAATAGAAAAATCTATGTCATTTGCACAGTGTTATAGAGAAAAAGAAAAAAAAAAGAACAAAAACCTAAAACCAGGACCATTTAAATTTCTGTTATCAGACATAGTGAGCAAACTATGACTTTTGGGGGGAAAAAAATAGAATGCTACAAAAGGCTGAGTTATAATCAGCTCAGCAGAGGTCACAGCAGGCTGATCTAAGAGCCATCCTCACTGAGGTCCCAGCTCCACACAGCATTTAAATGCATGCTTAATTTTAATCTCAATGAAGTCCTGCATGACCTTAATGTTGAGCAGTGCTGGAGTGAATTGTTGAAGCTCAGGTGGGTTTGGTGAGGGCTGGGAGCAGGAAGAAGAGAGAGCCCCTTGCTGTAGGTTCTCATTTGTGGGACTCAGGCAGGACCAAAGGCTGCAGTGTCAGTTCTGGAGCAGGAAATGTCCCCACAGAGCCATGAGGCAGGAAACAGGGATAAGCAATTTGTAAGGAAGGTGTGGTGGGAGCTGTGTCCCACAGGTCAGCTGTGCACCCTCCTTCCCTCCGGGCTGGATCCCTTTGTGTACCACAGGGACTTTAGGAATTTATTGTGGTCAATGTCTGATGGCTTCAGAGGGGGAAATTCAACTCCTGCTCTGCTTGTTTTGCAGAATGTGAGCCCATACACACACTGCTGGATGATACAGGGTTGAATTTTACAGCCTGGTCCCTTTGCTGTCGTTCCTTTGATTTTAAGAATGTTGTTCTCCTGATGCGAATGGAAAAGTCCACCTTCCAATAAATGATAAAAGGGGGAGAGGATTTTTCTTGTAAAAGCATCAGACCAGTACCCCAACAGTTTGGTTCCCCAATCAAAATCCTCAAAAGTGTCTTGATATCTATGTCTGGATTTTGCAGCTCTGCTGCTTCAAGAAAAGCATTGGAATGATCACTTTTTTACTTTTGTAGTTCTGTCAAATAAACTGAACTCAGGACAGATGAGGAAGCATCTTAGATGGGCTCCTAACATCAGTATTGTACTCACTGAGCCAAATTGTTTTAAACTTGTTCATTGCCTTGTCAAGAACACTCTGGTAGATGCAGTGATTTAAATGAGCCAACAAATGCATCCAAAAGCCCAAGAAATCAGTGTATAAGAGCAACCATAATCAGGAATGTGTATTCTCCTAATGCAGTGCCCAGAGTGGCAAGTTTGGCCTCTCTGGACTCCTGGATGACTCTCCTGGGCAAACAACTCTGCTCCTCCACCCACGCCCGGGGGGAGTAAAAGGCTCTCTGTGCCTCATTTCTGAAAGCCAGCATGGTAAGGGCTATGGTGAGCCCCATATGAAGGAGGATCAGCATGGCTCACAGTTCACCACTGTTTTTGCTGTGATTCTGGCCGATGTGGCTGGCAGCACAGGGACTCCTTTATCAGTCCTGCTGCTTGGCCTCAGACAGAAAGTGTGTTCATGGCTCGAGCAGATGTTTCTGCTTTTAGGAATCAGCCGTTTCCTCCTTTCCAGAAGCACATGCCAGCACAGTCAATATCTGGAAACCTGCTGCTTCACAGTAGGTCCAGAGTCTAAACTGGTACTTTACTAGAAAATGGTAATAAAGCAGTTTGAATTGCTTTTCATCCTTCATGCTCTTAATGGCTTTCAGGTTCATATGAGACCAATCAATTAATCCTGGTTCAGACCTAGAGGAATGGGATGTTTCCTACGCTCTGAACAGGAAAGAAACCCATAACAGAGATTACCAATCCACTTATTAAGACTTATGTTAGCAGTGTAGTCTAACAGAGCCTCCAGCTGGGGTTGGGACTACAGATTTGCAATCTTGTAAATGCCTAATGTTCACTAGTCATATGCTAATTAATTGCTAAATCACAAAAGGCAAATCATAATTATTGTTTCAGGTTAGCAATTCTCCCTGACCTGATTGCATGCTTGCTGTTTGGAAGAATTAATGAACGAGGTTCATTTAGGAGCACTCACCTGTTTTTGGCTCTGTAAGTTTTTGTTTCCAGGTGATGAAAAACACTTTTTGACCTGAATCTTGATCTGAACTGCTCTTGGATGGACTCTGCTACACTTCATCATTCTGCAAGGCCAGTCAAGTAGTGAGAGCTCACAGAGCTGAAGTGATAATTGCTCTGGTCTTGCAAACATTTTCAGGGGACTGAATGTGTCACACTGTGGCCAGCCACACTTGGCTAGGTTTGTGCATTCTGGGGTACTTGAAGCTTCCCATTTCAGGACTCCTTTCTGGAGGCAACTGGGCCACTTGTATATCAAGCCCGAGGTTTTCTAGCTTCTTTCCTTATTTGTCCCATGTAGTGCCAGCACTTGGTAAAAACTTTCTTGCTGAAGTTGCTGGTGAACAGAGGCACAGGAATTGCTAAGCGCCCTTCCAAAAATCCCATGAAGATGAGAAGCAAAACTCCTGTTGATCTCAGGCACACAGAGTCAAACTCGTATTTACAAAAAAAGAAAAATAATGTTAATGGCATATTTGAAGACTGATCAAAGAAAGCTTCTCCTGTTCTTTTGTCACGTGGTCCCAAAAACTGCCAGTGAAGAGAGTCAAGGGGTTATCAGGAAGATTTCTGGCTGACAGTCAGGCACATTCACATGTGAGGGCTGGCTGACGTGGCTGGAGTCATGAGGATGCAGAGGATCCTGCCTTGGCTCTGAAAGCTCTTACTCAGCTTGCTATCTAAAACTGTCCCAATCCATCGAGCCTGATGTGTTTAGATCCCTTCCAATCGTTATCTGTTACTTGTGTGGTGAGAAGGTTGACCTGGCAGCTCTGAAATGACAGTCTAGAAATTGGAGTAATTTCCTCACTGGGATAAGGTGGCTCTGGCAGCCCTGAGAGTAACTGTGCAGGAGGGATCAGGCTGCTGCATAAATCCCTACTCTGAGATGATCTCACCAACAACCAGATGCTGACCTGCTCACTGTTACTACTCATATCTGAAGGATTTTGATGGTAGCCCTGAGCCAGCCAAATCCCAGGGCTGCTGCTCCCTGTTGTTCTGTGTTCTCTGGTTCAAACTGGGGCTGCAGAGGAGCAACCCTGGGCAAGAGCAGCTGCACGGGTTCCTAGTGGACAAAAAAGAAAAGCAAGAGGAAAAGAGGGTAGGAGATGACACAGGAAGGTTGGGAGAATTTTCTAGCAAGCAAGAAGCTGCTGCAGATGGAGAGGCATTCCCTCCAGCCTGCTGTAACTCTAGCCAGCCAGGCAAGGAGCACAGCAGACACTCAGCAGCACTGGCCCCAGCCCAAGTCCCTGTGCCAGGCTCCAGGCACACCTGTTGGGCAGATTCCTTTCACCCAGCTTTCAGATAGTGTTTCAAAGGTGGCTGGTGAGATGTGCCTTAGCGTGCTGCAGTGCTGCAGTCCTAACTCATCACACCTCGATGCACTGGGTGAGGTGTCCCAGACTGGCAGAGAGAGCTGCCACCTGTGTAGTGATCCACCTGCTTGGGGGAATAGGAAGAGCTCAGGGAGCCTGGAGTAGCCTTGGTGTTGGTCAGCACTGAGGAAGGGAGATGTGGAGATGCACAGCAAGCTGGAGTACAACTTATTTATATTGTCCTCCCTAGTGACTTTGGTGCTCTGACCATCCATGCCTCCATGCCTCCATCCATCCATCCATCCATCCATCCATCCATCCATCCATCCATCCATGCCTCCATCCATCCATCCATCCATCCTACCATGATACTTCATCATCCCCATGATAGATGGATGAATGATGGATGGATGGATGGATGGATGGATGGATGGATGGATGGATGGATTTATGATGGATGATGGATGCATGGCTAGAGAGGTATGTGGATGAAGGTGGAAATACATGGATGGATGAAGAGATGGAGATATGCATGGCTGGATGATGGATAGATGATGGATGTATGGATGTATGTATGGATGGATGGATGGATGGAAGGATCGATGATGGATGGATGGATGGATGATGGATGGATGGATGATGGATGGATGGATGGATGGATCCCTCATCCATCCATCCAATTTCCATCCCTCCATCTATTCATCTCTCCATCCATTGATCTTTCCATCCATCCATCCATTCATCCATATATCATCCATCTATTCCTCTGTCCATCCATCCTTCCATCCATCCATACATCTACCCATCAATCCATTCCTCATCCATCCATCCATCCATCCATCCATCCATCCACCCACACATGCATCCATCCATCCATCCATCCATCATCCAGCTATCCATATCTCCATCTGTTCATGCATGCATCCATCCATCCCTCCCTCCATCCATCCATCCATCTATCCATTCATCCATCCCTCCATCCATCATCCATCCATCCATCCATTCCGCATCCATCATCCATCCATCCATCCATCCATCCATCCATCCATCCGTCCGTCTGTCCATCCATCCATCTATCCATCCATCCATCCATCCATCCATCCATCCATCCTCCATCCATCCATCCATCCATCCATCCATCCATCCATCCATCCATCCGTGATCCATCCATCCATCAGTCCACCTCTCCAACCATCCATCCATCATCCTTTCATCGATTCATGGATGGATTGATGGATGGATGGATGGATTGATGGATGGATGATGGATGGATGGATTGATGGATGGATGATGGATGGATGGATGGATGGATGGATGGATGATGGATGGATGGATGATGGATGGATGGATGGATGGATGGATGGATGGAGGATGAGGAATGGATGGATGGGTAGATGTATAGATGGATGGATGGAAGGATGGATGGACAGAGGAATAGATGGATGATATATGGATGGGTAAATGGATGAATAGATGGATGGATGGATGGATGGATGGATGGATGAGGAATGGATGGATGGATGGATGGATGGATGATGGATGGATGGATGGATGGATGGATGGACAGAGGAATAGATGGATGATATATGGATGGATGGATGGATGGATGGATGGATGGATGGATGATGGATGGATGGATCGATGGATCGATGGATGTATGGATGGATGGATGATGGGTGGATGGATGGATGGATGAGGGATGGATGGATGGATGGATGGATGGATGGATGGATGATGGGTGGATGGATGGATGGATGATGGATGGATGGATGGATGGATGATGGATGGATGGATGGATGGATGATGAATGGATGGATGGTGGATGGATGGATGGATGGATGGATGGATGGATGGATGGATGGACGGATGGATGATGGATGGATGGATGGATGGATGGATGGATGGACGGATGGATGATGGATGGGCCCTGCAGGAACACAGTGAATTATGCTCTCCTAAAGGGCTTCCAGGACCTTTTGGAGGTGCATCCCTCTGGGATGTGAGGTTGGGGAAATGGATGGAAGTGGATGAGGGCAAGGCCTCCCTGTGAAAATGCAGCTTGCCTGCCCTCCCTGCTGTTCCTCCCTTGAACTTAGACTTCCTTAAAATTAGAGTCTGGAAATAGGAGTTGGGTTAAACTTGTGATGAATTTCTTGATTAATGGAGGACAAGGATCTCCAAGTAGAATAGGAAAAACTGCAGCAGATATTTGAAAGAACACAGGCTACACTGCCTTTTAGGCTAGGGTCTCTACAGACCCATTTTCTTGTCACATGATGCAAGATTAAGATTAAGCAAATGATATGCTTCTCTTCCTCCTGTTCTTTTGGCTTGTCTGTTTTTCACATTTAGAAAGAAATATGGATGGTGCGTGCCTTAGTTTTTCATCAGTAATTTCCAGGTTTGCCCTAGTTAGTTTTATTCCAATGCAGACAATTAAATTGCTTTCTCAAGTAATCTCTGAATAATCTCTGCACTGCTGGAAAATCCACTGGGCTGTTTTAGTGGAAAGTGCTCACAGCAACTAACATTTTCTTGTGAACTTCTGGTTGAGAATCAAGACTTTTGAAAAATCTTAAGAAAAAGTGTGGACAGGGAGGACTCCACATACAAAAGTTGGTTTATTCCACCCCAATATACAAATAAAACTGCTCCAAGTGCTGTTCCTGCAGCCAAAGTTGGAGTTGTTTTTTACAAACCCAGAGATAATGCCACAATTCTTGCAATATGAGGCAACTCACACGTAGTGATGGGTGAGGCTCAGAGCTGCTTCATTTCAGGCATCCCCATCTGACAGCACACCAAGAACAGGGAGAGTTTTGGAGCTTCAACCTCTCCCCAAAAAACTTTAGAGTAGTTAAGAACAGCCTTAAACCTCTCTCCTGATTGTGATCCAGCTGAGTCCTTGATTCTAACCCAAATTAACAGGGGTGGAACTGGCTCTAAAGAGTTTGGGTTGAATGTTGTTTTGTTGCACCAGCACGCTTTATCTCCCCGTGGTTTTTTCAGAGCAGTGGCTGTTCTTTCATGCAGAGAACACAATGTCTGTGGTGGAGCAGCACAGGTCTCACTCTTTCCCTCAGCAAAGTCGTGTGTGAGATGTTTACTCTGAGCAGCACTCAAGGGCAGCGCTAATTTATTTTTGTAACAGTCCTGTTTAGGCAGAGAGGTTGGTGACAGCCATAATTTATTCGTGGTGCTCTGCAGCTCTGCATAGCCTGTCACACCACAGGCCTGCAGCAACTGGAAGTAGTTATTTTCTTAGGAAAGTGCAGAGACCAAAACTGATAGCACACAGCCACACACAGCAATCTGCTTGCGCTTAAAGGAAGATAATCCACATCAGCAAGAGGGAGCTGCAGATGGAGGAGACTTCTTGTTTTCCTCGTGGCTTGTCCTCTCTCTCAGCTCTCCTCACGTGGGTGTGTGTGCTCAGCTTCATGAGACGATGTTTACAGAGAGCAGAGATTATTTTCATCCATCCCTGCTGGTGTTCACAGCTAATGCACTCACAGAGAAATGTGTTTAAGTCTCCACGACTCCTAAGAAAAGACATGGAGATAAAACCAGGTCTGCTCCTCGGGCAGCAGAGATCCATGTCACATCTGCTCTCATTAGGTTCAAATTTGGCTATGCTGAGCACATGCCACCATCACTGCCATTGCCATGGCAACCCGTGGCAGCATCAGACTGTCCCAGCCATGTGGCAGGAGGTCAGGCTGAAAGGAAACCTGGGCTGGAATCAGCCAACAAAACAGCCACCAGCAAAGTAAATTTGCTTTTTGTGCAGATATTCCCTTCCTCAAGCTTGCCTGAATGGAAAAGCTGCTCTCCAGGGATTTGTCTGCTGCTTTGGGCTTCAGGCTGCCCATTCTCCTACCTAAGGCTGGAGTGCTGGTTCCCACAGGGGTTTTTTGGGGGGGGGAGGTCTGGTGTCATTCTGCATGGCTTCCACCAGATTAAAAAAAAAAAAGGGAATCTTTGGGAACCAGGCACCCAGCTTCATGTGATTCGTGAGAGTCATCCTCTCTGTTCTGGTAATGGAATGCCATAAATTGTGTACTTTATTTTTTATAAAGTTGCCTGTTCTTCTATTCAAAGAGAGGGGGGAGGAAAAAAAGCTTTAAGATTGAGGGGATTTATGGATAATTTGAGACCATGTTAACTTTTAAGAACATCTGGACTAAACAGAGGCTAAACAACAGCATAAGAAATTCAAAATTAGGGTTGTTATTCCTGTTCACACAGTCCTGAAGTCAGTAAATGTTCTTCCTCTGACTTCAATGTGTTTTATCAAGACCTCCAACAACCACAATGTCCTGATTCTTCTCCATTAGAGACAAGAAAAGCAACAAGAGTATCACCATTTGTTACATCCAAACAATTTCTCAGAGTATGCAAGCCAGGGGTTTATTATGCCACAATCTACAACAAGTTTTGGAAAACTTACCTAGCAATATTTTCTTATTAGCTTCTCCATGGAAGTCCAAATATATGATTTAATGTTCTGTCATCGTAAATATGGGGATAATCACTTTTGAAGACAATGCTGGGTCAGTTTCCATTTCAAGAATTAAAGCAGAAGTTAATTAATTAGCGTATTTCACATATTTGTAGTATAGGTTACACTAAAATGAACCAGAGAGAGCAAAGACTTCAATGACATAAATGAGGAGTTAAGATGGCAAACACACGTGTGGGGTCCTTAAAATCCTGTCATTCCTTGGGCAGCCCTTCACTTCTGCTACCATGTCCCACTGAAATGAGAGTGCATGGAAAATTATGGAAGAAACAGTAATTACTGTGGCCATACCCACTCTGTATGTATTTTTTTAAAGAGCTAAGCAGAAAACCACAAAGATGCCCAACAGTCACTGAGAAAAAACACCCAACATGATTTGATTTGCAAACCACAGATACCAACAAGAATGTGTTCCCTTTGATTCTTTCTGCATTTGTAATTGGAAAGGAAAAAAAAAAAAGGAAAAGAAACTGCTGCAGAATATCTTTCTGACTTACATTTCTCCAAAAGCCACACTTACTCTTTATCAGCCTGCATTTTGTGTAAAATAGAATTAGTGCTGTTCAGCATTAGATAAAATTTTATTAAAGCAAAGACGGGAGGAAAGTACGTTTATTTATTCATTAGTGCAGTCTGTTGTCAAAATTTTAATGTTGCTCTGTTCTCTAAAACCCCAGTAGCCTAAACATGTAAGATAATAACTAGATAGAGATTAACAAAATAATTTGGCTCTGGAGGCCATCTGAAGGTTCAACATCTTACTCAGTTAGGTCAGTTTGCTCCAAGTCTTGACAAGTTGAATTTTAAAACCAAGAGGAAAGGTCCCATGAGAACACAGGGCCTCTGTTCCAGTGTTTAGCTGCCCACCCTGTGGGTTTTTCTTTTCCTCCAGGAAAAGAAAAGTTTAGGCAAACCTCATCTTGCTGCATTTCCTTTCACCCTGCTGCTGTGCAGCTCTAAGGGGAGCCTGGCTCCATCCTCCCTCTGCCTCCTAAAGGGCTGAAATCTGCAATTTCTCATACCAAGACTCAAAAAATTAAGGTAAAACTGAGCCACAGGAGGGTTCTGGCAGGAAAAATTTTATGGGAAAGTCAGCAGATGGGACATCTACTCAGCACTGTTTGTATGTGGGGAGATCCTGGAAACTCCACTTGGAACTGGCCTCTGTTCCTCTGAGGAGGAGCTGGAGCTGTAAGCACAGAAATGTTCTGCAGGGATGGACAGACAATAAATAGAGCAGAGGGGAGATGAGGAGCTGGAGCTGTGACCCCATAACTCACAGAGGAGCAAGAGGGTCCAGGTGATTGTGCAAGCCATTTGAGTTTTCCTCCTGGAATGCTGAACTGAGCTGCCAGGGTTATAAATTCCACATTCGAGGAAAAGGTAGATGGGCCCTGCACACCCACAAATGTCAGATGACCCTCCCCTCCCATCTTTATGACAAAGGTACTACTCAAAATGTTTATTGGCTTTATTAATATGTCAAATAATATTAATGGCATCACTAATATGTCTTGGCCCAAGTGTGACTGAACAACTCTGGGCAGCTCTCTGCTCTCAGAGCACCTGTAAGCAAGTCTAGAAGATTGCTATTGGAATTGGCTCTCTGCAGCAAGGAATCTTGTAATAAGCTGCCAGTGCCACTGGAATAGTAGAATTAATAAATTCCTCTGTTGGATTTTTTGTTGTTGTTGTCTTTTGGGTTTTTTTGGGGGTTTTTTGTTGGTTTTGGGTTTTTTGGTTTTTGGGTTTTTTTAAAGTTTTTAGGGATTTTTTATTCTCTCACCTGATGAAGAGTCAAAGAGAATTTTTGTCCTGCATCCACAATCAGACCCATCAGACAGCCAAACCTGCATGGGAGGTGGAGGACAGTGCCTTGAGCTGAGAGCAGGAGGGGACAGCGAGCAGGACCAAGGTCTGACAACCCCAATCTGTGTCACACCTGCTGGCTGCATCAGCCTTTGCCTGGGTGTAAGAAACATCTCCTGCAGCGTTCAGGAGATTCATTCTTCAGCAGATATGTGCCTCACTGCTGAGCTGCAGAGAGGAATCTCTTTGTTGCTGCCAAATCAGAGACCTCTGCTTGAACATTGCAGTTTCTCCCTGCAAATTTGGTTTGGGTTTTTTTGTTTTTTTTTTTTTTTTTTTTTTTAAGAGGAGAGTCCAAATAGTCCAGTAGCTCAAATGTATGCATCTAAATAGCAAAATCCTGTTAGCTGAAGGGCAGCCAGTGGGTGAGGAGATGTTCTGTTTCCTCTGGATATGTTTGCACATATTTTTGCAGCATTAAATGCTAATAGAAGTGCTGAGCTTAGATTCTAATAATCTCTTGCAAGGGTTGTTTTAGTTATTATATTTATCATCTTCATGGAATTAAAGAAAAAAAAATAAAAACAGACCTTGCTGTCCTGCCTTCCTTCACCCCCACCCAAAAACATTTTTCCTTTTAGCTCAACTTTTTCTGTAGATCCTATTTGTTATTTATACTTACCTCCACATTTTGGAGGAGTTTTTTAGGGCATATTTGCTGGACTGGAGACATAATTTCTCTGTGCATTGAGCTTGCTTCTGCCCACTACAAAGAAAAGAAGTTTCCGAATATACTGAAAGTAGATTATTTCATGTTTGGTCCTGTTTCTAAACACTACAAGTGAAAGAAAACCAGATTGATGGTAGAACCAGGGACAGAGTCTATTGAGGTAAAGGACTTTAGAATGAGTGAGTGACTTTAAATGGATGGAGGATCAAAGAGTGTCAGACACTCTATGAGTCTAAGTTCAATATGATGATGCTAAATGATGCAGAGGGAGTATTTAGTTGGTCAGATGCAGGTGAGTTTATTTCATTATTAAAGATAAAATTCACTTTCTGGTCCTTGAAGACCACACTGAACAATGTAACCCAGTTGCAGCTCCCAGGGCTGGACACTTCATTCACCTGCTTGCTTAGGACTTGGATATATAATTGGTGGAGTTTTGCTTTCACAAAATTACAGTGGCCCAAGTCACACCATCCTCCTTTGCTTGGCAGGACGCTTCAAGATCTCCACAAAAATGTGAATTTGACGCAGGCAGCTGAGAGCCCCGGAGCAATGCTGCCCATGCCGGCTTCCCAGCGTGGGGCATCGCTCAGAACCAGGGATAACAGAGGGCAGGAGGCCCAGATCCTCCCTGGGAGCTCCGTGCCACCCTCCCAGCGCTCAAACAGCTCCACACCAAACCAAACCCTGCTCCTTCTGCCTGCTCGCCTCACCCTCATTGTTCCTCTGTGGCCTGAGGCATCCACTAAGGAGCTCAGGGTGTTCCTTTCTCCCCACAAATCCCCTGAATCCTGCAGCAGCTTCTCTGCGGCCCAGCCCGGCTTCCTCCTGGCTTGGCTGATCCTGCGAGCAAACAAAAGCCACCTGCCAAGCAAGCACATCCTGCTCAGGGGTCCTCCTCATCCTGGAGCTTTGTCTCCTCAATCCCATCCCCTGTGCTTCTTTAGATGCCTGCATTGATACCTGGCTCCCTTTTGTTCTGGCTCCGGGAAAATTCCACAGCCTGGAGCCTGCCCTCAGCGCGGGCTTAGCGGGGCCTCGTCCTTCCCGTCGGAATTGCCGATGCTCCCACACAAATGGAAGATGTTTAAGTTAATGATCTCCCATTGTTAACCATGAGTCACCACCCCCCAATGTGCAATCTCGGTTTAAAACTGTGGTGAAAACACGGCCGAGAGGGATAATTGGCGACTTTCGGGGCTGGGCTTCCAGTCTGTCAAAGAAAGTCCTGCATTTTCAAGCAGAATTAATAAAAACGTCGAGCCGTTTCCAGATACGCAGCTATGCCAGTAGACTCTGGTTTACATTTGACTTCAGAGGTTTTCTGATTTGACTAAAGGTCGCACAGTTAAGTTAATAGCTAATAATCCATATATGTAGTTTAAAAGAGGCTTTTAACAAATACCTAGATGAAGATGATAAAGCATCTTCAAGAAAGTTAATTAGGTTTCTGTCTTCAAAGCTGATTTTCTAGTATTTTGGTGTATCATAGCTGGAAAGTGTCTTGGAAACCCCTTCATATCTTCCATAGCTAAATAAATATTATGGCTTTCAAAAGCTATTTGAGGCTGAGATAACCAAGATGAATTTGGAGTGCACCTTGGAATTTACTTATTAAATCTCATCAAGTTCCCTTCTCTCTACTGAGCTCAGTTCATTCCTTCATGTCTTTTAAATGTTTTCCTTTCTTTTTTTTTTTTTCTTTCTTCCTAAATTAATCTTTTGGACAAACTTTTGGAGCGCAAATGATTCAAAATCCCCACCGTGAGTTTTTCAAAATTGCACAGCGTTGCCCAAATGATGCTTTCATTGAAGTAAGTGGTAAAAAAACGCCAAGCAGTTTCAAGAGAAGCCAGCACAAGAGTCCTTATGAAAATGCCACCTTTATTACTTTAAAAAGGAGGGGAAGTTTGAAAGGACTAACTGAGGAAATTCAATGCCCAAATCCCATTGTAATTCAATAGGAATGGGGCGCCAAATTCCCTTAGGCTGCTTTGCAAATTCTCTCCCAACAATGGGTGGCAATCCACTGCAATTATGAGCCGCTCATTCTGCGGTGTCACAGGGTCAAGGTGATCGCTGGGTGGTGTTACCTGGCCCACGGCTGAAACAATGCCGTGGAACTGTGGTGTTTTCACCCAAAAACAAAGTCATCTGGGCGAGCCCAGACCCAGCTGGAGGCTGCGGGTGGGTGGTTGCATTTTGGAGGGTCATTGGGTATCTCCAGCATGATTCAACCTCTGAGCCCTGGAGAGAGAAATGGGTCAAGGAACATGCAGGCAAGATCATAAAGACTTGGAGCATTTGTTTAAGAAGTCACCCCAAAGATCAAGTCCTGGTTTTTGAGGTTGTTTTCCAGATGGAGTAAAGGCAGCGCTGCAGCTCCTTCCTCTGCCACCCATCCCTGGGGTACCAGGGCCAAGAGGTGCCAAACCCTCCTCTCTGCTTGCCACGGGATGGAAAAAGCATTCCTGCGTTTTGCAGAGGTTTGGGAAGCAGCATCCAGGAGTGTCAGAGCCTCCACCCTATGTTCAGAACTCCCACAGCACCAAAAGCCCAACTCTTGGCCCCAAATTGCCTGCAGTGAATTCTTCATTTCCAGCCTGGTGCTCCAGCTCCCTCTAATGCTCTGCCTGCGTGTGAGAATGTGAGAATGTTCACCCACAAGAGCAGAGGGGTGCCAACGAGTCCTTTGGGGCCAACAATGTCACGCGGGTTTATGAATTTGAACACGAAGTTTTAATTTCTCTGAAGGAAAAAAGGGCAACAATGGTTCCTGCACCAGACGAGAAATCAATTTTTTACCCAGGTTTGTTAATTCTTCTTTCCTCTTCAAAAGGAGAGCCCTGCCCCAAAAATTAAAATAAAACCATGTTCAGCACTTTCAGCCATTGTTAATATTGGTCATGGGTTGGACCAAGAGGTTGTAGGGTTTCTTTCACTGTGTGGATTTATTCCATATACCTCCAGACTCTCAGAAGTTTGGGGTATTTTTCATATACAAGACAGAAGGAGTGTTTTGTTTTGATAACTCAACTTTTTAACCACTTACATAATTTTTTATATTTAGATGAACTCCCTTCTTTTAAGCTCAAAGCCACCTACCAGAGAGCAGGGAAAACAACCCAAGAGTGCTGTGAGAGAACATTTATTTCAAGTGGACTCATCCAGTTCCCTTCAGAGCCATGTTCCTCATGCCTAAATTATATCTTGTGGTGCTGTTTTTAGCAGGCAGGTTCTTAGATTGTGTAGGATTTGGGTTTATTGACGGAGCCAGCCAGTCTGCAGGCACTGTTTCTTAAACAGTTTTCAGAGGGGAAAAAAAGAGATTTCCAGTCTGTTGGTATTATCTAGAGCAGGGCAGGCTGCTGTCACATGTAAGGGGGAGTGTGCACTGTGCATCACAGGGGCATGGTTTCCCTTTGGCAGTGAGAGTTCAGGGCAGGTCCCAGAGAGCACCCAGGAAAACCCACAGAGTTGACAACGTCTTGATTGAGGGCACGTTTGTTGTTTGTGTTTCAATTATTTATAGTTCAGGTTTCCTGAAAGTAAATATGCAAGCTCTTATGATACCACAATAATCTCCTCTATGTATGTATGTGTATATATATATATATATACACACACATATATACACACACACACATACATATATATATATACATATATATATATATGTATTCATCTATATGTAAACATATATAAAATATATAATACATACACATATATGTATACACATATATATACATATATACACACATATATATACATTTTATTTATAAAAAATATAGGTTATAATAATATTATAATCTAGAAACAATTATATATATATATTTATATATAATAATACCACAATAATCTCCTCTATGTGTGTATTTATATACACATATATATGCATTCAGATATATGTATACATATATATGCATATATAGGTATACATATATATATACATATATATATTTATATATATAAAATATAGATTATAATAATATCATTATCTAGAAATAAATAAATAAATAAATAAATAAATATATGTATATATATAAAATCAAATTACTTATGCTGTATTCGCTGTGGTAACTCTGATGAGGAGCCACTTCTGAAGTCTAAGTCAAGATAACTGAAGTCACACTGAAGTGGTGTGTGGAAGATGTTATCAGGGCTTGCTTCTGAGTACAGGCTATAATTCTGAGCACTGCAGGTTTTTTAGGTGGGCACATCACAGCTCAGAGAGGATCCCATATCTGAGCTAATTTAATGTCACACAAAACGAGAACCAAAGGCAGCCATACGTGTTTTTTTCTGTAAAAGCTGCTTGCAAACAAATATTTGAGGCTCATTCTTCCTCCTAGCAGTTAGGAGGTGGGCAGAAGTCTTAATTCCTCTCTTTGGTTTTGTTTCTGAAAGAATATTTTTCTAGAGTGAGTAAGACCACCTCCCAGTAGTTGCTTTCCTTTTTGTCCTCGGGCTATTAAGAGCTTCTGTGCGTGCAGCTATTCCCAATGAACTCCATGCAGGAATGTTTTTCTTAAGAATAAGCACTCATTTTCATAAGTTGCTTTAGCCCACTTTGAGACCAGCAAGGCATTCCCGACAGTGAAATCCAGGAAATCAGTGCCTGAGAGGCCAATCCCTCACCCTCTGCTTTCCAAACACAGGGAGCAAGGAGTGGCTGCCGCAGAGATGCTCATCTTCCAGAGAGTCCCCCTGCCCACAGCACAGAAGGCACCAGGTGGTCAAAAAGACAAATAAATGCCCAAAAGATAAAAGAAAAACCCAAAAACCAAAAAACAAACAAGCAAAAAACCCCCCAAAACAAAAAAAAAAGCCAAAACCAGCCAACCAAACAAACAAAAAAAACCGAACCAAAAAAAAACCCCAAAAAATCAAAAAACCCAACAAAAATCCCTAAAAAAACCCCCAAACAACTCCCCAAAACCAACCAAAAAATCCCCAAACCCCAAAACTAAAAACTAAACAAAACAAAAAGAAAACAAACAAATCCCACAACACTCCCCTAAAAAAACCAAAACAAAAACCAAAACACAAACAAAGAAAAACCTAAAAACCCAACACCACAAAACCCAAACTAAACCAAACAAAACCAAACCAAACCAAACAAAACAAAACAAAAAAAAAAAACCAAAACCCTAAACCACTCAAAATTCCCAGTCTGGCAATCATTGAGCGTCAGGACCTTGGCAAATTACACCAAGCAACTTTTCCCCCTTTAGGTGGCTGCTAAAGGGTGCATTCTTCCCCAAAGGTGGAGCCACAAGGAGACACAAAGGAAAGAGGTGTCCCAGTGGGTGAGTATGGCTTCTCCCACATTTTTATTTGTAAGCTTTCCTGGAAAATCTGTGATCATGCCCCAAGAGTCGATCAGGCAGTTGTTTAATCAAAATAACCCACATGAATTGCCCTGTCCTTCTACCTGTGCATTCTGCCAGCTCCCACAGAGATGCTAAGGGCATCTTTTCTTAACTCCTTCAGTGCTTTGCAGTCAGTGAGCCACAGAGACTTGGTGATGTGAACATGTCAGTGATTAATTAGTGGTAATCATATCCCATCCTTTCAGACATTTTTGATTTTGCATGACACTGACAGCTGTATACATATATTGTTATATCGTGCTTTGTATTTATGTTATTCGCCAGTAATGCCAAAGAGAATATGAAAATATGCTTCAAGTAATTCAAAACTGAATCTAGGGCTCTCAATTAATCTGTTTGTGCCATTTGAGGACAAGCAAGCAAAATCCTGATGAGAGTGAAGAGTACATTTGTTAATTTTTTCTGGTTTTGGGAGGGGAATGCAGTTCTTCATAAATGAATCCCTGCTGGTGGTGCGTAAAGCCAGCTTCTTTTCTTTGTTTTTCCTTTTTGATGCCACATAGATTCTAAAAAACCATTATCCTAGTAAGGCTGCATTCTGGACAAGGACCACTGAAATTTCCAATCAGCAGCGTCACCAGACACTTCCTATCAGCAGAATCACCAGGCTTATTGAAAGTGTCATATGTTTTAAAATATTGCTTGCCCACACTGGCCTTGACTTGTTCTGTTTTTTCTGCTATCAGTAATCTCCGAAGGTCTTTTCACGGTGCTGCAGTCTGTTGGAGTAGATACACCAAGCATTTCTCCTCTGAACAGACTGGGTAATTAACCTTTCATAAGTGTCCTCCCAGAAGGCTTCCTTGTCCTTCTCCATGGCCATTCAAACACCCAGACAAAACAGAAATTCCCTGCTTTCCGAGGGCTCAGCAATATGGTTTTCTGCAGGGAGGCTGAGAGAAGGAGCTGAAGTGCATATGGAAACCAGGATGTCTAAATATCCTGGGCGTAAGTTGGGAGTTTCCACTGCTACTATCAAGCAGAAAACCTCTGTGATCAGAGCTTTCAGTGAGAGCACTGGCAAGGCTGGAAGTTTCTCTTAATCATCCTTTGTCCTTGGCAATTTGTTTATTTGTGCTTTGCACATGGGTATTGCAGCACACAAGGGCAAGCACAGTCGCTTGTTTTGCTTCTTTCACCTCAGGTGATTCCAGGAGTCTATCCCAACAGGTTCTCCTTTAAATCCACAACCTGAATTGCACATTACCTATTCTGACAGAAGAAACTCGCGAATTCCCTAACCAGTCATTTCCCTGATGTCCTCCCCCATATTTCTCCTCTAATTTTGTCATGCTTCACATCCCTCTCGCTCTGTTTTGCTTTTTGCCTGCTCTGCCACGTAGAAGAAAGTATCAGAAACTGGTGGAAGGTGACAGACTTGCAGGCCTGCCTACCTGCTCTTGCACGTGGCTGAAATTGTCATGATGCTGCCTTCCTCCCGTGTGTCTGTGCCTCCTGCTTCCCTTAATATATTTATTTTGCTGCTCGTGGCAAATTTCCACCTTCTTTGGGCACAGGGAAGAGGGGAAGGAATCCCAGAGGTTATTCCTTTCCTTCCTCAGAAACAGGAGACTTCGTTCAAGGGCTGCTTTGCCGCTTTGCCAAGTAAAGCCTTAAATGCACCTCTTTTCTTCTCCTGCTCACCAGCTTGCAAAAAGTCCTTCCCTCTCTTTTTTTTTGTCCCCATATGCCGGGAGCTACTTGCAAAAAACTGAACAGCTCCAACAGGGAAAAAAAATAAAATAAATCAAGGCTGTGATTTGATGTACACTGGCTTCTTCCAAAAAGGACAATTTGTTCATAGTTCGTCCTTTACCTCTCACTCCTGCCCAGTCAGTCAAGTTTGTTGCAGCTGAACTGAAAGAGGAAAATTATCTCGTTTTAAAATGCCCTTGTTTTGGTTTGGTTTTGGACGGTGCTTTTGTGTGTTTTGTTTTGTTTGTTTTACCCTTAAGCCTGCAAGCAGTTGTAATAACACAACTGGGCAAGCAGCGAGAAGAGAAGAGCAGAAAGATGGGTGAGAGTCATGCCAGAGCTGCAAATGGACAACAAGTTCACTGAGCTGTGGCTCTAGGCAGCCCCACCTCAAACACCCCATGGTTCTGGGGAGACACAATTGTCCAGAAAGTTCACAGAAGAAAGTAAAGTCATTAATTAATCCATTAGTTCCTCCTGAGTCTAAGCCCCCCCGCTTAAAAAACCCAAAATGTCTCAAATGGAAAACAAACTAACAATCCTTTCTTAGCTTGGCAAAAATATGACAGACACTCTGAAATTTCAGATAGCATGTTTTGGATTGAATAAAAAGTTCTGTGCGATCTGGAGAAGTCTCTTTTTTTTCCCTTCTATTTTTTTTTCCCTCTCTGGAGTTTTTGAAAGGCAGCTATGTTATCAAACAGATATGCTACTCTGTGCTCAGCAAGCCTGCATGCCCTGAACTGCTCCAGGTCCCCTCAAATGGAGTGCAGAAGCAGAATGGAAATTATTGGCTCAATGAACATCACTCGGGTCAGATCTGACATCCACCTGTGTCAGAGAAGTCTAACATTACAAAGCTGGAGCAGAATCCTGGCAGTCTGAGGCTTTGAATTAACCGAAATGCATCCAGAACGACCAGCCCACAGTGCTAGCACACAAACATAACGAAAAGTTTTTTTTGCCTTCCAAAGGAGCACAGCTGCGATTAGAAGGAAATGGCATTTCATGAGCTATTCACCTGAATCCATGGGCATTCCCTGCACTGCTTCCCAAAGCAGGAACATCCCCCCAGCAGGACCAATGCTTTCTAGTTTTATCCCAAATTCTGACAGCCAGTAAGGAAACTGACTTTTCACTAGATGTAGGAAAAGGTGGTTTTGGTCGTGTTGGGTCATTCCTTACTTCTTGTAAAGTTGTTTAGCTCAGAGGTGTTTTGTTGTTTTTTTAATTTGTTTTGTGTTCCGTTTGGTTTTGGCTTGAGATTTTTTTTGTTGTTGTTTTGGTTGTTTGGGTTTGATTTGTGTTTGTTTTAATTTTTTTAATCACCAAAGAGATGAGCCTTTGTAATTAGTAATCAGGAAGCCTCCCTGCTTTTCTCTACGAAAACCCTAAATCACACACCCTAAACACCACTCTGTTCCAGGCTTTCCAAGGACTTTGCAAACACCTTATCTGCAGAAGCCTCTGGCACCGTGCCCGAATGGGAGGCAAAGTGAAGTTTTTTAACACAGTTCTGGCTCCTCAGTGAAAACAGGATACTGCCTCTCTCCGTCAGTGTTTTCCACGTCTTTCCTGGTGCTGCTGGCAGTGTGAAGTGCAGGTCATTCCCTTTCTCCCTTCCCGGTGGATTCCAGGGACAAAGAGCCCTGCTGGCCTCTACCAAGTGGGCTGAAAACGCCTTTATTTGGCTTGAATAAATAAGTCTGTAGGGGCCACATTCGGGCACTGGGCAACTTCTTTTTTCTTTTTTTTTTTTCTTTTTTTTTTCCTTTTCGATGGTTCAGAAATGTGTTCCTGGCTGTCTTTCTACTGTGAATTAAGAAACAGTTTAAGTTACTTTGCTCTGTGACACGGGGCACTTGGCAGTGATGATGCCTAGGAAAGAGAAATGATGGTATATATCAACATATCAACAGATACAGGAATAACTGCTATTACATGTTTAAAATCCCAGGTGATTGGTTGCCTGCTTCCTCTGTGCCATCATCAGTGCTGGAGCACGATCATTAATTGTTGCAGAATAGGTGAAATCAAGATGCAAATCCAGGTGAGAACGGGAATTTGCCAAGGAGCAGCTTCCCTGATGTGAACTGCTCAGATATTTTTAGGTAGGGGCATCCCAAGCCCAACCATTTGTCTCTCGGCAGATGCTTCCCACATCAAAAGGATCCAGCTCATGTTGGAGGCAGCGAAACCTCCCACCAGCACCCCTCCAAGCTGGCTCCGAGCCCATCATGAGACATTCCTCCTCTTCCACTTGGTTCTTTAATTCAGACTTGACAACCTAGGATGCAGATTTAAATCCAACTACAGGAAAACTATTAATAAGCCCTTCAAATGCTGAGGATGAGAATTCTCAGCGAATTTAAAGCTGAGGGATGATTGCCAAGAAAACTTGGCTTTCACTCCCCTGTTGCTTTGATGCCCCTCGCTTTCAAATCTCACAGCCTAAGAAAACACTTTTTCCTTCCTCCCTGCTTTATCCCTAATCTCCCCAGGTATAAGCAGTGCAAGAGATGAAGCCCTCTTTCAACAGCTGCCCAAGACTGCCTCTCCTCACTTGTCAGCCAATTCTTCCTGCCTTTTAATGATTTTGGCAGCATCTTGCTCTCCACAGCTTGCTTCCCACCGCTGCTGCCAGCCTGGAGAGCGGGCTGGACCCGGGCTGGGGACGGGGCTGGCAGGGCAGAGCTGGTCCCAAGGCTGGCAGCCCCAGGTCACTTGGCAGAAGAGCTGCTGGTGGCTAGCAAGGCAGGGCAGCCCCCTTCCAAAAGCCACCTCTGCTTGGCTGTCCACCCTCCCCATAAAACCCACACAGCAGGCACAAGAAAAGAGATAGAGGGAAGTACAGCGTGTAGGGGAGAGCTCTGATCCAGTTGTGCATTTGCCCTAGGGAATTTCAGGTGGCCACAAATATTTACATCTAGGGTCACAGGAACATAAATTCAATTAATAATTTTGGCCCAATTAATAATTTTGGCTTTTTGGGGGTGTTTTGTGTTGCAATATTATGTTCCAGCAATTGGATTACATTTTGTGTGTGCGTATGTAGGTGTGGTTGTGTGTGTATGTGGGTGTGGGTTTTTTGTTTATTTGTTTTTGTTTTGGTGTCCCCCCCCCCCAAAACAAAAGGCAGAAATAATTTGTTTTGACAGTTTAGGATGGAAAAGATTGTGGGTACTTTGTTTTGACTATCATTCAAAACACTTATCATCGACAACAAGGGGAAGGCAACCAGCCTAAAAATTTCTGAAATCAAAAAAGTTAAGCTAAAGCTTTTCTTCAAATCAAATATTCTGGATCGAAGCAGACTGAAATTTATTTTTACATTTACTGTCTAGTAGGAAAAAAAAAACAACCTCTCAGAAAAAGCTACTGGATTTGAACCAGAGATTTCCCCCTCCAGTTTTTCACCCATTATATGAAAAGCTTTAGTAGCCAGTGGGGTTCTCCAGTTTGGACGTCTTGCTGTGAGCTCCAGACTTTCCATATTCCAGTGTCTGTACAACCAAGGGTTCAGGGGATGGCAGCCACTCTTCTTTTACAGCAGCCAGCCACCATGCAAGCACCAGCCTCGGGAGGGTCTGCACCTGGAGGACTCTCCCGCAAAACCAAGGTATGGCTATGCCTTTTCCTAGGAAGAGATCATTATCTTCCTCCCTGTGCCTATGGCAAAACTTTCTTCATTCTCGATGGGAATGGGATTGCCCTGCCAACATTTCAGTAATCAACAGGGCCAGCTTGAAGTTGATTTTCTGGCACTGGTGGGGGAAGTTTCATAACCATGGGTTGCTGTAAGCTGCACTGAGGAGTGCCTTCCTCCCTGCCTTCCTCTTTGTCAGTGTTCTGAAGCAGCAGAGCTGCTGATGGGCGCACCAGGGACAGGGCTGGCAATTGATGGGAGATGCTGTTTCACTGGCAATTAGTGCCCAGGCGAGCGTGCATTTGTTTCTGCCTGCTTCCCATGAAATATCATGGATCCGAGTGTGCCATCAGGGCTGGAACCGTCAGCTGTGAAATCAGAAAACATACTGCAGGAATTGCAAGGCCACTGGGAGGATTCTCCTTTTTCTGTCCCTGTGAAATGGGACACGGGGCCAGTGGTGCATCAGGATGGATCCGTCCTCCCTGGCTCCCAGGGAGGCTGGCTCCTTGGCAGGAGTTCTGCTGCTGGCACTGCTGAAAGCTTCAGCTTGACTGGGGCAAGCTGATGAGCCTTCCCCTTCTGCGGCTCTCCTGCAGCTGATCTCTGATCCTGCTGAATCTCCCCCTGCTTCCCGCTGGAAAGTAATTCCTTCAGACACCTCCCATGGCACGGACCAGACTGGTTTTGAGCTGAGGAAATAATAAATACCTAGCTCACATGGAAAAGTCCAGGGCTAACCTATTCCAGCACTAAAAACACATCCTACCATCTTCTGGATCCAGCTATCCTGTTCTGTGCAAAGGCTGAGCTCCAGCAAAGCACTTTAGCTCCTGAGTATTTGCCTCTCCCATGCTTTCAGTCATTTTCAGTGTCTTAAGAGTGCTTCTGGATCAGGGCCTGCTTTTCCTTAGCTAGCCCCTATCTCAGAGCCTTTACTTATTTATTAGATACTAGATGAGTTTTCTTTGTAGCATCTTTTTTTTTTTTTTTTTCCCTGCCTTGTCTTCTTCATGACTTAATTCCAACTGGTTCTTCAGGTCTTAATTGCGATGATTCCCAGGGCTGTGCACATCCGTTTCACCAGGGGCTGCATCTGCTGGTGCTGAAGGACAGAGTGGAGCCAATCCCTGCAGTGCCCCTTTTCTGAGTGATCTGAAATAATTTCTGAGAGGTCATTTGACACCTCGTGCCAGGTGCTTGTGCATAAAAAGAGAATGTGTGTGTTCCCTGGGATGCTTCTTGGGCTTACCCTTCCCTTCCTCCGTGTCTTTTCTCTTCTGACCTCTCACAGAGTAATGTCTTGGTTCAGGTTACCCACCAACTACTTTTCTATTCCTTTTTCACTCCTCTTCTTCTTTGTGTTTCACAACCATGGCCAAGCCTAGCAAGGCCACAAATCCCATGATGTGGGGCACAAGGAAATGAGGAGTTTTCATTCAACACCACTCGTGACAGTCAAATGCTGAGGGTGTTTATGGCCAATGAGAAAGTCTGGATGACATTTTGAGGGATCTAAAATATACAGAGGAAAAAAGAGGGGGAAAAAAATAAAGAAAGGTGAAGTCCTTGTCTGGTTTTTGTCCCAATTCAATCTTTCTTTTCTTGCTCTGGTAGCTCAGTTTTACAGCAGAACCCTGGAACTTGTAATTGTGGGGCTTGTGTTTGTTGGATCAAAATGTCACCAATATATTATATATATAGTTCACTATAAATAAATTTGCATCTTTTTGCAAACCTAGGAAGGAAAATATACCAAAACATAAAAAAAAAATTAAATATCCATATCTCTTTATATTTGCAAGACCTGAAAACATCCTACTATTGTACAACTCTGAATTATCACACAGACCTTATCATCTCACAGAGGAAATATATTCAGCTTTATGACTTTCCTTGCACCATATCTATGGTTATACTAACAATTTGAAAGCAGATTCAGATTGTCATTTCTTTCCTATTTTTTTTTCCCTCTAAGTTTGGAAAGTTCTTTGAAAGTAGCTCTCAATCAATTTGAATATTTCTCAGGATGCAACACAAGACCAGTAATGTTTTAAATGTGAGAGCATGCACAATACATTTCTACATATATTTAAACGCTAAAATTATGCTTTTCCTTTTTCATGACATGGTGTTTCTTGAATATATAGAAACTGACAGTTGTGAATGTTATAAACCCGTTATTCATTCACAGAGTGAGCAATTGTGGTCCCCAAATAGGCTTATAATTTTCTGAAAATAATATTTCTGAAAATATTCTTAGAGTTTCTTTCCAAATTCTTAAAGACTTCCACTTTTTCTCTCTAAACCATGATGACAACATTTTTGAAAAATATATTAATTTTTAATTTATGTTTCATTTTTATGGAAGCACCATAACTTGAATCTCAGGCATTAAAAATTTCACTAAAAATGTGGTGTTTGAAATTCTTTTAAAGAAAAATTTAAGTAGCTCTCTATTCACTGAGAATTATCTTTAAAATTATATATGACACCATTCCAACCACTTGCATAAAAACTCATGGAAATTCATCTCTGCAAATTTTATTTTTTGCTTATTATTTCCTGATCTGCTTTGGCTTTTATGTGATGTAGGCATTTCATAATTAGGAGTTAGGACTTTTCTGCTGTGCATGGATGGTGCAGGAAAGTTCCCAGGATCACATTCCAGCTGTTTTGGAAGGAACCTCGAAATTGGCGTTATCTTCTATTAGAATTAATTAATACCCTTTATTTTGGCTGATATCATTAACAGTACACAGTAGATGCCAATTTTCACCACAAGAGAGATCATTTATGTAACAAAATGCTTCGCCCATTACACTTCCGTTTCGGAGAAATACTTCCAATTTTAGGAACAAAATTTCCAATATTTGCTTTCACCTGTGGTCCCCATTCCCACTGAGGCAATCCAAATGCCTGATTAGATACAAAGGAACAGGTAAAAGTGGGGTTGTCCTTTTCACATCTTTTCCCTGGTGGAAAATAAAGCCGACTGAAAAGGATGCTAAGGGATCATTCAAGATTTTTTTCCAACATGATACTGTATCAGTAATGTATTCGGGGCTTTTTTTGTTATTTTATATGTTCATCTTGAGGGTTGAGATGATCTTTTAAAAACATGAAAGTGCAGCAAATATAATATTCTACCATGCTTGCATTCCTTCCTAGCCTTAGGTCCTCCACGAAAATGAGCTGTGGCATTTCATGATACATGTCTTAATTTTAACTTGGGAAAGGAAAAAAAAATGTTACCCAACAAATAAGTAAATAAATACAAAATCATCTCATAAATATTTTTTCGAGGCCTGATGGAAAGTCATATCCTTCTGCTGGAGTAATATTGCCTTTTCAGAGGTTTTTACTGGGAACTGTTTGAAGTATTAGAGTGTTCAGAGGGAAATATTTAGGGGGAAAATAAAAAAAGAGAACTAGTAAGCTGCAACTCCAGATGCTGTCTTTACAATGGTCAGATCGTTGGCTGACAGAGATTTCATCAATCAGTGGCCCTTGCTGAGGATTTCTGGGGTGAAAATTTTTATTTGCGTTACTGTGGGTTTCTCCATATGAAGGGAAGGACCTGGGAAAACCATTCCAATTTATCTCTGCTCTAGCAAAAGGGGCCAATTATCAGCTGCAATACTTTGGAGAATTTCCTGTCTGGTAGTTCAGAAACTGCCAAAAGCAGGGCACAGAAGCCAGAAAGTACGCTCCTGTCATTGGCCCAAACAAACAAACAAAGATCCCCAACAGAAAATAACTCTCCCCGAAGTAAAAATAGTTCTAAAAGATCAACAGAAACAAAAAATGGACCAGATTTTAAATGAGAGCCTGTGTTTTACATATCATGTGGCTAGACATAGTTTTTGGAAGCTGTCCAGCTCAACCCACTTTTCCCCACCATCTGTCAGCAGTGGGTTTGCTGACTGCGGGAGCTTGGAGGCAACGGCGCGAGAGGCGAGTGTTAGACAATCGAGTTTAAACATGACAAGAGCAGGGAAATTCAAAGGCCTGATGATGTAATGTGCTAGCACTTGGCTGTTGTGAGAAAAAGAGGAGGAGCAGCATGGCACAGGGAAATAAGCTTGGCCACCTTTAGCCCGGATTCTCTGGCTCTCATCGGCGTGCGCCGAGACCCCGGCGTGATTGAACTTGCAGTGGGGAAGTGTTTAATTCACGTGGGCCAAGGAGATGTGGGGTGGTGATTTAGGTGTTGGCTTGTGGCGCCAGCTTTGGGCCTGCTGACAAAACAAGACACATTCTAGAGAAGCTGTAGATTTCTGGGCTCCTGAGGTGAGCCACAAAAGTGAGGAGATGATGACCAGAAGATGAGCTGGCTGTGAGTTTTATGCTTTTTGTCCATTGCAAGAAGAGCTGAGACTTCCAGCACCCTTCCACTGTTCCCATTTGTAGACAAGCATCTCTACAAAATGCCTTTTCCTCCCACATTTGCTGTGGGTCTGCAGCAAAGAACAAAAACAGTAATAGTCTGCTCTAGATTCCCTTGAGTGTGTGTGCCAGCTCACCAGAATGAAGCTGGGTAAGGAGGGGACACTCTGGCCCACAGAGGGCTGTTCTCAGATATTTAATTGGAAGCCAAGACTCTGAGCAGTGCTTAGAAGGTTCTGCTGTACTCCAAACAGGAGTTTTCCTTGAGGAAACAGATCCACTCTCCAGGCAAAACAGGATTAAGGTGCAATAAAATGAACCTTGCAAAGTGGGAAAATACGTGTATCCTATAGTCCAGCCTTGACTGAAATGGTATTTATTTCCCAAAAATTCCCTCCTGAAAGGAATGTGATCAGAACCAAAAGTTAAATCTGCTGTATGCATGATAAAGGAGCATATTCAGATACTGGAGACTGTGAGGTGGGGAAAATGTGTGCTACCAACAGAAGGATACACAAAGTGCTTGAGGTGGTAATTGCAGCATTGGGTCTCATTTTTGTCACTGTAAAAGCTTCCTTGAGAAATGTGCTTCTCATCTGGCCTTGGGCAGGCAAAAGGATTTCTCCAGCTTTCTTTGAACAGGGCTGTGTTGGAAAAAGCTCAGTCCAGCCTAGTTAAACTGCCTGCTAAAATTACAGCCAGTTGGGGAGCTGGCTATTAAAAAATCTTGAATGAGCTGCGTTTCCTCCTGATGCTCATTGCCTTGTCTGCTGGGAGAGCCTGTGCTTGGTCCAGCAGGCAGCTCTCCATTTTTTTTCCCCTCTCTCACCCAGGCTGCTCTGGCTTCATCCCAAACCTGCCAGTGCCTCACACGCATCTGATGCTCAGCTCTGGATCCATCACATCTGCCAGCTTCACTTTTGGCATTCAGTGGGTGAAAGCCCTGCTTTTAAGGGCTTTTTTCCTGTCTTTTACAGGGAAGGGATGCAGCACATGGGGCTCCCTGTGTCCCACTGTGCCACCAGAGCCCATTCCTCTGAGGGACAGCATCTGAGGGAAAGGAGGGATGGCGGCTTTGGGTGGTTTTGTTTCTTGGCAGAAGAAACCATCTGTAGGTTTTAATTGAACTGTCTGTGGATTTGCACCATTGGGCATGACAGCAGAGTCCAGCCCTGGAAGCCACAGACTACCAGTAGTCTTCTGAGTGAAGTATGAGTAAGGGAATGGATCAGCACCTGTGGACTGATTATAGATTTTGATGTGGTGCCATGGCCAGGATCCATGCCAGTAAAAATCCTTATAAAACGTGTGGACAAAATTTACTGCATACCTGCCATAATCAGTTTTAAAATCACAATGTTTTTCTCAGTTTTCATTGATTTTTTTTCCTTTCTGTTTTTATCTTAAGAAAATGCTAGGAGTGCGATTTCATTTTTAGATCAAAGTTATAAACCCTCAAGAATCCATCTGAAACTTATAAATGCTCAGTTTTGTTTTACATTGAGATAATTAAAAAATACCAAACTATATATGTATTTTAATTGGGATTTGAAGAATGACTCCCAGTCACATACCTTGTAAACTAAGTTTCATTGAGCAATAAAGCTTGGTTAAAACAACTTTTGAAAAAGGTTTTTTTTTTATTAAATGAAATACTTACAAACTGGTGAATATTGTAATCAGGTAGAAATTGCTGCCTGAGGAGGGAAAAAACCCTGTATTTGAAAAAAAAAGAGTGGAAGTTCTTTGTTTCCATTAATATATGTTCCTATTTTGTCATAACCTACAAAAGTCATCATGACAAGTGACTAAAACAGAGAAAAGTGGTTTCACTGTTGAATTCTAACAGTTCTAAATCCCAAAATAACTGCACTGGGTTGCCTCTGGGCATGTTCATACAGCAGGTAGGATGGCTCTTCTGAGGAAACCTTGCTCTGGAAGCCTCCCTCAGCATTTTGAGGGAGGTGTAATCACTCTGCCTCTGCTGTCACCCAGCAGCAAACCACTTGCCAGGGTCTTAAAGGTGTTCTGAAATGATGAGGAAAGGACGCTCACCCTGGCGTCAGACCCATTTCCCTGTGAATGTAACCCAAAATATGGGCTGTGCCAGCACTCTGGTGAGGCAGGACAATGTGCAGCAGTGAGTCTGGATGGGGTTGGAGTGGGTGGAAGTCAAGTGGATGGATCTACCTGCCCTAAGCTGGGCTACAGCCACACCTGAGCATCACTGGAGCCTTCCCTCGCACAGCTGGATCTGCACAGAACTGACCCTGGCACAGCTCCTGCTGCCCAGTGCAGATCCCCTGGGCCTCTCAGCCTTTTTTTGTGGTGCAGTTCCTCTGTCTGGAGCTCAGTGAACAATTCCCTCCAACAAAGCACCCCATGAACACAGTCAGCTGGCTGAGACCAAGTTGTGCAGCTTCACCGCGGCGTTGTGCACATCTGCGCTGTGCTTTACAGCTCAAGAGAGGCTCAAACAACTGTTGTCTCCTCTCCCATCGAGCTTCCAGCCCCCACCAAATTCTCCTTAACTTGACACATCCTGCACAAAATTGCTGAGCTCCCTGGGACCTGGAATATGGCCAAGTATCATTTCATTGTAAAGCCACAGACAGAGACGTGGAAGATTCATGCACAGATTTCTAAACCATGCCCTGCTTAAGGGGCAGAAGAAAAACCTTGTTGCTTGCTGGAAGTCAAGCCAGAACAGTAATCGTTTTTACTATTTATTTCCAGGATTTTCAACCTTTTGAATTTTAATCCCTTCCATTTATTTTTTAAAAGCATAATCACAGCTTGCATATATGATCATAAAACCCAATAAATGTGGGGAAATGCCCAAGAAGCCAACAGAGGAATATCAGCTTGTATCTCTCAGGAATCCTTAATTGCAACTCTTATGAGGTTTGCAAGGCCTGCTGTTTCATTGCAATCATTATGAAGCCAGCTGAGGCTTGCTTAAAACTACCTTAAGTGGTGGATTAATCTAGACTAATAAAGAGTTTTCACACAATCATTAATGTCTGTTGTGAAAAAAAAAAAAAATCTTTTCTTCCCTGGTTGTGAAAAACTGAGTGAATAAAAATACTTATATTTTGTTCCTAGAGAGTGGGCAAAAGGGGAGTAAGGTACAAGGGTTAGCAAACATTAGAAAATAAAGAAAAAATTGCTCAAAAATTAATGCAAAGTACTGTTATAATGCACAAAAACGTGAAGGACAAAAGCAAGTTCGCCGTTCTAGAACCTTCAGATGTTCTGTAGGTAGAGTGGTGAGCCAGTGATAAAGAAAGAGAAACTTATAGTCATCACCATAAGGACAAACAAATGTTTCTGATGGATGCTGCATATGTAATTTAGAAATGCTGTTCACTGGACACTCTGTGCCTTTGCCCAACTGGCTCTTTGGAGCTCTAAGCCCAACTCTGACCACAGGGATTTGATTCACTGAGAATTCCTCCAGGCTGCAGACCCTGTGCTGTTGTCACTTGTGAGCACAGACAGCAAGAGGAAGAGTTATTCTGTTACTTTGGTTACATCACACCTTCAAAGGATGAGGGGCAAACCAAAAAAACCTGCTCAGTGTCAGCATGCCTGTGTCCATTTGGGAGCTTTTCTGGGGCAGTGGTAGGAATGAAAGGGAGTAACTTTATCTGCTGAAGCACTGTGGAGGACATGAGGTCTTTGTAGGAGAGTGGTAAAAGAGAATAAGGCAGGTTAGGTAGCCAGTTTCAGATGAAAGAGGTTAAATGAGAATTGTTGGGTGGCTTTTGCACAGCTTGCACCAGAAGTTTGGAATCCTGACCAGTGTTCCAGTCTCTCTCTACATCAAGAAAATTTACAGCAATCTGCACATCTCTTACTTTTTTCACAAGTAGCACCCTCAGTAAAATGTTGACCTCAGCTGAGCTATTGCACTTCTTCCAGTGCATCTTCTGGAGTGCAAAGCACAACCAGAACTCAGTCATGCTCTCTGGATCTGGCTGGGGAAAGACCAAATGAACAGCCTGCAAACCAACCACTGAACTGTGTCATCTTCCCTTTCAGGTTATTGCATCCCAAGGGTTTTTTATTTTTGCTGCTGGTAGATGCAGAAGGCCCTGCTACAGTTGCTCTGCAGTGCTTTAATCCCAGCACTGCTGCGCTTTGGGGAAGTGCTCCTGTGGCTGCATTAATTAGTGACTTAAAAGTCTTCTCAGAAGGCTCAGAGAGACTGAGAGGAAGTGAGACAACTGCTCCAGCACAAAAAAAAATTACAGAAATTAAAGGTCCAAAGAAAACACTTAGAAGTTGAAAGTTCTGTCACCTCGGTGCTCAGGAGGATGTCAGTGCTCTGTGGCCAGCATTAAATGCAAAGCCAGGCACATCTCAGCAGCTTTCCTATCTCTGTCCTTAGATGAAGACCTTGGTGATGGATTCTCTCATGATAAATCCAGGGATGAACTCAGTGGGAATCAGCTGTGGTTAGGGTTTGATGGTGATGCTGGTATAAATAATATCAAAAGCATGCATTGGCACAGCATTTGTCAAGAGATCTAGGCAATTGTGAATATGCCTTTAAAAACACCAGAGGTTGAAATTTTCAAAGATCCCTACTCTGCTGGCTGCATGAACACATACAAATGCCACAGCGGCACACTGGCATTTACTCCATGAGCAGACATGACAAATGCTGGGGGAAAAAGTTGCAAATAATTTAGGGCCACTCCAAAAATACTCACAGATTCGTGTTGTTGACCAACCTGTTCTTCCAGGTGTGGCAGTTTTGTGTGTTTTCCTGGTTGCCTTGATGAGCAGTGCAAACTCATATGCAGCTGCATGAAAACCTCCTGGATGTCCTGCTGAGGACAGGGAGCCTCGGAGACTTCTCAGGCTGATTTGCCACAGCAGCAGTGAGGTGGATTTGGTTTTCAGGTGGTTGTTACAGTCCAAATGGGATGACAGTGCTGTCTCATATGGATTTATGCTGTTACTGTAAATAAACCTGGGGGGTGAGGCACATTTTTGACCTGCTCTGGCTGGTGCTTTCTGATGGCTGCTAAACCCTGCTAATCAAAGGCTTCATCAGCACTGTGCTAACTGGGGCCAGAACATTCCAGAAAAAAACAAAACAAAACAAAAAACCAACAAAACAAAACAAAACAAAAAAAAAAAACCAAAGAAAGACCAGACATATAAAGTACATTCCAACACATCATACCAAATATATCCAATATACACTGTCACATTAATTCACTACCGTGCATATTCACTGCAAGGCTAATGATCTTGAAAGAGATTAAGATCTTATTTCTTTCTTCTCGTTTGAGTTTATCAATAAATCCTCTTCTGGTCAGTGAAAGCAGCTGTGCAGTGGTGGTGTTGGAGAGCAGCAGGGGAGGCCAGGTGGAAAAGCCACAGCAGGAACATGGCCTTGTCCTGGGCTGCAAGATGTGGCTGGGGTGTGTATTCTATCACCATCTGTTGGAGGTGTGGCTGTGTTATCTTCTGTTAATTGGGCAGTTTTCTTCATCTCTTCCACAACCCACCCTCCCTCCAGGAGGTGTCTTCTGTTCATGGGCCAGTAATTATTAATTATCTTCTGTTAATGGGCCACTGAGTGCCACAGCATGGCTGATAAAATTCCATCATCCCACATTGTGAGAAGCCCTGCCCAGAGGGAGGAGCCAAACATTCCTAACTGGATAGAAGCTGAGATTTGGGACACCACAGTTAGGGCTTTTCCAACTAAATTCCCAGAGAAGCAGCTGCCTTTTCCACTGGATTCCCAGAGGAAGACCAGGCCCATCTACACCAGCACTGGATCTTCAGAGGAAGACCACACCCTTCTACAGGATCACTGCTTCAACAGAACCATATCTGCCTCTCCAGGAGGATGGCAGCCACCATTTCAATTGGAATGCTACCAGTCCCCTGATCAACAGGGTGTCTGTTGGAATGCTGGAGGACATCAGACAGATGATGGACTTTGGACCTGGTTAACATCAGAGATTTGAGAACAGGATGCCTTGGCAAAAGCAAATGGAACTTTGAAAATTAGACCTAGATTGCAAGAAGATGAAAAACAAAGATGAAAATCCCATTAAACTCTGCAAGCAAGAGATGTTGATATATGCATAACTTTGTGTATGTGATTTTAACCCAGTCATTGTAGTGCACATTACTAGTCTCCCTGAAATAGTATATAAGCATTTGTATCCCACAATAAAATTGGATTCTGATCACCTAGGCAGTCTTCCCCATCTCTCTCCATTGCCGACAGGTGGTATTCTGACTCTGTCAGTGTTGTTTTGTATTACTGCATTGTTTATTTTACTTTGACTTTCTTCCCTAATAAAGAACTGTTATTCCTGCTCCATATCTTTGCCTGAGAGCCCCTTAATTTCAAAATTATATTAATTTGGAGGGAGGGGGTTTACATTTTTCCATTTAAAGGGAAATGGAAAATGCCTTCCTGCCTTCCTTAGCAGACACCTGTCTTTTCAAACCAGGACAGGCTTTCATCACTCGCCCGACATGCACCATGCTGGGATCCTCTGGCCCTGCCTCCCAGCCACATCCCTTCTTTTCAGAGCCCTTCTTGGTCTGTGTGGGTGTGATTTGCGCCCTCTTGACTATCTCAACAACTTCGAGGTTTCCACCACCTTAAACAACAGCACGAGAGGAATTTTGAAGTCTGAGGGGGAAGTTTGTGCTGTGGTGCTCCATGGGTGCTGTATGGCTACCAAATCTATGTGCTTTTGTGTTCCTTGCCTGGAAAAAGGCTTCACTTTGGCCGTATCTACTAAGAGCACTGCAGACAGCCACAGGCTTGCACTGGCCAAGCTTTATGAAACCTGTGAGACATCAAGAAAGTATGTACACAGCACTGTGCCTGAGATAATAACGCAGTGCAGGGCAAAAATGACCATGGGGGTAACTGATTTCCAGTTGAGGCAGGGGGAGCTGAGATCTGGTCAGCCATGCACTGTGCATATGGTTTCATCTTCTGTGCTTTGGGGCAGCCTAAACAAACCATCAGGGGCTGAAAGGGCAGAAGGGAGAGAGCTACAGCCCCGTGCAGAGCCTTGATGAGATATTTTGCCCTGTTTATATCCATTTTCTGCCCTGCTCCTGTTTCTATCAGCATAAAGGAGAGGAGAATAGTGACTTGCTTTTGAGAGTTTTTAAAGTCTGAGGAAAGACAAGCAGAAGAGTGGAAAGAAGGAAGATTTTGGATAAAGAAGGGGGTGGGAGAGAAGCTAAAAGCATCTTGGTTGCTGTGTGTGCAGAGGAACCAGGTGAGGAGTGGTGAGGCACAGTCAGAGAGAAAGCTGGCAGCAGCACAGCTCCTGTTGAAGAGGAGGAGAGGGCAGCCCAGCAGCACTCCCTGCTCCATTTAAATGTCAGCAAGGTAGCTTCCACCAAAAGAATGCCTCCTGAGGGGGGAGAAAACAAGCAGAGTGTCAGGACCAGCTGGCAGCTTGAGAAAAAACAACCGTGCAGCTGAACAGCACCACTGGGAGCACTGGGCGGCTGCCCCGGCCTCCTCATCCTCACTATTCAAGGCCTGTCAAAAGAATAATAAAAGGTGCTATAAAGAGAAGACAAATCTCAGGCAGGCAGAGCAGCAGTGGGACTGGGCAGGAGGAGCAGGCAGGGCTGGACTCCTGCAGCTGTGTGAGCCTTTTAGGGCCTTGCAGAGGTGGCTGGCTTTGGAGACATGCTTTCTGTCTCCAGAGGTGACAGGGCCTGCCCATGACCTCGCACCACGCGGGGGTCAGGCCCTTCTGCTGATCAAAAATGCATGAGGCTTGGTCTGTCCCTTTGTTTTCCTGGTGGTTTTCATCTGCCAGAGTGCTAAAGAAATGCTGGAGGATGGGGCTGTGCCTGTCAAGGGCCTGGTCTGGAAACCTTCACGTGGCAGCCTCGGCCTGGTCCCAATCTCCATTCGCCTCCATGCCTTCCTGCTGGTGCTGCTGCAGCCCCATGGTCCTGGAGAGCCTGAAAGTGCCACCACCAGAGGCACCTCAGCAGTGTCACTCACCGCAGCCCTTCCTTTTTGAATGACCTGATGCACAAAAGTTACCTGCTCAGTCCTGAGGAGGAGCCGGAGATGAAATTTCACCCAGGCAGGGAGATAATTTTCCCTGTCTCCAAAACAGGAATGCTGGAGAAGGACAGATTCCTCTAGGCAATAAAGGCTAGGAAGGAAATTGTTTTTGAAGGCCAAAAGCCTATTCTTTCCAGATTTAGGCACAGTGATAAACATCAAAAGGAAACAATGGATACCCACTTCTGCAGGTGTTTCCTTCATACTTAACTGCTCCCCTCCAGCCTGTTGGGAATACTGCTCTTGCCTATTGTTTGGTAAATTCCAAGAATCATATTTATATCCATCATGTGAAGGACTCCTTTGCTGGGTACGTATTCCCCTGTGTGTGACTACAGTGCTGTGCCAGCTGGGACACTGGGGAAGCCAAAACCCCAGCCAGCTTCCCCAGACCAAAGCCCAAGGACTCCAAGTCCCTGCACACTTCAAGATATTCTCATCTTCCTCTGCTCAGAATGTGGAAAACAGCATTTCATTCTGTGGACATTCTGTTCCCCAGCGTTGGAAAACATTTCTTCAGCCTCATCACCACCACACCAGCAGCAGGACCTGCTCTAGATTGCTGCAGCTGACCTGGAGTAACATGCCAGGAACAAAAGCCAAACATTTGAGAAGGCTACCCAAGGAGAGGGAGTTGGCCTTCACAAGCACAGCTCGGAAATTTTCCTAACCAAAAAGAAACATTGGATAAACACCTTGGGAAGATGAGCTCATCCTCATGATGAGCCCTCCTCCTGGAATTTTCTGTCTCCTTGGCGTGGTGGACTGAGACAGTAACAGAAGACAATTTCTGGAAACAAAAGTCAGAGGAGGGAAAAGTTTTAGGGATATCCAACTCGGCATGTTGGTGTGTACATGTCAGTAGATTAGGCAATGCCTTTATAAATAATTATTCCATAGCTTTTCCATGCACCACTTTAAACTTCCTACAGCAGGAGATTGATATAAACATAGAAATTTTCCAGGTAGGGAAGCTGAGTCTCTGTTTCCTAAGTAACATGGCAAAATAGCAGCACAACTGGAGGAATAGTCTCCAAGCCTCTCAGTGAAATGTTCTCTTCCCACCTGTGCCCCAAGAGGTGTATGGAAGCTAGTGTGCTTACCTGGACACTCTGCAGCCCTAAAAAACAGAACTGACTGCCCAATGCAGTTGGAGTTTGTTAAGACACCACAGAATCCAAACCAAGCCTTGAGATTCCCAGTTTCCACCTTCTGAGATCTGTAACACACAGCTCAGGTCAGCCATTGTGTTTTAAAATGGCAAAAGGACCATCCACCAGGAGGAAATGAAATTATAACAACAGAATTCCAAATAATTCACTCTCCCAATAGATCCTCCTATTAAAAAAAACCAAAACAAGCCAACAAACTTTTCTTTTTTTTGACTGTGTGGGAAATGAAGGCATTCAGCTCTATTCAGACAGAAGGTCTGTCTGGCAGAGGAGTTGCTCTCCATGATACAATCTCTGATGGCCCATCTGTGACAGACATCAGTAAATATTTCATAGATACCCCTCCAGAAGAAAGTGAAATGAAAACTCACCATCCCCACTACTTGCCACTTGTTCTGGGAGCCATTCTCATCAGAAAAACAAACAAAACCACAATTTTGCCTTAAAATTAAGCTCCAACTGAAGGCAAAATAAAGCCTTTCGTGAAGAAAAGCAGCTAGCTGTGTAAAAGATGGTTTTGTTGCAAGCAATGATGAAGCAGAAATGGGTTTCCACCTCAGAAAAACTCCTCAGTTCACAGGTCCCTTTTTAACCAACTCCCTGTTTACAACATATCATTTTCCAAATCCATGTGGAATCCAAATTTTTGCCTCAGTGTTTCTGTGTAGTGGTTAAACTGTGCGTTTGTAAAAGATAGAAGACAACACATATTAGTCAGCAGAGGGAAACTTTTAAAATTTATTATTTATAGCCTTTTCATTTATTTATTTTAATAGTGCTCCTCAGCCTTTGTTTCTGAGCACTTCCCAGAGGTCAGTCACGAGCAGTGTGTCCTCACTGCTGAGACACTGAGCAGAGGCCACAGGGCAAAACCTCAGATGGAAATGGGAACTGATCCCCAGACCTCTGGAACTCCTCTCCTCACCACGCAGATGACTGGTCTCCTTTACCCTCCCACCCCCACCCTTGGCTTTTCCAAGCGTTTCACATGTCAATCCCACAAAAAACTGACAACAGTCCTTAATTTTAACAAGCATGTGCCACCAAAGCACAATGAGATCATTCACAGTGCTCAGAGTGAAGCAGGTGGGATGAGCCCTTTTCCGGGTTGGCTATGTCATTTTGGCATGAGCTCTCTGTTGCTTCATGGAGCTGAAACAAGATGTGTGAGGAAGGGTGACTTGTTTACAGCATCTCAATAATTAATAACCATCGCTGGAAAATGTTTCTAGACGTACACACACCGAGTCCCGAAGCATGACACGCGCTTTGATTCATGTGCGACACGCGCTCCCTGATACATAAAATTCTCAGTGGCCTGGAGTTTGTCAGCCTGTTGATTCTGCTGAAACATATGTTGGTCTATTGAGGGAGCTGCGTGATGAGCAATTTCAAAAATGTCCCAATTTGGAAATGTAGCTGCAGACAGTGTTTTAGAGGAAGTGCTGTGTGATTGAAAGCTGAAGCTGCACCATGCAGTTCAAATTAGATTTGGACGTTGTGTGTGCACTGTCAGTTTGGAGAACTCTTCACATGCTTGCCAGAGGTTTATAGGACATATGGGTATGAGCCACAGACAACATCTAGTCCTCCAGTTTCTATTTAGTTTTAATCAGACACAAAGATCCTTCCCTTTAAACACAAGGAGAAGGGACCTTATTTTTCAACAGGGAACACAGAAAAGAGCAGGGGTGGAAGGAGTGAGAGAACAGCTTATTCCTGCATAATCTTTGCTCTTCACATGATCCTCAGCCTGCTGATCTCAGTTCTGGGGAGAGCAGAAACAAGAGCTAGCAGCCTGCAGGTTGTTTGGAGAAGAGAAATAAAACAATCGGTTTGGAACCAGCTCCTTTCTCATAACCTCATTTGTTTCATTCACCAGCTGTTCTTCTGAAAGGTGGTGAAGCAATAAAACACACCCTTGATTACCCTTTCCTTCTCAAATCCTTTCAGTCTTTTTTTTTTTTTTTGAAGTTGCAGGAGTGTGAGAAAACCCAGTTGCATTCAGGGTCTGGTCCAGCACCCATTGCCCTCAGCAGGCTTTGAACAACATCCACAGGCCTGGGTTTGCTGAAATCTGGATTGCAAAAAAAGCGCTTAATCACATTAGCCGAAATCCTGCTGATTTCACTGCAAACTTTTTCCACCATGCTCGTTAAAGATGAGGGTGCTGTGAGCAATTTTCCCTTCACTGCCTACGTTTAAGTTCAGCACAGCAAAGAAAGCTCAAGCTGAGCTGGGGCCCAGTTGATTCCAATGGGATTAAGCATTTATTTACAGGCAGGCATGTGTGTAAGCACCTTCCTGGATTACAGCCTCACACTGACTCAGGTTGAAATGAGTGTGCCTGTGCTGAAACAGGGCTTTATTGTCCTTTGAACTGAAGGCTGTATGTCTTGGTGTCTTGCTCCCTCTGCTTTGATGGTTGCACTGAAGGACGTTGTGGGTTCTTACAGTAAATCTGGCTCCATGCAAGTCACAAGGAACTTTTTTTTCCATGGAGTTAACATTCACTTTCTCCTGCACAAGACAGTGGAAGAATTTAAGGTTGACTGGCATGCTTGTGGCAAATTATATATATATATTTTTTTTTTAAATAGCCCCAAACCACAAATAATTGAGATCCAAATCTACATTCGATATAAAGGAGGCCAGATTCTTTTATATTTGGGTTTTTTTTTTTCTTGTGAGCAACTATTATTTGATAAAGGAGTTTTAATCAAAAAGTACATATCAACTGTGCTTTCATGACTACACTGGCCTTCTAGAACTATATGTAAATTAGAAAATTATATGTAAATCGTGGAATATAATAGCATGGACCATCTCCCATCATGCAAACCTGTTCCACAGCCTACTCTTCTGGTGGAACACAGTGTTGCAAAAGTAAATCAGAAAAAGACAAAAGAAAGAAAAAAACTTTAAGATGGCCACAATAATAATATTATTAATAATAGTAATAATAATATAAATATATATTTAATATAATATAAATAATAAAATAATATAAAATTAATATAAATAATATCAACAATAATATTGAAAACAACAACAAAACAATGACAACAATAACAATAACAATAACAATAATAATAACAATACAATGAAAATAGTATACATGTAACACCAGAATAAGAAGCATTTATTTGTAGCCTGACACAATGCAGAGTTCAGGGAGATCCCATCTGCTGATTTCAGGGAGAAAAAGATTAGGTTGTTCTTTCCTATGCATGGAAACCAGATAGCCGAGGCTGCCTGCCTTTGTTGTTCTGAGCAATGTAATCTAATATACCAAAATCAAAATCAAAACTGTACCTTTTTTTTGTAGGTCTCTGACCATCAGACACCAAAGAGGTTTAGTCATTCCTCAACTCCTCAGCCTCAATTAGCAGTACCAAACACAAACAGCTGGGATGAAGCAGAAAACTGCATCCCAGAGGAAAAGCCAAGCAAAATAATTACATGTGTTTGTGAACACATCCTCCTGAGTGGGGAATACCTACATCCAAAAAAACAACATCCACTGAGGGAATCTGGGGGAAGCCAAGACCCTTTGATTGCCTGAGAGTGGGAAGACCCTTGAGAGGCACAGTCTTAACCAGACACATCTCCTCCAGCATTCCCAGTGCAGCCAAAGGAGCAGCTGTCCCATTTCTTCCTCAGGGTCCCTGACCATGGTGAGACCTTTGGGACAGGGATGGGGTTGGCTGACACCAACTCTGCCTTCTGCAGCAATGTGATATCCCAACCAAGATGAGATGAGCACTGCACCACAGCCTGGACAGAGAGAGCCAGGAGGAAACAGGCCCACTGCTCAGTGTTTGAGGGAAAATTAAAGGACAAGTGCAAGGCAGGTGGGACTGGGAGCACTTGGATTTAGGGCTCTGACTCATGCCTGCAGATGGATTTAGCTGGGGCAGCGGCCACCTCAGCTGTTTGCCCCAGTCCTCTGCCAAAGGTTATTCTGGGCCATCTGGAGGGTCTGGGGACCCACTTGTGTCACATATGGGCTGAAGACACAAGGCAGAGACTGGGGCAGCTCAGGGCAGGCAGATCTCCTGCTCAGCCTCTTGGTCACCCCACTACCAGTTGTGAGTCAGAATGCCAAGCAGCACCACAGGAGGGCTGGTGTCCAGAGCTGCATTTGCAAAATTGGTGTAAACCCTGCAAATGCTCTGTGAGGGTTCGCCACATGTGAAAGATGGTGTTGGGGAAACATCATTCCTTTTTTGAGAGGTGGGTAGCAAAGTTTCCCTGAGGATATTTGAAAGCAACGCCTTCAAGAGATCATTGGTTTTGGTATCCATCTCACAACACCAAGAGTGCTTTCATAAAATAGGAGAGATGCTCAGCATCTTATGAAAATAAGGCATTTTAAACTCAAAAAAGAGTATCAATATTTCCCCCGGCAGTAAAAGATGCTGCTGAACTGTTGGGATCCTTAACTGGTCAGAGTGACCCCAAGATGTGTTAGAAAGTCTCTTTTCCCAGCCTGGCGCTTGAAGGAGGAGTCAAGGCTCTTAATTTCTTGGTCTCAAGGCTGTTTTTTGTTTCTTATCTATAAAATTCTTTCTCCTGTCTTGCTGAGGTCCACTCAGCAAGACAGTCAGAGGCACTGTGCCTGTCCCCAGGGCAGTGTTATGTCCTTATACTAAAAACTACATGTACAATATTTACAATTGTTTTCCAATACCTGTCACCTATGTTAGACAGTGATCTTCTACTCTAAACCAATCCAAAAGTGCCAGCACCACAGCAGAAAATGGAGGCCAAGAAGAAGAAGAAGAAAGGCTGGAAATACCCAGATTCCTCCATCTTGCCTCATGAACCCCCATTCCGGAAACCCCAAAATCTACTTTTCCACCCCGTGATAACTTCATTATTATTCTACCTAAACTGTTGTGGCTTGCTAATCTTCATCTAAGGTTGGTAATTTGCTCTATGGGTCATAATCAAAACCACAGGTGTTTTGGGCTCTTTGCCAGGGCTCCTGATAGGGGTCTTGGCCATCCTGGACAGCCAGAGGGATGTTCTGTGTTCCCACACTGAATCTATAGACTGAAAACTCCACATAATAACTGAGAGGTCTGCAGAAGAGTGACACCAAAACGTGGCTCTGCCTGCACACAGGTGGCAGCAATGTTCACCCTGACTGTACCTAAAGAGGCAAAAGCAATGGATACCTCTGCTCTAGCCCCTAGGAACTTTGGGGTGATGCAGGGAGGTGCCCTCTGGAGACACAGGTGGGGAGAGGTGTGGAGCAGTCCCAGTGGTACCCAGATGTCCCTGGCGAAGAGAAGGGACACTGCAAAAAGCACCAGCTGCTGTGACTGTGGCCTCCCACGATGGCCAAGGCCTCATGTCCAGGCTCCCGTGTTCCAGCACACCCCAGCAGACCCTGGGGCAGGTTTTGGGTGTGCAGATGTGACAGCAGATAGCTTTGGGCACATCTGCACCAGCCTGGGGACAGAGCGGTGGGTGACAGCAGGGTGGACATACCTTGCAGCCAGCCAATTCAAACGCTTCATTATCTGAGCCTTTGGCAAGACCTTTTAGGGCCTCCACTGCATTTTCCCTACCTAATCAAGCTGAAGGCAAGGCACAGACCTCCCTGCCAAGGCAGAGTACCCAGTGTCCCGGACAATGGCTCCTTCTGGGCAGCCCAGCCAGCTTTGCTAACAGGGACAGTCCCTTTTGGAGTGATGAATGCCACGTTATTGGCTGAGACTTGCTAGGCGCACACTGAATTCTCTCAACATGATCTCCTGACAGAGGAGAACAGAATACAAGAAGGCTTGTATTTTCCTGCTAAAGCATTTAGGAAGAGACACAAAGCCCTAAGAAAGTTCGCCTGCTGGTTCCTCGCCTGTGCAACCCACATTGAGCTCAGTGCTGACAGAATTTGCTGAGATGTTGGGAAATAATGTGTTTTTTGGAACACTAAAACTATCATTGCCTCTGATTAAAACAATCCAGCTCCCAGTTTGGTATAGCCATGATCACATACTGCTCTAAACATATATTCCAGCCTCTCTACTTACCTTCCCAGTTTCATATCTGAAACCCATGATTTCACAGAGGTCACTCGTGCACCTTGAGTGAAGTAATATAAAATTACCTCCAATGTGGGTCTGGAAATAGCGTTCCCCCCTACTCCTTCTCTTTGCATCTTTCGTGCAAGTTTGTGTTCACATGTGTGTGTGTGTGTTCTTGGGTTGACATCTATTAAAGACTGATCTCATTTGTGTCAAACATGCCACCTACAGGGAGCATCTTGGAGCAGTCAAGTTACAGGAGATAGATAAAAAAGAAGAAGAAGGTAATGAATATGGAGTGTAAATGCCTCAGCAAAGTAATGGAGACATGTACTAAGAGCAAGTGAAATTTGACCTTCTGGCTGAAAACCTGATAGCAAACCAATTGGAGAACTTTAGAAAATTGGATCAGCCTCAATGGGCACAGAGTAAACATTGGGAGTGCAATACAGTCTTATTAAACATAATGCACATTTAATGCATAATTTTATTGCAACCAATTTCATGGTACTGCCTTAAATGAGTCCGGGTCTACTTCGACTGTAGCAGTCCACTACCATTAGTGCCTCTTAAAAGAATTGCAAGGCCAGTAAACTATCACCAGTCTGATCTCTCCCTTAGCCCATACTTTCTGCTTCATAAACTCTCCCAGCTCCCACAGCTTGTAGTGAGATCTTGTCTTCGTTCAGTACGCAGCTTTTGAAACACTAAACTGTTTTGGCAAGTCTTCACAGATGGGAATGTTACAACATTTCCATTTTATGCTGGTGCAGTAAAGCAGTGAAGCTTTGCAGCTATAGATCAGTCAGTTGAATCCCAGCCTTACAACAGGGGTTCCTGGAGCCTGTGCAATCAGACTGGTGCTGAAGATTTCTCAAGCACAGCAGGCAAAATCCTATTTTTCTAAGTGACAGCAGTAGTGTTTGCCCTCTGATAGGAACAAGGAATAGGGAAAACAAATGATGCTGAGCTCTAAGAGAGCAGCCCCCCTCACAGACTGATAGGGGATGGCTGGATTAACACATAAGGAACTGCAAAGAAGCAACCAGAACTGTTTAATTTATACCCTCAGAGTACAAAACCCCACACTCTGAGTTTCCAGTCTCTTCTTGCTGAGCATTTCACAGCCTGTAGCACTGTTATCTGCACTTTGTAGAAACACCAGCAAGGGAGGAGATGTTTCAACACCATCCTGGGATTTTCCAGGTGTAAAGGACATCCTGTGCCTAGCTGAGCTTGGATTTTCACCACCCTGGAGCTGTGTTTGAGTCCAGAAACATGATCTGAGCCCATCCCTAGATGCTCAGACCAGCCCTTTGTGTTTTGTCACAGGGAGCTGCTAATAACATCTGCGGAGCAGGGCTGCTGGAGCTCCCTGCAGGGGTCCTGTTTGCCAGGCACCACACACATGTGTACACAAGAGATATCTCCTGCCCTGACAAGCTTTAGGATTCCAGCTAGTAGCAAAAGGCAGCGTGGGGGTGACACACACAGAGGAGTGGAAAGAGGCCACCACCGTTGTCATCAAGTGGTGCAGTGCCATGAATCAAGCCTCCAGTGATAGAGAAAGAACACGCTGGCTGCTTTTGGTTCACATCCTGAGTTTTCAAGCCCTTCCTCCTGTGAGCACAACCAGCGAGGGCTCACTCACTTCAGCGTCTTTTGCCACACAGCAGCGGACCTGGAGGTTTTCTGAGAAAAAATTTTAAAAAAGCCTGAACATGGTGAAATTCCTCATTCATATTCTGGGCACAGTCACTGAGGAAAAACTAGAAAAAATGCTGTACTCCCTGATCTTCTGGAGTACACAGGAGAGTATGAGGTCAACCCCAAAAGTAGCATTCTTCTGTTGATAGACCACAAAAGTGTAACCTCTGCTGTCCTGTTCATTGGGACAGTGAAAGGGTCTGCAAGACAGGCCAGAACTGGACCTGAAGCTTTGCATTCCCACAGACTAGTCAGTCAGTGATTTTGTGAACTTCATGGCATTTGGTAGACAGAGAAAACATTTTTAAAAATCCCATCCATGTGTGGACCCTGAACTTCTCCAAGTGGCACAGCAAACCTGTGCAGGCAGTGGGTATACATATATATAATACCAATAAAAGGCTAAAAAAATAATATCCCTAAACATAGGTGATGGCTCCACACATTTATGGGATGATGAATTATTGAAAAGTACTCTCTAGATAATTCTTTTGTTGCCATGTACTCTGAAACAAATCATGAAGATATGTTTCTGATAGTGAGCATACTGGAAAAATGTTGGTGTTTAAAAAAAAGATTATACAAAAGTCTCATTAATCTTTAACTCTAAATAGCATTTAATTAGCAATCCAGCAGCATTTACAATGGTAACACATGAATAATTGTGGAGAGGGAAAAAAAAGAAAATAAAATACTTCAGCATCACCAGGACTTGTAGAATGGGAAGAAAAATAAGTAAAAACAACAGAAAACCCTTTTGATGCTGTCATATCAGGTTGTGGGATGGGAGTAGCCTGTAACCTCATGTCACACGTCCATGCACACATTATTTTCAGGAGAGGGATAGGCATGAGGTGGAAGGAGTAACTCTGGAGTGCCGCTGAAGGATATGCAAAAGGGAGATCCACCAAGAACAGGAGCAAAAAGGGAAGATTTCCTGTTCCTTCTTGAAGTCAGCCTAAATTTCAGTATGAAATTGCCCAGCTAGTCAATAGCTGTCCTATTCACAGGCTGCACATGGAAATGCATATTCCTTCCCACCTTTACATGCATTTTCCCAGAGAGAGACAGGCAGAGACAAGGCTCTGCCTTCTGCAATATTGGCAATAAGGATGCTCAAAAAGCTCTCCAAGGCTTCTCACAGGGAGAGAGGGTTCTCTGAAACACAAAGAGTGCTTCAGGCAAGTACCTCTGCCTTGGAGCTGTGGCTACTCACCCACAAGTGAGGCTTGCTCAGGCACCTGCCAAGCCAGAAATGCCTACAACTCTTTAAGGGTGCCAGGGGAAACACAGTGCCCACGTCTGAATAAACGTGTCTGTCTGTGTAGAAGGCCTGGTGGAAAACTGGGACTTCACATCTGCTAAGAAATGCTGGCAGGTTTGACATCACCCATCTCCAGCTGAAATGGAAGATGGAAATTGCTTGGGAGAGGCAGTCCCGTTGAATAAAGGGTTCCAGAAGTATCAAACTGACCTCGCTGCAGACAACGTTAGCCAGTTGTAGTCATCTGTTTAAATAGACAAGCCAGGTGCAGTTGGAAAAAAGCAGAAAATATTTCCACTGTTAGAACTTTCCTTTATGTTTGAAATACTTCAAAGCTAAGAACATATTCTCTGAGCCAAATCAGATATGCATTTGTTAGGCCATCTCTGACAGAAGAGTTAATTGGAAACTATAAACTTTCTTTTGCTCGTGTCCTGAGACTAGCAAAGCCTCAACAAAGCTCACCCTCCTTATGGAAATGCATCCTTTTGGTCTTACATGTTTGACCACCACAGAACTGGCTATTATTTTTCAAAAAATTTAATTACACCTTTCAACCTGGTCACAGCAACATCTTCCAAATTGAAAACAATATTAGTGCAAAGCCATCAACAGAGATTGAAAGTGCTTTTTTAAATAAAGGTTTAAATTATTACATCAGCATTTTATTGATAGGCAGGGATGTTAATAATCCATTGCCTTTAGCTATGGGTGGCTATATCAGCCTCTACTGGTGTGTTTCATACTTGTAATTTACTGCATTTGTTGTTATTCCTGCTACAGCTGCACCTGGACATAAATGTCTCCATTGGCCCAAAAAACAAAACAAACAAACTAACTAACTAACTAACTAACTAACTAACTACTCGAAAATACTTTAAAAAATAAAAAGAAGAAAAATATTTAAAAGGTTTTTGTAGTTTTACATCCTGTAACAAGGAATCACCACAGCTTGCTTCATCCCAAAAACACAAATCAAGAGAAATGAGTGTGGTGAAACGCTAGCACAGCAAACAGTGAAATGGCTAAATTCTCTGTGAAGCTTGTGAAGCTTGCTGCCATGGGATGCTGCAGAGGGAGGTGTCTTTCCAAGGAGGAGCTGCTTTCCATCTTTTCTCAGGACAGAAGAGCGTGGTGAGGGTGACTGCACCCAGGGTCTCAGCCAGGGGCCAGGTCTCTTTTCTTTCCACCTTGTGGTTTCCCATGTGCAGGCAGTGATAATTCAGCATCATGAAAAAACATAAATTGTCAGATAGGCAATGCTGAGATGAAAGGAACATTATCTTTTACAGCTGGCCAAGACTCTGAACTTTTATGGCTTTCTACGAGAAGTAACCAGAAATGACAGAACTATTCTTGCACTTTTCTAATTTCTATTCCAATTTACTATAAGCCTGATGTGATAAGACCAAAAATGTGTTTTAGCTGTGGGCAGGTTTTAAGACCACATTGTTCTAAACCCCTGAAAATCAGGATTCTTGATAGAAACTGTGATAAACCCCAAAGTCTGACTGTATTAGTAGGAGAAGCTATCATATAGAAAGTTTAATAAAGATTTAAAATATTCCTTCTGTGTCCTAAAGCCATTATTCACTGCTAAAGGACTGTAAATCTTGAAAAGTCTTGGAAGGCTTTAATTTGAAATATATATATATATAAATATATATATATAAAATATATAGTTCCAAACCAATCAAGAAATTTAATACCAGAAAAGTTCTTTGTCTTTAGCCTGTCCCTTGCTTTAAAATATGAAACTCACTTAAATAAGAAAGGTGGATATTTAAACACATCTGCCATACTGCAACAGTACATCAAAGTCCTCCATGTGAAGCTAAATAGAGGGGCTGTCCATTAGAGAAGATATGGTCCAGCAACTCAATAAATAGATGCAGGAGGAGGAAGGTCTGCTCCTAGTCTCACAGCTAACTCATGTACTGTGCCAGCAAATTAATTTTCCTCTTTTAAAGTCAATTTCGTTCCTTTCACTCCACTGTGTTCTCCTTTGGGCAAGGCAATGTCTCTGGGCTGAGGTGTGCAGGGAGAGATTTCCCAGCTCCCTGAAACTGCTGGAGCAGAAATGGGATGTCTCTGCACTCATCTGCATCAGCCACTTTGACGCTGCTCTGGCTTTGTGCATTTCCTTCTCCTGCTCTCCTTGAGAGCACTGAAGCAAGCTGGTGATGGCTTGGATTCCAGGTATGTTCACATCTGGCTTGGAGAAATTCCTAATAGAAAGGAAAAAAAAATTAAAACCCTGGTGATTGTGATTTCCAGGTTCATAGTTAATTTGAGAGATCTCAAATGTAGGGATTGCCCCTGCTTGGGAAGAAGCCCCACACTGAGTTTGTGAGTCCTGTGGTGTTTTCCAAGCACAAGAAAGGGGAGAATTTCAACCTGGGGGGAAAACTGTGCTGATGGATTGCCACAAACACGTGTAAAAATAGCCCAGGCACAAAGAAAACCAGGAGATACTGGCAGCCACTGCTGGGGAGAAGAAGTGTCCAAGTCCTCAGACTGTTTTCCTCCCTTGGCACAGGGGCTGTGGTGACAGCCTGGCCTGGTGCTCCTCACACTGGAATGCACAAGCAGCGTGTGGGCAAGGGAAAATGACCTCCAGCAAGGATGACACCCCTCTGCCTCCAAGGAGACAGCTATGATTCCCACCCCAAGAGGATTTGGCCCACTCTACCCAGCTCAGAGAGGGGAAACCAAAACACACATCCCTTGGATGGCTGGAGCTCAAGCTACCATTTGCCTGTCTGGAGCAGGATAATTTGTCAGACACCAGCTGCTGCACGCTCTGTCCTCTTGGGCACACTTGTTATTGTGTTACAGCCTGCCTGAAGAATGTGGGATGTCGTGGAAAGGAAAAACGACTGCAACCTTGCTTGCTGAAATAATCTGAGGGTTTGTTTGGTTTGTTTTTTTCCCCCCTTGTGAGAGCCTCTGCCATGCTCGGTGTGTCTGTAAAGAGCCAGCCCGCCTTAAGGAAGGGAAAAGGGGGGTGGGGGAAAGAAAAAGGAGAGGGAGAAGAAGGAGAAGAAGAGGGAAAAGCCAGGCTGGCAATGCTGGGGAAGTGCTTTTGTGACCACACAAAGAGATTTAAGACCGGATGGAAGTGGTCCCCCCCGCTCGCTCGCTCCCTTGCCGCGTCTCCTCTGTCTCTGAAAGAGTTACTCAGGAGGATTTCAAGGGTAGGTTTCTAGAGCGACACCATGTCTAATTATGTACGAGACGGAATGAAAAGGTGTAGGCCTGTCTTTCCAGCTCAGAAAAAAAAAAATGTGGTGTCCTGCGAATAAGAAATGAACAGACTGACCTTTTCAGAGCTGCTGAAAGAGAAAACCAGATGTATTCCTCAAGAGTCACTATGACTGAAGGGTGATAAAGGCTTGCATTGTGCACTTGAATAAAAGGAAAGCTAACCAGAAAACAGCAGCTGATAATAGTCAGGCCAGGCTGTGCTATTGTCCAAGGCACAAATGTTCAGCATTGGCCTAGACCACACTGCTGGTATATACAGCACAGACTTGGGGGAGAAATGAAAAAGAGAAGGGGGAGGCAGCTTTTTTTTTCATTTTTGCTACCTACCAGAGATTGTGTGAAACTGTTAGCAGTTACAAGGCCACAGAGGAAGAAAATTATCTGGGATCCTTTCCCCACCACACACAAGCACAAACATACACACACTCCATTTCTAGCATTATGTTCCTGTAAGATCTGAATCTAACCATCTGCCAAATGAATAGACAAAACCCAGCTTGTCTTCCAGGGTTCAGATGTAAGGGGGTGGATAAAGAGGAAGCATCACGCTGGTGGAAGAGGCTGGAGCTTCTTGCAAAACAGGGGTCTCCAGAGCTCAGGTCAACCAGCCAGAAAGAACAACAACTTTAATTAAGGGCCTGAGGCTGAATGGGGAGCACTGGGTAGGTCTGATCATCCCCCACACCAGGCGGGTCTCTGGCACCACCATAAAATCCAGAGAAAAGGCAATGGTTGGGGGGTAGAAGTGGGGGTGGAAAGGAGTGATCTGTGAGGGACAAAAAAAAAAATAAAAAGAAAAGAGAAAGAGAAAGAGAAAAACAGAGAGCAAACCCCAAGCCCCATCCCTCCACTTCTCTCAGACTTGGGGAAAAAAAACTACCTTGACCATGGGCAGGAGTCACTTGCTTCAAGCCCTGCTGCCATGACCTCTCTGGATTATTCAGCGTCACACACCTGCCAAAGGCTCTCTCAGACACTTTTGAATGTCATGCCACTCTTTGAGAACCAAGGCTGGGTCTGAGTGAGCAGATCTTGCCCATTGGAGATTGTTATTTTTAGAGTGGGCACGATAAGCTTCTGCCAGGCACCATCCACAGCCAACTATGTCCATGCAGAGGTGTAAATCAACCCCAGTGCTCGCTAGAAGATCTTGTCTTTTCTTATTTAAGTATGCTCTCTGAAACAACACATTTGGGGGCTGTAATCTGAGATTTGGTGGGAGAGGGCTGCCCTCCCAGAAACAACAGACATGCAAAGGGTCTTTTGCGGTTTTCTTTTTCTTTTTTTTTTTTTTTTTTTTTTTTTGCACAGTGTTGGTTTTGTCCTTTACAAAATTAGTTCAAGGAGATTTATTGCTGGCAACAGGCACCGAGGAGGACTGGCCTGGTGCTTTCCTGCAGAAGATGAGACAGGGTGTTCTCAAGCTCAAAGTGCCGCAGCTTGGCCATCAGGAGATGAGGTGGAGTTTGCATCCTGGCTACTGCAGAGTTGACCTTGGGATGCATCCCTTCACCTCTCCCTGCCTGTCCCCCCCTGGTTTCAGGACAGAGCTCCTGTAGGGAAGTCCTCCAGAGCTGGAGCTGGCTGTCACAGTGCACAGCACAGCTCCCAGCACAGCAAAAACGCATTATTTCAACAGGATGGAGCAGCTGTTTGTATAAGGAATTAATTATACCCATTGCTACCAGATATGAGTCCTCCACACATCAGTGAGGCAAAGAAACGTGGCCTTAAAGGAAAAGCATCTGGGAGAGGACACAGGTATGTGCCAGCTGCAAAGCCAGACAGGAGTGGGGCTCTGTTTCCTTCCACTCTGCCTTCCCGTGCGTTTCAGCCAAAACTTGGGAAAATAACCCCAGGGAGCAGGCTATTTTCAGGCTTCTGGGCCGTGACTTTTCTGCTGTGATTACCCTGGAGGCATCTAATTAGTAGCAGTAGGGCTGCCTTTTCTTTCTGATCTCTGCAAGGAACCGTACTGAGAAGCTACCAACTCATCTCACGCTGTACCCACAAGACCTGTACAAGCTCCCTAGACAGTTAGCTTTATTTCTCCCGTGTCAACAAAAGTAGGAGAGATCTGGGGGGTGGAGTAGATGGACAGGAGGAGAGAGAAAGTGATTCACAGGGAAATAATGTATTCCTGCCATACATTCAGAGAATTAAATAGCACATGCACACGCACACACGCACACACTCATGAGGCTGAGGAAGCAGTCTGAATAACTTTCAAAAGGCTTGCTGCATCTTGCTCCATGAGTGGGTAATGCTTGGCTATTTCTAAGAGACAGACATTAAAATCTGCAGCACAGTCATTTAGAATTTCAAAGGATTCTTCATCAGGGGGTGGAATACAAAAGACACCAGAGTTATTCACATAATACAAGCAAGGTTGGGGAAACAGCAGCATGCCATTAGGTAAGACTGAGCAGAAAACCTTTCTGGAGAAGCCTAAGATCTATTCATTCAAAGTAAAGAAGTGACCCTAAAAATTCCTCATATCATTTATCCGTGTAGATATATGTAAAATATATGTGTGTACATATTTAGAAATATTTTTGTGCAGCTATGTTTTATACACCACTTGGAGAAGAGCTTGAGAGAGGATCTGAAATGTGTACTGTGGTGCAGACAAGAAAAGGAGGGGAAAAAATATATATTCAAAATACATCACACATCATCCACGCATCTACACAAACATGCTCACATTTCTTTCACCGTGAGCTTTGGGTGTCAATCAGCAGAGAACAAACAGCAAAATGAAAACCAGGAGCTCCTTCTGTTGAGGTTTTATGATAGCGTCCTCCAACATTTCTCTGCTTTTGTTTTCAATGTGCTAAACTAACTGCATGGCTGGAGCGGGGAGGAATGCAGAGCTCACACATGTAAAGCATTGTGTCCTCTGACATACTATTACACAGAAGGCTCACAGTTCCCCCCTCTCCCTCCCCTTCCTGGTGTTGATGAATTACATGAGATGAATATCACAGATCTAGGGTTTTTTAAAACCGTGAGCTTAGGCAGCAACAACGACTGCAAAGCAGACACCGTTGTCTGAACCTCTATTGTTTCTATTTCGGGAGCACATTGAGTGATTAGTTTGGGTAACAGTAACATCACATTACCTTCTACAGGCTGGAAATGTCTTTTAAAACTGAGGCAACGCTGAAGCCATGTGATACAATACTGTAGACAGAGCCAAGTGGAATACATCAAAGAGTGCCTTGATGCAGATGTTTCATGCAGAAGAAAATTAGGTCAGAGACCACTTCAATTTCAGCTTCTGCCAGGCTTGTTTGAGAGCTTCCAGTGAATTCCTAATGAATAGCTTCTAGGGCACTTTTCTCTCATTCAGTCACAAACTGCCACAGCCAGATGAGCTTTCCATGTGGAATTTTTTCTCATTATTTAAAATACTAATACTTTGTGTTCACGGATTCCAGAATCTTCCTTGCAACAATAGCAACAACTCCCCCTCCTTCATCACCCCCCTGCCCACAATAAAATATGAGGGAAAAGAAAAAGGTGAGAAGAATAACCAATTGATACACAATGTCTGCTACAGGGAGAGGGTAGGGGGGTGGGCAAAAAAAAAAAAAAAAAGTAAGCAAAAAAAGCAGCCTTTTACCAATTTTACATTGTAAATAAATACTTGGTGAGGATCCTTCACAAATGGATGATTTTTTTTGCATCTAGAATTTTTTTTTTAATTTTTTTTTTTTTTGGCAATGGCAAGGAGCGAGATGCTTTGAAGATGTTTTTGCAGCCTGTGCACATCTCAGCTGGCACTGCCTGCTGCAGCCACTGGCCCATTGCACCTCTGAAGGGGGAGCAGGGGCTGCCTTGGCTGCTCACAGGGAGCCTGCACAAAGCCTTCTCAACTTCTGCTGAGCCCCAGAGCCCACCCACCTCTCTGCTGAGCTCATCCCCCTCTCCTGAGCAGCTCTGAGGGCCTCTTGTGAATGTCTCAACCCAAAAAAAAAAAAAAAAAAAAAGAAGCAAATGTGTTCACTAAGCAGCTGAGATCCAGCTCTTCTTTAAAGCTGACCATAAGCTGAGCAGAGCATTTTGTGGTCCCATATATGTGCTGTCCCAACAGGGACAGCAAGGTTTGGGCACTTGGAAATATAAACAATGGCATAGAACCTTCCTCAGTGGGAAGAGCTCTCCAAAACTTGTTATTTGGGGTTTTTTCAGGATGATTCACCTTCACAGTGGAATACAAAAGTAGTTCAGTAAACTGTGAGCTGGAGTCCAAGAGTCCAATCCAGGTCCAAGCCCTGCCAAATGTGACTTTTTGAGTCTCACATGTCATTCAATCCATGCTTTGACTGACATTATTTTTGCCTTCCTATGGTGGTCAGGGGGCCAAATGCGAAGCTGGATTGAAACCTGTAAGCATAAGGTTTATCTAAGGGCCATATCGATAGGGTAAGCACATAAATCAGATTGCTGAGGTAAGAAAAACCTTCTCACTCTTTGCCACCCAGGCACGCAGGGAGCAAGGGCTTCTCAAAACAGAGAGTTCCCCTCTGACACAGGACCAGGACCATCCATGAACAGTTTCACCTTGCAGTCCTGAGTGTCCTGTGCTCCACCCAGAGGGTGCACAGGATCATTTTGAGAGCAGTGACTCAGGCTGCCAAAGGAGACGATCCAGAAGCTGACATCAGCCCCAACACGTCCAGCTGTTGTTGTTCACTGGGTTGCAGGCTCCTGACAGAATAGTGTAAACTCCCTTGTGCTCCCAGGGGCTTAGGTGGAACGAAAGCATAATGTGAATTTGCAGCAGAGTTCTGTTCTTCATCTCTGTTTTCCTGTGCAGAACTCAAAGTCCTACAGAAGTTCACAAATGTTCTTTTGTCTGAGCAGAACAACGGAGGTCTTTACCCACCAAAGCCATCATTTCAGAGATGACTTGATGTTGAGGATGCTTCCAAATTCACACCACCATATTAGAGCACTGGGACCTGGGTTTTTTTCAGCTGAATGACTCATGGCACAAACAGGACATTCTTGCTCATGTGCACATCCACCAGTGTGGACAGAGCTTGTCAGTTTTTTGTTCCAGCAGTCACACCCCAGCCCACTCCAGAAATCTCTTGATGAACCACTTACAAGGTCATAGCTAATCACACCTCTCCAGAGGAACCACCTGTCCACAAAATGTTCCACCTGGATGCTCCCCTGCTCTAGAGCACACCTGTGCTTCTCTTCCAAGATTTCCATATCTTCTGCTCCTGATGCTGAGATTTTTTTGGGGGACCCTTCTACAGTCAAATCCACTCAAGGGATTCTCAGACAGAGGAAATAGGAGCATGAGCATCTTCCCCTGGCTCCATAATTTGAATTCCTAGTCCCTCCTACAGCTGCATGATCTCTGTATATCTGGAATGTTTGCTCCCTTCTCCATTCTCCTCCCCTTCAATTCTTAGGGTCCACTGTGAAGACACAGTGGTTCATCTAAAAGCACTGAAATGCATTTCTCCTCTATCTCAGTTCTTTGCCCTTTTAGTTCAACACTTCTCCAAGGCCTAACAGATCTCATTTCTTTTTCTTAACCTCCAACTTTTCTTAAATCTCCCCCGTCCATTTAAACACCACCACACACAATCCTTGCAGAAGGGAAATTTTTGTAAAATATACTGGAATTCAATTAATCATACACACAATTGAGGCACTTTTACTCATTTGTAAGTGGCTGCTTATGCTCTTGGGATTTTGGGGTGGGAGACTATTTACAAAATTTAAACACACCAAAATAACCCACTCAGAGGAATTTAGTTTCTCACCATAAACAATAAAAGCTACCATATCCACCACCTGTTCCACACAGGGGACCAGAGAAGGTGATCTTTCTGGCAAAAGCAATGAAGCTTTTTTTTGTTTTGGTTTTTTTTTTTCCCCCTGATCACTAGGCATAGAGATGAAAGCCTCCTTTCACAGCAGAGCAGATGCAGCTTGGCAGCAACCATGAGCACTTCTCTTCACCCTGCAGCTTAAGATATGGCTCTCCTTACCCATACAGACACTCTGGGGATGCTGCTGCAAAGTGGGACTCTGCTGTGTTCTCTATTTGATCCATATCTGGCCATCAAATTTATATTTTGCGCAGTTAACTGGACAGCCTTATGCAGGAACAAAAAGTCCTGCTGTCCCATCAGCAGCTGCTTTTCTGTTCCTGGAGGAACTCAGTCTCTTCTCTGTACAAAGCGTCTGTTGTTTTGGGTTTTCCTGGCCACTGACCAGGATCCTGGGAACATCTCTTCCCTTTAATACAAAATAAATGGTCAGACAATCTCTCACTACAGGTCTGGATGGGTTAGGAGTAAGGGAAAGGGAGAAATTTTTTTTCCCTGTAGTGTTTTTTGTGCAGCAAGAGAATTAGAGCAGAAGTTACTGACAAAGCTGTGGTCCTACAGGCATCACTGAATGCCCTGGGGCTTGGCCCTCCATCACTCTGGGTGAAGCCCAGATATTTTTTTAACATCCACTGTTCAACAGGTTTTATTTTGATCCATCTAATTCCCAAACAATCCCCTCTTTGTCTGGAAGTTTACCTATTCCTGATTCTCAACACTAAAGCTCAGTTGATAAAGAACAATGCCTAACACACCAGTTATTCCTAGAAAGAAAGGGAGAATCTCAAAGGCAAGAGACACAACACCTGTCCCACCACCAGCATAAATGGCAAAAGTTGTGTTGAATGAACTAATTAATCTGCACAACCCATCAAATTAGGAGTGTTTTTAAATAGCCTCTTGACTGAGAATTGATGTCTCATTATTCTAAAGCATATCACAGTGAGAGCCCTAGCAATACCAAATAGAATAACCCTCCAAGTTGCAGAGGCTGCAGCAAGAGATTTCACAATGAAGCACTTTACATTTCAGACTTTTCAACAACTTCTGCTGTGAGAGTCTGAGGGGCTGGTGAATACAGCAGCTCACCAGGTTTACAAAGGCACGGGCACGCTGTGCAGGACTGGAATGTCCTGCCTCAAGTGGCTGCCACAAGGGCCCTGCAGCCAAATTCTTTCAGCCTCAGTGATGAAATGTGGCCAGCAGTGAGAGAGGAAAACGATGCCTCTGCGACCTGGCTCCATATCTGATTGTGGCTGTTCCGTGGTGTGAAACTGGCCTTTTCTGCCCCGTTTTCAGCAATGGGATGAACAGAGGTAACGTCAGCTCCCTTCCAAATGCAAATGCATAGAAAATTCAGAAGATCTACTCAGAAGGTCCTAGGCAAAACCTGCTGCAAAAAGCAAGGCAGCCATCACCAGAAGTGCACTTAGAGCTTGGCAATAACTAGCATTCTTTTTCTTATCTTTGCTTTTCATAATCATGCTTAGGTGCTTTGCTTTTTCTAAAAACTTACTTCCTCTGCTTTTCTGCACACACACACTCACCTTGGTTGCCTGCAGAATTTCATTCAGGATCAGATGTTTTAAGTTAGGGATAAGGTGGAATTTCTGCTTCAGAAAACTCAGATTTAATTACATACTAAAGCAGAACATTATCCCAAAATGCTTGATTGTAAAAAAAAAGTTGAATGAAAATATTTGGACTTCTCAGTTCTCAATTCTTTTTCTTTTTTTTTTCCTTTTTTGTCTTTGGAATGGCAGTGGGCTGGAGACAGGAGTCTGCTAACAATTTGAAACTGCAATTTGACAAATAAATGAACTTGCAAATGTTCCTGTAAATGTCTGAGTGGAGCTGATTTCAAGACCTGGTCATTAAATATTTGGAGATTTAAGGCACCACAAGCCACAAGGACTGACAGGACTACCTGTACCGCTGAGAAGAAATAGTAACAGCATGACCTCAAGACACACAGTAGACCCCAAAAAAACCTCTTTGCCACCCAAGGAAGCTGCTGAAATGTCCCAGTGGCTGTGGAGGTGCTTGCTGACCATCATATGTGTTGTTCTGGACCAGCAGGCTTCTCCCTGCCTCCTCCTGCCACATTTCCCACCACCTGGCAGATGCTGGCAGCTCTTTCAAGCAGCTTTCATGGCTCTTTTTCCAAATCATCAGGAGTGGCCTGAGGTTTCACATCTAGAAGGTTTCCCCCGTCACCCTCATTTTGGAAAGGCCCCCTGGGCATCAATCAGGTTGTCCCAGGAGCCTCAGTGGCTTGTGAAAATCATGGAAGAGCCTAATCAGAGCAGGGCTGAGGTGAGGCACTTATCAAACCTAGGGACTAATTGTTTTTATGTCCCTGGTGGAGCATGCTAAAGGAACTCCCAGTGCTGTGCGATACCGACCCTAAGGAGAGCTAATACAACCCCGATTAAGGTCTGAACAAGGCTGTTGCCTGGCTTTGCCTCTAAATCCTTCCTTCACCTTAGTGTTTGTGGTTTGAATCTGGACAGAGGCCACTCTTCTGTGCCTTTTTGCCCCTGTCCAATAGGTTCTGTTTTCATTATTTTCTCCAGAATTTTGGAGAAATATTATTTTTATTTTCTCCTTTATTTTTTTAAAAATAAAATATTTAGAAATAATTTTTTATTTTCTCCATTATTTTCTCCAATATTTCACTATTTTCTCCAAGGGCTGCAGCCCTTGGGGTGCTTGGATAAGCCCAGGCCCAGACATAGTTCATGCAGACACAGCTGAAGGGCCATTTAGCATTTTGGCAGTGAGTAAACTCCCAAGAGCGTCAGAAAACTCTGAGTAAAAGACATATTCATTATTGGGTGGGAAACAGTGATCAAGAAAAATAGTAATGTGTGCTTTACCTGGATATACGGACATATGTATATGGATGTATATATACCTGGGATGTACCTGGGATGGAGCACATTCCTCTGGATATATGGACAGACTGGGAATGCTAGACTGGACAGCATGATACGGAAAGGGACCTGGTTGACAGAAGGTTGGACATGATCCAGCAGTGCCCTGGAGCCAGCAGGGACATCCCTGTCCTGGGGACACCAGGCCCAGCATGGCCGGCCAGGCCAGGCAGGGATTGTCCTGCTCTGCGCTGGGCCGAGGAGGCCTCATTTGGAATACTGGTACAGTTCTGGCATCACAGGGTTAAAGAGGCATTAAACTGTCAGAGAGTGTGCAGAGGAGCCATGGGGATGGTGCAGGGCCTTGAGGGGAAGCTCCATGAGGAGCAGCTGAGGGCACTGGGTCTGTTGAGATGGAGGAGAGTGAGGGGAGGCCTCAGTGCAGCTCTGCAGCTTCCTCATGAGGGGAACAGGAGGGGCAGGCACTGATCTGTGCTCTGTGGTGACCAGGGAATGGCCTGAAGCTGTGTCAGTGGTGTTAGATGGATATTAGGAAAAAGTTTTTCACCCAGAGATTGGTTGGGCACTGGAATGGGCTTCCCAGGGATGTGGTCACAGCATCAAGCCTGTCTTGAGTACAAGAAGCTTTTTGTACCCAAAAGACAATACTCTCAGGAACATGACGTGATTTTTGGGCTTGTCCTGTGCAGGGACAGCAGCCAGACTTGATGGTCCTTGTGGGCCCCTTCCAACTCAAGCCGTTCTATTCTGTGATTCTAAGATTTTTCATTCATATGTAATTCTGTCCTGTTCACTGGCATTTTTTTTTTATCAAGAAGAAACTATCAAGTTCATTGCCACTGAGTTCCTTCACAACTGAGAAGAATAAGAGTAAAATGGAAGCAGGAGAGAATTCTGGCATCTCCCAAAGATGAAAGGTAGAAAGGTGCTTACCGTCACAAACTATCTGATGTCATAATTTTGAGGCAAATTTTTGGAGTTCCAGAGAGGAACCAGACCTTTTTTCCTTACTGCTGAAGTGATTTCTTGGTCACTAACTACAGAGGAAACCCAGATCTCAGGCTAAAATCAGAAAGACCAGCAAGAGGGACCAAACCCACATTTTCAGAGGCTAATGAGCTTCCTACAAGAGTGCAGCACTTCTTCCACAGCAAGCACCTTCATACCCTGATGGATTCCCTTCTGTAATTATTGATTGCCCCCTTTTATCTCTACAGACCCCTCACAGAGTGAAGTTGAAAAATTCTACTCATAGTACATGTGCAAGCCACAAAGGATGCCAGCAATTTCATCACACTGTTGCTGCCAAATACCCAAGGTCTAGCTATAGTACAGATACACTTTTAAAAAATCCCAAATCAGCTATTCCAAAGGTAGGACACATTCCCTCCAAGCTCTAACTTGTTGCTAGGTACTGCAAGTTGGCTTCCTGCCTTCCTCTTAAGCCATCTACTATCAAAACATGTCAGAATGGAGGAATATCAATTGTTGTCTGGTAAAAAGAAGATTTTTTTCTTTCCTTAACCTTTCCTGTAGGTCATCTCCTCTCCATCAGTTCCTCACTGTGCTGCTATCAAACAATGCTGGATGACACTTCATAAGGGGAGGGATCCAAAATGGAAAAGTGGAGCTTAATCACTTCTGAAGAAACCTGTAAAACTAAAAGAGGCACCCCAGAAATCCCTGCCTGCCTTGTTTTGGAGCAGGCATAACCTGCTGCACACGTGCCTGGTGTTGTTCCTTCAAATACATGTGAAAACAGCAGCAGCTGAAGTGTATCACAACAATTATCATTACTAATTTATGATCACACTCCTGAGAGCACAGAGACACCAAAGCAATGGTCTATGCACGTGACACAAGGCTAGCCAGGGCATCAGTGCTTCCCCCATGGCACTGGGTCACTGAGAAACAGGGAATCACTGCCCTGGAAATTCAGGAACATTCTCACTGGAACTGAGAGAGCAGTTGAATGAAAGAAGAGATGCAAATTTAGCAATGACTTTTTTTCCTAGGCATATGGTATTTGATGTACATTAATCCTTGTTTCCAAGTACTAGCAGGTACTTTGGAGGTAGTTCTATCAGTGTCCTTATTATTTCGAGGAAAACTACCTTTTCTTTTTGATGTTTACTTGAAGAAGATGCCAGATAGGACCAAGTAATACTAAGTGGATGCTTCCAATTGGCTTCAGAAGTCTATAAATAATCAGATCCTTCTGACTGTTGAAAATAGCTCAGTCATTATTGATAATTCAAGCCTTACAAAAATGAACAATGGGACCTGCGGGCAGTAATAGCAAGGACTGACCCGAAGAAAACTAAGTGGCAGAAACTGATAAAAAGTAACATTACATTCTAGATGATGCTTTATGTCATCTGATTCAACTCCAGGCTCCATTTGTGAGCCAGATTTTATTCTGTAGGAGGTAAATTGGTTGAGGGGGCTGGGAAGAAAAGGGAGAGATCAACAGGTTGAGCTCTAGCAGTTTCTGTGAGAACTTCTGCAGAGGTACAGGGAGGTGTAGCAGGACTGGGAAGAGACTGATGGTGTGGTAAAGTGATGCAAATGTCTGCCAAAGACACAATGCAGCTACAAACACAGACAGTTTAAGCTCCAGCTATGTCTCCCATATGGACCAGAGACCACACACAGCTGAGATTTTCCCAATGCCCACAGAGAAAGAGGGTGGATAAGATATTGCAAGTAAAGGGTTTGGTACAAACACCAAATTCTAGTTTCATGAGTACCCTTTTGAACTTCTACAAGCTGCTCAAAGGGTTTTAAAAATATATTTACCTGCTAGTTTTTATTATAATATATCTCATTTGATTTGTCCCTTGAAGTATGAACCTTCTTTAACTGAGAGTTTCAGACCAATTCATGCAGGAAATCTGGCTTTCAGCTAAGTTTGAAAGGGGCCAGTCTGTCCCTACCAGACTCTGCCTTGGTAGAGAAAAAATGACAAAGAATTTGGTCAGCCTCCCTGACTACCTGTGTGGATTGACCCTGATAATGTGGAGACAAAATGCCTGTTCACTTTGTGGATTGGCACAGAGTGGTAGTCTCAGTCTCAAAGCACCTCATGAATCCAGTTCAACAAAGGAGCCCTGGCACTGAAACAAGTCCAGCAAAATTCAGTAGCTTCAGGGTGCAGTCATGATCAGTGACTGAACAAAGCACAAAATATTTTCCGTATTCTTTGATGACATTGCACCTGGAGGAGACTGTAGAAGAAAAAGGTGTCAAAGGCAGCCTGGAGAATCCTTGACCCACATGGCTGAAGAAGGTTTTCAAGTCCCACAGCCCAAGGGACTGATATGACCACAGTGATGTTTGGCTGTTTTTGTCTCCACAGGTGAAATTGCTGTGCTGGCATTTGCAGCTGAATCAGCTCAGGAATGTTCTCAGCAGGAATCTCTAGCGAGGAATCTCAGTTTTTGTGCCTCTGGTCCCACATGAACACCCTTTAGGCCACGGTCATGCCTTGAACAGCAAAACCGTTTGCTCATTTTAAGTGTTTAGGCTCTTCCTTGGCATCTTTGCAGCCTGGAAGTCAGAAGGGAGCTGAAGATCTTTCCTCTTGAAAAAACCAAGCTGACTTGCCAACTCCCACACCTCACTGCCAGAAGAGATGAAAATACGAGGCCAGCCTGAGCTTCACCTTGGTGAGATCCCACAACAGAGAATGGTCAGAGGCCTCATTTCATGGGACATCTTAGAACATTGCCCTGTAACACAGGACAGCTTGCCTCTGCTCCACTCCAGCCTCTTTCTACTCTTTGAAAACAGTGGCTGCAGGGTGAAAAACACAGTTCACCCCAACCAGTGTGATCAAAGAAGCACCAGGGTGAAGATCCACAATGTGGTGCTGCAAAGACATTTGTCTGTAGGTCCAAATATAGTTTTATATCACTTCTGCTTTTTATAAGTGCCTTTGAAAGGGGAAATCATATATTTTTTTGTCATTAATTTGTTAATTTTTTTCAAAGGAGCTTCCCTAAATTTTTATTTCCCTTGATATATGTTCACTCCTCAACAAAGCTGGTTCTTTTCCTGATACAGCCATTATTCCTCTTACACCTCAGGCTAGTGAGAATCTCATTTACAGTTTCCCCGACTCTTCCCATGCAGTAATTGGTGGTATCATAAAGGGCTATTATATTGTTTGCTCTCACCTCTTTTTTCTCAGCCTCTTAGAGACACACCCTACACTATGCAGTCCCCTCTCAGAGGTAAGCCTACTTTTTCCACTGATTGCAGATCCTATTCTTGGCAATCTTTGTTTTTTAAACCACAGCCTCCACATGGATTATGCCCAGATTAACCACACTGATTGCTCTCTTCTCTGAAATCTTAAAATGTGTCTCGGAATATTTCCTGAATATTCACGTACAGTGCAGCCTCTCCCAAACCACCATTGACAATACCCTGCCTTTTCAGGCCATGACAAATATCCATCCTTTGATTCTACTCCTGCCTTACAAACCTACCAATTTCCTTATTGTTTCATAGCTTTCTTACCACCAGCCATAAGCATTTTTGCAGTGCTGTGGAGCTCATTCCTGACTTTCCTCTCTTTGTTTTTTGCTTTTTCCCTTCATTGCTTGAGTTTTCAAGTGATTCTTTGCAGTTGGACTTTTCCTTTTGGTGGATCTAAAGCTTCTGAAACTGTTTCACTTGTACCAAGCTAGTTATGGTTTGCAAAGCATGACTTCTCTTACACAGCCAGACATATCTGAATTCCCTGCACACATTTCAGTGCACCATGATGGTGAACAGTGCCCTTCTACAACACACACATGGAGGATAAATGCCCAATTCTTGTTATCTGTTAGGAGTTCAAAGTCCTGGGAAGAACAAACATCCCCTGCCAAAGAGATGGGAAGCACAGGCAAACCTGTGGAAAACAGACCATCCTACTAGGGAAGGAAGTGGAGAGCATGTTTTCCAGAGGGCAGCTAAACAGCATCCCTGTGCTGTAGTTGCAATGAAGTTCTTCAATCAGGCCTACAGTTAATGAAATTCCTGCAGGAGACCGTCAGAAGATTTAATTTCGCTGTTTACTAAATTATCAGCGCGACAGCGAATCCTGCGTGCCAGCACTTTGTGCCAAAGGAGGAAAACTGCCAATCCAGAGAATGGGATTCATCCAGGGGGAGGCCTCCTGCAACGTGCAGGGGTCAGCTGCCATTATAACCCACAGCTTGATGGAGCAAATGCATCCCTGGTGAAACACCTTTAGGTTGCACAAAATCATTGCTTTCCTCTCCAAACTGAGAGAATGAGTGAGGCTGGAGGTAATGTGCAGCCACAAATCAAGGGATGCTCTGTGGGCCAGCAGATCAGGCTGCAAGATCAGGAAATGCCACCATGCACAGGCGTGTAGCCCACGAGTTGTCTGCAGCACAAGGGGAATATGGAAAATTAAAATGTAGGCAGTAATGGGGAGACACGGAATAACTGCTCACGTTTAATGAGAGGCTGATAAAGCAGCATCCTTCTGGGAGGTGATAACAGCAGGGCTGGGATTCATGATAGAGGCAAATTTAATCTAAACATGCCTTGTGTTTTATTTTAATGTGTCCACCCAGCCTGATACTCCGGTAAAACACAAGAACATGGAGAAGCCATGCAAACACCATTCTCATTTGCTGTGCACCCACTGTTATCTACACCTTTGCAAAGTGAATGCAAAAACACCAGGGTGTCAGGATGGCAGAGTTTTCCACTTAATTTGTAAAGGCAGCTGGTGAAAGAACCAAAAGTAATGCAGGATGTATCGCTTAGACTACTGGGTTTTGTTCACCAGCTTGCTTTATCTCATATAAATATACACATGTCTTGCTTATTTTTATTCTACTGACTAACACTCTGGAAGACCAAATTGATTGTGGAGGTAAAGTCGAAATTCTGTTTAGTAGAGAACATATAATTGAGTATGTAAAGAAAAAATTTCATGCAAAATTGCATGTTTAAATTTCATTTGAATGTTTACCCCAAAGGTATGGTAACTGAAATACAGTTCTCTGGTTTTTTTAAAGGCTAGAAAAATTATTTGCATCCTTTTTCATTATTATTGCACTTTAAAAAAAAAAATTAGCTGTTGAAAAAAGAGACGTGTATCCCAGGAAAAACCCAAAGGAACTCAAAGTGATAAATAATCTTTATGTTACTGAAAAGTAATCTTTATTTTACTAGAACCTGCTATTTATGAGCAAAAATACAGAATATTGCTATCTATAGAAACAAAAAAAAAAAGGAGATCTGGAGTACAGGTCAGCATGTAGAACGCTCAGTTTTCTCCAGTCACCTGTCTCCATGCTATTTTTAGCAAATACACCTTTGGGGGCCAGTAGCAGTTAACACAGACAGAGATGATCCAGGAGCTCAGCAAAGGGCAGGGCAGCACAGACGAGAAGTGGGCAGGGACTTTGTGGAGAGCTGACAAGCTCTGAAGGATGGGAATGTTGTGCTGCATCCCCAGGCTTCTGCTGCTCTGCTTTAGGAAGCTCGTGTTGGTTTTTATAGAGCACCGTGAGGCAAGGCAGGCTCTCCCATATGGGCTCCAAATGTTTTGTGTCAGCCCTGAGAGCACGCTGCTCAGTTATGATCTCAAATTAGTGATGATAATACCCAATCAGAGATGACGCAGTTCAGGCTTCCGAGGGGTGGAGGGGTTGACACAGGGCTTCAGCACGGGCAGGAGCATCAGTGGGGAGAACGGGATCTTCTCTGCTCCTTCCAGAGCAGGAAGGAAAAAAATTCCTTGTTTTCTGTTTGGTGTAGTGAGAGCTCTGCCACCTGCTTCAATATATTTTAACCGCTGAGCTTTTTGCAACGGGGTATTTTAATGTCAATCTGACACGTCCCCTATCCCAGAGGATGTCTATAAACATCCTTTCAAGGATTCTGTGTAGATAAGACATATGGAAATTTTCAGTGATAACAATATTTTAAAAAAATGAAAAAAAAGATAGACTGTCTTCAGAAAGGAGCTCACTACGGACATGCAGTTCGGTTTCATGGTTCAATTCCTCTGTGAGACTCTAGTACATATCAAGACTAAAATTTAACCTAATTACTTACTATTTACAGGTCTGCAGCTAATTGTTTTTTTCTCATTCTGTCTATTTTTCAAGGAAAAATGAAAAGTAGGGATAAAGTCACGTCAGGAGCACTGCTTTTAAATCCAATGTTTCCCAGCTTTCAGACAAAGATGCTACAATGTTTTTTAGTTATGGTTTTATTCCATATTTTTGCATTTCATTGATGTTTTTTCTCTATTTTGTCCAATCCCTATGTCTCATTTTCCACTATAAAATTAGTTCCCCAAAGGTATTAGGATAATGAAAGCAAAGAAATTATAAACAAAAAGTACTAAGCAAAATTGTGCTGAAACTGATAATCCAAAGGAAACTAGGTTTGGTTTAGGGGTAAAGGAAAGGAGACCTAGCCTTGCAGCTGTGTGTGGTATTCTAGATACTTAAAGTTTCTGGGAAATTAGTCTGTTTTGAAATCAAAATATAGTGAAATCATTATACAGCACAAATACCAATAAGGTATCATAGTACTTCATAGGAAATTAAATTGTGGAAGTCTCCTGTTCTGCTTTAGAAGGTCTAATTTCACCAGCATTCAAAGCTCCTTCAGGGGCTGGAATGCTGGACAGAATGTGTAGAGCCTGGAAAACCTAATATTTTGATTTCCAGTCTTAAATGTAAACTAATACAGTTGGGTTTTTTTGTTTGGTTGGTTTGGTTTTTGACTCATTATATAAACGATTTGGGGTATAAAGCATGAATAAATAGGTGACCTTTTTCTATGCTGGAGATGAACTTGCTATTGAGTTGCAGTAACATTTCTTAATGCCCACCTCCTCATCTTATTTAGATAACCTGGTGAAAGAAATACTAAAATTTCATGTCACAATTCTTCAGCTTCTTGAGCAAAGCTTGCAGTTACAGCTGTGCCTTCCATATCAAAGTGCTGTGCAGAAATCCTTAGAATGTTTTACCCTGTGTAGTTCAGCTAAACGATTTGTAGAAGTGAAGTGTTTGGAATGGAAAATTACTAATAATTAATCAATAAAAAAAACCAAAACAAAACAAAACCATGAAAACTAGGCTGAATTTTTTACCCATAGGACCAATTTTTGAGAGAGAACTGATTTTGGGACAGCTGAATGTAAGCAGTTACATATGAGAATGTGACTATCACTTTCAAAGATCAAATGAGCATAAATGAAAGGGGAGAAACACATTTTATATAGACACAGATGCAAGTCCTTTGATAAACAGGAATTGGAGAGGAAAAAACTTTCAAACAATGTGAAAGGGGTTAGAAGAGAAAATAGGGCTGGGAAGAATTCCTGAGAAGCTTTTTAATCCTCCTGCCTAACCTAAATCAGTGTTTTAATCATACCTAAATAAAATAACGTCCAATTTCCAGAAAATGTCCATTCAACTTCTTAAAATGTGGTTCTGGGTTGTCTCTCACTGGAAGTTAACACCTGGTCTGGTGGAAGGTGTCCCTTCCCCTGACAGGGAGGGCTGGAACCAGGTGATCCCTGTGGTCCCTTTCAAACCAAACCATTGCTATGATTCTATAAGGAATATGATCAAATCTGGGTCTGCCTGGATCCCTCAGCTCTGAAGAAAGACAGCATTATTTTAAACCTAACAAACCAGTTGGAGAGAAAGCTGCTCAAATGTCAGCTGACATGCCTCAGTATTGACAGGTTAGCTTAGACAGCAAGTTACTTGTGCTGAGCACTTTAAACACCCAGTGGGAAAAATTCAAATTCCACGGCTTAACTCTTGGAATCACAGTCTGCTAGGGAATTGTTTCAGCTGAAAAATGGTGCTTTTTTTTTTTCAGTCTTAGCAGGTGTCCACAGCATTACAGAGTATGATAATAGAGGCATAGACTCAGCAGGGACATGATCAGAAGCTAGGAGAGGTCAGAAAATGAACATAAGCAGAAAACATCGTGTTTAATCAAGAGAGAAAGTGCAACCCAAGGCAAAACAAAAAAAAAAAAAAGAAAACAAAAAAAAAAAAAAAGAAGGAGAAGGAGAAGAAGTAGTTGTGATACATTCTTTGATAACAACGAGTCAGGACAGCCAAGTGTAAGGAACTGCAAGACACATCTTTTGTTTAAAATAGAGAATGTTAGGAGCTTCATGGCAGGTCCTAGAAGAGGCAGGGTGGGAACTGACTGATGTCTGCTTTGCCACCTAAACCTTTCTGAGAAGCCCAGACATACTCAAGATGAAATTTACAACAATGAAAATTCCTCGCAGAGCTCGACCACACAAACCTCATGTTTTGTCATGTTCTCACAGTCAGATTACCAATCCAGCAAAATCACCTGGCAATCAGATGGGCTGATGAGCAGCACGCTGGGCCGTGCCATCTAAGACAGGAGGATGTCTTTCTGCATTCATAAAGCAGGGCTTCACTGTGCTAATAGACCTGAAAGAGACAATCCTCACTCTAATGAACTTTCAAGCTCAGCAGAAGCAAAAAAAAAACCATCCAAGAGTAAAATACAAATTATGCACATATGCCAGGGAAATTCCTTGCTGCTTTAATCACGGAAGTCGTGGTCTCCTTGAGTGAGGCATTTGTAAGGAAAAATGATCTTTAGTTCTCCATCTGAATATTTTGGAAGGACAGCTGAAGTGATGCAAAGAAGCCACCTACATCATAGAGCCTAGCTGGAGCAGACCACAATTAACTCAATACACAGAGATAACATGAGCTTCTAAAAGCTCTAAATCATGCAGTGAGTGGCAGGGCAGCTCCACAGTAAGTTAATTTGATACTGAAGAGCAAAGAACTTTTAACAGAGAAATTTTTTTCCAGAAGGAAAAATGCCTCAAGTACTCTAGAGCACCCTCCCAGGGTTCTCTAACAATGTTTTTTATATGCACATAAAAATCTATTATAATAAATAAATAAATAAATAAATAAAGTATATAATAATTAATATAATATAATATAATATAATATAATATAATATAATATAATACAATACAATACAATACAATATAATATAATATAATATAATATAATATAATATAATATGTGATATGTATTATATACAATAGAGTTTAGATTTATATCTAACATAACTTTAGATCTATAACTATCATGACAGTAGGTGTACTGGAAAATCCTTCAAACTAATTCTATGAACTTCATATTTGTCTGTAGAGCACCAAATTGTCTTCTGGTACTTAAAAAAAAGAGGGCTCAAACTCTCTGATCGGGTTTCTGGGACATCAGAGCAGGAGATTGCACTGGATGACCTTGTGAGATCCCTTCCAGCCTTTGATCCCAACGAGTCCAAACCCCTGTACAAGAGGAAGCAATCACTCACTGAGCAGCAGAACCACGAAGCAGATGCTCTCCGTGAGACCACCAGACACCAACAGACCTGCCAGGCTCTTCCCTGGTCCACTCAAGCCACTGCCAAGGGCAAGGAGCTCCAGATGAGCCTCTGGTCAGCCACAGATTCTCCTCTGACACTCAGAGTCTTGGCCTCATCTTTTAAAAGCTGGGCAGCTGGAGGTTCTCGACAGATGTGAGAGTTAGGTCAGGCAAATGCCCTTCCAGTGGGCACCATCCATGCTTGTAGGGACTCCTGAGCTCCTGAGAGGAGTCATTCTGGGAGGCAGAGCACCAAGTGACTCGCTCAAAGTCTGGCCAGCTTTAGCTCTCCTCCTTTGGGTTTGTTTCCTCATGAAAGGGTAAATCTTCTGTTAATTGCTTGCTGGTCCTCTCCCAGCACTGGAGATCAGCAGCACTGTAATTAAATAAACAAGTAAAAATCTGTGAGCACGAGTAGGAAAGGCCCTGTAGGTGCTCTGCTGACATCTTCAGTGTATGTCTCAACTAACTGCATCCATCTACAACCAAACAAAATTGACTCAGTAAATTATCTTTTAGCTACATTGACACCATTTGTCCTCATTCTGGTCACTTCAGTGCACACAGCTCAGCTGCTTTTGTATGTCCCTAATGCAATTCCTTGAGTCCCCAGGTTCCAGGGACATTTTCTCGTAGATACATTTCAATCCTTGGCACTGAGGGTATGCAGAAATTATTCATTGCTTTGGGGGCGTTCTTCTTTTTAGCCCGAGTTGTCTGTTTCCTGTTTTGTTTTGGGGACTTTTTTAACACCAAATCAGTGAATTCTCTCAAGTTTGGCCCAAAACTAGGATAAGGAAGAAGAATATGAGGCAAAAACTCAAGTTGTGTCATAAGAGCAGTTAAATTGACAACAGTAGCATCACAAGAAGGGGAAAGAAGGGTTCTGTTACTTGACACATTAGAAATCACATCAGTCTGCTCTGCCCATTCCTAACCTTGGAAGAATCAACAAACAAGCACCGTTTTAAAATAATACTGGACATACAGCATTAATTCTTAGCAGGAATATAAGAAATTGTGTTTTTCAGATGTTGTCACAGAGTTTCAGGCCCAGGTGTTTGAGACACAGCAAAGGTCCTGTATCTTCTGGCACCAGGTGCCAACACGCCAGCAAAACCTCCTGCAAAAATACAGCTCCACTGATGTGTAACACATTCAGCATGGTATGCCTCCCTCAAAGCTACAGCCTCAAATAACCATTACAGCCCCAGAAATGGTGGGAGCAACACTTAGGTGGGTGCAATGGTCCAGGTTTCTCTCATGTGAGTGTACAAGCTCATGGATATCATCCCCTGCACCACAGATAATTGTTCCTTCAGCCACAGTGATTAGCAGAGGAGACACAGTCCACTGGGTCCCACGGAAGCTCATGAGAATTTAATTTTTGCTCCACAGAAGGGAAATGCAGGTCGGTGATGAGCATTTTGGAATGGTCCCTCTTCTGCAAATGTCTCCAATCCTCTTCCCCCTCTGGAAGTGGCACGTAGCAAAATGCAGGGTTTCAAAAACTCTCAGAAGAAATTAAGTTTGTCTAGTAGCTGCTCCCAAGAATAGCAACACATATTTATATTGTTGCGACACCCAAAAAGTAGGTGTTAGACTGATAAAATGTGGAAGAAAAAAGAAATTTTCTCTTTTTTTTTTCTCCCCAAAAGCACTCACTGTTTTCATATGAGAAGAATGCATGACCTTTTAAATGACCCGTTCCACACGGATCCCAGCGAACAACCCAAATAAAGCTGGCGATTTAACACCGATGTAATTCCATTGAAAATCAGCAGAATTACATCAGCATGAGGTCAGAAAGGGGACATAGGCCCAGATTTCTGTAGACACTCACAGAATGTAGGAAGGGGTATAGAAATCAGATTGTATGGGCAGCTCTGACTTCAGTGGAGGAAATGTGTGCTCAAACCAGCCAAAGGGAGCATGCCAATGTGGTAACTATAGCAGGCATCTATTTAATTGTGTCTTATGCTTAAACCATTCCTTTTTCAATTAAAATCATCTAATTCATCAGTGTGAGGGAAACCAAGGAATCCTCGTACTTTGAACATGGAGAAATAAATTATAATTTGTTTGAAGGACTAGTGCCGTCTGGTTTGATTTCAGTAAAGATAAGAAAGCAAAAACAGAGACATGGATCCATGCAAGCTCTCACAATGAAGCACATGGCTTTTCTTTACTCAAACAACAGGACAGATGTATTAAACATACAGCATAGATTTAACAAACCATCATTTGTGCTCTTTGTGAAGGTTCTAAAAGGGATTTGGAAATTCATCTTGCCCTAGAATCCATGCTTTACCTGCAAAACTTAAAGCAACTTCTGAATTACCTTTGATGGATTTTGCTGCATCAGGTTCCAAAGGAGACTCTTCCCATATCAGACCATCAGAGTTCCCTATCAGTCTGTGGACTACTTACTTTTGGGTGATTGTTTAGTGAATCTACCATTTCCTTCAAATGAAGGGAAGTCTACATTCTCTTAAGTCACAAAAATGTAATTTAGAGAGCAATGATGGATGAATCCATGGTTTTGACACTGTAGCAGGCCACAGGGATTTGGTTCTACTGCTGGCTCTGCTGCTTTTTTTTCTTGTGAAATGACCAGAAAATATCTGTGTAAACTTTTCACAAATACAGATTTTTAAAAGTGAGGAGACACCACACTTTCTGCATTTGGCCTACATTTCCCCAGTGAAACTGTGGTTTGAAAGAGATGGAAAATTCTGATCATGGTAAGAGTTGGTCTGTTTGATGATGAATTAGTCTCACTATTAAAACCAATGCGCTTCATTCTTTGCTGTCAGGGAAAAATTGCAATTTTATCCCAGAGAAAGGGTACAGAGAACACCCCAAAAAAACCCAAAACAAAACAAAACCCAAAAATAAAAACAAACAAACAAACAAACAAAAAAAAGCCACAATAATTCAAGAAGAGAATCATCAGCAAATGCAACAGGTGGGTGATATCCCAGGAGTGACAAGCTGACAGAAAAAAGGGAGACCAGACAATACTAACAACACAAGCGCTCCTTGCTCCAAAATTGAGGAGGAAGAGAAAATGCAGGAGAGACAAATCTGTTTGCACCACAACTGCTGCATTTTTATGAAGAACATGGGAAAAAGTCATGAAGGAGGTAAAAACTAGGTCTAATTGCAAAGACAAACACAAAAGAACATTGTGAAGACACAGGACCAAAAAATATCAAACAGAAAAGGGTGATGCCAATAGGAAAGAAGAATAACTAAAATGACACATTTCCTCTATACAGAAAAGGCCCTAACAAAAACCTTACAAAACTCCAAAAAGGGAAGTCTTGGTCTGCTAGTCAATGGGGAGAGAAAAATATTGTCAGGTGGCACTACTCAATGTCTTTTTGCCTCACTCTTCTGTAAAGAGGTCCTCTGCAACCAGGTGGCAAATCCAGGGAATCAACATGAAGGGCAAATCATGTCTAAACAACCTAATTTCTACCTCTGACAGAGAAACAGACCTCACGTGGATGGAGATGGTAGGCTTCATCTAAATCAAATTTAGTAAGGCTTTTGACTTTATCTAGGAAGACATCCTAATAAATAATCTAAAAGCATCTAAATAAAACTGTTCTGTGGGTACAAAGTGGTTTGAAATCATACTGAAACAATAATTATCAGCAATTTAATCTAAAAATGTTTCAAAGAGGATTCTGCAGGGCTCTGACTCCAGAGGTGTCTTGTTGTGCCAGTCAAATCCTTTAATCTGTTGTCTCAGTGAAGGCAGGGGATGGAGATCCACGTGGTGTCAAACACACAAGGGTTATTGACATCTTAAAAGCCATGGAAACATCTGGAAATGGTCTGCACCAATGAATGCAGCCTGGGCTACCAAGAGGAAGGGCTGGGAGCCAACAGGGCTGATGGTTTGTGCACAGGAATCAGGGAGAAGGCCAACAAGGCAGATGTGGTGGGACTCTGCTACAGAATGCCCAGCCAGGATGGAGGGTAAGATGAAATGACCATGTGACTGCTGGAAATTCAACACAGCAGAGAAAAAGAGTCTAGGAGGCTCCTGGAGTGTGTGGCAGAGAAGTTCCTGACACAGCTGGTGAGCGAGGCAAGGAGGGAAGGTGGGCACTGTTGGATTTGCTTTTCAGGAGCAGAGAAGGGCTGGTGGGTGGTGGGAGAGTTTGAGGCCATCTTGGGCAAAGTGACCATTAAATGAGAGAGGTTTTGATTCTTAGAGTAAGGAGGGATGCAGTAGAGTTGCCACCTTGGGCTTCTGGAGGGAAGATGTTGGCCTGGTTGGTGAATGGCTGGCAGAATCCTTTGAGAGACCATCCTGAAGGATAAAGGAGTCCAGGAACACTGGATGTTCTCCACAAAGGAAATTCTAAAGGCTCGAGAGCAGACCATCCTCATGTGCCAAAAGATGAGACAGTGGGGAGGACTGACCTGGCTGAACAGAGAGCTGGGTCTAGAACTCAGGTTAAAAAGGAAAGTTTGTCACATTTGGAAGAAGGATCAGGCCACTCAAGAGGACAATAGGGATGTCATGAGGTTATTACACAGAGATAAAAAATTAAAAGGGCCAATGCCCAACAGGAACTTAATCAGGCTACTGCTGTAAAAGATAATAAAAATGTTTCTAAAAATACACCATCAGCAAAAGGACTACTAAGGAGAATCTCCATCATTCATTGGATGCAGCTGAAAACAGTGACCAAAAGTGCAGAAAAAGCTGGGGCACTTAATGTCTTCTTTGGGTCTGTCTTTAAAAGTAGAACCAGTTCTCCAAAAAGCCTAAGCAGGAATACAGAGTGGAGTGAAGATCCCACGGGATCAGGGCTGGCCAGGCCTGTTTGACATCCTCACCAAAGGGGGCATCCAGGGCCCTCTGGCAGTTCCTGACAGCACCAGGCTGGGTGGGATGTGGATGTGCTGGAGGGCAGGAGGGCTCTGCAGAGGGCCCTGGCCAGCCCGGATCCGTGGGCTGAGGGACAGCCAGGGGCAGTGCTGGGTCCTGCCCTGGGCTCACAACAACCCCATGGAGCTCCAGGCTGGGGGAAAGGGGCTGGGACAGGCCCCGGGGGTGCTGTGCCAGCAGCCGGACACAGCCCAGGGGTGCCCAGGTGGCCAAGAATGCTGATGGCATCCTGGGCTGTATCAGAAATTACGTGTCCAGCTTTGGACATCGCACTTGAAGAGAGACATAAATCCCCCTGGAGAAATGGCAGCATGATTGAAAATCTTAAAAACATGTCTAAGACAGCAAGACCAGATGAGTTAGGATTGTTCTGAAAAGACAAATCTGTGGTGAGTCATGAAGGTAATCCTTTCATACAGTTGAGTTGCTGCAGAAAAGAAAGATTCAAATGCTTCTCCACACACCCGAGGACTTAAAATGCAGCAAAGAAGATTTAGATCAGGCAGACATCAAGGGGAGCTTTCTGATGGTAAGAATAGTTAAGGACTGGGGAGGATTGTCTGTGGAGGTTGTGGAATCTCCATCTTGCCTGCTTTTAAAAAGCAGATTGATGCAAATAAAGGTAGATACAAAGACAAAAGATTGCTTTTAAAATGTGTCCTTTGGTCTTTCATATCACTGTGATTCAAATGCAGAATGAGAGCTATATTGCTCCACCAACCTCATGGGGGCTTTCCTAGGATATTAATGAGTATTTACAAGACACTGAGTGCTGCACAGATACATACTCCAATGTAACAGATAAATCACAACCCTCATGTCCAACGGGGAGAGGGGGGAGAAGAGCAATCAATGCTGCATTCTTTCTAGTTTCACTGTCATGGGTAATTGATTTGAAAACGTTGCATGCTATGTGTGGAAACTGAGGCAGGGGACACAGCATGCCCAAAATCACGTGGCAAATCAGTGGCATGGCTGGAGCAGACCCCTTGTATTTTGTGGTCACTGAACCACAGCAGCAGCAAATGCCTGGAGCATCAGAGGTCCTGCATCATGACCCATAATGTGTGTTCTGGCACAGGGACAAGGCATGGATAGCTGTACAAAATACTGTTGTCCTCTCTGGTGTTTGAATAAGAACTTGCTGCCAGCCATCATCTTAGGCTCTCAGAAATTTTAGGACAGCAAGAATCATTATAAGGACCTTGCTGTCCTAAAATTTCTAAGTAGTTCAGGGATATTATTCAAACTGTACACTTCCACAAGGTAGCCAGATAGGTAGTCAGATTGATGCAGCTTTATTATGGCTTTTCACTTTGTGCCAGTGGGTTTCCCCTGAAGAAATGACTAATAACATCAGTCTGCATTTCCCCAGTTTTCAGCCAAGTCACAAGGGCTTGAAGCAATATACATTCACCAGAGCAGTAATTAGAAGGACCCTTGGTTATCCTGGAAATGAGATTCAGATGGCAGAGATAAAACTGGTAGATGCTAAAACACAGACCCCCCTCTCTAAAGTTCTGGGAGATGAAATGGCCCTGCTGTATATCACATCTCACTGCAGTAAATTGTGCCTGATGAAGTATTGGACATGGGAACTCTGAACTACCGAGGTGCCTCTAAATGAGCTCCGGACCTCGGAGAGCCGAGCCCCCTCTTGCATGAAGGGTAGGCAAGGAAAATGCATGCAAGCCTTTGTTCTGCCTCTCAGCACAGGGGAAAACACGCTCTCCACAGCGAGGAAGTCTGTGAGGAGCACGGCTCCATCCTGCAGGGTGCTGGAGGCTCCCAAGCCCCTTCCCCTCCACAGATGGCTTTGATTAGGAGGGCAGGAGTCGCGGCGTTGAGAACTAGCAGCACAGCTCTGCTTTTCAGGCATGGTAAGTGCTTGCAAAGTGATGGCCCCTCAAGGAGAAGGGACATTTCCAGCACAGAAGCTGAAGCTTTCCTTGTGACAGCAGGAGATGCTGTCGAGTCCTTATTTGCTGGATTTACTAGCTTCCATGCAGGCATGCTGCCGGGAGACCGCTTGCTGTTTGATGGGGGCCTGAAGTTTAAAGCTGCTTCCAGAGTTTTGTTGAGACAGACAGAATTCTGTCAACAGCACACCAGACAGAGAATCGTTAATAAGAACACACTTTGGGATGCTGCTGTGTGCATGCTCTCTTCCTGGTGGTTGCAGTTCCAAACTAATTAATTTCTGTGATCTGAACCATTCTCTTTTATTAGTAGTACCAGCATGTGCAGTGCTGCATAGTTGTAGATGATGTGCTCTCTCTGGGGATCCTATCAGCATGCCATTGTAGGTCTTCACAACATGGAGAGAAATGTCTCCTATGCTTCCTCAGCAGCATTAATTTTTTTTTTTTTTCATGTTGTTATTTATTTCCCTTCAACTCATTCCGCTTCCCCCCCTCCTTGTGAGCTCTGTGTTTGCTCCTTATGGGTTTCAGGAGCTGTTCAGCTCTGTCCTTGGCTCTGACTGCTCAGAGTGACCTTTCTGATAATTCTTCTTCCCTCTCTGGGGCTGAGGTTTGTGGGTAAGGCAAACTCACAGTTTCCTTGGATAATCTGACTTCATTATTTTCATTGTCAGGGGAGTGCGAGGTTCTCCTGCTCCTTGGTGCACAGCCTTCAGGATGAGTGATACATGGGTTTCTCCTATCTCATGACAGATAATCTTGACGAGGCTCCTCTTTTCTATTGCTTGTCTCACTAGACACAGCACATAAGCACAAATACACACACACACACACAGGGTCCTTCTCTGTGCATGGGCACGTCTCAACTGCACCACTGCAAGGTCTTGGGGGATTCTCAGCTCTTTCCTGCAGCTCAGGTAGGATTGTGTCCACCAAGGTACCCAAAAACACCTCTCCATGCCCCTTTCAAAGTGTCCTGATTTGCAGAAGCTGAAGGACAATTAGTCAGTAATCACTGGCCTCTTTTGGAAACCTAATATAGGGCATAGCTGCTGCTTCCAGAGAGCGCTCCACTAATCTGTCATTTCATTCTTGGTTCGTTTTACTCCCAGTTCACTTTTTTCTTTTTTCCTCCTTACTTTTTTTTTCCCCCCTTTTTTCCAGAAATGCACAAAACTCCCCGTTCCACATGCCCTTGGGTAGCAGCTGGAGTTTGTTTTCCCCTGAACACAGTTCAGAGCAGCTTCCTGGCTGCAGGAGACACACAGTTGAGCATCAGTATTTGAGATCACAGATACCACCAGGACCTTCTTGTTTTCAAATGGGCCCTGATGGGGATTTTTGCTGTTGCACTTGGAGTCTACTCCTGCTTTGCTTAGCACCTCTGAATCAGGACCTTTTCATCACTGCTGGAGTGAAAAACTCAGCTTGCTGTGGGCCAGTTCTGATCCCCACACCTGGAGCACATCTGCCTCGCATATCTCCTAACCCTTGTGCTGCCTTCCATTGGCATTTGGAATTATTTTTCTGTATTTTACTTGTTCTTTTCAACAGCATTCATCTCTGTCATAACAGACTGCTATATTCTGAGTATAGATTTATCTGTGCAGATCCCATTCCAAATAACTATCTAAATAAAATGTAATATTTCTTCTCCACAGCCATGTCATTTGTTTTTCGCCTAGAAGCCTGAGCATTTATTGATGAATCCATATTTGTACTACAGCAGCCTCTCTAATAATTTCTTTAGTCATGTTCTGTGTGGTTTGTAATAGTGCATGAAAGTGGAAAGGGAAGTTATGCAAATATCAATAATAATTACATTCTCTGTATGCAGATTTCCTCAATATTTCTTGAAATTCATCTTCTAAATTACTTTTGCACAATTTAAGCAAATGTAAACATGCATTTTAATAATTGTGGGACCATTTAGAGTGCAATCTCTACTCAGTTAATCCTCGCAATTACGGAAGTACTGTAAATAAAAGTAATGTATATACCTAGAAATATGGTTGCCTTGATATTTACATATTTTACAAGTTAGTAGGTTGCTCTTCTAATTCAAAATGACAGTTTCATTGTTAGGGCAGATTTAACTGTTTTAATAAAGTGCAGTATTGCCATAATTGATTTAAGAGTGGTTTCCAGAACTAAAACCTAACACTCTTGAATATGCAGAGCTCTTTAGTCGTTGATGTTTATCTGCTGTCACCACGTATTTTATATAACAGTAATAATGATAATAATAATGCAGCCCTACATTTCCACCATTAAAAGAAATATCTCACCAGAGATTCGAGAGAGAAATGTTTTATGAGTGCCAGTTCCTCATTCCATTATTGGTTTTGCAGAGGCTTCAGATAGTCTCTGTTGCTTCAAATCTGACCAATGTGTCTTTTGAGGTGAGCCACAGGACCAGCAGATGCTCTTTGACATCCTATCAGTGCTCTGAATTTAAAATTCTGTTAAAATTCTCCTTGTCTGCTCATGGAGCCACATCTCCCAAGTCCATCACCACCAGCTCATCAACACATCAAGGCCTTTTTTCTGCTCTTCCTTCCCCAGTGTTTCAAAGGATCCCAGCTCTCAGAGAACATCTGAGGTGCATCCTGCCCCATCAAGCCATCTGAGGGCACTACTGGGGCTCCTTTGTTCCAAGATGTTGCAGCTTGGTGTCTTTAAAGTGTCTTGGAGTCTTTAAAGTGTCTTGGAGTCTTTAGAGTGTCTTGGTGTCTTTAAGCGGCTCCCAGCTGCTGCAGGAATCTTCTGCTCTGCATGTGACGTCTTTGGAAGCAAAATGAAACAACAGTATGAAGACAAGCCTCTTAAGGGCTGTTGACACATCATCTGTTTCACTGAGACTCAAACAGTCCTCTGCAGGATGCAACAACAAAACTCACACCAGCCAGCCCAGGATGCTTTCATATATGAGTTGATGCACAAGGCGTGAGAGAAAAGATGGATCTCACCCACCTTGGCCTCCTCCCAAAGCAGGCCTGTGGGGGATATACCTATAAATCAACCACAAAGCCATCTCCAGAAAGGGTCAATCCTTATTGTAAAACAGCACTTGCACAGAGCTGTAAATTTAAAATGTGCTTTACAGAAATAGACGGGCGAGTTCTCTTCCCCAAAAGAGCTGACAGCTGTCTGTGCCCCACCGAGCTACAGGGACCCTTTTAAAAGCAGTTGCTTACTCAGAAACAAGAAGCTGCCTGTAGCTAGCATCCAATAAATCACCACTTTCAACTTGGGTTGCACATTCTCAGATGTGTAATCAGAACACAGATTCATAGATTTTGAGGCCAGAAGGGACTGCTCTGATCATCCAGTCTGACTTCTTGCATAACACAGGTCAGAGAACATCACCCAGCGACTCCTGCCACACAGGGAATTGCTGCAGCCTTCTTTTTCAGATGCTGCTCTTGCAGTGGCTGTCAACCAGTGAAACATGCTTATCCCAAAAAGAGCACATCACCTTGTTCTGGAAGCCTTCCAAAACAGAGAGCCAGGCTCAGATTATATTTGTTTATAAGGAGAAGAAAATAAATTATTCCCCCCAGAGAAAATCTGATGTTGCCCACCACCTTGTGGGGAATATAGTGGTGTTGATGAGAATAACAAATAGCACATGGCTGGTTTGGTATACCCCTGGCACTTCCAGCACTCAGGGCAGCAAGGCACTGCTCTGAAACCAGAGCAAACCAGAGGAAAATAAAACCTCTGCTACAGAAAAGGGGGATACACAACATAAGTACTCCCAGGGGACAAGAGATTTTGTACTCCCCATTTTATAGAGAGAGGAAAGGTTTGTAGGAAAAGGCAATATCTTTTATTAGACCACCTGATAGATTTAGGGATAAGAAGGGCAAGGTATCAGACATGCAAGCCCTTCCTCACATCTGAAATATAATTTTATTGATACTGGCCTTAGGATATCTCGAAGGGCCATGGAGTTTTTGACCTCATTTCTTGCAGAAGAAAACTTGTGTGCTGTCTGTCTGTCAGCCCCACCTAATTGCTTTTGAATCAGTCAATCGATTTCAATCACATTGTCAGGGGGAGGGGTAAAGGTTTTGCAGATATTACATTTTCTCACATTTAAAGAAAATAGGTCACAAGGTAAAAGATATACCCAGATGTGTGCCCCTATGAGGAAAAATTGCAGGTTGATCATGAGACAATTCACATGAATGAGAAAAATAGGAAAACAGTTTTTATCAGTTTTGCAGAGCGCTGCACTATTTGTTTTAAAAATCAGATTCCCTCCGAAAGGTCTCAAAAGATAACTCAGGTGTTAAACCTCCTTTGCGCCTTAGTCACCTTTCCCAGTTCACTGTCAAAACTGGCCAAGTTTGCTGTTTTTCATGCAGTAATTGCAAGCACTTTATTTCTTTTCTTAACCTGTATTGCAAGGATGATAGCTCATGGCTGTGGTTACTGAGAGCCCCAGACAAATTCCCTTCTCCAAACATCTCGCTGCTGACGGGTGAGCTTTGCACTGGAGCACAGACAGGAGCCATGAATCAACATCTGTGCTGTTGCATAAGATGTGGCAATGGCAATCTCTATCTCACGAGACCCTTGCTGTTTACTGAGGAATGGGTTGAGATCTAGGTCTGGAGTTCCCTTGGGTAACAATCTGCAACTGGGGAAGCTCCTCCGGCTGTGATTTGCTCTGAAAAATCTTTTTTTTTTTTTTTTTTTTTTCACTCTGTCAGCCAAACCTTGACGAGAAGAGAAAAACAGCACAAAAGGTGTTGAAGAGACAGAAGGTGTCAGAAAACAGTGATCTGACAGCTCTTGCCTTGTGGGCAACTGTGCTGACACAGGGCTTTCTTCTCTTATCAAGGTGTTTTGTAGTTTTGTCTCATTCTGTGTGTCCAGTAGCCTTCCCTACTTAGCTCCCCTAAAGGCTGATTAAAATGCAACCTCGTTCCACCCCTCCTACGTCTCCTTTTCTCACCCCCATCCTTCTCTCCACATACAGCCTGGGATCTCTTATGGCTCTTAACAATTTTCACTGCAGGGCTGCCCCTAACTTAGGTGTCCTTCCTGGTGGAAATGTCAACCTCACACTCACACCTCCAGGACAGGAATCACAAAAACTGGTTTCCAACCAGGAAGGAGCTCAAGGTGATGCCACCACTATTGGGGCAGCACCAGAGAGAGGGCAGCATCTGGGGACACATGAGGAGCTCTGTGTGGAGCCAAAGGAACCAGACCTGAGGAATAGCTTGGGTGATGCTCTCTGAAGTGCTGCTGTTGCATGTTCCTCCTCCGCAGTCATTGAAACTGGAGCTTCCCCCCACCTCCCCGCAGTCTGACTTCCTCTATATTTAGCTACCCTACCTACTTACTTAACAAGGAACAATAATTTCTCATTTATTAAAATTCAGGCGTGTTAGACACAAGGAAACACATAGTGCAATTAGTCCTTGTAAAGGCAAGGCTGTCTCCCAGGGTTCTTCTGCAAAATCATCTCGCAACCCAAGTCTTGCCTTCAGCAAAGTCTCCAATGGTGCTGCATTTGACCCATCAGAAGGCCGGAGCCTGAAGAGATAATCCAGATTATCAGCTCCACGAGAAGACAAATTAATACATATAACCAGTACCCAACTACCAACTCACAGCTCTCAGACATACATGTTAAAACAATCAGCTAATTAGGAAATGGATTTTCTGTCTCATGCACAATCTCAGGCGGCTTCAAAGTGTAGTAATAAAATGTTAGCAACTAAAGAACCTGCAACACTCATTTCAGCAAGCGTTTTATAAAATATAACCTGTATTATAATCAAAAGAAGCGATACACTTATTTGATCTATTTTAAAAACCAAGCCAGCTCAAGGTCAATTGCTGATCAAGAACAATGGAGGAAAACTAGGTGAGATAATTTTAAAGACGTTTAAAAGGGATCCAACCTGTTTGAAAGGTAATTTGTAAGAAATTATCTCAATTTACATAATTCAAGAGGTTGTTTGTTTTTTTTTTTTTACCACAGGTACCTCAAAGAGGTTCATCTACATATGAATTAGAAGATACTGTTACAGATTATTCCTCCCCAAAACTGCCCAAATCAGAACTCACACATGGAAAACATGTGCTATGGAAGAATGATCTAGCAGATAGGAAACTTCTGCTTCCAAAGCAGCAGCTTAGAGTTTCAGGCAATGCACAGCCTCCAAAATGGCACTGGTTATCCCCAAGCAGCAACTGAAATTCCTTTAGGGAGGAATTAGGGCAGCCCAACACATTCTGGACTAGCTGAGCTCCTCTGGTTAATAACCAAAAGCCACCTGCAGAACCTCAGTAAGCACCCTTTTGTCCTCCTTTAACAAGCACACTCTCTCACATATAGAATAGCAACTTTCGCTGAAGACAGCCACAGCTGTCTTCCCTTTCCCTGCAAATGAAAGGGTCTGCACTCCTGCTACAAAATGGTTATCAAATGCAGTGTCAAAGCAAGTGTTTCCCCTCCATTGTAAGAGGCAGGCTGAATACTTTCAGCACAGCTTTCAGTGTCTTCAGACCCAACTGCAGCTGCACACACTCCAAACATTCTGCTGGCGGCTTCCTGTTTGCATTCCTGGGCTGAGGAGAAGGAGGACATTTCTTTCCAAGTCTGCTGCCTGCTCCTGGTTTTCCAGCTCTCTCTGTCTTTTCTGCTTCTCTCTTTGTTCTTCCTTTAGGAAATCTTTGAGATTCATGAGCATAACAAGAATCCCTTCCCTCTGAACTGTGCTCTTAAATTGGCTGGTTGTTTCAGGAAGGGGCGGGGGGCAGGAGGCTTGAAGGGGGAGGGGAACCCCCACTAAAAATCCACTGGCTTTGACAGTCTTCATTTACACTCACAGCATTCTGGTGCTGGGGTGAAGCCCCTGTGAGAGCGTCTGTGTGTCTTGCCCTGAGACCAGCAAGCCCGGTCCTGTCCCAAGGGTACGGATGCCAAGGATGCCAAGGAGGGCAGGGTTGGCGCTCACCACTGCTGAGCCCACTCTTTCTGGGGCTTTCTGCCCTCACCCTGCCCTCCAGGAGGGCTCACTGGGAGTCAGACATGCACATCTGAGGTCCAAATTAATGTCTGAATCAGTGCATGTGAATCAAGGATGCGGTATTGGGACTGACAGGCCCTGACCATCATTTCAACTCTCGCTGCAGCTATGAATACTGATGCTTCTTCCTTGTCGTAATTTTCCTTGCCCATTTCTTCAACCAGGAGGGAGCACCTCCTTTTCTCCCATCTCTTGTGCTTTCCTATTCAGGGAGTCCTTTTATTTTTTTTGCTGCATCTCCACTAGCATTACTGTTCAATGTTTAAACCTTGTATCTGCTTTGAAATGAGAAAAGAACTTCAATCATTTTGCGAAAAGCTGAAGTTTCATGTTTGCCAATGATGCTGCAGGCAGATCTCAACCTGTGGGTTAATGCTTCTTTTATAAAGTGAAGACACCTGATTTCTGTCAGTCCTTGGCTCAAAAATGCACCATCAGCCACAGCCTCCTAAACAACCATATCAAATAGACAGAGAAAAGCAACCAAAATGGTAATCAGATTCCACTGAAGGGACACCAGCACAACACCTGCTGTCCCTGTCCTGCTCGCAGGAAAAGGACTTCTGCTGTGCAAAGAGCTCTCTGGAGTATGTGGGGCAGATAGGATTACAGCAGCCAGAGGATTTTGTTTCAGCTGATGCTTGGGAAAAGGTTTGACCCAGAGAAGCTCTTTCAGAAGGTGTGGAGGCTGTGGGTGAAGGCTGACTTGTGTGACTCTGGCGCTCATTTCAGTGCGCGCTGCAGGATCACACTTCAGCCACAGAGCTGGTGGCATCTGACTGCAGCACAATAAGTTCTGCGCAAGTTCTCAGAGGTGGTCCTGCATGCAGAGGAGCACGAGCGCACAGACTCTGACAGCTCCAAACGCTCTTTGTTGCTGCTCTCTAAACAGAAGCTGTTGTGTCCTCTGCACCTTGGGAAAATGGGGGGGAAATGACATATTTGTGTAGCTGCTGGCAGGCTTTGCCAAAGCAGCTGCCATAGGCTCCATGTCAAAGCGCCAGGGGAGCGCCTAATCCCCTTAGAAATTCAAAGGCGTGTGAAACATCCTGTCATTACACTGTCTCTCCTCTGCTCGTCCCTCACTCTTTGACTCTTCTGCACCCAGTTCCAGCTCCAGACAAGGGGAGCGTAGCTCGGTGGCAGCGTGATAAAATCACATTGTCTCAAAAAAAAAGAAAGAAAAAAAAGAAGAAGAGAAAGGGTTCTGTCAACAACTGTCTTTAATTGGATGGATGGGTCAAAGAGACAGCCTTTTCCCACTGCAGAAGGCTGGGACGTGGGGCAAAGGAGCACGAGGGAAGTCAGGCACTCCCTACCCCTTCCATGAATGCTGCACATGTGCCCTGTGTTTCAAGGGAGGTCAGCTGAGAAGATCTGCAGCAAGATCTTCTGACTTTAGAAAGATGCAGCCAGAGCTCCAGGATCTTCATACACGTGTCCAGCCACCACTAGATCCAGCAGACACAGGTCCTTCACAGCCTGCAGAGTTTTTCGAGACTTCAGTGGGTTTGAAATAACGGAATCCAAGAAAACAACAACAACAAAAGCAACAGCTTTTACTCATGGGGAAAACCAAATCTTCCCATGATGCCAGACAGATGCAGCATCGTAATTTTCTCCTTGTTTTGGCAAGTCAAACCACTGGCAAGACAAGTGGCTCCCTTTGGTGGAGAGTTTGGCTTCCATTTAGGGCTGGGTGTCCTGCTGATCCAGAAGCAGTGCTGAACCCCAGGCTGTCCTCACCAGCACTGCACGTGGACAGTTTCTGATGTGCCAGAAGACAGCTACACTTGATTCAGTGAGCTGGGAGTAAGGTGCACGCTGATCTGCTTCTGCAATCATGGTTCAGAGACAGCAATCTGATTTCCTGATGCTTTTGCATTTTGGAGGCAGTGAAGTGAGGCCCTCTGACAAAAATATCACCCAGTGTGTTTTTATTACCACAAAATCCATGCCTTTGCCACTTGTCCACATACCACTCTTTAATGCAAACCTCATGTCATCCTGCTCTTTTCAGGTCCTGATTAACTCTAAAATGCCCAGATTTACAGAGCCAGTGGAGAAACAGATCCCTTCCAGTCAAGAATGTGGAAGGGGAGGGGAGAGGGGGGAGAGAAATGCAGAGGAAGAAAGACCTCAAATTGCTTGCTGCTTGGAACCGATAAAATTAAAAGCAAAAATATGGAAAGAATTGTGCTTTATTTGATGTCTTCTGTGCGTACAGATGAAACATCACTCAATATTATAAAGTATGTCATATGAAAAGATATGAAGTACAGAATCAGTCTGTCAGTTCCCTATTGTTCTGGGCAGCCAATGGTGTCAGCAGCAAGTTTTAAAAAATTATTTTTCTACCGTCTGGAGGATGGACAATCGAGGTTTCTGCTGCCCCTTGTGTTTACTGCATGAACACTGACAAATGCAGTTGAGTTGTTTTAATTTTAAATCACTTCTCAATCACAAAACCTCTTAGGAAACAGTTTGTGTTTTTTTTAAGAAACACAGTAATCAAAAAATACTTTTTTCAGCTTATTCCAAAGCCACACCAGGACAGAGTCTTTTCTTAAACAAAAGATCACGAGACTGAGAATTGAGAAAGTTCATTTTATGGTGCTTGAATGAATCACATTTTTACCTCGTTTATGGCAGCGATTCATAAAAAGAGAAAATTTTTCCCCAAAAATTTGTGCAGACCCATCTACTAGCAAATGTTTGGCATGATAAAAATCTGGAAGTCTGCCATTAAGTTGCAATAAGTTTAGCAAGTAACGCTGATAGGATTTGAACATTAACTCACCAATGGAGAATGCCAGTGCATTCTTAGGATCATCAGTGTAATGGATTCTGGCATTCCCCTCTTACCATCTTTACAAATGTCAGTTTCATTCTATTGTAAATTAACCCAAATTTCTTCCAAAGCTCCAAAATAAGTCTTGCTTGCAAGCAACCATCCCCATCTACCTTGCTGCTGACTATACTACAGCAGGAAACATGGTACAAAGAATACCTATAGAAATCATTAAAGATACATATTGGGAATTCCCTGATGAATTCACAGACCTCATGAAGTGTTACCTTAGACTTTATTTTCTGCCAGTGGGAAAGAGCAATGGGAAGCACAAACTGTCCCAAGTGAAAGGCAAAAGAGATCTTCAGTTATTGATCTGGTTAACACAATGTGTTGGACCTCAATCTGATGTGAATCAGAAAAGGGCTCTTAACGTGAAAGATGCAAAACCAGTGCACACCACTCATGGAGCTGCCCTTAACCCTGCCCACTTAATATTGGAGGATTTTATTGCTTGCCAGAGTGTAGTCTCCCATCCCTTTATCAATTATTCATTCTGGACAGCAACCTTCTCCATGCAGTAGCAAGAAAATCTGTAGGTTAGATCTAATTTACTCTTTTAACCAGTTTACTCCAGTATCAAGTATTTAAATTGGCCTCACTGTGCCTTCATACGTTACAGCCATATATCAAAGCAATTTGTGCAAATGCCAGCTGAGCAGCCGGCTACATGTATCATGTATTCTGAGATTACACAGTTCCAAATGCCTTTGTAAAGCAAACCTTTCATGAATAAATCAGGAAATACCCTGATGCATGCTTTATGTAGAGCAAGGTATTCTATTTAGGTCACAGGAAGGTTCTGCCAGGTTTGCTAAAATGAACAAATCCCCGGTGTGTACTCTCACTCCAACACATTTCATAACACAAGCAAACATCTCCCACTCAGCCACGCTGCACATTTGTGACTGCTGATGACCCTGCACTTGCTGAGGGTTGGCTTGATCACTTCAAACCCAAAAAACACTTCCAAGCCAGAAGGAAAACCGCTTGTGATGGCTGCTGTGCCTCAAGAAAGGGCTGATGGTTGTGGAAAAGACCATTTCCAAATGGAAGCCCTGCCTCTTCCCTGCAGGAAGGAGCCTGGAATGTGGACCTTTCCCAGAGCTCCGAGGGAGGAGCAGGCAGCACACAGGTCAGGCAGCACGGCTTTGTGTGTGATGCAAACCTCTCAGAGCAGCTCGTGGTTCTCATCCAAGGGCATGACAGAAGTACAGGATCAGATGAGAATCAGCACACCGAGTGCTGAGTGCAACATCAAAACCAAGCTATGCAGTCATCCATTTCCTCTGCCTTGAATTCAAGATGCTATTGTTGGTCTGATCGCTCTTCCTGCAGCGGAAATGTCTATGATAAGGTTCCAAGCATAAGGGTTTCCAAATTTCCAGACAGGCTGAAATGATAAGTTATCTAGAGCAGGGGAATGAGAAGCTAAGTGCAAGCTTGCTTTCCCTTTGAAAGGTCTGGCAGGACACAGGGAAAACAGTAAAAAAAAAAAAAAAAAAGAAAAAAAAAAGAAAAAAAAGAAAATAAAAGAAACAAGAAAAAATGTTAGCAAAGTTAAGGGGAAATAAATCACATCCTACCAAAAACACCAAACACAGAAGTTTTGTTTCTTCAGAGACTTGGTTTGAGAGTAAGAAAACAGACCCTCCTGTCAATAGGTTGAAGGGTTTCCACAGAGCATCAGAGCCTGTTGAAACATTTGCAGCCACCAGTGAAACTTGCTCGACTGGGTGAGGACAAAGACTGGCTCTCTGCACGACACTGCTCCCACTCTCTCTCCTGCCTCAGCTACTTCCCACTTGTGAGGCCACCCAGGCACACCTCACCTTCTTCAAGCCTCACCCTTTGTGCCTGTTTGCCCTTCCCTTTTTTTTTTTTGCCTTTCCCTTCCTTCCCTCTGCTCTCCACCACACAAACCCCTGATCCCACACACAACCAACCCCCAGCAATGCCACCCCTCTGCCCTGCTGTGGAGTGAGCGCCAGCAGCAGGGTGGGACTGCAGTGACCTTCAGAGAAGCGAGATGCTTCTCCGTGCCTCAGTTTCCCCCTGTAAAACACGAGCCATGCTCGCTGCCTCTGTACAGCACATGAAAATCTCCTGGTGGAAGATGCCACAGAGCACCCCAGCATCACCCCCAGCCCCCTTGGAGAGCTTTGCCCTCTTCAGGTCCCCATCAGGGCTCTCCTCTTCCCCCCCAGAGAGGATTTTGCACTTTGGCAAGCAGCTGTCTTATTAAGTCAGTTGACCTGATTATTAGAGTCCAGCCCTGAAAGAAGGTACTGGAGTAACACAGGCTGCTTTGTGTGAGCCCAGTACTCTGTTTCAGCATTATTTGCCAAAGCTCTCTGGTTGTTTGGAAATTTGTTGGGCCTGTCTACGTAAGAAGCATTGAAATAGATTAGTTGCTAAAACAGCACGGTGGCCTGGGGAACATCTCCCTTCCACTAATGGGAAAACTTCAACCAGTGACACTTAGAGCTGAGCATAAATAAGTCCAGGACACTTGTTTTTTTTGTAAAAAAAAAACTGTTCCAGGCTCTTTTTTGGATCACAGTGGAGAACAGCAACAGAAATCTTCTCTCTGTACCACTAAGGTCTGTTTATGCCTTTCATGCTTTTCCTTGATGTAAATTCAGCCTGTACCAACTCATCAAAACCCAAGGACAAATGAAAGCAAGGGGGAGCAGGGACAGTGAAGGAAAAGTAAACCCCAAGGATAATAAGAAGGAGGACTCCAAGGGAGAAGACATGAAACTTGAGGCTGTTAAAAAGAACCCAGGACAAAAAGTTTAACAAAATAGTGCAATTAGAGGGATGGTGCAAACCTTAAAATCAGTTTACTTGGATCTCTTCTTCCCTCAGAACCAATGGGAGATTCTTATCCCACTCCAAGACATACAGTTCTGCGCAAATGAAGCAATACAAGACACATAAATCTTGGGGGAGCAAAAAAGTTCTTGCAGAATCCTTGTTTTCCTTTTTAATTAACACATTTTAAGGCCTTTTTATTTGCCTTTCTCCGTCTCCAGAGCATACTTGGGGAACATTTCCCAACCTCACTGCTACAGAAGGCACTAAAACTTGCCTGTTTCAAAAGGCAAGCCAGGATGCTCAGGTTTCCAGGAAGTGGACCTTGACAAGAAACACCAAATATCAGGAGACTCGTGATCAAATCACCGGTGCCAGCAATGCCGCGCGTTAAGATTTTTAAAAAAAATTAATATTTCCTCGGGGGATTAGCAAGTGGTCCCAAAGCTGTATGCACTGAGATTGAAGAACTCCCCCAGCACATTAATCTTCTCAGTAATAATTAGCAATCTGTGCTCTGGTGGGGCCTGTAGGGCCCGGGCAGCTTTGAGGCCCTGCTGTCCTAGGGCAGGGTGTGCACACAACAGGGACAAAAGGGAGGCAAACCAGGAGTCAGGAGGGAAACCAAGGCGCACACACACAGCTGAGCTCCTTCCCGGGGCTCACACAGCGTTCCAGTCTCAGGGAGACCAAAAATAAATATATACAGCTCCTCTTTGGGCTGGCTGAGGATTTTAATTACTGCAAAACGAAGCTAAGATGAAAGGAATATAGGCTGAGTGTGTATATTCTTCCCAGATAAGCTGAACACCAGCTGAGATGAGGAACACAATTCCCTCTGGAGTGATTTCTTGTTAATTGTACGACTCCAGGCGCTTTCTTGGAAGTCCTTATAAACTGCAGGCTTGGCTTGTTGCAGGAGGGCCGCACCTCTTCTGGAGCACCAAGGGTGCAACAAGGAGGCATTGTCTGTCCCTTGGCACCCCATAAAGATGTCAAAATGCCAGTGGGGAGCTGTGTGGTGCAAGATGTCTCTCCTGCAGCAGGATGTGAGCTGTGCTGGGGCTAGCAGGCCCAAGTAGCAGAGCTTCAGATCCTTCTCCTGTTTCACACAGGTGTAATCCCCCTTTCTGCAGTGACTGACCTACATGAGGGCTGTGCAGATGACGCTAATCAAGGAATAGCTGAATAATATATCAGCAGATGATGCCACATACATTCTGAATAAATATATCTCTGAGTGTTTAAATGGCACGTGGTCTCACTTTCACACAGAGCTACACCTTTTTAGCAGGGCTGATAACACAGTCCCTTTTCCTAAGAGAAGATAAATTTCAGTGCATTTGAAAACACTGCTCTGCACTTTATTAATATCCACTCCTGCTCAAACTTTTGAAAAAGTTGTGCTAATCATTCCTACATAATTCTGACAGACTTTTAAGGAGCTGTTGGGAATTGCCCCTTTCAATTTTTTCAAGTCTTTGCAAAGATATCTTCTGCCTGCAGCTCACCTGTGTCGGCCTAAAAATTCTCCACCAGCTTCTCTGGAGCTATTCTGATTCACATCAGTCCAGGAGATCAGCCATAACACCCCTCCTGCTTATTCTATTACTACCAGGTCAAAATTCAGATTAAACCAGGATCACCAGCTTCTTTGGTGGTCCAAATTCATTCCACTACATTTGTAAAAGGAGTTTGTTCCCCGGTCTCTCTGAAAGAAATGTAAATTATTGAGTATCTTGCCCCTGCATCTTTTGACTTCCAGGGTCAGGGGCAAAATATTTGGAGCAGGCACCCTCTGCAGAGGGAGAGAGGCAAGTAAAACTCACTGCAGGGCACAAACAAGCAGATTTTATTCCATGTGATTTTATGCTTATTTAAAAGCCACTTTTCCTAAAACACATGCCCATTCCCCTCTAATACACACACAAACTACTTGTTTTTACAAAACTGCTGGATGTCCAGTAGGTTATGAAGAAGTTATCCAGCAGAAGTTATGGCTTTGACTTGTGTGTGTTTGTCTTTAGACTGGTGAAGGGAGTGCAGGGTCTGGAACTGCACTTGCTCTGTCCTGCCAAGGGGGTTGGGCGGTATATAAATGGGATATTTATTAATTGCCAATGTTAAAGTTAGAGGAAGGACAATCAAGAAGCTTTCTCAGAGTCCTCCAGAGCTGCTGCCTGTGAGGGACCTCCTTCCCTTCCATGTTGATCTCCCTCCCTGTGCGGCCAGGACAGAGCTCCTTGTGGACAGTCTTGCTCCACAGACAGCAAACTGCCTCTCCTGCCCCCCAGGCTGGCTTTCTGCAGGGCTGAGGGTTGGTTTGCCATCAGAAAATGCAGTAGCTGGGCACAGCAATTGTCAGCATCCAAGGCTGGACCGAGCTGTGTGTGAGACTCTGGCTCTGCCTGCCCTGGGGTGCATGTGAGCAAATCCTCACAGGTACCCTGTCCCTTTCATCTGACACAAAACCACTGACTCCAGTGTCCAATCAGGCCCAGCAATGAAACCTTCCTGCCTTCATTCCTTTCTTCCTTCCTTCATGTGCCACGGGCAGCAGGAGTGAGGAGCAGAGCTCTAAACATCCCTGTGGGGCTCCTGCTGCACCTTTTTCCTTGGTAACAGGAGATCTAGATGTTTTGTGCAGATTCACTTCAGGTAGGAATAAGCAGCAGAAGGGATTTCTGGGAAAAAAAAAAAAAGCCCTGAAACTTTGGCTTGTTCTAACCAGTTCCTCAAATTTTATTTTTCCTTTGGCTGACAGTACTTGCAGTGGAAAGTGTCAAATACCCCTAACAAGCGATTAAGATGGGCAATCCTGAGCTCCACAAACAGGCTGCCTAACAAGTCTTTCCCATCAACACAGACTACAGAATCAGCATTCAAATGACCAGGAAAGCTGAATCTATTGACATCTGGCTCCTGTTTCAGCACATTAATTATCCTCTTGGGCTCTCCCATCTTCATCTGCTTCCACACAGGTGCCATCTCATCATTTATCTGCTCCAACATTTTCTCTCCACTCTGAACAACTGAACTCTTTTCTTCTTGCATGGCATTCCTGCTCCAGCAGATGCATTAACACTGCCAAACAACCCTACCCTATCACTGTCTGTATCAGCAATGTCTGGAGTGTGCACCGAGCTGATAATGAAGAATGCGCTTTTTTCGTGAACGCGTGGATTTCAGGGCACAGCTGCATCACAGTAGGCTCTATCCAAAATGATAAAGGAATCACTAAGAAATAATGCCCATCATCAGCAACTTCAAAAGAACAATGAGACTTAGCATACCCTGTTGGCTCCTTGTGGTTTCAGGACAGACAGAGGCTGTGGGAAGATTTGCAAACGCACCGTGTCCCTGGTGATGGGTTCAAACCCAGCAGGGCTTGACAGAAAATCTGACATTCACCAACACAGTGTAAAAGAAACCAGAGATTCTGCGTGGAAATAACCTGAGAAATCACAAGAAAGTAGGTGAGCTAGGATGGACCCTTAGATGTGGGAATGAAATATGAATCAGGGTCCCTGTGTCCTGCGCTGTCTGACCTGTCCTTGCTCTGCTGCCTCATTAGAGCAGGGAGCTGCAGCTCGCTCCAAAAAGCAAATGTTGTGCATTTCACAGTGTTGTTGCTTTGACTTTGGAAACCTAGGTGATGTCTCCTCCAATGGGACTGAGGGAGAGCTTGTTTGGCTGCTGACAGGGCAGGGATAATGACTGGAGTATTTTCTGGAGCTCAGGCATTCGAGTTAAGCTGCTTGTGCCAACAAGTTCTCTACACCTCAGGATCAATAAGCCCAGTGAAATTCCTGGGCTTGGCAACAGCTCCATTATAATTGCAAAACCAGCAACTTTCATCAATAAATCAACCTAACAAGTAACATGTCTAGGACATCCCATCAAGGGTGCTTCTGATGATGCAGCAAGCTGCTTTCTTCAGTGCACAGCTATTGAGCACATGGCACAACTCTACTGTTACGTTGCATTAACCACATCCAACTCTCTTGGACACTGGAACTTGCAGCATTCCCAACTGCTTGAGCAGTCACAAGTGGTAAATTATTTCTTTTTACCATATTCACAAGATTTTGCATTTTTAGCAGCCTGTAACGGCTTTGCAGTGAAAAATGGGTAGCCACAGAGTTCTTGCTCTTTGTGATGGCTAACAGTTGGCGAAATGTTGACATACATCTCTCAATCCCAAGGTCAGAATTAAGATGAATTCTGGAAAATGTCTTTCAAGAGGATCAACAAAGGAAAGCCCAAACCTGTGGACACCAACTTTCTGTACACCAGCATGATCAAGAGAACAGAGCTCCTCCAGCCTGAATCATCACTGATGTTTCATTCAGGCAGCTTAGCACACAGGTTTCATAACCATAAAATAGACTCTTATTTTGTTTCTGTATTACTTACAGCTAAATGTGCAGTGTTTAGCTGGGCTTTTTTAATGCAACATGTTCATGATGTTGATTCACATAGTCAAGCTTGAAAAAGAAAGGTAACAAATAACTAAGAGTTAAAATTAGGCTTCTTGTATTATAAGTGGGAGGACATTCAGTTAGAGTGATTTTCAGAACTTCTGTCCATAAGTATATCAAAGCCTGCTTAATCTTCCTCTGCTGCTGCTTTGGATATTGCTGTTTTGAGGAATTACTTTTTAGCCCACACTAGGCTAAAAGTGTGACCACAGCAGGTATTCATTCTTGCCATTTCTTGCTATTAACATCTGGAAAGCCCTAAACCACTATTCAACTGTCTTAAAGAAAAGCATTGGAGGAAATATTTCCATCCCTATGAAAAAAATATATCTGCTCCGCTCTTTCACCTGTAATGTCTTTGCTGAAGAAAGCTCACTTTAGCTTCCATACCTGATTTTTCCAGTGAGAAACTCTGGAGCAATCAACTCTCATCCTTAGGGGAAGAGGATCTGGTTGGAGAACATTTAAACAGATGGAAAATGAGGGGCCTGATGCGAGAACTGCTGAGGGAGTATACCAATATCATTGTGATCCATGAGTATCTCTGAAAGGCTGTGGAGATGAAGAGAAATTCCCAAGGATTGCACTTCTTCAAGAAGTGCAGGAAGGAGGATACATGGAATGGCAGATGAAACAGCCTCATCTCAAACCCTGGGAAAGCAATGGAGAAACTTCTCCTGGAAACTCATTCCAAACACATGAAGGACAAGGAGATCACAAGCAGGCAGCAAGGATTTGTAATGCCTGACCACCCTGCAAAGAAATTACTGGCTCTGCACATGAAAGGAGAGCAGCAGATGTTCTTTATTTTTACTTGTACTTCCAGCACTGCCTGCCATAACCTCCTCATGGACAAACTCAAGAAATACAGACTAGAAAAGTGGCCAGTGAGGTGGACTGAATGCTGGCTAAGTTTTGGGGTTGGGAGGTCTTTGGTCAATGTCACAAAATCCAGCTGGAAACCAGCCACCAGGAGTTTATGCACTGCAGCCTAAAACTGCACAACATCTTCATTAATAACCTGGATGGCTGTCACAGACATCTCTTCATTAAAATCTTCTCCTTAGGATTTTTCCTTCTGAGAAGCTGAGAGGCCTCAGGAACAAAATGCAAACAATGATTATCTGCTGCTGTGGAATGCAACAGGTGCATCTGTGATTGGTCTCATGTGGTTGTTTCTAATTAATGGCCAACCACAGTCAGCTGACTTGGACTCTCCGTCCGAGACAGAAGCTTTTGTTATCATTCCTTTCTATTCTTAGCCAGCCTTCTGATGAAATCCTTTCTTCTATTCTTTTAGTATAGTTTTATTGTAATATATGTCATAAAATAATAAATCAGCCTTCTGAAACATGGAGTCAGATCCTTGTCTCTTCCCTCAACATAAGACCCCTGTGAACACGGTCACAGATAGTGGGACTGAGGGTGCTCTCATCCTCCTCAAAAAGGATGCTAAACTGAGAGGAGTGAATGACAGACCAGGTGGATGAGCTGACATTCACGAGAGCCTCAACAGGCTGGACAAACGGTGGTGTCAGGGACACCACCACATTCAGCAAATGGAAGAAGCAATTCCTCGTCTTGGGCAGGAATGGTCACTTTGCATTCCAGGGGCCAGCTGGCTGAAAAGCAGCTTGGCAGGGGAGGATCTGGAGGTCCTGGTGGATGCCAAGCTGACCATGGGCCAGGAGTGTCCTTTGTGGCAAAGATGGATCCTGAGCTGCTTTAGCCAGCAGCTCAAGTGAGGTGACCCTTTCTCTCTGCTCAACCCAAGGGATGAACATCTGGGGTGTGCTGGGCTCCTCAGTGCAAGATATTGATTTAGTGGAGCAAGTCTGGAGTTGGGTTCCACCTGCCAAGAAAAACACACACGTGCTGAAGGGAGTGCAGTGCTGGAAATTACTGGAGATTACAGCCCTGGAGCATCTGTCAGTGTGGGGAGAGGCTGAGAGAGCTGAAACTGCTCAGCCTGGAGAGGAGAAGGGTCAGTGGGGGCATTATAAACGTGCATAAATCACTGGCCAGAGACTGTGAAGAAGACAGAGCCAGCCCATTCTCATGGCCCTTCATGAAAGGGCAAGGGGCAACAGACACAAATTGAAACACAGGAAATTCCATTTAGATGTCACAAAAAACCCTCTTTTACTGGAAGAGAGATGGTGCAGGTTGCCCAGAGAGTCTTCTTCCCTGGAAAAATTCAAAACTGAACTGGAAAAGTCCTGGGGAACCTTCTCTGCTCAGCCCTTCTTTGAGAAGGGGGTTGGCTGAAAAGTGTCCACAGATGCCTTCAAATCCACCCTCTGGATCTGTGGTTCTGACTCATTGCTAGACTGTTCTTCCCTTCCTGGTTTTCCAGTTGGGTAGGTGACAGCAGGAAGGGTTTAACACAGCAGTTGCCAAATATTCATCTCATTCTTTCCAGGGCTTGACTATACAACAAAAGGAAATTAAATGTATTGTCAAAGGTCTCAAAGGCTCAGCATTAAGATGAAGAAAGTGAGAAGGGAGGAGTGTGCTTTTAGGATATATTATTTCATGCATCTTACCACACAATAAAATGCTAACATAAACATGATGGATGCTGGGTACCAGCAGCTGTTCTACTCTGCAAAATGCTCAGTGCTGCGAATCCATCCCAATGCAGTTCAGGCCTGAATGTCTCCTCGTGGATTTCTGAAGAATGCCAACGTGAAATCATCACCTGCAGTCACTGCCACAGGTTCCAAAGCTGCTCCAGTGTGTGTCACAGCCATCATCCCCCTAATCTGAGATGTCTGCCTAATCTGTGATCTCAGATGCTTACCCAGGTTATCAGAAAAAATATTTGTGCATTTGGGTCTTCTTGGAGCTCAGTTCTGTCACAGCCCAAAGGAGACTCTTGAGAGAAAACTCTCACTCCTACATGCCCAGCTCACCTGAGAGTGAGAGGTGGGACCTCTCATGAGTCAAACAGTGACAAAGAGTCCTTGAGTCAAAGATGAGCACAGCTCTTCTCTGTGTTCACATCTCTCAGTAAAATTTTCCCAAAGTTATCAGTGCCAGTGATGTTTAAGCAGTATGGGTCTGTCTTTTTGACATGAGGGTGCCTAATTCTTGAACGTTCAGTGGCTGACAAACAGGTCCCTCTACCATTTTACATGCTCATGGGGCCCTTGTTAACCTCAGCAGTTATCTGGAGGGTGTTCATGATGGGGAATGCACCCCCTTTTATTTTGTAATCATGAGGGGGAATATAAAATGTAAAATAAAATGTAAAACTGGCCATGCAACAGCTGCTCAAAAATCTCCATGTGACTTCACTGTCTGCAATTGCTCCTTTTTTTGTGTGTTTTTGTTCCATTTACATGTTTCTTTTGCCTTCATATGTGGACATCCAGACTGCTGAAGATTTATTGAGCTCGTCTGCCATTATTCTTCCAGCTGAAGCACATTTATTTTGCAGTACATCTGAAGCTGCTGCCATGTATTGATCAGCTCTGAGGCAGTGTCACACATGCAGATATGAAAAAAGCTCATTTGTCGTTAGGTAGCTGTTGTTTTCTTCTGGATCTGGAGACAATGAACAAAGTCAGAGCCTGAAAATACTGAATTTAGGTATCCAGCTACCCTCCCATGACTGCTGCCTGCATTTTTAACAGTGAAATGCCCAGATTCACTTTGCTTTGAACGTGTTGTGGTCACGTGGAGGTCTCAGCATTATTCAAAAGAAAGCTGTTACTTTGCAGTATCTACAGTCTATTTTTGGAAGTATTCAGTGGCACAGTGCATCAATGCCTGCTTGCCCTGAATAGCTACAAAGCACTGTATGGGAAGCAAGCTTCACACAGAAATGGAGAATCCAGATCACCTATTGCAAGCTCTGAAGTGCTACTACGTGGAATAGATTGTAGTGGGGATGAAATTGATTATTCTTGGTTGGATTTGTTGCTATAATTGTAGTCTTGAGGTTGAGAAATCAGCTTTTTTCATCAGTGGCTCAGCACTGTCTTGTCCTACGCTTTAGAAGGTTACTCTGGAAACAGACTGGATGAAAAATAGGCTGTGCCACCTATATATGTGCATACATACTTAGTTACTTTGAGTTGGAGCAGTCAAATCAGCAAGGGCAACATCCCAAGCTGGTGCAAAGCCTAAAATGGGGACACTTGGACAGAACCTTCATGTGTCAAAGGGCAGGCATATGGGAAAGGCAAAAAGCAGCTCTCTGGGGGCCTCCAAGACAGGATTTTCCCTGGTAGGGAAGTCTCTCCCTGTTGGCACAGTGAGGGAGCAATTTCAGCTGTGCAGTATTTAATTTCTACTAACGAATTTCTGCTGGAGCACCTGAGGCAGCTGCTCAGCTGGGGAGTTGTATCCTTGGGGTTCAGAGCCAAATGACCCCGGAGGTTTGTAAAGCAATTTGATCCCTCTGATCCCAGAGCTGTGCATGTGAACTGGTGGTACTGTGTTCTGGACAAATAAAAATGCCTTGAACCAAACTGCTTTGGAAGTCAGTGGGAAAAAAAGAAGCTGGAAGATTCCTAGTGAACTTGGACATTCAGGTGGGTGATAGTTAGAGACCTATTTCACCTCCTTGGTTATTTGATGTGAGTCAAGCTCAGGTTGTCCTGTCTATCCCTTCCCTTCCCTTCCCTTCCCTTCCCTTCCCTTCCCTTCCCTTCCCTTCCCTTCCCTTCCCTTCCCTTCCCTTCTTTACTCATCAATCTCCTCCTAATGCTGTGTAAAGACCAATTTAGAAATGCAGGAATGTCAAACTGGCAGATTTGCTCTTCCAGACAGTGGGATCTGTTTTTCTCAGCTGCACATTTATCCATGCTGGTTTCCTCTGCATGCCATCCACTGTCTTCTGAGACTCTTCTGTGGTGGGAGCTGCTCTTCTCTACAAATAATTTCTCCTTTCAGCTGGTGCTAATTTCACATTTCATTTTATTTTGCTTCTTTGCATTTCTGGACAAACACGTGGATCTGTAGATATGTGATAAAATCATACAAAACAGTCCCTTGTAAGAGTAAACTTCAATTTTATTTAAGGTTCTGAGCAACATGAAAGTGTTACTTGACCTAGAGTTCAAGATGCCCCGTGCTATTGTCAAATATCCAATTAATTTAAATTGCATTAAAAAATGTCAAGCAACAAAAACCAAGAGGACAAGAGATTAAGTGTGCTTTCCAGTCAAGCCACTCACTCACCTAATTTCCCCTCTTGTGAAATAAATACTTCTGGATACATTTACAATCTCCAAAGAGAAAAGTATATGTGTTGTTCCTCCAGCTGCTGTGTGTTTCAGCAGCATGATGTCGAATTGCATGTCCTTTATCCAGCTCCTTTGGGATGTGTAATGTACATCACAATAAGAAGCCAAGGATGATACAAATAATTATAACATGTGATACAAGCCCACTCTTATAAAGTCAATCTCTCAGCAAATTCATCAGCTCGACACATGATGTACAGTACCAATTTTATGTAAATTACTTGCCTAATCCTGCTGGGCAGAATTACTCCCTGATGTAAACTCTGTTAAATTCAGTGGAGTTGCACCAGGAAATCATTCTTTTGCTCGCAAGATCTGGAGCCACACTTTGTGTATCTCGTTCATCTGGAAACCATGGTAATAAGAAAATGAGTGAAATCACTTGATTATGAGATTCAGAGGTATTATGCTCTCCTTTGTTTAAAACAAAAGACCACCTTAAACAACACACATTATTATAATTTATGAATATGAAGAATTAACTTAGAAAATTGTATTGATTTCTAAAACTCTTAAAGGCAGTGAAATTTCTGTAAGGAAATTGGCTGGTTTCCACTGACTGTCAATCTTTGGATCAACAATTAACAGAGGTTTAATACTTAGAACATAAAATTCATTGACATTGTAAACTGCTGCAAAAAAGACATTCAAATGAGGCTGAAACAAGCATGTAAGGCAACTAATGGCTTTTGTTGAGGTAATATGTCAAAAAAACCCCAAACAATACCAAACGACCCCTCCCCCCCCCCCCCCCAAAAATCCCTAAACAGTTAAAATCCAGTTAAAATCCTGCAATTCACAGCCAATTTACTCTTAGGTGGTTAAAAATGTGTCAGTTATCCTGAAGGTTAAAACTATACATAAATAGTGCCACCCAGCTTTTATTTGCACAAATGATTTTTTTAAAGAAGCTATAATGCTACTATGCATGGAGTCCAAATTAAACTTAGGCAAAAAGTAATACTTGGGATGTTTCTGGACTTATCCACGTTTTGTAGCACGACCTCAGGCAGGATGCTAAACCTGAACATCCAAGGCTTTGGTTTATGTCACACAAACCTGAGATATTGGCAGTGGTGAGTCCTACAAATTCCATATTTAGGTTTGTGTTGTCAAATCAAAGCCTGTCACTACCTGTTTTCCTTTTATATAATTTGCCAAACTGAAAGAGGACTCTTAGTTTTTTCTTCAGAAACCTTGTAAAAAAGGCATGTTCTATGAAGTGCCCCCACCTTTTTGATGTTAGATTTCTGTCTATAGGGGGAGAAAAAAAGGCCTAAAAACCCAGACCAGAAATACACAAAACCAAACCAATCCATCCAATTCCTACATAATTTTAATCCTCTGGATTCAGATTTCCTGCTGCAACATTGAAGAACCATTCAAAATTCCAAACTTCCAAAGAGAAATTCCAAAGAGGACAGATGCCATTGCCTTGGCTCAGCTCACAGGGGCAAGTGGGATGACCAGAATATTTTCAGCAGCTTTCTCAGTCCATTTCCACTAACCAAACTGGTGCTTGGGTAGAGTTTCAGAAAGTCTCTTCGTCTTGGCTACTGCCTGGTCAACTCATGCTTTGTGCACAACAGTTTTGTGGTACCCTCCTCTCCACTGCTGAGGTTAATGGGAAGAGTCTAAAGCAAAGAACCCTAATGAAATCTTTGTGGCTTTTTTTGCAATGGTTATTAATCAGGTTTGAAGGTAGATTCTACAAAAGTAGAATCAGGTCGAGTAAAATATGTGCCATGGCTCCTATCATTTGTCACTGAAAGAAAACAAAACAGGGCAGACATTACACACCCAGGTTTGCCTGGAAAAGTCACCCAAAAAGACTTGCACGTTGGAAATGTACCTTAACTCCTTCTTTTTTTTTTTTTTTTTAATTTTTTTTTTTTAATATCTTCTGCCCTCCAGATGGTCTGCTGTGATGACATACACCTGTTCAGCGTCAGCTATTACCCACAGCGACATATGGCAGCTCACATATTGCCTGGGCTGAGGGGATCTGGGATTCAGGTCACCTGGGGTCTGTTTTCAAGTGGTGTGATGGCAGCTGTGGGAAACACGATGACTGACAGAAAATCGCTGCTCGTCTCACCAGCAGAAAAAAAAATGTAGATGTCTTTCAAAAAAAAAAAAAAAAGAAAAAAAAAAAAGCCCAGCAGCTGTATTTCAACCTCACCACGTAGGTGCAGACAATGGAGGGATCAGCCTCTCCAGCAGACAGCACAGTGGAGGTGCAGTGCTGTCACTTTGCATATTTTTGGTGGTAGGAGTTGCTCAAAATTCGGGTGTTATGGTAACAAGTCTTGAAGGGTGCTGGCTCGGGAGGGCTGAACTGCCTCACAGCATAATGATGCTGTGGACCTCTGCCCACTGCTAGAACAACACCTAGGATGAGGCCTCTGAGGTGCAAGGGATTTATTTGTTCCTCTGCTACATCTAGTTTTGTGTGGGCTGCCACAATACCAGAGGATACAAGAGAAGCTTGAGAGAAAAAACATTTGGTGCTCTCTGGAAGCTGGGCTGTTAGCAAGTGGAAGACAGAGGAAGGGGAAAAAAAAGGATTTGAAAAAAAGGCAAGGCATTTTTTTCTATCTGCATTTTTCACTGCTGTTGTTGAAGGAATTTGTCTGTCTCTGGAAAAGAGAAGGCTGTTTTCGTGATTTTTTTTCAGGAGAAATAATGGAGGGAACTCATGGGTGCCACTGTGGTTTTGAGATGTTCTGCTAAATATTGTTGAGTTTGAGCTTTAGATAGGTTTCTGGTGAGTAGCTGAATTTCTTGGAACCTGTCCAAATCAAACAGAAAATGAGAGCTTTTTAGAGGCCCAGCATACCTCCCACATTTCTCAAAGTGACGAGACATGTCTTTTTCTCCCTTGCTGATGTTTTATTCTGTATTTGCAGTTGAGGAGGACAACTGCATTGCAGCTGAAGAAAAATCTGAAACAGAAAAAATTACTTTTGTAAAACCTTATTTTGAACATCTCTACCTCTGAATCCAGCCAGCGACTACATTTAATGAACTGTGGAGGAAATGCTTTGAAGTTTGAATAGAGAAGGTCTGATTTTTTTTTTTCTGTCTTCTAATTTTCAGTTCTGTCTTCTAACTCTTCAGTGTTTCAGGTTGAGTTTAGCCCTCATAAAATAGGACTAACATGGCTGTGGAACACATTTTTTTTTAGCTCTGGTTATGGTGGACAAGATCTTTCTCCTACAGCAACAAAACCTGAGAACCTCTGAGAACAACTTTCACCCATGCTCCTGGTTTAATAAGACATCAATGAGACATTTCTACATCTACCACAGTTTAATATAGATGGTATTGCAAAGAAAACAATAGAATTACTCAAACAAAGACACTATTTTGCAACAGGGCACTCCTTTTTTTGGAAGTCAATGTGTCACAAGTCCTAAGTTCTTTGTCTTTCTCCCACTATTTCCTGCCTAAGGAAAATAATTTAACAGCCAGCAGTTCAGAACAAATTTTGTGGACATTATTCAAGGGATAACTCCTTGATGGAGTTACTAAGAATAGTAACATAAAACCAATCAATATTACCAATAAAAAAGTTCATTCTAAATGGCAAATGATTTGTCCTCTTCAGTGATCATTTTCATAATTTGTAGTTCTCACTGAAAAACATCACCTTGCTGGTCCCAGTAATGCAAAGGTTTCAGCAGCAAGCTCCCACGTGGTCTCTTCATTTCCATTTTTTTTATTTGTATATTTGTACATTTCCATTGTTTTATTAGCATTTTGTTTTTATAGTTCTGAAATGAGAAAAAAGTATAAGGAAGGCAGAGGGAAAAAAAAGAAGTTGTGAAAAATTATTCTGAAAAATGTCATTTAGCTCCCTTAGAAAGCATGAAATATAAATACCTAAACATTGGCTCTGCAACATCACAGACAGCTTCCTCTTCCTATCAGCTTCATGAAAGATTGTGTTACTTGCTATATGCAAACCAAACCCATTGAAATTTGTGGAATTATTGATGTTTACCTGCAGTAAGAATAGTAAAATATGGGTCCAAAGATGAGAAAAACGAAGGTCATTTCCTGTCAGAAAATGAACGTATGCTCATTTTAATGTACTATTTTCTAACTATCCAGGTATTCCACCCTTTATTGGTGCTGAAAGGATGAAATCAGAGTGGGGAAAGAAAACAATGGAACACCTTCTTAGCACCAGGCAACGGAATGATTTCAGTTCTGGGTCATCCATTCAGGATCTTGAGGAGTACAGATGTTTTATTTTCCATTGCTGGACAATAACCATGTGGTGAACGTCAATCGCTCCATGTTTATGAAATGGTATCTGGGTTTAATTTCTGCTGTCTGTCAATTGGAGCCTTTGATCTTGGCCTGGAATTATTTTTTCCACTTCACTCTAAGTGACTAGAGGCTACTGCTGTCACTGACTCTTCAATTCCTGATTTCACTTTGCCAAGATGTAAAAGATTTATTTACAGGAATTTTTCCAAATATGATCCTTAACTGTAGGGTTTTTTTTTTTTCTTCTACCCTCAAGGTATTTTGTAGTGAGTTGTTGTAGGATTAACCTGAAGTAAAATACCCAGCACAAGGCAGAATGGAACAGAGTCTATGTGAACAAACAGATGTATTTAAGCAAAAAAGTTCAGTTTTAATAACTAATTGCAGCTGGGATTTTAATATACTCTTCTTTTTTGAATCAAACTGAAATTCTTGGTGATATGTGTTAAAAATTATGGTTTAAATTTCTGATGATCAAGTTACATAGATTAAAGTAATGGATACCAGACTCTGCATCAATGCAGTTATAAATATGGATGAAATGAATGTACATTACACACTGTTATAAATCTACGTGTTCAAGGAAAAGCATAAATCTCCATCACCTTTTCCTCCTTGGGATATGAAAGGCATTGCTATTTTTACAGTGTTTTCGATGAAATTACAAGGTGGGGTAATTTGCTTTTTCTGAAAGTCTCCTGCATTTTTACAGGCACTCAAGTAGCATTTTTTTTACAACAGCATATTGTTTAAACACACAGAGAGCAGTGTGCACTGGGAGGAGCCACGTGACCTTCCAGACACGAAGACCAGCAGGGTGATGGTGCATTCAGAGACATTTAGAGGTGTCTGTGACATTTGTGGAGGTTTTCTGCCCCTGCAGACATCTGCCAGGTGTGGCATCCCCAAGTCCCCTCTCCGCTGTTTCCTTCCAGCCAAACAGTGGCAAACGAGAGGATGTGGTGAAGGCTTATGGTTAGAGGGAGAGGTCTGATTCTAATCTGTGACAAACCACTTGCTCCTCGATGTGTTCTGCTGGGGAAAGCCCAAGAGTTTAGGTTTTTCTTTTTTTCTTTTCTCTTTTTTGTTTTGGTTTAGTATAGCCACAGAGACCTCAACGAACTGTCAGGTTCAAACACTTTATCTCTGATCTTCAGCTGGTTTCTGATGCATTAGGAGATGGAGATGTGGGTTTCCACCTCTTAGCCCTCATCCAGAAGGAGTTTGCCACCCCTTTCCTGCAGGCTTTGAAGAAGCACTGTGCTCTCCTGTGGAACACACACTGAGAATCACCATCTCTGTAGGGATGGCTGCTGGGGAAGGCCCAAGAGGTTGGGGTTTTTTTGGTTTTTTTGGGGTTTTTTTTTGGTTTGGTTTGGTGTGGTACAGCCACAGAGACTTCAATGAACTGTAGAGATCAAACTCTTTATCTCCAACCTTCAGCTGGTTTCTGATGCATTAGGACATGGAGATGTGGGGTTCTTCCTGCAAGGCAGAGCTCTCAGCCCTCATCCAGAAGGAATTTTCCACCCCTTCCCTGCAGGCTTTGAAGCAGCACCTGTGCTCTTCTGTGGAGCACACATGGAGAATCACCATCTCTGTGGGGACGGCTCCATGTCCTCATCCTGCTCTCATCCTCAGGAGTGACTTCCTCAGGAGTGGCCCCAGGAGTGGCCCCAGGAATGGCAGGAGCAGCATTTCCCTGCTCTGTGCACAGCCAGCCCTTATCCTGGTCTACTTTTCAGTTCTCATGAGTGGAGTCTAAATTCTCTGAGGCACTCCAGGGAAGGGACTAACAGGCTGTTTCCATAATATGTCCTAGCTTTTGGATGACCTACTAGTCAATGAGAGAGACAGCAATCTAGGATAACTGGAAACACAACGTGGGGATGGGGAGAAATGAGATGGTTTTGTTTTCTTTGTGAGTGATTTTGATCCTTCAACACAAACAGGACTGCTTAAAGATAACAAGAACTCTCTCTGGTCAGCAGATTCTGTGGAGAGCAATTAAGGAGCTTTTCTGATGCCTGGAGGCTATCATGAAGCTCTCTTTCTCAACAGAGATGTATAAAATCATGCTCCAGCCGTGAAAGCAAGAACTGGCTAAAATCTGACCATGAGCTTGAGCCAAACTCTCTAATATCCTAGGAGGCAGTGAGATCAGGCTGTTGCCAGGAAAATACCCACATAAATATTAATGGTGAACTTAGTTCAAAGCTACATTGAAAAGTTCCTTTGCTTTATATGTTCAGTGAGGGTTTTTAAATGTTATTCTAGCTCCATTTCACATTTTTCAGGAAGGTTTTCACACTGAGATTGATGCTAATTGAATGAAATTTTGCCTAAACTTGATTTCTCATTGATAAGCCTTTCTTCTGCGATTTGTGCTTCAGAAAAGTGAAACTGCTGAGCTAAAGAAAAACCACATTTTCAAATAGACGGCCATGTGAAATTTGAAGCTCAATGATTCTCTCCATCCAGACTGCTCAGAGTGCATGAATACCTCAGCTTTCTTGGGAGCCTGAGCTGATGTAGCAGAGATCTGGATTATGCTAATACCTATTGCAAATTGGCAATACCCACTGAACTCAGTGGACAGGTGAAGTTAACCAAACACTCAACCTTTAAACACCTTCCTGTAGTTCCAGGAATTCAACACCACCAACCCAGTGGGTGCATTGCAAAATACATAAATAAAACCTGAGAAAATATGATAGCATGCCATTTTTATACTGGAAAATCTCTGACTTGGCCACAGTTTCATTTCCTGTGCACCAGGCTCAAGAATGGCCCACAGCTAGGGGAAACACCAAGACTCAGAGCAAAGAGAGTCCACCAAGATGAAAGTCATGCCCAGTGGTTTGTCCTGGCACCAGCAGTGAGCAGAAAGCTGCAAAAGTGCTTGTGGGAGCTGATGTGCACAGGGCTGGGCCTGCCTTGTGCCCTGAGCCTGGGGACAACCAGAGCAAGGAGCCAAAAATCAGCAGAGCAGTGTGTCCCACCCCTGCCTATTGCTCTGCCTGATGGCCCTTCAAAACCCATCTCTGTGCCTTTTATGCACAACTTTTCTTCTCCACAGAGATCCAAACTTCCCGTGTCTCCTGTGGGATGGAGCAGCTTTGAGGCTGGGATTAGGCCTCTTTGTCATTCCCCATTTTTACTTGCCTAGTGCTTGGCAGGAACCATTCTCCCCTCCCATGCACTGAAATCTCACACATCCCTGTCCCTAATTAACACTTCCTTTGTCTTTTTCCCCAGCTCCATTAAATCAGTGGGCAGGATTGCATTTATTCCAGCCTGAGGGCTGGGCCTCCTGCCGCCATGAGCAGTCACCTGGTGGCCTTCCTTGGTCTCCGGCCATCAGGGCCTTGCCTCTGTGGTTTGTGTGGCTTTTCAGGGACTGCCAGCCCTCAGTGCCCAGCCACAACAGAAGCCCAGCCCACAGATTCAGTCTGAGGTATTAAGGGAGATCATGTGTGTGCCAGATCAACCAACACATAAAAAAAAGTGGTTTTTTCAGTCCCAACTCTGGCCCTTCTGGTGGCCTCCTCCTGCTGTACATCAGAGCAAAATGGGAGCTTGTAGCACAAGGTTCAGTGTTCCTGTGCTGAAAATGGGGTAACCAAATCCGTCAGCAAAGCTTTTCACACCACTGCTGTGAGAAAAAAGCAGCATGACTCATGTCTGAAGGCCAGCACCCCTATGGGAACCACGGGTATCCATTAGGACAGATAGAACTGGGATCTTGGAGCTTTCTGCCTGCCCCAGGTGTTTCTAGGCTGCCATGGGATGAGCTGGATGCAGTAGCAGCTGGTTTGCCACCCAAACACAGCCCCAAAGGCACCATCCTGTGATTTTGAGGGGCAAGGCCAGAGGAGAGGCCTGGCAGCACCATGTCCAAGCCCCTCAGAAGCCAAACTCCTGAGCATAGTAAAATGCTTCAGGCAAGAGGTCTGCTCTTATCTGTTCCGAAAAAGAGCAATTGCAGGGCTCAGCCTATGTGAGCCAGCAGTTAAAGATGCAGCTCATACAGCCACAGCCATGCAGGGATGTGGATCCAGGCCTCAGAGGAGATGTAGTGCCATGCAGCAGCTGGATTTTCAGATATCTCCACCTTGAGAGAGCACCCAGAATGTTAGATTCTGGGAGAAACATCAGGTTTGGTTGCTGACAGAAGGTTTTTCTTGCTGTTTTACTTCATTCCATTTAAGATGCTGTCATAAATTGTGGCCACAGAAAGATGAAACCTTCCCAAAGTGTGTCTCAGGTACCAGCAGCACAGACAACATCTGTGCCACCTCTCCATGGGATGACTTGCACAGCTGAAACACAAAACAGCAGCTGGCCCTGACGTGGGTATCAGACTCGGGTTTGGTGTCTGACCAGTCTTTGGACAAGCAGACTTTTTTTCAAATTAGTACAGAGTCAGCCACCAGCCATAAAGAGAATTTTCATCACTTTTATTGCTCCTCTGATGGGTTTCTAGAAAGCAAGTTAGCTTTCCACTCCCTGAGAATTATTGCAAAACACTATGGCCATGCTGAAAAAAGCTGCACAAAAAAAATTAGTTGTATATGTTGAGCTGTTTTCTCAGGAAGGTGATGAATATTTTCAGTGAAAGGCCTGTGCTCAGTCCTCAGTTTTGTGGACAAGCTCTTCTGGATCCCCACCAAATAAAGTCAGGAGTGTACGCATGACTTTTAACATCCATAAACTTTGTGACAGAGCAGGAAGGAGACAGGTGGCCCAGTACATGGAAATGCTCTGCATGTGGTCTGGGATCAGTTTTTCAGTGTCTCTTCTTGCTCCACAAGTCTCTTTCTTCAACATAAGTTGTACTCACACAACAGCCAACAGGTTTTATGATGTGTCCAGCAGGGCAGTTTGCTTCTTTCATCTTTTAAAAATGCCTTCATCAGACAAGAATGATTTTTCACCAAACCATGAGAGAGATTCCTTGCAGAGGCTGCCTCAGCTCTGGCAGTCTCAGATTTTTACCAGCAGGGCAGGAGGAGACACTGCTGACCTTCTGCAGAGTGAGACCCCCAAAACTACAGATGAACTGCTCTCTAGCCCTGCCCCTCCAGCCATCCCATCCTTCCCTGGTCATGGAGGCCTCATCCACAAGCTAGAAAATTCTGAGCTATCAAATACTGCACCAGAAGCTGGGGCATGGCATGTTTTTCATCCCAGCTATCTGCCTGGAGGAATTCAGGTCCATGGAGTCACAACCCACTTCATTGTCTGCTGCTGGAGCACGGAGGAATTCTGGCAAACCCCATGGAGATAGGAGGGTTTAACATCCAATGGTCCAGAAAAAGTTCAATCCTGTCTTGTTCTGCACATATTATAATTTTCTATTCCTGTTTTCTTATTAAATATAAGCTGCTCTGTGTGATTTCTTATGTATTAATACACACTATAAAATATGCCTGAGTTAAGGGCTATGGGAGAAATCTTGTAACAACATTGCTCAAGTGATAATTTTTTTTCCTCAGTGTTTAAAAATAGTGAATCTAAATTCTTTATGTCAAGGGATATTTAAGTTGGCTGGAAGGATTAATTTATTTTTATTAGTGTCCCAGAATATTTTGCACTGGAGGGACCCAGTGGTCAACATTTCGATGCTGCCCAACAGCATTTTTGTTTCTCTTCTAGCTGCTTTCAGTCTTCTGCTCTGCAACCAGTCTGAAGCCTAAGTTCTGTCAGAGTAATTTCAATGGGTGCTTACTAATTGAGGTTCCTCTAAAAAAAAATACCTGGCAATTCTGTCACTGCACTGCCTTATCTGTGAAGCCAGGCTGCCACCAGAGACATTAACCCACATTCAGCCACCACCCAGCCTCAGCCTGGTGACCATTTGGGTGGCAAATGATATTCTACCCCTGCTCAATGGGATGTTGCCATGTCAGGGCAGACAATGACAAGCAGCTAATTTAGAGGCCTGAATATTTTGGGTACCTGAAGGTTGAGAAGGGTTTTCAGGATGTTATGAGAGGATATTAAAAGCCAGAAAATGGGGAAAAGTAATTTCAGGCTGGATCCCCAGATGGATCTGGGGGAAAACTGGGGGAAAACCATTTCAGGCTGGATCCCTAGGATTAGCCCTGTCCTGTAGACTGGTGGGCACAAATATAATACATATCAACTCAGCAAACAGGACAGCTCAATTCAAGCCCTGCTCCTTCACTGTTTGATGTGCTTGGTTCAAGATATCCTATAAAAACTGCTCTGGAGTAGCTCTCTGAGTATCTCATTCAGATGTCTCATCTCAGCCGCCCATCCAGAATATATATCTCAAAATGGAGAAAATACAGCTCCCAGCTTTTCTGTGCCTCAGTTTCTCATCCCTGAGCTGCAAATCTCCAAGGACAGCAGTTTTTTCCGCAGTAGTTTTATACACTGAAAGCAGAATACAGTTCCAGAGTAGCTGATATGAGTGTACATAATCACCCACACACATTCACATGCAGAAAGAGAGAGCTGCTAGTACACAAAAGAGGGGGAGAAATTCACTTCAGACCCACCTTTTTGTTTCAATAAGAGATAAGTTGAGTGTGCTCCATTCCCTAGCAGTACTGAAACATCTTTTCAGCGTGCCTAACAGGGCATGCATTTTTGGACATGAAGTCACAGAGATCTGTGCCAGCAGCAAGACTGAACCTATCAGAATGTAAAAGCATTGGTGGTGACCCTGGAGAGAAGAGCACTTACCATTGTAAGTGAACCAACAAAGATATTCTGCCCAATAAGGTACACAATGAGCAAAAAACTGTATACCAAACAAAATGGAAATTTAAACAAGGGTTCCATTCTATTGGGGTAAAAATAAAGGCATTAATCAAAGCATACCTGCATAAATGTAAACCCATGTGCTCCTCACACGTGCAAAGAAAGAAAAGGTTGTCATGAGCACAAGAGACAGGGTTGTTAGGTACCACATTACTGTTTGCATGGGGAGGGGGGTTTATTGTGTCCTTTCAAGTCCTTTACTACATGGGGCTCTTTTCCACAGAGTATTCACAGTTCCCACGTATCTGAAAATAACAGCAGGTCTGGGAGCCTGTGGCTGGATCCTGGAGAGCAGTCAAGACTTCCTGCATTTTAAAAGTGAAGTCCACAGCCTGACACCCAACACTTATTCCTCCTCACTGTTGGTGGGAGGTAGGTGAGGAACAACCTCTGCCAAGCCACTCGGCCGAGTCCTTCCTACTGAAATATCCCTCAGCTGCTCTGAATGCTGCAGGACGAGAACAAACACCACTTAAAAGGCATTTCCATAATCTGACCTCCCGTTGTTTTGCTACCCATGTCATAAACCCAAGTTCATTTCCTCTCCTGGATGCCAGACACTCAGAACAAGATGTTTTTCATCTTCCACTCAAGGGTTCTCAGGTGACTCCCCTGAAGGCCAGCCCCACCACTCCCTGCTTGATAACTGGGAGGTTGTGGGCTGCTTCTGTAGGCTCTGCTGCCACTCACAGGCAGCTCCTCCACCTCCACAAATGGCCTGTGGGCTTCATTTGGTGGCCACACATGAGCAGAGAGCACGTTGCATCATCTTCTGGTCGTCCGCAAGGCAGAGGGAGGCAGGCAGCCAGGGGGAAAATATACTTGGAATCCTGGATGCAGCCTGGTGAGGTTGAGGGGTGAACCCACAGCTGTGATTTTAGGAGGGCTGGCAGAGGTCAGGAATGAGCTGTGGCTCTGGCAACAGCACAGAAAAGGGTGTGTCAGGTTATATTTTGTAACCTCCCCTGGCTCCATCAGTTATCAGCACTCATCAACTCTTAAGTATCACAGCTGTCCACTGCTAAGGATCCAGGATCTGCAATCTCCTGGATGGAAGCTGTGTCCTCTGCACCAGTGCTTGATAGCTGCTGATATTCCATGTGTGAAGCTTTCTTTTGCTTTCAGATACCACTTTCATTGCCCACAGCCAACACACAGTATGCTGAGTTAAGCCTCTTTCTAAATTCCTCGCTGTTAATTAATATTCTGCTAATAAGGACAGAAGCAGCTCAAGTAGTTTGGGGTTAGGAAGTCCATGCTCTCCTGAACCACGAAAACAGAGGAATCTCCTCCGTTCTGACTCTGGCCAGAAAAGTCCTTTCAAAGACCATAGAAGGCATTTTAGTGGCTTCTAGTAAGTGCTGACTGTCCAAGTCCAGCATCAATAACAGGAAATAGCAGGAAACAGAAGCACCACGTCAGCACTACCAGCTAACCACATTTTGATAGCACATGCAGGAATAAAGGCCTCATGCTGAATTAGATCACAGAGAACTAAATCTTTACCTTCACCTGTTTTTTTTCACCCTTTCTTTTTGGTGTGTTTAACATCATGAACATCACACTTGGATTCACTTAGACACACTGATTCATTAGACGGCCCATGACCTTAATAAATTTAAATTACCAGGAAGGGGTAGTTTATCCCAGTGTCTTAGTCATAGAAATGACTCATGATATCCACCCACACTAACCTTTGTTTGGTCTCCCCAAGTATGCCAGGGCTTGTCAGCCTTTCACAAATGGAGCTCTTTGATTCCCTCCATGAGAGGAGAACATCAAGGAAGTCTGATTGCAGGAACCAGCTCCCCGTGCAAAGACACAAAACAATACCAGTGACCTTGAGAAGCTGAGGACTTGTTTTCTCCTAGGACGTGATGTGCTGCTGGAGGGAAGTGTCTCACTTGACCTGAAGTGAGGTAAAACTGTGGGAGGGGGGGTATCAGGGCTTTTTTCCTCAGAAGGGCCTCTTTTCCTCTGCCTCTCTGTTTATGTGCTTGGCTGTTGCCTCAGATAATTTATTTCAGATAATTGCCATTCTCAATAGCCCTGAATGCAGCCTTGTCAAGGATTTTCCAGGTAGAAGAGTTTTTGCCTCTACGCGTTATTTGGTTTCATGCTTTATCAATTATACCCCAACCCAGCAAGCAGCCAAGCTCTCAGCATAAGTTCTTTTTTCAGCAGCATAAGTTCTTTTTTCAGCTGGGTCATGGGAGATTATGGTCTTGGATATCTCGGGCTTGACTTCTAAATTTTTGACTTGGAATTGGCCAGTGTGAGCAGCTGTCCCCCCAAGACTTCCCAAAATTCTGAAGACACTGGAAAAGTTGTAATCCGAGCAGGACTGCTGAAAGATGTTCAGTGGGAAAATCTACATCTGAAAATATGCTAATATATTAATATTTTAATGTACTGGGGTTTTTTTCAATTAAGTGATTCATGCTAAAAAGTATTTCTCATCAATTGGAAACAATATTCACTTCCTTTCAAATCAGAAGAAATTAAAATAAATATAATTTGGTTTCCTTGTTTATCTCCTCAGTCAAGGAGGGGGAAGAGGGAGTGGAAGAAGGAGTAAAAAAACAACAGAATTTAACTATTTTCTCTGCAGCTACATTTTATTTTGAATCAAGAAATATTTCTTAAATGCAAATCATTTCACTAAATATCAGAAAACTGCATGAAATATTCTCATCAAAATGAAAGGCTGACAGTTTGTTCAAAAGTTTTGACAGGCAAGATTTTCTGTTATTTGTATGCTATCCTAACCTTAATTTTGGAGATTTCACATATCTCAAATTAAGACCTTTGCTAGAGATGGTCCAGTTTCTTGCTTGCACCTGAATCATCACATTACAAACTTCACCCTCCCTCGCAGCCTCTGGATGAAAAGCTTTTCCAATTCAAAAATAAGGTCTTTTAGTCCTAGTTGTCATGTAGTTCGTGCTACCCTTGTATATTTCAGAGATCGCTTTGCTCGAGACAAAATTACATTGCTCGGGACTTCAACACTCAATTCTGCCAGAGCAGACATTTCGTTTCTCAGAAATGATGGTCTATTTCACTGCCCTGAATATCGCACATCCTGACGCACACGGCAGAGGCACAAAGCAGAACAGCGCAGAATTCCAGGAAGCATCTCCTGAGAGGTGGGGCAGGGATCAGGAGGAGCTCCTCAGGAATGTTATGCTGTCCCAGCAGCCTCGGCTGGCTCTGCAGGATTTGTTAAGGTGCAGAACCTGATCTGTCTTTGCACCGTTACTCTGCTGTCAGCTCAACAAATTTATTGTCTTTCTGGCCATGTGTGGAGCTCTCCTGAAAGCTCTGATTTCTGACACGACAGGGGCACTTTTGTGTCTCAAGTTTCGTTTGAAAAGGAAGGAGTAGAGGGAGAGAGGAGAGGAGAGGAGAGGAGAGGAGAGGAGAGGAGAGGAGAGGAGAGGAGAGGAGAGGAGAGGAGAGGAGAGGAGAGGAGAGGAGAGGAGAGGAGAGGAGAGGAGAGGAGAGGAGAGGAGAGGAGAGGAGAGGAGAGAAAGATGGATAAAAATAAAGAGAAAGTGAGAAAGAGAGAAAGAGAGAGAGAGAAAGAGAGAGAGAGAGAGAGAGAGAAAGAGAGAAAGAGAGAAAGAGAGAAATGAAAGAAAGAAAGAAAGAAAGAAAGAAAGAAAGAAAGAAAGAAAGAAAGAAAGAAAGAAAGAAAGAAAGAAAGAAGGAAGGAAGGAAGGAGGGGAGAGAGAAAGGGAGGAAGAAAGAAAGAAAGAAAGAAAGAAAGAAAGAAAGAAGGAAGGAAGGAAGGAAGGAAGGAGGGGAGAGAGAAAGGGAGGAAGGAGAGGAAGGAGAGGAAGGAAGGAAGGAAGTGGCGGAAGTGGCGGAAGGAAGTGGCAGATGGAAGGAAGTGGCGGAAGTGGCGGAAGTGGCGGAAGGAAGGAAGGAAGGAAGGAAGGAAGGAAGGAAGGAAGGAAGGAAGGAAGGAAGGAAGGAAGGAAGGAAGGGAGGGAAAAAGAGAAAAAGGAAGGAAGGAGAAAAATGAGGTGAAGGAAGAGCTCCTTGCAAGCAGTCTACAATTCCAGCTGCACTCATGTCCCAAAGCAGGCTCTGATTATACATCCTGAATAACTTTTCAGAAATGTTTAGCTTTCTCTACTGCCAGGGGCTGGGACACAGAAGGAAATTCAGGACACTTGGAGATGGCCCTGTGTTTTAGTCCTGTAGGCCTGCTAAATGGCTGTAGAGGGAACAACCTCACTTATTTCTGCACATGCACGCAGAGAACCAGGTCAAATTATTCTGAAGGCAACCACAGGCTGAGGGGACCAGGATTTTTAATTTTTTTTTAGAGGAGAGAGAGCTTCAGCAGAGGATTTTTGAACCTTACAAGCCAGTAAAGTTCATGCTTTCTTACAGGCTTGTCTAAGACCTATCTAGTCATTGCCTTGGCATTTTGACTTACAAAATCACCAGGCTACCAGAGCTTAGAGATGGTCTTGGAAGAGCACAGACCTCGTGTGTGAAAGGATAATGTGTCTGGTGGCCTCTTAGGCAACAAAACTGGTAAGCTAAACAGGGCCTTGGCATTAAAAGAAAAAAAAATTAAGGCAGAACTTCTACAGAATTCAAATTTCAGGATTAAAAAGGAGAACAATAAATAACAGTATGAACTGGAGATGAGAGATAAGATACAGCAAGATCTCATGAAATAATTAACAGACAAGAAACAGAGACAAAACCAAACTAGTCAGAGACAGACCCATAGTAATTGCCAAATCAAGCATGTGGCCTTTAGAATGAGTGGGATCATTCATGTGTTACACAAGATTAAATGAATCTAAGAGTGCTATAAAACCATGCACTGCAAGCGAAAGAATTCAGAGCAAGACAAAATTCAAACTCACAAACAGATGCTCAGTGAAATTTACTGTGAGTTCAGAGAGAAGCTCTGCTAAATCATTAAATAAAGACTTGGAATTCCTCAGTGAGCAATTTAAAGCGGTGCAGAAGGAAGAGACACAATAAACCAGAACAAAGTGGAAGAGAGCACACAAAACCCAGTTTGGTTCTGGGGCTAGACAGAGGTACCATTCTGAATCTGCTCAGAGTCCCTCAGTGTTTGCCTGTATTTGCAGAATAATGGGAAAGGCAACTAACAAAGAGGGAGGGTAGGAGGGGGAAGGAACATTGTGCCTCAGAGGGAGAAAAGAAGCAAGATGAAGAAGGAAGGAGCTCATGTGAAGGGGACTAAGAGGAAAACAGCAAGGAAACTCATATTTTGGAAGAAACTGGCAGGAGATAGCATAGCAGGGACTCCTGCTGTTGGCACGTCACCTCCCCTTGATCCAGTCACTGATGGGACCAGCAATGAAATGCGCTTCATCCCCGGGTGCCCAGCACCAACCCTCCCACTGAAGTCTGAAGTTAAGCAGTGTCCCAGTGTTTTGCATATGTGTGCTGTCTCAGAGCCGTTCCCAGCTCTGTGTCAGTGTCTGTGTGCCTGTAGGAATGTGGGCAGTGGAGTCTCCTCCTGCAGTTTTCAGTCCCTTTGTGATCTCCCGACTCCTGCCAGCCCCTCTGAGCACCTTCAGTGGTTTCTTCACTGGTTTAAGTACCAAAAAAAAGGTGGATATTTCACCAAGCAGCACAGCACAGAGCCTGTGTATAAAACTGGATGCAACCAACTCTTCTCAATGAAATGAAAGTGCTTCAGGTCCTGATGGTAGAGGAGGAGCAGCTCCTGAGTGAAATGCTGTAGTTCTCCTGCCACTGTCTAAACAAGGCCATGAGGACTGCTCCTTCACCTTATTAATGCTCCTTTCAGTGTGCCACATTAGCTCCAGCCAGAGATTCCAGGATAAAGTCATTGAGAACACTGGGCTGCTCTGTGCCTTGTGCATTAAAGCAGCAGCATGGAGTGCATGGCTGCCGCACACAGCTGCAGGAAGAGTGCTGATCTGAATCACCTGTGCTCCTCACCCCAAGTTTACTTTACTCTACGCACTCTGAATTGTCTTCTCCTGCCAATGGTCCACAAAAAAAAAAAAGAACCCAAACCAAAAAAAAAAAAAAATCACCAAAAAAACCACCAAAATAAAACAAAACAAAAACAACCAAAAAACACCAAAAAACACCCAAACCACAAAAAACTCAAACCGAACAAAAGAACCCCACCCCACAACAACAAACAAACAAAATCAAACTTGGCCATTTTTTAAAATCTCAATTTTGCCTTCACCAGTATTCGCACAGAACATGGTTTCATGATGGGATAAGTAAAAAGAGACCTACTACCAACACAATTCACTGAAAATACAAAGTTTATAGGACAGAATATGGCCTGAAATTTAACTTTTTTTACCACATCAAATTCATGACTGTTCATGTCTGCTGGTTCATGCCTATTTACTTTCCTTGCTGAAGCATAAAAGAATTGTGTTATGTCCACTAACACAAAACAAAATGATGGAAGTTTACCTGTCTTACAAAATTAATTGCAAAAATATCCATGGGATTAAACACTTTGATTTGACTAAGCTGGAAACAACTGAAAATATTTCAATTTAGTCCCAAGCCATCATCACACTGTGTATATCAGGAAATACTATTATCATGATCAAAGTGTTTGGGGTTTAGATCTATTAGGTTACGTGTGCTTATTAACAAATTCAGCAATGTAGCACAGCATAGACATCCTGACCTTGACACTCCTTTCTCAAGCTGAAGTAGTCAAACTGCTCCCTGCAAACTCCATAATTTTGAATTTTATTCACCCTGCGGGGTGAGTAAGTGGTTAAACCCTTAACTGGCTACACAAATACCGCATGGCTTAAATTCAGATGGCTACAAAGGGAAGGTAGAGATGTTCTCAGTGTCAATAGGCCATGACTTCCACAAAGCTGGTGCACAGTAGCTGAGAGAGTGACCACCCACAGTGACACATTTTTACACTGAAGATGCAAGGGGGCCTACACCAATGACCTTTCCTGGAGACCAGGAGAATGAGGCTCAGTAATGCAGGATTTAGCCATTCAGAGAAGGTTTTTTGGTCCCAGTTAATAAAGGGTCTCGCTAATCCAAAAGCTACAAACCTAACAAGATTCCTGATCCAGCAGCGACTGTGGCTCGGGGAGGAGTTCGGATTTTGCTTCGTTTGATGAGGAATTTATGCTGCTTTGAGCACTGTTTGCAAAAGCCCTTGGATACCGGGGCTGTGCTCCCTCAGCCTTTGGCACCACACACACCCCTGGGCTCACAGGAGCCCTCTCACAGTCCACAGCTGCCAGGAGGCAGAAATTTGCAGAAATGCAGCAGAAATTTTCACCTAGCCTGCTGTCAGGATCTCTAGCTGGTCAGAGTGACCCCAAGATGTGTTAGAAAGGCTCTTTTCCCAGCCCAGAGCTTGAAGAAGGAGTCAGGGCTCTTCATTTCTTGGTCTCTAGGTTGTTTATTGTATTTTATCTATAAAATCCTTTCTCCTGTCCTGCCCAGGTCTGTCCAGCACAACAGTCCAAGGCACTCTGCCTCCCCCAGGGCAGTGTTATTTTTTATACTAAAAACTACGTGTATAATATTTACAGTTACTTTCCAATACCTATCACCTGTGTTAGACAGTGAACTTCTACTCTAAACCAATCCAAAAGTGCCAACATCACCCAGAAGATGGAGGCCAAGAAGAAGAAGGAGAATGGCTGGACATGCCCAGATTCCTCCATCTTGCCCCTTGAATCCGCATTCTAAAAACCCCAAAAATCTACTTTTTCACCTTGTGATAAATTCACTATCATTCTACTTAATTTGTCGTGGCTTGCACATCTTCACCTAAGGTTGGTAACTTGCTCCACAGGTCATAACCAAACCCACAGGGGCATTTTGGGCTCTGTGCCAGGGTCTCTGTTCCAGGGTCTCTGAGATCCCTGCAGGGGTCTTGGATGCTCAGGACAGACAGAGGGATGTCCTGGGTCCTGACAGACAGCCTGCTGGTTCTCCTCCTGTGGCTGAAAGGTGTCTGCTGAAACCACGAGGAGCAGGCTTCACACACACATCCCTCCTCCAGAGGAGAGCTGCTGCCAGAAATACAGTGTTATGCAAACAACTTAGTCACCCAAAGAGCTTTATAAATGCATAATAAGTAGATAACACAGGGCAGTGAAATATACTTTACTGGAGCAGCAAAGGAAAGGCACAGCTTTCCCATCCTGCCCTCAGTGCAGGAGCAGGAGCTGCCTGGCTTCTGAACCAGGTCAGCCAGCCCTACAGAGTTTTGCATAAGAATTTCACACAAGTGTGCTATCTAAACCATTTCCTAAGGACATCTTCTATTGCTGAGATCACCCAGCCAGAAAGCACAATAATGCAGGGAGGTTCTTCGGGAAAGGGGGCACTGGGGGAAGAACAGTTTAAAGCAAAGGAGGTTTTCTGATCTTTTGTGGGGACAGAACATTTGGTGAGGGTGCAGCTTGGGGAAATATTGCACCTGGGCTTTTGGAGCAGCTTTCAGACTAGGCATCTTTTAATCTGCCGAAAAACAGCACTGGTTGGAAAAAAGAAAAAGAGATGCAGCCTATATATGTATAATCATAGAATCGCAGGAGGGTTTGGTTTGGAAGGGGCCTCAGAGAGCACCTCATTCCACCCCCCTGATGGTGTCAGGGACACCTTCCAACATCCCAGCTTGCTCAGAACCCCATCCAAATTGGACTTCAACACCTCCAAGATTTGGGGTATCCACAACTTCTTGTGCCACCCTGTGTCAGGGCCTCCCCACTCTCTGTGTGTATTCATGCAGGTGGAAATCAAACCTAATCCTAGTCTTTCTAGGAAGAAATTATCCTGTTTAACCTGTGAAACATTGCTATGTTCCTTCAAGGCTTAATTCAAGATATTACCCACAGTTATAGAGCAATGAGGAAAACCAAGTTGCAGGATTATTTGAGCCATCAGGTATGACACAGTCATGGTTATTTAGAAGTAATCACACTTCTGGTAATTTACAGATATTACGCCCTCCTCTTTCCAGTGGTGTAGAGAAAATAGTGAGCTGTATATTCTGAGAGAAAAAGAGAGTGTATCTGTGAAGGTACATGTATATTTCTGAATGTCTTTTCTGCTCACCTTCAGTCGAAAAGAGGGTGGGAGTAGGGGCTAACCTGCAGTTTTAGAGCAACAGTGTTCCTTCAAACTTTTACAGCATTTACCTTCTTCAGTGGCACATTAAAAACTCTCACATCCTTAGCAACTCAATAAAATAACAAGCAGAAAGCCAGAGAGAAAAACGAGGCCAAAAAAACCAAAAAATCATCTTTGTCTTGATAAAATGAAAACACGACCAAAACTTCTCCAAGGCCATGATTACAGTTAAACGGGGCAAAATTGAAAACAGCAGTGTCAAACTAACCCCCAGACTTTGTGGGAATCACTTGTGTAACCAGGAGGCAGCTGGGAGAGGAATTCTTGTCCTCAGAGAAGGTGCAGAGAGAGAGGGAAGCAAGGGAGAGAGCTTGTGGCTGCTCGTGGGTGTGTGTGCAGGAGCCTGTGTTTGTGTGCTGGAGCACACAAATGAAAAATTAGAGTGACAGCTAAAAATGCCAAAGGCAATCCACGGAGACAAATGGGGAATAAAGAGAATGGAAAAGGAGTAATGGAAAACTCTATCAGTGATGAAACAGGGAGAAATGGAAACAACTGAGATTTTTTTTCAACTGGGTGAAAGAGAAGATGAAGTAAAGGGCAGAAGCAGAGGAACAGAAAATAGATATATTATTTGGCAGAATATTACCACCCATTCTCATTTTATATTTGTCTAATAACTACCACCCTTTCTGAGACAAACCCAAATGATTCTTTCTTATAAAACACCATTTTTTTCCCCTCCTGATCCACAAGATTGCTTGTTTGCTGTCTTACCAGTGCACATGCAGAAGGAACTTCCTGAAATTGTTTTCCTGTTTCAAGTGAGCACCTCATAACCAGAAACAGGCTGAAGAGAGGCAAGAGCCTTTCTTCAGAGAACATCATGTTATGTAATCGTAATGTCAGTATATCTAAACTCAAACTGTGTGGCCTGAATCACAACTCTAAGCTGCAAAGACAAATCTTCGCCTCCTGAGTGATGGACATGAGAAATTCTGCTGGCGTTCTTCAGGCCACCCTTAGAAAGAAATCTGTGATTTTCCTCTTTTCAAGCTGTGGTTGGATACTGCCTTCCCAACCAGAGCAACAAGGCACCAGCTGAAAACAAATCAACTGAAATAGCTGAAATTAAGTGAGAAAGTACAAAACAAAGGCATGCTTTGAGCAGAGGAACCACTTGGGGGAAAAAAAAAAAAACCAAACAAAAAAAAAAAAACCAAAATAAAAAAAGAAAGAAAGCAAAAAAAGAGTATTACAGTAAAATCTTCTAGGCTAGGAGGAAGAAAATTTATTCAGTTTCCTGAGTTCAAACACACTGTATGAGTGTGCTTTCTCTCCAAATGTCATTGGAGAGCAATTAGCTTTTTGAGATTTCAGCCCCAAAAATTGAAGGAACTTCTGAAAATGTGCACCTTTGGCTCCCCTTTCCCAATTTCCCCCAAAACCAAATCCTCCACCCTCCCTTAAATCTTGGGTATAAAATACAGTGATAGGCAGCAAGATGGTTGGTGTTGAAAGGAACATAGCTGAGTTCACAGCTCAGAGTTTTAATAAATTATCTCCTGAGCTTTTTTAAAGTTTCCAAAGTCAGTGAATGCTTTGCACACCTCAGCTCAGCTGCACTAACCTGGCCTAAAGGAAGGAGACCAACCTGTGGGTACACAGAGGTGCTAACAAGCATTAGACTGGATGGAATCTGACTTTTCACCACTGTTTGACAAGAAAACACAGATTTCACTGATCTGGTTTACCATTTATTCATCTCAATGAAAAGAGGCTCTTTTATATCACTAACTGGTTCCCTGACCACAAGTAGGTTGATGTTTCTTCTAGCAAAGCTGGTTATTGTTTTGGGCTTGGAGAAGCATGATAAAGCAGAAATCTCTCTGATAAAAATGGTTAACACAAGGAAATGTTATTGCAGTACCTGTTTGGCAAATTGGGAAATACCATACTGACCTGGCAGAGCAGAGTACAATATTTTGTTGCAGCAATGTTTTGCCTATAATTTCAGTAGAGGTGATATTTTAATATGAAGCAGATTAAAATAGAAATATATCTTAGCCTAAACACTACCAAGTAACACAGACATTAAACTGCTTTTTGCTTAATCTCCCTTCTAGTAAAAGTTTTCGTAAATAGATCATAATAAGAGAAATAGAAACACAAAAATTAACTCTTTGCTTCACTGGCAATTCCCTTTCTTGAAATGAATCCCTTGTACTCAACTTGGCGTTCTCATTTAAACAATGAACAGAATTTCCATTCACCAGTAATATTGAAAATTATACATCCTAATGAACACTCCAAAAAATAACGCAGGGGATTTTCACCGACTTCTGAATTCAAACCCATAAATTTCTGATGTTTATTATCAGATGATGATGAAAAATTGCATTGAAGATTTCAGTTTATGGCAAATGTAGATGGAAGTAGAGACAATCTCGTGGTGAAAGGAGCCATGTGATGGATGCACTACAACAAACTTTCTGAACAGCCTGATAGCTTCAGGAAAGGCTGCCTCTTCTAGAGAGGTGGTCTGAGATAATCTAGGAGGGTGTTTAGAGATCTCAAGAGAAATCCATTTTCTCTAAAGAAAGGCCAGTGAACATTGAAATGCCACCCACTCCTGAATTACTTCAATGTGGAAAGAAGTCACCTGGGCAGTAAGCTGGCCTTCAACCATGCTGAACTCTTTCTTGTTTGCTTCATTATTCTCCTCCCAGTCATTTAGAGGCACAGGATGGCACTCAGGGGTCTGACAGAGTGTGTGAAAGGGTTAAAAGGACTGTTTCCAGCAGCAGGGTGATGCACAGCCACATCCATTGAGAGCAGATGAATCCCAGTGCCTCCCAGAAGCTCCTGTGGGTGAAAGTGCTCTAGTTTGGTAGATGAAAATTTAGAAAGGAGAGGGATATAAGTAGCCAGGATGAGTGTTGTACCCGATATGAGCAGTTAGAAGAAGGAATGACAGTGGAAGGAGGTAATATATGCATCTTCCTCGGCACTCGATTGCTTGTTATGGAAACCTTGTTAGCAGATGAAAGTGACAGGTGAGGTTTAGCTCTGTGAAAAACCAGCACAAACATGGTGTGATGACTGCCAAGGCAAGGGAATGGAGCAATCTGTGAACAGGCTTGGAATCCACGAATAAAACAGGTACTATTTTGTTCTTAAAATCCAAAGACAAGTAGAAGTGCAGAAATTATCAGAGCAGGAGGAAGGAAAAAGGAGTAAAAAAAGGAAAAAGAAAAGATATGTACATTTAAGCCTTTGGCCTGTAATATCAATGGGGAAAAAAAAAAGGAAGAAAAAAAAAGAAGAGACGGAGCATAACATGTCACCATGCACTGTTTACATCACTTACATTCATAGTAAATGACCTTTCCCACGAATAAAATGCCTTTGAGCCTGCCCATGACTAATTTCTAATGTTGTTGTGATTTTAACTTTGGCAGTACAGGGAAAATGGTCACAGCAGACTCCAGTTCCAAGGGAGCAGAAACAGCTTTGCTTCACCATTGTGACACTCTCACTTTTAAACCAGCCTGCAAATTTATCTCAGCTACCAAGTTCATTTAGGAAAGTCCCAGCAACCCATGGCATGAAGGAATAGCTCTGCAAAAACTGCTAGTATGAGGTCTGTGAATATCTGCTGTTACTGTTGTGCAGGAGACCCAGATTCATCTGCAAAGATCCCTTACAGTGGCATAATCTTCACAAGTCAGAGTCATGTGTTTGTCTGACACACAGTGAGAAGAATGCATGGTGTGAGAGACCAAAATTCAGCCCTTTGCTCTGGCTCCTCTCAATTCTTAATCCTTTCTTCAAACTTGAAAATTAATTTGCATAATTTTCTGCTCCGATGGCTTTCAAGGATTAATTGTGCTTCTGAAAGGGACAGGAGCAGTTTTGACATAAATGGGAGGCAGGAAGACAATGGGGGAGCCTGTAAATTTCTGATCTCCTCCTATGGCTTAAGTGCAAGGAGTATCCCGTGTAACACACCAAGATGGTCAAAATCCACTTCATCTCATTTCCTCTCACCCTGACCCTCTGCAAATCCTCACATTTAAGCTCAATCATGTTCAGTCATTCATTTTGTATTTATTGCATCTGAGGTTCATTGGTCACTTCTTGCTTCCACTCCAAGGGAAATCTGATTTTTTACACACGTGATTTTTCTTGCATTGCACTCAGTAACAGTGGGAGATTGCCACAATATGTGCAGGGAGAAATAACAGAGACTATCTCAGATCCTCCTTGGTGAAACCTCTCTTTCCATCTCTTTCCATCCCTTCCCATGCACTTTTCTCTTCTCAAAACCTATCAGAGCTGCACAACGGGGAAATGCACAACCCTCACACTCTCCCACAGCCTGTCTGTTCCTCCTGTCATAAGATGCCTTTTCACAGATCACTTTGTCTGTCCTTCTCTGAACTCTGCTATTTTTTTCCTGTGTTTTTGAGAAGAAGCAGGAACAAATACATGCCACCAGCAGACACCTATCTATGGCTTGGCAGCTGCCCTAACTTAGGTGAAATTATGCTGGTATCTGTCACCTTAGGACCTGGCCTCATATTTTCAGCCTGGAGGTACCTAATCCAAACTCTTCTAGGTAGCTATCAGGAGATGGTGTCCAGATGCTGGCTCCAAAATGACACATCAATCAGCAGAATCAAAATAACATGAATTTTCCATAGTTATGTGAGATACAGATAATTACGGTCAAATCTGCATTGCTTCTCATGGTAATTATAAGGATTAACATACTATTATGATTACAGCACAACTATGTGGATGTCGTATTACCAATATTATAGGTTTCCCCTGAGAAGGAAACTGAAATGGATGACCTCTAATCATCAGGGAGGCCAAACAGTCCAACTGTGCCAGGAGAAAAAAAAAATTGGAATTTGAACTGTTTCAAATACAGGACCCCCTTGAGATTCTGTAAAGCAAAGTAATGGGGATTTCTCTTCTCTTCTCTTCTCTTCTCTTCTCTTCTCTTCTCTTCTCTTCTCTTCTCTTCTCTTCTCTTCTCTTCTCTTCTCTTCTCTTCTCTTCTCTTCTCTTCTCTTCTCTCCTCTCCTCTCCTCTCCTCTCCTCTCCTCTCCTCTCCTCTCCTCTCCTCTCCTTCCTTTCTCCATCCCATCCCCTACAAAAATTCTCTCCACTGCTATTGCTTCCCACACAATGTTCTCAGTTAAAGTTTTCCCTTACACAAGACACATTTTCCCCAGAAGTGCTGGTCTGCCCTCAACCTGCCACCTTCAGCAGGTGGCCTCCCATCTGCTGAGCTAATGTCTAAGGTAAATGTCTCTTAGTCCACACCAGGAGAAAGCTAGTTCAGCTCAGCACAGTCCACTGTGAGACAAATCCTGCCAAAGTAATTGCCATCCTGACAGAGAAAATCCTGTTTTATCAGTTGTGACTCGTCTCTAACCCCTCACTGGTTGCCAAACTGAGCACTATGAAAACTGCCAAGTAATCAGCCTGCAACTGAGTTGAGCTATGCTTACTCAGTGGGGAACTAGAAAACTAAAATATGTCATCATCTTCGAGGTATCCAAAATTCATGAGCGAGCCCACCCGAAGGCCTGAATAATTTCAAGCACATTTTTTCATTTTTTATTTGCTTTCTGGTGGGAAGGCCTGAAGAGGTCAAATTTTTGAATTTTTACAATCACTAGGACTAGAAACAGACTTTTCTCTTTTCATTGGGATCAGGGACAGCTCTGTCTCCAATTCCAAAATCACTGAATTTGAAATGCTAAGCCTTGCTTCTTCACTGTCTACATGATAACCAGACCATGAAATATCATGGAAGACAGTTCTTTGTCAGCAGGCTTTGCAGAGAACCTTCCAGAAGGACTGGGAACTTCTCTTTTTTTTTTCTTAAGAAGGATAATGGCACAAAGAAACCCATTCTGCTTTCATGCCAAGGAATCACACCACCGTAGCAAGGGAGCCCTAATGGTTGTGTTGGATGTTATTTTCATCCTCCTGAATATATAAAGGCTCTTTCAGAAGTGTTGTAAGATGCTCATTTGGCATGAGCCTTGCCTTGTTTTTACTAGAAGACCATGCACCCAATGCATATTCCATATGCCATGTATTTGATCAAGCTGCACATCCCTGGGAGGAAGGATGCCTGTGATCAGCAGGGAGTTAAGATGGGGGCTGAAAAAGAGAGGAAAAGGTCTGCTTTGGTTAGCAGTAGCAAGCAGGAAATCTATGGGTTTGAAGATGGCAACCTGATGTTTTTCCAGGCGGGCTTTGCTGAGAGGAGGCCTGGAGTGTTCACAAGAATTTATCAGTTGCCAGTTACAGAAGTTAATTTTATTCAGAGGAGGAGAGACATGCCAAGAGGAACACATGGCACAATAAACTCCTGGTGGGTGGAATGCATTTTTGGACTAAATGCCAGAAAAAGCCATGATCTGCCTGAGGGCTTGCAAAGCATTTTGGTGGGACCTAATGCTCTTCATGCTCTTCATGTTGGCCTTTTCATTTCTCCAGCTACAGCTCTGAAGCTTTCCATCCACTTTTTTTTTTTTCCCCTTAAAAAACTCTTGATTTGTTCCACTCAAAAGACAAGATGTTTAAGTTGCTCTCTTAGGTTTTTTTGGCAGTGTAAGAACAGACGTGCTAGATTAGACTGCAAATCGCCCTGAGTCAGTTCTGTGTCCATGAGAGGAAACAGCTCCAGTTGCCTAAGGCAAAGTGGAAGAGCAAGGAAAGCATGTGACACCACTTCTCACATTCCACCTTCCCAGGTCCTTCACAAAGCTTGCTTTGTGTCCCTCAGCAGCATTCCCAGGTTGGATTTCACTGCAGACACAGATGAGGAGGGGCAGCTCATGAACCAGAGCAACCAACCTGCTTCTGTTTGTGTTTTCTACCTGCTTCACCTTCAGCAGCTAAAAGGAAAACTTCTCAACAGGGGTTAAGGATTGTTTTTGGTTTATACAAACACGTGATATTTTCTGAATTCTTTTGAATTGTTTGTTTTCTGGTCATTCTCCATGGATTTTCTCCTCTCAAGAATTTCCTTTGTCCCACTCTTGGGGGTTGTCATTAACTCTGACAGCACTGAGAGACCATTGTTCCTCCAAACATTACTTCCAGGAAAACACTTTTTCCTTGTAGGCGACATCTTGCACAAGTCTAGGGAGAACTAGAGCAGAGAAATTTGTTTAAAAACTTCTTTTTAAGTTTGCAGTGACAGTAAGTAGCCTTCTTGCTTATATTATTGCCTTCATTTCTGCTGCTTGCTGCAGAGCACTGCAGGCTACAGAACCTCTTAGGAACCGGCTTCCACAATAGAAGTAATTCAGACTTTTTCACAGCTCTCAACACATGGTCTCCCAGTTCAATTTGGGTTGAGTAGCACCTCACTGCTTGCATAATCACGCCTGAATTCAAAGGTGGTGGAAGAAAAGTCTCAGGGACACTCACAACTTATCACCCACTTAGATCTTTGCACTTCCACCCTTAATGCCTCAAAATGTCATTAAGAGATGCAAGCAATCAAGGGCTCCTGGACCTGGTGGCCAAACAGGTGCATTATGTGGTTGGCCCCCATCAAGGTGCGCATGAGATGTACTCTGCAATGTCACCCTTTTGTGGACTGCACATAATTGTTGCATCCATGTATTCATCCCAATTACTCTGCCCTGGGCACTGCGAGGGGGTTTCAGGAGAGATGAGACGGCACAAATGTGGGAATCCTTAAAATCAGAGGGTTTGGGAAAACTGCAAAAGGCAGGCCTCAGAGGCAGCAGAACTGTGATTAGAGCTGAGCAGTAGCCTATGAGATAGGTCAGCAGAAAAAATATGTAAGAAATAGAAAAGTAAGGACAGATAAAACAATGGTTTGTGTATTAACGCTTGGCTAGAATAACTCCCTAAGCTACAGAAAAGTTTATCTAGCAAGATATTAGGAAGTTTTAATCTTGATAATGGAGCTCTGTGTGTTGTGTTTTAAGGCTTACAAGCAGGTATTATATTCAGACAGTAGTTCTATCCAACCACTATAAGCAAACCTACCTTAAGAAAAGGTACATGTGCTTATAGTGGTTGGATAGAACTACTGTCAATATGCTTTTGCTTTGTGTGACTGGTCAAAAAACTTTTAAAGTAAGTTATAACATTAAGTTCTTTGTCTGCTGCCTGGGATGTGAGCTGCTGGCATCTTCCCATTGTCATAACCATGTAATGAGACTGATGCTGGAAAATAAAACAACTCAAGGCACATTCCACAGCAGTCCCGTTTGTGATTTGTACACAGATACACAAAAAGGCTAGCAATACACAAAGAGACCACAAGCTCTGCTGGTGCCAGCCCTACAGCTGAGACCAAACCCAGCAGGACCAGATTCTCAGCTGCATAAACCACTGTAGCAGGTAACAGCCAGATGGGAATTTCCACTGCTGCTAGACCAGCCTGGAGGATAGGAAGAAAATTATTTGTAGCTCACTCTAGTAACGTTGAACCAAAAAATAAAGGGGTCTGAAGCCAGTGAAACCTGTGTGATGGTGTGCAAAGTGTGTTAGTTGCACTCTGCTTCAGCTGGGCACTGTTAATATACACCAGTATATGCTCTTCACTGACAATGAAATGAGAGTACGATGGTTTACACAACAGTCCACCAGATGTAACCATTGGAAATGCATGACTGTGCCTCTGGTCCTGAAGGTATTGATGATCATCCAAAGGAACATCTGCTACTTCACATCAGGGAGATGTCTGACCAGGCTCTGCACTAAAATGCACATATTTGTTTCAAAAAACCCAATTTACTGACCAAGCCAAATCTTCAGATGGTACTTGCTGGCAGACATCTGCCAAAGTCCAAGGAGTTGAGTTGCACTGATTTATTCTCACAAACCACATAATCTAGTGAGGAGAAGTAGAGAAATAAGGGCAGAAACCTCCTTCCCCTACTCCAGCTCCACTCTGTGGCATTTGCCATCTCTCACACCATTCAGGTGACTCCAGTGCCATTTCATCCACTGCATTCCAAGATCTCCAGGCTGGCAGAGACTCACTGACAACCTGGAGCAGACTCTGAATGACAGGGATGCACTCCCAGGAGTGTGTTCCCTTACACCAGGCAGAACCAAGATCCAAGTTGGTGAATGCTCTCGAGTGCATCACTCGTGCATTCCAAGGAATTTCTGCAGGGCAACCTCCATCCTATGAGTACATCAAGGAAAAGCAGACACAGGTGGATTGCTGAATCTTCTGAGGCTGAAAAAACACCTTCTTCACAGGTCCATGCACAAAAAAAAAATTTAAAAATGCCCAAAAAAACCCACCCAGACAAACAACAAACAAAAGAAACAAACAGGGGAAAATAATTAAAAAAAAAAAAAAAAACACTAGGAAAAACCACACCAGCACTAAGTCTGGTCTCGGATAAATTGCAAAATGTCTTCTTATTATAATTACCAAGATCCCTGAGGGTACATATAGTTGAATTAAGGGGTGTCTCTACTTGCATACTTAGTGGCTGTAGAGCTGTCTTCAGCTTCAGTCTGTGGTCCCGTAATCAGTGTCCAGAACATGCACAAGACGCCCTTTAATTTGGTTATAAGTAGCCCTTGGGGAACAGTAGAATTAAACAGTATCATAAGGTTCTAAACATGGTCTGTACAAGGGCTAATTCCACGCTCCCGCTCAATAGAGGATTTTTCAGCCTCATCAAAGTTTTATGCTAAAAATTTTTGGCTAATATTTTGAAAGCATGTTACTTCATTTGACCTAAATGACTTTTGCACATGTTCATTTCCATTTTACTCTATCAGCCTGTTTAACATAATAGCATATTAACAGTACATTTGAAAGAAGAGTCAGTGGTTTGGAGTCCGTCCAAAGCAGTCACAGCAGCAGGAGAGAGCAATAAGAGTTCTGAAGAAGGAAAATCAGACTTGAGTCCCCATTATTTCTTTGCAAAATGCAAATATCCTTGTGCACGAGGGATGTTTTGGCACAGGAACATGATGTTATTTGTACCAGATTACCAGATTTTTTCCTGAAAGATGGTCCCTGAGAAGACCAGACCGCTGCAAATGGTGCTTCACCACTGGAAAGTGCTCATAAAGCAAATACTTGAAATCATTATGTCTTTCAACATGTGTGCAAGTAGTGCATTTTTATATAGTATCATTCTATACCATTCCAATATATCCATTCCACAGCATGTGTGTGGACAGGCAATAGATGCAATTAGTGGAACACAAAGCCATTAAACTTTTATTATTAAATCTTGTTGTTAATAACTTTGCTAAACACAACCCACTTATTCCATAATATTCTTTGGTGGTTATCTGCCTGAATTTCGATTTATTTGATTTTTATTCTTTATTGAATGTGAAAGACACTTTCAAAAGTAAGATTGTTAATCTTTTAAAGGTGATTAGATTGAGAGTGTTGATACTCACCAAAGAAGTAGAATATGTGGGTTTATGACAAAACATACAAAAACAAAAGAACAAACAAACAAAACCCCACAAACAAACAAAAACAAACAAACAAACAAACACAAACAAACAAAAACAAACAAACAAAACCACAAAAAATACTGTTTCACTGTTTAAAATAGACTAGAATTGGATCATAATGCAAAACAAAAGAAGAGGGAAAGTGTGCCTGGGTGGAGCTTGCTGACAACGGCTTAGTGGAAAGCCTTATTTCCAATAAAAAAGCCAAGCTGAGAAAAGTTTTCCTGCAAAGCCCTTCTTTACACACCAGCTAGGAAGCAATGCTGATGATGAGGAAAACGGGACACTTTCATCTAGGTTTGCTACAATTTGCTCCCTGTTCTCAGAGACTCATGTAAATCCCAAATAACACCAAAAAAAAAAAATTATGTCTTGACAAAGTAGCACATCTCTGCTGAAGGATGATGCACACAGGTCACTTTTTGTGTGTGCTGGATGTCCAGAAACCCAACCCTGTGCTGGGCTGCATCCAAAGCAGGGTGACCAGCAGGGGAGGAGGGGATTCTGCCCTGCTCAGGTGAGACCCCACCTGGGACAGCCCAGGAAGGAGATGGAGCTGCTGGAGCCAGGCCAGAGGAGGCTCCAGAATGGGCAGAGGGGTGGAGCAGCTCTGCTGGCAGCAAAGGCTGGGAGTATTGGGAATGTTCAGCCAGGAGAAAAGAAGCTGAGCTCAGCGCGGCCTAGCAGGGCCTGAAGGAGCCTCGAGAAACATGAAGGGAGGACAAGAGACAACGGATGGAAGGACAGGACACAGGGAATAGCTCCCTGTGCCAGAGGGCAGGGCTGGCTGGGGTCTTGGTAATGAGGAATTGTTCCCTGGCAGGGTGGGCAGGCCCTGGCACAGGGTGCCCAGAGCAGCTGGGGCTGCCCCTGCATCCCTGGCAGTGCCCGAGGCCAGGCTGGACACTGGGACAGTGGGAGGTGTCCCTGCCGTGGCTGGGGTGGAATTTTGAATCTTTAAGGTCCCTTCCAGCCCAAATCAGTCTGTAATTCTGTGATTCTGTGATTCTGTTATTCTGTGATGACAGCTCAAGAGCAGCACCAGTGCTGTAAATGACACCCACAGGCCTCTGAATCCCTCTGAACCTCTGTGTGTACCCAAGGGCACAGCCAGGCTTGTGAGTTTGCTTCTGAACCAGCCCGGGATGAAGCTGGCAAGGCATCATAGAGCTCATAAAGCCCAGCTCAGGGCTTACTGCTAAATCAGAGGATTTCACAGGAATAGCTGCTCCAGGATGCTCTGTGAATCACACAACAACCCAGGACAGTCAGAAAAACTAAACCACCAGAACATACCTGCTGGCACAGGGGGAAGTGAAGGCAGAAAAGGGAAATTGCCACTATTTTAGGTACAAATACAAGCAGGGAATTTATCAAGGATAAGCCTCTCTCCAGACACAGGAAGCAGTCCAAACTGTACACCGTGGAAGAAAGAAAATCTTTTTCTGTCAAGGGTGAAAGATAATTACCATGCACAGATATAAATTACTTAAGCAGCACAACGTATATCAAAACAAGATAGACAGAAGCAGAACTTTTTTGAAACAGAATTTTTTTTTCTGTTTGCAAGAACATCATCATGGCCATATCAGTAATACACCATGGGAGGTGTTTTGTGGGTAGAAAATAATCCTGTAATTCTCACCTAATTATGCAGAGTTACAAATATCCTTACAACATTAAAAGAACCATTGTTCTGTTATCAGATTTTTATCCTCAGCCCTGGTTCAGACCTTAGAACAGGCTTGGTAGATAACACCTGTGTGAATGAGAACCACGGGTAAGTCCTTGAAGCCTTGCAGAAAACCCTGTGTGCAAGGTCCCTCAGCCTAAATGCTCTGCTTATCAGCTTTCTAACCCATTTCTTTGTGCAGGATTCAGAGTGGTTCATGGGAACATTGCAGATGGTCCCTCCCAAGGGAACAACTAATTGCAAAAGAGGAATTCTTTCCCTGTCAGCTTTATGACTTGAAATAATATGGGCAAACACACCAACCATCTTCCTTTGGTTGCTAAGAGATCTTAAATTCCAGGCAGTGAAATGGCACAGTGAGATGTGTGGCTCTGTGGTGTGCTGTGAGTGGTCCCATGTGTGGTGATGTTACACTGACTAAGCTCTAGAGCTGCTCAGACATTTTCTTCTGACACAACAATTTTTTTCCCCAGGAAATTCCAAATCTTTGGCACAGAACCTACCCGGGGATTGCACTGATATCAACATGGGATATTCAAGAAATGCTCATTTTAATTTCCAAATAAACCTTTTCGAAGGAAACTCAGATCTCCACAGCTCCTCTCTGTCCCTGTGTCCCTCTTTACCCTGCAGCTTCTCCTTCCATAAGGCAGCTGTGTAACATGGTCTGGTTTGAAATGCCTTCTCCTAGCCACCAAAACTCAAGCTCTTGGATACTTCCATTTCCATTTTGGGGAGGATTTTGTGTGTATGTGTGTTGCTCTGCTCAGTCCAACTTCCTACCCCAAACTACTGTTGGTTAAATAGTAGAGGTGTGGGGAGCAGAGGGGAGCTGCTGGCTCAGGGGTTTTTTTCTTCTGAGGCATTGCTGGAAATCAGAAGGAGCAGAGGCAGGGGAAAAAAGTGTCAGAAAGGCGTGTGTCAACATTAAGAAATTCCAATGTGTGAAGATTCCAAAAGATTCCGAGGCTGTATTATTTTTGAAAACATATTCTCCTTGACAAATATACACGTAACTGCACTTCAACTATTTAAAATTAGGGAAAAAAATAAAGATCTGTAGAGACAACTGACACAATTAGGTAAGCACAAAGGAGTTGTGCTGGTGAAGGATCTAACAGTGAAATACAGAATAAATCCTGCAGGAGATCTGCAGGTGCACCTCTGCCTGACAGAACCAAAAATTTTGAACCATATTTTCTAGATGTAGAAGGTTCCTTTGCTGCGAAGGAACTACTGGAGAAGGCTGTACTTGCTCTTGGTGTCACAGTGGTCTACAGCAATAAAAATTGGAATAGCACACAAGAGTGTGGAGAAATTGAGGCCCACTTCTCCTAAAGCATCATTTACATGGTAGAGATTCTTCATTTCTGTAAAACACAGCAGAGCTGCTTAATTTTTGCATCACTCATTGATTCAGAATAAAATCCCCAAACTAAAAGGACAGCAGAAAAGGCATGTTGCTTTCTAGAAGTCTTCCTCTGCCCGGAGTTCTTACAATTCCATCAGGAAGCCCAATAGCGTAAAACCATCATTTCCTAACTTTCTTGGGATGTGTTTTGTGAAACATGGTGAGTAGCTCCAGCTTTCCCTGGGATTTCAACACATTCACTGTTTAAAAAGCAACATGAAAATAAATCGTCTGCTCCCTTACACCCATTCAGCAGCACTAAGGTCACAGGTTGCAGGGCCTGAACCAAGCCCAGAATTTGGCCAAAAGGCTGTCAAAATAAACTGGTGGGTTGTTGTGTGTGGTGCAGATGACAAATTATCCCTGGACAGGCAGGCACATGCACTGGGGCTCTGGCTGGGGAATCTTGGAGGCACAATTTGGCTTGCACATGCTCCTGAGTGTTGCAGGCCTGTTGCCTTAAACACATCTGCATGTCCTAAAATCACAGCTCTTGGCTTTCCAGCCCTGTCTCCTGTAACCTTGCCCAGTCTGGATGACTCCATTAGTTCAATTGTCATGGATTAACGTAAAACTATGGTTTGGATCCCCCTCTGAAGCTGCTGTTGTACATTTGCCACTGTTTCTCCATATTACAACAAGGCCTCTGTAGGGCCTGGAGTGTCCTCCATGTGTGTGCCATACAAAAGCCATAATGAAGTCACTGTTCTAACTCAGGAGAAAACTGAGATGACAGTTGAGAAGAAGTGTCCAGTGTTTTCAGAGAAACCTTTTTTTGCAGCCATCATCAGGGATCTCCCCCAGGTTTTTTCCAGTGGAAGGAATTTTTTGGTGTGTGCTGACTCCTTATTTCATTTCACATCCAACCTGAAGATGTGGAAATAGCTCCTCTAACAGAGAAGGGCACTGTACAATTTGCTTTAATTCACTTGTAAAAAAATATTAAAAAAAAATAAATATCAAAGGAGCCAGCTGGTGCCATTCCAGTAGGCAGAATTTGACCATTATTCAGGGAGCACAACAGGAATGTGCACACACATTCACTTTTCCTACCCACGGGTGAGAGATCCTGACCCCACAGTCACAAAGTCACAGAAATCTCACACCTCTCTCTCAGCATGTTATTAGGACTATCAGGAGTAAAAATTATCATTACTTGAGGAACACAACTGAAAACTGTAGTAGATAAAAATTCTTATGTGCTGGTTCGTGACTCCCTTAGTTTGCTCTTGCAGTGGTTTTCTTCTTTGCAGTGATTGCAGTCTCATTAATTAAATCTCATTTATATTTTTTAAAAGCAAATAATTCTATTTCTCTATGCTTTACATTTCATTAGCAGTTCTTAAGAGAAATGTATTAAGTAAGACATCTGAAATTTTGTGCATAATTGTAATTTTTTTTTTTTTTAAACCAGAAACAGTCTTTACCAAAGACTTTTTAGTGAGAATTGAGCAATCCAGATCACACTGGGTAGCACTGATCATAAGATAAAGGACAAGAGATCTTCAACAGCATTTTTAACATCAAGAAGAGAAACTTTTGCAAGTCACAAGATGTTCTTAGGAATCTTTGATTTTTAGTTGAATTGCAATCCAGGAATTAAATAAAGTTTTTGAGAAATGCCATTGATCTTAACCCTGGACATGTATATAAGTAGACTGACATGGACAGTAACAGCATAACCAAAAGATCACACTATTTCATGGAGCTGCTAAGCCCTTTACCTGTCAAAAACTTTCAAACTTTAAACGAACACCTAAACAAATTAATTTCTTCCCAGCCCCTTATGAAATAATATATTTTTTTCTTTAACAGAGCAATTTTTTTCCTCTCCCAAAGAACATTTGTCACCTATATCACACCCACCAAGCTCCTTTCATCCTTCACTGTGGCTGCCCCATCTCTGAAGGTGTCCAAGGCCAGACTGGCATGGGGTCTATAGGGGTATTTGTAACTCAGGGAATACAGTGACATAAGGATTGTAGAGAACTCAGGTGAGGTTCAGCATTTCTTCACTTACCTGCTTATTAATGGTAAGTGCAAAATCCTGTCTCTTCTGGGGCAGGATTTAAAAAAAAAATCCAGTCCAATGAAGCTCCACTGATGGCAAGACCATTACTCCTGAATCAAACCAGAGGGAAGAAAAATTTGGAACCAATAGTATGAAATGTACTGTCTTGCTTCCTGATTTCTTTAACTTTAAAGCTATCTATTTTCTTTATCACATTTATGGTGATCCAGCCCCAAGACTGTATTACTCCAAACTGGGATTTTGCATGAAATCAGTAAGAAAATGAAGTAGCTGGATTTGTCTATAAGGTTTGATCTGCAGACACTTGGTCACGCATGAAAAGCACCCAAGAGGGAACTGGCAGAGCATAATGACATCATCTAACCAACTAAACCCAGCTTGGAAATATTATTAGTGTTTCATGCTTTCAATTTTTTTCCCCATAAATCCGCGCTTTAAATATTCAATTTAAAATTAACTTGCAAAGAAAACCCAGGGCAGAATTGTGGCCTGGTTGATTTCTTGCACAAGTGCTCAAAATCTGATTGTAGGAAATGAATGGGAACATTCCATGAACATCATTGAATTAAAACTGACTTCTGAATTTCAATGAATGCTCACAGACCTTTTTTTTCCATTTGCTCTGGTATGCACATACCACTCATTCTTGGCTCAGAGCTGCAGAGCTGAACACATTAGACATGGTGACTATTAAACATGGCTGGTCTTTGAATCCCTCCAAATTATAGATCAGGACATGAACAACCAAAAATTACTGTAATTACAGAAAGGTTGAACTGCACCTATTTCAGTGTTTATACCTTTCAGAAAAGATCTGCTGAGAAATACCCTGCATGCACATAGAGGAACAAACTGCCTACCTTAGAATTTCACTTAAGTACATTTTAAAAGCATTAAACCCCATCATTCTCAAACCAAAACATACTTTTGGTGGTTTTCAGCCTAACTAGTCATTTTCTGCACTAGTTGAAAAAACAGTTCCAGAAAGTTTTTGATGTCAATGCCATGCCTGCTGTTCCTCTGCATGAAAATTGTGATTACACTTCTCCAAGAATCCCTTATGCAATGCTTAATTCTGTCAACTACACCAAAATATTCCAGTCTGCAGGGGACATGGCTGCTCAAGGTAAGTCCTGGAGCAGCACGGCTCTGCCATGCACATACAAACTTCTGATGCCTTCCTCTGGGTAAACAGATTTTAGAATCATTTTCTCCCTCTCCCAGTTGCCAAGGAAGAAGTTTGTGTTTGCTTGTTGACTTATTTTGCTTGGTTCTCCACACAAAGTTGGAGCATGCATAGAAATCTAGAAATGGAGAGACTTCTGCTTATATCCTTATTCTGTCCAGGACGGTGATGTATTACTGTGAAATTTTAATAATCAAAGTTAAAAACAAAATAAAACAAAACAAAACAAAAAACCAGGTCAGCATATCAGAAACATGTAATGAAAAAACCCCTCATAATTTTTGTTTGAAGAGCTAGAAGAACTCAGTGTGATGGGTTTTGACAAACATCAGGTTTTATTGTATAATGGAAATATCTCACCTATTGTTTTTGTTCTGATATTTAAATTCAGAAAAAGCAGCTTGTTGGCTGTATGCAATATAGCCTGTCTTTGACTAAGGTTTGATTATAATGAATTTCAGGGATTATTTCAAGATTATGTCAAAGCATTGGATACTTTCCAAAGTGAAAGTTTTTCTAAGTCACTTCTCTGTCATTTCAAAAAAACTCAAAAATTACTGTTTGGTAAATTGGTGTACAATTGAAATATAAATCAATATAAATCAATATAAATCAATATAAATTAAATGTCCATTGGATATGCATAAGGAAATGGGAGACAAGACAAGATGCTGCTGCCCCACCACAAGGACAAAACCTTCTCTTGGTCACAATTGTCCACTAAAGAGGAGAGCTCCTGCCCACAGAAATCAAAATTTCAAAATTTCCTGATAGGATTATTTGCCCACCAGAACAGCCCTGATATCAGGATGGGTTGGTTTTCTAAAATGTGTTTTGCACTGAGCTTTGGGAGTTCTGCAACTCCAGAATTATTGGAGCCTACTGAGTTTTACAAATGTCCAGTAAGGAGGTCATTTTTGGAGACAAGGATGCAAAGTCATGATCTATCCTGTTCCACTACCCTAAAACTGGGTCAGGAAAACCGAACCTATTCCTGTCAAAGGTTCATTAAATCTTTTTTATAAGACCTTACAGTGATGGAGACCCTCCAACAGTTATAATCCATTTCTGGCTCTTTTCAGCAGCACTGAGGAGTTGTTTTGTAAGACTCAGGCATCTAAGTAAAATACTAAAAAATTAAATTTAGTGCGGCAGAGTTGCAAGCACACCATGTGAGTTCAACTCACACTAACTTCCTAACTTGGGTGTCTGTGTCCTCTGCTCTGTGCATTGAAGCACACTGGGGCTGATTGAAAATGAAAAGGGTTTTCCACAAAAGTGTTTAAAGCTGATTTAGCTTCAAACAGCTCTAAAATGATGATTTTAAAACAAACAAGCAAAGAAAATATTTTATTTCTCCCTGCATTTTGTCATTGAAAAAAACACCAGAAAACTTCAAAACAGGTTTTCAAAACTTACAAGATAATTATATTATGCAGGAAAACCCCAAGGTTTTGGCAAATTGAAATAGTAAGTAATTTCTTGATTTCGATGACAGCAGAAAATTGAGAGATGCAAACTTTTCCAATAAAAAAACTGTCAGTATTTTTTTCCAAGTCATTTAAATCACATTTACTAACACAGACACACACAAAAAAAGGATGCAACAATAGCTCTTTTCATGAAGAACAGCCACCATCTGGTTTGTATATTGAAAGGGGATGACTCAAATGAAGAAGCAACTGGTCACAGCAACAGTTCAGCAGGTTTTATGCAAAAATGAGAAATATGTGGGAAGGATCCAAAAAAGCTTTAAGGAAGAAACTGGTCTTGGTTTCCACCTCATCTAGACATGTGTAGGATGTACTTTTGCCAGTGCTGCTTTCTATATCAGTGGTCTATTGTGGAACTTCATGATGGGCATGTCTCCCTCTATATTTTCTTGACCTCCTTGGAGACAAAAACTGTCAATGCTATCAACAGAACTTGCCAAGAGGATGCTTGAAAGGCTCCCTTTTTTTTTTTTTTTTTTTTTTGTTCCAGCATGAAAAGCAGCAACAGATTTTGGAGAAAATTTCTGCCGTAAGGTCTTGTTTCACTTCTTCTTCTATTTTTTTTTTTTTTTTAATTTTATATGCTTTCATTTACATCTCCGTGTGGTTTTTTTGCTCCTCTTGCTGATTTTCTTGCTGGCTCAGGATGAGCACAGCTCTGTGTGTCACTGTACCAAGCCCATCACTGTCTCTCCATCCCTGCCCACGCCTCCTGCTCTGGGAGGAATCCATCAGGAATTTTCTGCTCCAAGCTGCTGCCATCACAGACACACACCCTGCTTCAGGTAAAAGCTTCCCATCTGATCCAAAAGGACATCCCTTATGTAAATTCAGCAGCAAATTATCACCTTCCCACCAAAACCCAGAGCAACAAGAAAGGAAAATGCTGATACAGGAATTTTTATGAAGGAGTTCATCAGAAAAAAAAAGAATCATGACGTCCAATCCTCTGATCCTCTTCAGCACTAAAGCAATAAGGATATTTTCCCCTCTCCTTTCTTCATCAGAAAATGAATTTATGCACAGGTTGGGAACCAGTTTTGGTTTTGACAGCCTTGCACAGGCACATGCACATACCATGCATTCCACCAGCTCAGGCAGAACTGCCAGAAACCTGCAAGAACTGGAGGATCAGGCTTCCTATTGCTAAGATTATATCAAAATATTGTTGGGAGTCTGCTGGAATTTTTGTGAGGTTAGCAGTTTGAAGACTTAAGATGTGTCAGGTTAAACTGATTAATCACCTTCTTATAGCTGCGAGAAGCATTATGAGCCACTGTTGGGAAAAGAGCAGAGCTCACCAGAGAGAACATCAGCTTTGGAAAAACCCGAGGAGTTTTCTCAATGGAAAAATTGACAGAACACTTGAAAGATAAATTATATGCTGAATTATATGCTGTATACAATTTATCTAAAAGCACTTTTTCAAATGCATCACTGAGAATGTTGCCTGTTTTCCTGAGCCAAGAGGTTTGTAACTGATGTTTTCCTCCTGATCACCAGCACTGGAAGTAGAACATGGAAAGGAAATAAAAGCAACAAGGATGCTGTACTTCTGTGGTCCTCTGCTGCCTATTGTGACCATGGGATAGGATTCATCAGGTGCATAATTTATGGTTAAAATGATACTCTGAGTTCTGTCTGCATGATTCTCATTGATTTTCACAAAATCATTGACGATTTAAACTATTTGTGTCTTAGGAACAAATTGGACTTTTTAAAGACATGCAGAAAATACAATTCCTGATAGTGCAGTTTGAAAGATTCAATTGCACAATTCAAAGTTCATTTGTTCGTATTACTAAACCTTCATTGATTCATTGCAGAGCAAGGCTGGATTTTTTCTTCAGGAAAAACACAATAAAAATTTTAAGTTGTCCACAGAAGAGAGAATATTCTGCTCTTCCCATCACATTCATTTTTTCCTGTACCATTTGTTTGTCAGGGAAGGCCTGAATTTTCTCCAAGCACACTGCATCCCAGGCAAAGAGTGATGGATATGTGGAGCACAGCAGAAAAGGCTGCCCTGCTTGTGCTGGCTGGAACAAAACTCACTTCAAAGCCCTAAAAAAGGTTCAAGCCTGCGCTTAGTCTGAGGTTATTTCCATGGGTCCTGGATTACCAAGGTAAAGGCACAGTTCTGAAAACCCCTGACTGACTCTGCATGTAGGCAGCTCACCAAGGCCTGATGAATAACGCAGTGAAACCTAACCAGACAACGGCTTTGAGAAAGGAGAAATGTTTAAATAAGGAGAACAGACCCACTTGCTCTTTATACAATCCAACCTTGCCAGCCAAGGGCAAATATTTCTTCTACAGCAGAGAGAAAGTTCAGAGTGCTCAGTTAAAGGAGGGACCATCAGCTCCATGAAGATTCCATTCACAGCAGTGGGGCACGAGGTACACTGGGGCCACATTTCCAGGGACCTGGTCCAGCTTTTCATCAGCAGGAGCAGGGAGGGAGGATATTGCACCTGCCCTCTCTTCTGAGGGCCATCTACACTGTCAAAGCAGAATGACTGAGCCATGGTGTATGGGGGAGCTGGAGATGCTGTGACAAATACCAGGCATGCAAAACACACTTTACAGGGCCATTATTATCCAAACTGGTTCTTAGGAGCAATAAAAAATACCATAAGGGCAGCTAGGAAAATATCATTGAGTCAGATACAGGGAGCAATGCCAAAAACAAGTGAACAAATTTAGTTCTTGCAGCAGTACTGTAAAGTAGCTGTTTTCCTGAGGTATCTGTTGCTTCTTTTCACACTTTCTTAGCACACTTCATATTCCAGGTTAGCAGCTTTGGTGTGCCTTTGATCTCAGCAGCAACAGGGGAATTGCCAGTTAAATTGTCACTTTCTCAAACTCCCTGTCAAAGACACATCTTCTCTCACATGCAAAATCAACAGTGCTTAGTCAGATTAAGTGTAGGATTAGTAACAGGGTATGGATGTTTGTATTCATTGATTTTATTTTTCTCTTGTTTAAAAAAAAATAAATTTCCATAACTGTGATTATGAGGCTTAAGCATCTCTTCCTCTCAGGAAAGAGAGCAACCTAAATTCTTGTTGGTATCCACATTTTCACAAGTATTTGAGGCCTACTATTTCTAAGGTGAAAAATAGACTAAAAATAAGAGTGTGCTTTTTAAAAATCTGCTGCTGGGGAAGTGATGCTCCACTCCCACCTGATTGTCTGCAAAAACAAATCTTTAAGAGATTCTTAAGCATGGGTCACATTCTTCATGAGCATACAAGAACTGTGACTCTGCTTGCAGGTGATGTCATGGAAAAGAAGGAGTAATTGTACAAAAGGCTCGATAAAATTTTACTTGGGAACTGTGAAAGGGTCTGGGTTTGTTCTTGGGGTTGAAATGTGTGGTCAGAGCTCTGTTACTAGTTGTTTTCTGTCATCATGAAGGCAGTGGTTCTGTCAAGCCATTTGCTTCCTCATCTCCACACAGTCAGGAATTGGTGGAATTCCTTAAATGGAAGGATGGAAGGTTAAAAAGCAGAAGAATAGACACAACCATGCTGAGCAACCCTTGATGGTAACAGAATCCTCCCTGAAATCAAATGGATTATCTTTAGTGTAAGCTACACTTCAAGCTTTTGAGGCTTCCAGAGACCAGCCCCAGGTGTTGTTTAGGTGGTAGCCACAACCAACAAGAGCTTGGAAAACCAGGAGTCTCCATGGCATCCATGCCATACCACTTTCCACAGAGCATGTCCCACTAAGTGCTCAATGAATGCAGAAGACCTATGCAGCGGGGAGAAAGAGCATTTCTAAATAGACTCCACATCTTCAAGGAGCTGTACAATGACCCAAAAATCTCACCTGGAGCAGAAATTGTATGTTACAGGCTTCCTGTCATTAGCAGTTCTGATGGAAAGAAAGGATGACATTGAAAAAAAAAAAATAAATCAGGCTACATATGCCAGAGCTGGAGAATTTTCTTCTCCCAATTACTGCAAATCTGGCCCAGCACTGTCTGCACAAAGCAAGGAGGTGAGGACTAGCAGAAAGCAAGAACTACTTCCATTTAACTGTCCAAAGCAGTAAGAACCAAAGCAGGTGTAATCAATACGACACATGAAGCAAGACATTTTTTGAATGCACTTCTTCTAAATACTCACTTGGATAAAGAAGAAGCTAAACAGTAAAGAAGTCTCCCTAAAAAAGAAGAAAAAAGACAATTTTAGATGCCCCAGACAAAAGTGTTTAAATACTGTATGTAAGAGGAGTGGTGGGACACTGATTGGTAACATGGAGCTGGATTTGGCTTTATTTTAAGCAGAAGGAATTCCAAACTGCAACCAACAAGTTTATGCCTATTGACTCTTACTATCTCCCTATATTTCTAACTCTAGTCTAATATTACTAAGGGTGGAAAAAACACAGCAGGACTTGGTTTAGGCTGCTGGAGAGCTGCATTTGTTCTTTTGTCACCAAGCTGGAGATGAAAGTTGTGTATCACACCTTCTTGCAGAGACATACACAGACCTGAGGGATCACTCAGGGTGGCACACCTGGACAAAGACAGTTCTGGGTGGAGGTGCAGTGACAGTGCAAAACCTCAGGAGAGAGAAGGAAATAGCAACATTTTTCGTGATGGTCTCCAGAATGATGGAGAAAAAGAGCAGCAGTCTGTCTCCCACCCCATTAAAAGCTCACCCACTGATACTCTGCTTTCTTCCTTGCTTCACATACCTCTGAAGCAGCTAAAAGCAGATTTAGTAGCATGCTGTCACACAGCTCAGCATTGGCAAGAGCAGGCACACTCCTTTCAGCCTGACAAAGGAGACCCATGAATTCCCTCTAAGAGATTCAAAGACTTTTCCAGGTAGTTACCTGTTCAAAGTCTGTGGGGAGATAGCAGGGGAGGAGTTTTGCCTTCCCCCATTATCTCCTCTCAGACAGTGAACAATGATGAGTTCTCCCTCCTGACAGAGCTTTGGGAAGGGAATCCATGGAAAGCTAGAGCCCAGTACACAGCACACACAACATGAGAGACCTCCTGGCGCCCAGCACTTGTCAGGACTAAACGAGATACCCCAAAGTTTCTCTCTTTCTGAGTTTGGGAGCAGCTGCCTGATGCTGAAGCCACAGCACACCGACTTCTGTGTCTGCTGGCATTTAAAGTGGTGGTGGCTGCTTTTAGTGCTGACACTTCCTCAGTCCCAGATGTTCAGTGATGTTTTCACTGACTGCAGTGAGTCTAGTGAGTCTTGTTCCCCATCCGCCTCCACCAAGAGAAAACAACTTTACAAGCCAGACGGGACTTGGAAGCTCTCTCTAAACTCAGATATGTGTTAGATAACAGATATGTGTTAGATAACTGGGGTGAGGGACAGCGCACAGGCTTTCCTCTGGGCATAGTGAGCTGGGTGAACTGCAAGAGCTGCAGTCTCCATCGCAGGCAACATGAATCCTGAGCAGGGTTGGGCTTTTTGCAATTCTGCCTGTCCCCAGCATTTCCAAGGACAGGTTGACAGTCACATTTTGAAACCATGGTCACAGAGAAGTCAAAGTTGGGATCTGACTGGGAGGTGGAAAGCCATCCTCACCAGGACATGGAGGTGTTCACACATGGACCCACAGCCAGGCCTTTAATCACTGTTGCTGAATGATTTCTTCTCTAGATGGTGACCAAGGGTGAAATCACACTTCAGGAACTCTGACATCTCACCTGGCCTTCTCCTGGAGATGAGTTTACAGTGCTCTCCAACCACAGGCAATGGTTGGATCACCACTGTTGAGATTCCTCCTCCTCTGTGGATGAGTTTCTGGTATCCTCCTGCACATCTGCCAGCAGCTCATTTCACAGGTGTTTTCACAAGTTCAGATGAGATGTAAATGGGGTGTTCACCAAAATTCATCAAGGTGGAACAAGGCTTTGCATATGCATAACAAAGGCATGCTTATGTCAGCATATGATTTCTCCTTGATGCCAGATTTTTGGAAAAAGACAATCAAGAAGAGTGAGAAACTGTGCACAAACCCTTTAAGACCTTATTGAGTATCTCTTGATCACTATTTGGTTTTTCTTGTACTTTTATGTACAATTCTCTTTTGGACATATGAGATTCTTGTAACTATGCTCATTCAAACTCAAAGTAGTTTAACAGATTTTGTGTACCACTGCTTAATTTTATTTATTTAATCATCCAAAACCAAGCTTATATAAGGTGAAAGGTAGAAAGCCAGTTTAAAGGAAGTACATGAATAATCAGTTTCTGTCTTTTGAGTAACTCTTGAACATTACCTAAAAGAATCTGAAATTTGCTTCACACTAACTGTCTAAAACAGCAACTTGGAAAGAGACCCTTTAAAAACAAATATTGGAAATGCTTAGTAAAGTGGGCTAAAGAGTCTTTGAATTAGTAAGAGTGGGGTGCATTTCCATGTTTTTGTTCATGAAGGAGAAGAAGGGATTTCTGAGAACCCAGAAAGTGTTTGGGTGCAAAACTTCCTTGTTTGAGGCATCTGCAAAAATTAACTAAATCAAGTGTGACATTGTATTGTGTGTGTTAAGACATGTCATGAGAAAATAGGTAAAATGACAGGCTAATTAGTATCTATTACAAATTAATTTTTTTTAAAAAAAAAAAAGGCCAAATGCAAATTATTTGTCTTAACTTTCATTGGTCGTCATGAAGACTTTAGCATAATAAGAATTTCTACACCATGGAATGGACACAGATTTCACCATTTTTCAGTAAAATGTAGAATGGGACTCTCTGATGATGAAGTAATTTAGTACAGCTGTGCTGTGTATGTGTTATAAGCAGCCCTGTCTTCCATCTCTAAAGAGTTAAATAATTTAATTTCTGAATCTGCATTATACTGCACTAAAAAAAGTCTTTGTATTTCAGTAAATTTTGCTGTTCAATACAACAATTTTTAGTTTAATAACCCCACAGTTCTCTAAAACTTCCTAAAACCCCCAAAGTTTCAAGTATCACCATGTGTTAAATGTTGACTTTATTCCCCTTACAGAAATCACTCATACTGATCTGGAGTAATGTTGGTATGGTCATAATATATTCTTGTACATTCCAACGTGTAAATAGGTCCACATTTTTCTGCAATTGTTTTAATCTGTCAAGACTACTGTAATCCAATATTTCTAATAAGATTCATCTGTATCTTGCATAAACAGAGCTGCAGCAAATTGGGCTTCACAAAGAAGAAAATGAGCTTAGTTAAGCGAAGATTTATTTTCGCATTAAGCACGCTTGGACCACCATACTCTGAGAAGATGTAAATAGTGACCATGAATCTGGGATCTTGGATTGGGCGCTCAACATTCTGTTCTTAGAGGAGATTATCTCTCTTGGGAACAGTCAGAAATAAATATTTTTCAGAAATAAACTGAGGTACACAGTTGCCCAGCCAACAGTGAAGGTGTTGGGCGAGGGTGACCTACCAAAGTCACCTGGAAGCTGCTGATGCTTCCTGCCCTCCCTCTGGCTGCAGAATGACCTGGCCATGCTGATTTCCCAGCTGTACACAACAAATGGTCCTTGGAATTAGCCATGGGAAGGTTGGGTTGGAAGGGACCTCAGAGACCCTCTCATTCCAAGCCCTGTTCCATGGGCAGGAGCACCTTCCAGTGGACCAGGTTGATCAGCCTGGCCTTGGAAACGTCCAGAGATGGGGCAGCCACAGCTCTGGGTAACCTGTTCCAGACTCTCACCATCCTCACAGTGAAAAATTTCCTCCTAATGTTTGATTCAAACTTGCTGTCTTTCAGTTTAAAGTCATTACCCCTTGTCCTGTACCTACATGCCCTTGTAAAAAGGCTCTGTGGCTTTCTTTTGGCTCCTGGAATGGGCTATAAGGTCTGCCCACAGCCTAGTTTTCTCCAGGCTGAACAATTTCAACATTCCCAGTCTGATTTTATAGGAGAGAAGTTCCATCCCTCTAATAACTTTTGTTATAGCAGAAATAATATAATAGTTCTTCTTCCAACTTGTTCCATGTCCTTCTTATGTTGTGGACACCAGGAGTGGTCTTACAAGAGCAGAGTAGAGGTACAGAATCCCCTCCCCTGCCCTGATGCAGTCCAGGACATTGTTGGTTTCTGGGCTCTCACTGCTGGGCCATGTTGGGTTTTTCATCAACCAACACTCCCAAGTCCTTCTCCTCAGGGCTGCTCTCCATTCATTCTCTGCCCTGCATGTTTTTGTGCTTTGGGTTGCCCTGACCCACGTGCAGGACCTGTGTCTGAGGTTGGAAATGAATGTGTGTTTCCTATTTCTATCTGTGGCTCTGTTATCTTCTGTTAATTGGGCAGTTTCCTTCATCTCTTCACAAACCAGTCCTCCCTCCAGGGAGACATCTGCTCTTAATGTGCCATTGAATGCCACAGCATGACTGATAAAATTACATCATCCCACATTGTGAGAAGCTCTGCCCAGAGGGAGGAGCCAAACATTCCTAACTGGATAGAAGCGGAGATTTTGGGACACCAGGACAGCCTTTTCCACTGGATTCCCAGAGAAGCAGCTGCCTTTTCCACTGGATTCCCAGGGGAAGACCAGGCCCATCTACACCAGCACTGGATCTTCAGAGGAAGACCACACCCTTCTACAGGATCACTGCTTCAACAGAACCATATCTGCCTCTCCAGGAGGATGGCGGCCACCATTTCAATTGGATTTGCTACCAATCCCCTGACCAACAGGGTGTCAGGTTGTGTTCTGACTCTGTCAATGGGGTTTTTTTGTACTATTGCATTTGTATTTTTAATTGTCCTAGTAAAGAACTGTTATTCCTGCTCCCATATCTTTGCCTGAGAGGTCTCCTAAATTTCAAAATTATACCAATTCAGAGGGAGGGGGTTTACATTTTCCATTTCAGAGGAGGCTCCTGCCTTCCTTAGAAGATTCCTGTCTTTTCAAACCAAGACATGTTCCTTATTCACCCAGTATTCCATCCATCCAATCCAGTTCAAGGACAAGGATATTGTGAAGGACAATGTCAGTGATTTGCACAGGCCCAGGTGGATGATGTCAGCTGCTCTTCCCTCACCCACCAACACTGTCACCCCTCCAGAGAAAGCCACCAAATTTTTCAGGTGTGATTTGCCCTTAGCAAGGCCATGTTGGCTGTCACCAATTACTTTTTTATATTTCATGTGTCTTAGTATATTTTGGAGGACGATCTATTCCAGAATGTTTTCAGGCACCAAGGCAAGACTGGCTGGCCTGTAGTTCCCTCAGTCTTTCTCCTTTTTACCCTTTTCTGAAACTGGGGTTTTCCCATTTCCTCTCTGTGAGAACTTTACTATTCTTCCATGACTTTTTAAATAGGATGGATAGTGTTTAGATCCTTCACCTCCCAGTTCCCCCAGGACCTCATCAGGACCTCCTCAGGTCCCATGGAATTGTGCATCTTCAGGTTCCTTAAATGTTCTCAAACCTTATCTTCTCCTACAAAAGACAATTCTTTATTCTGCCAGTCCCTGCTGCCTTTGCCTTCTGTGACTTCTGCAGTATGGCTGGAGAACCTGTTGGTGCAGACCAAGGCAAAAATGTCATTAAATACCTCACCCTTCTCCATGTGCCACGTAACCAGGTCTCCTATCTGTGACTGTGGTCACAAGGGATGAGAGAGACGAGAGTGTTGACCTCATGATCAGAATTTATTTATTACTGATTTATTATTTTATGATATATATATATTACATTATGACTATACTAAAAAGAATAGAAAGAAAAGTTCTCAGAAGCTGGCTAAGCTAAGAATAGAAAAGAATGAATAACAAAGATCTGTGTCTCGGCAGAGAGCGAGAGCAGCTCTGCCCTGAGTGGTCAGTTAATCCAAACATCCACAGGAGACCAATCACGGATCCACCTGTTGCATTCCACAGCAGCAGATAACCATTGTTTACATTTGTTGCTGAAACTTCTCAGCTTCAGCAGGAAAAAATCCTAAGAAAGGATTTTAATGAAAAGATGTCTGTGACACCTATCTGCTTCTGGAGAGGGGCCACATTTTCTCCAGTTTTCCTTTTATCCCTCATGTACCTATAGAATTTTTCTTCTTGCCCTTGATGTCTCTGTCCAAGTTTAATTCTACCCAGGTTTTAGCTTCCCCTAACATGATCCCTGGCTGCTCAGGCAGTTTTTCTGCTCCTCCCAGGCTACCTGTCCTTGTTTTCACATCCTGAAAGCTTCATTTTTGCATTTCAGTTCATCCAGGAGCTCCTTGTTCATCCACACAGGTCTCCTGGGATTTTTGCCTGCCTTCCTCTTCACTTCAGGCATTGCTCCTGAGCTCAGAGCAGATCTTTGAATATATCTACCTGTTTTCTTGGGCTGGTCTTCCCTGCTCAGGGCTTTATCCCATGGGACTGTGCCAACCAGATCCCTGAAGAGGCCAAAAGCTGCTCTCCTGAAGTCCAGGGCAGTGAGTTTGCTGCAGACCCTCCTCATTGTCCTAAAAAACCCTTTAAATCCAGCCTTTCATAGAACCATGGGATTTCATGGTCACTGAAGCCAATGCTTCTCTTGAGCTTCACATTCCCCTCTGTTGGTGAGGCAAAGGACCATGACAGAAGCTCTGCCCATCATTTTCTCTCTCAGCTGGAGATGGAAGTTGTCATCAGCACATTCCAGGAACCCCCAGCTTCACTTATGTTCTGTTGTGCTGTATCACACACACCATATCTGAATATTTTGTTTTATTTATGCCCTCAAGACCCTTCCAATGACTCCAGCCGAATGTCAACTGAAGTGGAAGGATGGTTGCATGATTAAGGCACTGGACTGGGATTTGTTTCATCCCATGGCTTTTCCAATGGGTTCCTATCTAAGCTAGGCCACTTTTACCTCCCCGTGACTCAGTTCCTTACCTGTAAATTGCATTTGAAATTATTCTCTTCAGATTTGGACCTCAGACAGTCCAAATCCCAGGACAGACCCCAAGAGCAACGCAGAGAGAATGGTCTTGTCCTGCCTGCAAGAACTGTCTGATGCAAGCTGAAGAATGCCAGCTGAAATCTCTTACAGCTTCTGAAAGAGTTAACAGGTGACAAATTAATAAATTAACAGGTTCAGAATTACCAGAGAACAAGAGAGGAAAGTGAATTATGTGGTAGTGCCAACCAAGCGCTGTCAATCTCATAAACCCAAGTTCTGCTGATAACTGGCCTTTCCTTCTGACTGTGATTTGGTAAAATTTAGCTGTTGAAAATTTTGTTAGAAGTAGACGGGCAGACTAAATTAATTCCAATATATTCCTTTTTTGTATTCATCCACGCATTTTTATGTACACAAATGTGCTTTCCTCTCGCGCTGATGAAGTTATACATGCTGGGGAGATTTCCCAATCTTCCTTTTTTCCTGCATCAAGATTACAACTTTATAGAAGGCTCACAAGGCAAACATTGGCCAGGATTTACTTGCACATTGCATATCCTGATTTCTGTGCTCATTTCAAGAGCTGTGCTAAGCAAAATGTTTAAAATTACAAGGCTAAATGCACAATGGTGAAGACAATATAAGATTAGATTTGCAAACAACATCTCAGCATAAAAGCCGCTAAATATCTATTCAGTGGATGCTTTAGCTTAAGGATTGAACCCTATTTTCTTCTGCATGTCCCATACTTGTATATCTTGATGAGCCAGCCACCAGCCCAAGCTTGCATAGTCAAGAGCTACATTTTTTCTTTCTTTTTTCTTCCTTTTTTCTTCCTTTTTTCTTTCTTTTTTCTTTCTTTTTTCTTTTTTTTCTTTCTTTTTTCTTTCTTTTTTCTTTTTTCTTTTTTTTTTCTTTTTTCTTTTTTCTTATTTTCCTTTTTCCTTTTTTCTTTTTTCTTTTTTCTTTGTGGGGTTTATTTTACATTTTAAGTTTTTTGTTTGGTTGTTTTTTGCGGGCGTTTTGCTCATTTGTTTTCTATTTGGTTGGTTGTTGTGGTTTTGGGTTTGGGTGATTTCCCTTTTTTTCCCTATTTTTTTTTTTTTTTTTAATTCCAGTTTCATCAGGCTGTGATAGTGATTGACAAGAAAGCTTAACAATGCTGTTTGTACCTTGGTCAGCCTCTCCTTGGCAATGGTTTGTTCATTGTCATCTCTCAGCAGAGACAAAATCTCCACAGAAATTTGGTCATAATTCAGGAAGTTGCTGAGCACAACGAAACTTGAAAGGGCCTCTGGAGGAAGTTTCCATTTGGGTATTAACAGGACCCTACTACAGGAAAGCATTCCTGGCAAATCAAATGAGAATCTCCAAAACAGAGAGGGCCAGGACTACCAGGAAAGCAATGGTAAAACATTTATTATGGATGCATTCCTTCTGCTAACATTCTCAAAAAATGTTTGCATGGTGACAGCATCTCCAAAACAAACCCAAGGTGCAAACACATGAAGCATTGATAATTTCAAGCCAAACAGCTCACGTCTGGCAAGGTGTAAAAGTAATGTACAGCAGGGTCATAGGTAAGAAGAACGGTAGGGAACCTCAGCTTTCTGTCTTAACAATCTCTAATTTAAAGTAAAGTTCTGGTAAATACCCACCTTACTCCACAAAAGTGAGTTTTACATGTTTTGCAAACAGCACGAGAAGACTTGCAGAACTCCTTCACTTTGACATTTCATTTTCACTTTGGATAAAAAGATGTCACTTGGTGATGTGACAGCAGTGCCGTGTATTATATCTGCAGCATCACTGGCTTTGTCAAATCAACATGGATAATTCAAGGCTACTGCCTTTCCCTTTTAAAATACTGCTGTGCCTGGGTTTAATTTTATTTCTTGCTTACGAAACTAATTCTGTATGGGAAAAGAAATGTTAGAGCTATTGCACATCTCGGATTTCAGGAGATCCTTAGAGGAAATAGTCATTCACAAAGCAAGAAAAATGTTTGTAGCTCAACTTTAATTTCTTGATTGCTAAGGAAATATTGCCAAGACACTGGGAAGATATTTATTTCCATCATCATCCTTCTGCACAGACATTAACTATCGTAGATACTGTTACTGCAATAAACTTGTTTTCTCTGCTGCATATCCAGATGATCAAGAATTTTCCCTGCATTTTTATCTAAACACTGCTATGACTTGTCAGCGCACTAGTTTATAACTTCAAACCATAACAAAACATAAATGAATGTTTATCAGTCTTGAGGGGAGTGTTGAAAAATGGTGAGATTAAATGGTCATGCAAGAGGACAGTGGCAGCTAAAACTGAGTACAGAACTTCAGTTCCTGCTGAAAGAATTTATGGCAGTGTTATCTTTTCTAATTGCAAGACCCAAAAGCAACACAGGTTTTGTTCCTCTAAATGCATACTTTTGATTTGTACTCCAAGAGGTCACAGGAGTTCTCAGAGTCCGGGCTAAGAATTCATTGTTGTAGGTTCTGTCCAAACTTAGCATAAAAAAAATATAAAACCTAAAACAGCCAACAGATAAAAACAGCCACAGCAGGGAAGGGGAAAGAAAGGATGGAAATGTTTGATGGGGGAGGAGAAGGAAACAGCAGAACTCTACTAGGGACTGTGAGGAGAAGCCATCCCCACACACCAGCCAGTCAATCCTCATAGTAGGGACCATACAAACTGTCTCAAATATGGGTTTTCATGAAGAATTTGTGGTGGAGATGAGGCAGAGACTAATGGAGACCCCATATCAAATTAATGCAGCAGCCCAGGGAAAGCACTAAGGTTCCCTTTTGGAGATATTGAACACCCAAAGGTGGAGATCAGAGATGGGAGATGATATCTCATCTTTCAGTCAGTGAGAGGTGATAGGTAGGAAAGGTCTGAAGGGTTTTGTAAATGAAGGCAAGCAGATGTATATCCCAAATGCTAAAAAAAAAAAGAAAAAATAAGTGGATAGATATTAACTAAAGGGAGTTTTCAGTCTAAATGACAGGTTGGAGAGATTTATAAGAATGAGATAAGATGACCAAAATCTCTGCCAAAGACCAGAATATTTGTGCTACATCACAAGATGTGAGGACCCTGACCAGTCATAGGGATGTAGGTAGAGAAGACACAATCATGCAAAATATGATATGAAAATAATATGAAGATTTAGTTATAACATGGATCTAAGTTTTTGAAGAAAGCTGCAGACAGTGCCCAGTGTGACAGGTGATTGTCCATTGTGATCATCTGAACAGGCTGATGAAGAAGCTCAGCAAATGGCACAACTAAAAACTCTGTTTTGGATGTGTATACCTTGGTCCTAGACACTCAGGTAGGTTTCAGAAACAGGCTTAGATTCTAGATCAGAGTGAAGACAAATCTGGGTAGCAGTGTTGATTTCTTTGTCAACAGCGTATAATAGTGATGAAATTTGGAAAATCAAAACATCAGCTCTTTATTTCATATGTAGTTTTGTGTAGGTGCACATATAAGAACATTACATACCTATAAGAGCCAGACCATTAGTATCCTGTTTCTGACAATGGCCAGAAACAGGTATAATTGGACCTAAAATATGTTCTCATTCTAGAGTTAAAAATCATCTTGAATCACAAGTCCGAAATACTTTATGCTGAGTTATTTCTACAATTGTCTTCCTCTGATTTTAGCAAGGGCAGAGTTGCAGCAGATTCTACATTTTAAGAATCTTACTCAATGTGAAAGAGAATTGTGGGGATGTAAAATGGCAGCAGGACATCTCAATGGCTTGTTCTATTTAGTCTCACTGATGTAAATCATGAGCAAGGCAAGAAGATTATGTGAATGAGCAAGAGAAGGATGAAATACAGAATTAATTAATTAATCCATACCCTGCACTGCAGAACCTGCTCACCTTCCTGTGAAAACTTATGGAGAGGATGTTTTGGATTCACAGTCAAATCCCCTTTTCCTTCATAGATTTCTGCTACTTATCTGCAGCCCAAGGTATTTTATTGAAGAAAATTAGATCAAAATTTGCATGACCCCTCACCCCTCTTCACTTCCCTTTCCCACACAACAAGATCTCAGTGACTCCGTTAAAGGAATACCCAGGAGCTGTTTGGACATTTTGATTTAGAGCACGTGAGAGCTCTCTGTATATGACACACACCAGACTTTGAGCAGGGAGCTGCACTGAACAACAAAGGGCTGTGGCTGCCTCCAAGAAGAGACTTTTTTCTTCAGTCTGGTGGGTTGAACAAGAGAAAACTGGTGGCCACAGCCACCAAGGTGCACAGTTCTGTGTCCTCTTGGATGCTCAGACTGGCTGTTGGCTTCTAGAGCCTTCTATTTAATTTTATTTATGGGGAACAACTTCATTCCTTAATGGCTGGGATGGATGCAGTAAGAGCATATAAAGGACAAACGTGCCAGCTACATCCAGAAATCTGTTCAACGCATTTTATCAGTCTTCACTGAGGTTTATGCATCCTGCCAGCTCTCCCATATGGAATAGCACCTTGCTCTCTGATGGAAGCTGCATGGAGAACATGTGAAGAATCAGGTGTTACTGATCAAGGCTAGGGGCTTGAGGAGCTGGCCCGCTGTAAGGGAATTTTATATTATGCCATCTTGGAAGAGGCAGTCCTCCATGGAAGGCAGTAATTTCCACAAGATGTGGTGACAGCAGATTTGGGTTGCTGAACAACTGGAACCTGCTAGCTCAGGGTGTTCATAAGCTCTCCAATGCATAAAAGATCACATTATTGGCTGTTTGTTATAGATAAAACTTAAATCTAATACAAGCAATGAGAAGATTCTAGCGCTGACCATATCAATATTAGAAAGAGCATTTATGATTGTTGTCACAAAAACACACGCAAAAAGAAAATGAAGGAAGCTCAGCCTCACTAACATTTAGAGATATAAAGCTTTTGTATCCCTCGTCCTTCTTTCCTTTGTGATTTCCACATGATTTTCACTTCCAGAGATGTTATGCACTTGCTTTCAAAGGAATTAAATATTTTCATTCAGGAAAGTAATTTCACAGCAAAGTAACAGAGAGCAGTGTCCTGGGTATTCATTTTCCGAGCCCATCCTTCAAAGTCGGCTCGCGTTCCAAGGAGCAGAGAAGACATGAAGAGGCACAAATCCTCTGTACTTGGTTTCCACAACCCTCCTTCTCTGCTCTTCCCCGAGCAGGGAGCTGCCTGTGCGGAGAGCACATGAAAAGCAGAGCATGGAGCTGGAAGAGGAGAGCTCTGAACTCCTGTGCCAGGCGGCTGCGCGCTCCCCACCGCACCGAGCGGTGGCTTCACCTCTCATCTGCTGCTCTGAATGTGATATCACCATACCCATGGCAATAATTCACTCCGCTTTCTCCTCGCTGTTCTAAGAACTAAAGGAGAAAGCTCGGAGTCTAAGGTGAAAGAAGATGAGATGACTTACTTCCTTGGATACTCCTGTGCAGATGAAAAGCTAATCCTGATAAAACCAACTCTGAAATCCTTCCAACCCACCTTTAGTCAAGGTCACACATTATTAGACAAGCAAGGTTAAAGCCATACAATTTTCAGAACCAAGAGAGATGGCCGGGGGAGGGAGGAAAGGGGGGGAGTTATAGGAAGCGGGGGAAGCATCTCCCTCCTCTACTCACGGTCTTTGATGTGTTTCAGGAAAAGAAAAAAAATTAGAAACCTTCCTGGTTTTTCATGAGAGGTCCAGGGCGCGCTGAGAACTAGGTGGACAAACAAGGCCCTGGCTACTCCTTTGTTTTGCAGAGCAGGCATGCTCCATAACCTTGAGGATGACAACAACATTTGTTCCTCACACAAAGATAAAGCTGGCCAGTGACTGCACTTCCCCCTCCCCTCGCCCAACCACAAGCAGAACAGGCAGGATGTCGAACAAAGAAGCAGCAGAAACTGCAATGAGCATTACGCTCAGATTAGAGGACATTCAGGGACTGTAAAAGATCCATTAAAATAAGCACAGACCCACTTTCAATGAGGAAAGGGTCTTTTCTCTCTTCTCCTTTGGTTTATATTGTTAATCTTTCTTCCTGGATGACTCCTCACAAATGCTTTTTGTTTTCTCCTGTGGTTTTACGTGCCAGGACTATAAGGAGGAAAGGACTGAGGCTCTTTCTTGGCAAGATTTCAAATCACTTCCATAGGAGACATAGACCCTATTGCCATCTCTCTAAGGGTATAAATTAAAGGAGTGGTGATGAGCAGTCCAGAGCAATTCAAATGCTGGTAAAGCTTAGGTCCTTCTCCAGTCCCTCATTACGGTGAACGCTGGCATCTGCTGCACAGGCTCAGCTGGAGGAATAAAACTACACATGGGAAGAAGTGGATGAGCAGAAAGCCTGCATTTACATTGCATCATCCCATGATGACACAGAAATTACTAATTATAATACAGCATGGAAGGGGAAAATAATTGCAGACAATTCCCATGGCAAAAAGGCCACCTTTGGAATATATATATGTGCAGATATACACACGTATATATTGGACATATTGTGAGTAAAGCTATCATTTCAGAGAGGCAGCTATTTTATGTTGTTTACAAACCTTTTGCCAGAGTGAACGCTACTGTGATGGCATTTTTCTTTCAATTTATCTGTCTTCCTCCCTTATACATATTTAGGCAAATAAAAATTATTCTTGACAGACATAGCCCACATGCCAGCTTCACATTTTCTGCAGGTAACCTATTTTCATTCAGCTTCAAGTGCATCCTATAATTTTTATTCAGGACTCCAGCCATTTAAGTATACCAAGTGAAAAGTTTTCAAGGTGCCTCACAGAGTCCCAAACACTATTTTGGGAAAACACAACCAAGTTGCGAAATAGATATTTTTTACAGTTCTTTCACCTCCTTTCCTTTTCCCTCACAGATGATACAACTGGTATATGTCTTGCAAATAAACATCTCCAAATAACACAAAGTTGAGCTTCTCATTGAGGCTTGGACTGAATTTGTACAGGATGAGATTTGGATTCACAAATCTAGACGAAAACATCTTTCCTCCAGATGGATGCACAGGAAGTGTCTGCCTCTTGAGTGTCAGACTGTGCCCAAGCCTGCACCACTCTGGGAAAGGGAATGAAGATGAAGTTTTTCTTCTCTCCAGAGGTCTAAGCCACACTGGCAGTCAACCTGTTAGCTCTCATGAGTTCTTGATGGAGCCCCTGATGGTGATGGCATTTTTCTCTGCAGACAATGAGAAGGATGAGCTACTGATACCTCTTCCCATATTTTGTGGTGACAACTCCCTCACTCACCCTTGTACTGAGGCCAAGAGCAGATTCATATCCCCATCTCAGGAGCCAAAAAGGGATTTTAACTGTTTTTAGAGTTATCTTGATTAAAGCAGGTTAGTTTGTCATGTTGTCTCCAAATTAATCTTCATTCAGTGTTGTCCATTGCAGTGCAGCCATGTCCATGTGGATAACTGGAAAATTACTTTTTCTATGAAATAAATAATCTTGGAAGGAGGAAACTCTTTAAACAAGATGAATGGGCGTGTTCCAGATATACTTTTTGCTCTGTGTAGCAACAGTACCCAGGCAAACACCTGTACACATTCATAATGAAGGAAATGGAATACATGCTAGAAAGTTTCAGAAATCAGTAGTGTTTTGGGGTAGCTGGATCCAAATATTTACACGTAACTCTCCTTTTCTAAAAAGCACTGGAAAAGAGGCCAGAATATGTTTTGAAAATCTTACTCCTAAAGCAGAGCTCCAACTGACCATCTAAAACCTGAGGAGCTCAGGGAGTTTCTTGCTTTTCTTTATTTTTTAATCTTAGTCACAGGATTTCAGCTGTCATCAGTGTATCTCAAAACCAGATGTTAGATTCTTCTCGTCATCTTCAAAATCCACTTCCACTTAAATGCTACTCCTATGCTCCCCTGGAAACATTCTGACTTTGTGCTTCTGAGCCATCCCTCTCCCAGCATTTTTTATTTCTAGGTGGCTGCTGTTGTTTATCAGGGCTTTATGTGTGTTACAAAGCAGAAACAATTACATGGGGGAGGCCAGGAGCATGTTAACTACAATAAAAACAGTTGTCATAAACACTCTGCATCTTAATGCACAGCTCCAATCTTTACGTAAGATTAATTAAAGAGCAGATGTTCTGTCATACTTTGCATTTAGGTGTGGTTATCTCTGAGATTCTGGCTCTTCCATTTGCCGTGCTTTAATTTGAGTTATTATGCATTTTGAGCCTGAGGCATGAGTAGTCAAGTGGTAAACATTAGATATACAGAAACGGCATTTCCAAAATGCACCTTCACTATTAGGCTGGCTAATATGATTCTATTCCATTTTAAGACAGATTTGCTCCCCCCCCCCCCCCCCCACCTCCCTTTTTCATTTCCTTTTGACATGTTACATGGCAAGGAGACAGACCAGTGGGAGAAAGACAGACAGACAGACAGACAGATATATTCTGTGTGAGTGTTTGAATTTGTGCACATGAGCAACACAGTAACATGAGGGGCTTTGTGTAAAGTGAGCCATATGTAGAAAATTAATTGCACATATCAGCCACTGCTGCTGAAATTCTTTATCTTACACACAGAAGAAGTTTCTACTGAATATCCTGCTTTTCTTTCTTTTTTTTTTTTTTTTTTTTCTGGAGGTTTGCATACCAGCTACATGAAGGCACTTTTATTTCTGTTGTTTTGAATCTGAGGCTCCAAACTGAATTCTCATTTTCTAAATGCAACTGCTGGAAATTGATGCCTGAAAACTTTTCAAGCAGTGATCAAAGTCTGATGTGAATTAATTTGTCATCATAACAGAGCACTGCTTACAAGTCATTTCAGGCTGGATTTCAGCAAAGGCAATAGATATCTAGGTTGACAATTTCATTTAAAAGGATAGAAAGCCTTACACTTTTCTTTCATTGGTATCTTGATTTAATGAACATACAAACACATCATCACCATATGTTCTAAATATCAGCTTCAGTGCTTGTTCTTAGGAAGCATCTTGGAAAAATGCCAATGAGGGAAGCTTGGAAGAAGCTTGAAAAGGTTTTGAGACATATTGCTGCAGCTTGGGAAAGCAAATCCACTGGTGACTAATTACTCAAGAATTTAATTTGAATAGCAATGTCAATAAATTGCCAATACATACTTAACAGATATATAATGACAGAATTCATGCTAAGCATAACAAAGCCAGTTGTGTTAGTGACTGGATTTCCAAATGCATATGAAACATTAATCTCCACAGCAGGTCATAAATATGTGATGAAAATGTCAGGTTTCCTTCCTCACTATGAATCCCTTGGATAAGGTATTATCACAAACAAGACTCTGGGCCAGAGGGACACCTGTCCTTCCATCCTGAATGCCATCCTCCAATGCAACACCCCACTCCCCAGCTCCCACCTGCTCTCTGATCCCATGCAGAAAAACCCAACACAACCCTCCACATTTTCCCCACCCTTAACATTCCCACATCTTTGATTTTGCTTTTTCCTGCCCATGAGTGCCCCTTATAGTATTTCTCATTGATTAGTGGCACTTATTTGTGTGAAGTGACTCATCAACCAAGGCCTCCACTGCTGGCTTTTGCTAACAGAGGGCTTTTAAGCCCTAGCAGTCTTCTTTTTTTAGCCAGATTTTTTTTTTTCCACAGCAGGAAACTCAGTGAGCTTGAAATAAGAAAAGTGCTGACAATGCTGTCAGAACTTCAACCAAGGCCCCTAGGACAATGTAGTCAAATAGTCAAGTGAGATGTGGTTTCATTTCCAAAGTACTGCTCCTATTCTTCAACAGAGACAATAATTATTGAACAAATCTTCAGGTTCACCCACATTCTCCTCTCTCATGTTTGTTTTATTTGTTTTTCTCTCAATTTGATGACAGCCAGACTTGCCAGCTAATGATGTGGTGGAGGTGGTGTAGAGGATTAACGATGGGTATCAGTGGAGAGCTTTTGTTCTGAGCACTAAAATATATTTAGGTATTCTCTGCAGCCCAAGGGGTTGACAGCAGGATACAAAGCCTTGTACCTCCGTGTGGTCAATTCACAGCCGCTCCAGGTTAATAAATCATGAGAGCCACAACCCCTGCGTGGCTGCCTGTCAGATGACATGAAATGGCTTGGGGTTTTTTTGCACATTAGCCACTTGTGGGTGGGTTTGGCAAAACAAATCGAGGTAGATGATGCTGTCACTGGCTTCAGCACCAGGGCAGCCTGTTCTCACCAGAATTTGGTGAAGTTAATTGCAAACTTGGGGCAAGAAAGGTGAAAGGGCATTGTGGTTTTCAGTGCTAATTCCACCTCCCAGCCTAAGCTCACCAAAAATGTGCTTTCTTTTACTTTTCTTCAACAAAATGGTCACAGTTTCATTGGTGGGACTCATAGGATTTAGAGAATGTGGAGGGCTCTGTCAGCAACACCAGAGAATAAAACTTGGAGAACAAGATATATCACCACTGAACTGACCACAGGGTTCCCCAAATGATCTTTTGAGGCAGTCTGAGATTACAGCCTCAAGATAGCTTCTAAGCTTCTGGAAAATGCTTCAAAAAATCCCTTTTCTTGATGGAAAAGTCTCACCAAGCCTTCCTGGCCACCCCTCAGAGATGAACTCACTGGTCCAAGGATGGCAAACAGCAGGCATCTCTCTGGGGCTAGAGGAGACTCTTGAGTCTGTCCTGGAGGAGGTGGTCTCTCTGGTAGGGAATAGTCTTCCCCTATTTTTATGTTTCACTTTGAAAAAAAAAAAAGATGAAAAACAAGTCAGTCATTGACAGCTGTAAAACCAGAAACAGGCAGGACAAGAACGACCAGCTCCTTCTGGAACAGCTCTGAAAGTGAGCAAGGGACAAAGCAAGGAGAAGAGCTTTGATTGATTCGTTATTTACTTATATTTATCTTCCAGGCTCTGCCTATCCATCCTATGATGACCAAGGTATTTCTTGCTCAAGTCATACCTTTTCTTTCTGTTTCAGTCAGAACAGCTTCCTATTCTGGAAAGCCAGACCTCAAGCTCTCGAACTCAAGATTTAAGCAAGCTCAGCCTTTCTAATGTAAAGGCAAACAACCTTAGACTCTTTTTGCAGTCTGAGTGTGAATTAAACTCTCTGTCTAGACACCACATGTACTTTGCTTCAACTTCAGCTAGGATCCTTTAAGATCTCAAAAGCCAGTGAGCCAGATTAGTACTTGCATGGGAGAACTACATGAAAGGCTGAGTAACTCAGCTAAGAGCACAAACAAATCAGCTGAAAGTAAACTTAATTCAGTCTTCCTTTCTGGCTTAACAATGTGTTCTGCAGGTTCACTCTCAAGGCCATTCTTTGAGTTTCTCAGAGAATTACAAATTCTATCTTTAAAAAAAAAAAAAAAAAAAAAAAAAAGGAGAGAAAGAAGAAGAAAGAGATCATACTGAAATCTAATCCAAAAGCGAATATCAGCCCTGCACTTAGACAGGTTTATCTCAAGGTACTTTTATAGCATGCCATAATCTCACTATTATTTAGGGTTTGCAAAGTGACAGCACAGGCAAAGAACTGACAACTGTTCATCCTTTCTGAGGCTTTGTTTTATGGGGCAGCAATAAGATAGAGAGGGGATGCATAGGTAAATGATGGCACTGTTTCCTAGTATCTAAGAGTCACAGAAAAGATATTGGGAGAGAAGAATTGCTCATATTCTCTCACAGCAAAGATGAGTTCATTCAGTGTCAGAGGGAAAAGATACCACCCTCTTACAGAGGTGCCAAGGGAAAGGAGCATTCAAGGAGCTCCTTCAACCCATTTTTAGGGGGCTGAAATGTCTTGTCTGCCATGGTCACACATGATCATAGACCTCCTTTGAGCCAGTAGGGGTTAAAAAGCCCAACTCCCTTTCTATAAGTACAGTGTCATTGTCTGACTGTTGGGTGTTTACCCATTCTGGTATGCATGACACACAGCTCACTCCAAGAGAGAATGTCACCTCTTCAGTGTCCATTGCTTGTTGACTTTTTACCACAGACCTTTCTTCTCTTCACAATCAGCTTTCAGAGTAATAGCTGCATCAGCTGGCAGGGAAAAATATAGATATGCTCCTTCTTTTTTTTTTTTTTAAGTCACAACTATCTTATTCATCCTCCGCTCCTCATGCAAGATATTTCTGAGAGATGGACTGAAAAAAAAAAGACAGCAGATGAGACAGTGTCTGCAAAAAAAAAAAAAAAAAAAAAGCTTCTAATGAAAATAAGTAAAAGAGACAGAGGTTGGGAAAACAGTCATGCCACTGCTATTGTATCTGGGTGGGGAGGAGATGCTTTCAGACAGGAAGGGTGTAAGCTCGTGGCAGAACATCACGCACACAGATAGCTTTGAACAATCCCCCTCAGAAATGCGGGGAAGTGTGGCCATGTAAATGTGTGCTCACTCAAAGCAAACATGCTGATGGATCCTCACATCCAGACAACCAGCCAGGTGGCACCCATCTTAAAATTATTACACTCTTCTGGAAGGAAAGGTAGTGCTCCCCTTCTGCCACCCACCACTGTCTTTGACAGGAAGACACAGCTTGGGAATGAGGAATATCACGGATTTGAAAATTATGCCAGATCCCCCAAACCTGACTGCAACTCTTTTACCACAATGTAATCCCTCTTCTCAAATTATTTAAGCACACAAAAAACAATACACCATGTTCAGAGGCCTTGTGGGAGCCCTGTGTACAGAAAGAAGTAAGGAAATGATTGGTAAGGACAGAGACAAACACAGCCATCCTCTTGAAATGCTAACTCCCTTATTACATTTTCAAGACCTCTTGATTGAGACGATAACTTACTGTTTTCTGCAGCCATTATTGAAAGCTTGTGCAGTCTCATCTCCCATATTTTTCTAGTATCTATTATGTGTGTGTAAGAAGCACTCTTAATGTGGAGGTAAAGAAAGGGAAGCTGTATTATCTTTCTGCTGGAGAGGTTTTATCTTTAGTGATTGCATTAACCTGAAAGAAACACCAAAAACCCCCTCTAGCACACTTGTTCTGCTCCACCACTCGTCTCCTCAGCTCTCACAGCTCATTGCAGCTCTCTGCCTGGAAGATCAAGGGTCTGCTTAAAATGAGAGTACCGCATTCAAGCCACAGGAAAATCCCCAGAAGAGGGGATCCTGGCCTGAGAAAGGTGTTGCTCCTGGCCTCAACAGGAGCTGGATGATGCTGGAAGATGCAAGCAGAGACAGAAGTGCAGTTAGTCCATGCTGGAAGTGACAGGCATTTATTATTAATGAGGGCTCTCACAGAGCAGCTTGGCCCTCAGAAATCCCCAGTGCTCTGGAGACAGCAGAGATGTCCATTTGTCAGCAGAGCAGATGCCTTGCAAAGATAACTCAGCCTGACCACACCACGTTCCTGGGTTAATTTTCTTCTCCAGGGTCCTCAGGAGTGAACACACACCAGACCCACTCTGGTATCAGTGACATCCATCCCCAAAGACTGAGAGCAAGCAGGATGTGGACAGGATCAGGCCACGGGAGGCCTCAGTGAAGGACCAAAGACACAGCTCAGAAGCAGGGAGATCAGAGGCTGCCATCCGCAGGAGTGTGGTGCTCCAAGGTTGCCACGCACTGGGTGCAGCAGGCAGAGCAGAATTGGCGTGCACACGCAGCAGAATTCAATCCATGGGGAGAAAAAGGTGTGTGGCACACACCAGCTGCAAACATGCAGGCCAAACTGTGAAGGTTGGTCTGCTGGAAAGGCTTAGTGCTGCCATTAAGGGCCCCAAAGATGAGGAAGGGTCTGAAACATTGGTTAGTCTGGAGAAGACAGAGAGGGGATCTCATTAACACACACAAAAATCCTGCAGGTGCCAAGGGAATGGTTCCAGACTCTTTTCAGTGGTGCCCAGAGACAGGACAAGGAGTAATGGCCATAAACTAAACCACAAAAATTTCCACCTCAACACAAAGAAGAACTTCTTCCCATTGGGAGTGCTAAAGCACTGGAACATGAGGGTGTGGAGTCTTCTGGAAGCACCCCAAATCCACCTGGTTGTGGTCTCATGTCACCTGCTCCAGGTGACCCTGGTGGGACTGGGGGATCTCCAGAGGTCCCTTCCAACCCCACCCATCCTGTGATTAGGAAGGAAAGGAAGTTTTCAAGCACAACAGGCACAAATTGTATTGAAGAGTCTTTCTCCTTGGGCCTACTGGGCCTCCACACCAAGGAGGGAAAGTTGTGGAAAGCATGGAAGAAAAATGACTACAAAACACTGGTGGGCAGAACCTCAGAAGGAACAACCTCATGAGAAGGTGGATTCAGTGAGGAAGGAGGCCTCACCCACAGGCAGTTCTGGGTGTTTAAAGGACAGGCTCAGAGCCAAAAGGACAATGGTGGGAAACAGCAATAGCAGGCTTGGTACCCCAGCAGAGGTGTAGCAATCCACAGCATTGTGCAAATCCATTCCTGCTCACCTCTCAATGATTCCTACCATAAAGGAGTTCAGCCAGGTGCAAGTTGTGCAAGGTTTCTCCCAGCCACACACTCAGAAGGATTTCAGGCCTGAATTTCAGTGTTGTACTGGTTACCAGAGCCATGTGTTGCCTCAGTGAACTCACAGTTTCCTGAATAATGTGATCAGAAATTTCCGTGATGAGAAATCTCTCATTCATTGAGTTTTCTCCACTTTGGAGGTCCAAGGGCAACTGGGAGCATTAGTGGAGCAGCCACCTAAAAGGGCTGTAACATTTCACTGAAAGAGATAACTGCTGTTTTGCAAAAGTAAATCAAGGCAGAAAGAAAAGGTGTGATATTCTTCAGGTAATAGAGCAACAAATAGGTGTATTCAAAAATAAAATTCAAATCTCCCCATAAATAGTCCCATGTTCTACTTATTTTTGCAGTGAGACCAGACACAGGAAAAAAAGATTTTTCTGAGATCAGACATAGGAATAAAAAAAGGGTGCAGGAGCAGTGTTATTTTGAAACCTATATTTAATCAAGAGTAAGCAATACTTAAAAATTATTTCTTTTTAATTCGATATGTATTAGAACAACAAGGCGGGGGAGATTTCTCCCAGCCTTGGTGTTTTCTGCCAGCACAAGGGGTTTAGAATAGCCCACACAGTGTTCCTCACAAGGATGCTCATCACAGAGGTGACCTTTGGGTGATCACTGGACCAGTCAGACACCACTGCATGGGCACAGCATCAGCTGAAGGCAGAGCTGTGGCTTCCTCAGGGAGAGATCTCATCCCTGGATTAACTGAGGGACCCACCTTATCTCCTTTTATTAGCACGGTGCCATCTGGGACGCTCCTGGTGCAAAGTGGAAGTTCAGAGGGCTGCCATTCCTTCCCTGAGTCCAATTCTCCCAGTCCTAATTGTATTTTATTTGCTGCCTATGATTCTTACCCTGGTAACCTCACATTGCCTTGGTCTGGGCACAGAGCAGCATTAGGGCTTTCTGGAAGATAACACAGCTAATCAAATCAGCTGCTGGATGATCCTGAAATAATACCCTTTACCAACAGAAGACAAAAAAGTGAATACATGCATAAACAGGGCACAGCACTTGGGCTGCAGATCAGGAGTAATGTTCCTCAACATAAATGAAGGTCTGTCTTCCAGAACACCTTCAATGATAAATTTTGCTGCAGATAAATAAGATAAAAAATAAAAATAAAAACAAAACCCAAAATAAATAGCAATATACATATATATATATATATATAAATATAAATATATAAAACAAAAATAAAATAAAAAAGATAAATGCATGCTATGGAAAGCCTTGGGCCCTTGCACTGCAAAGGGTGGGCAGAGCTGAGGGAATTTGGGATGTAAGGGAACGCGGGGTCTGTCTCTGAGACTGCCACTCCACTCCTGTGTCTCCTTCCTGATCACCACCCACCACACAGGCACCTGGAGTTGTATTCCTGCCTCTCCTGCTCCAGTGGTCAGTCCCCAACAACACCACAAATCCAGACTGGGACGTCAAATAATGAGTGTTTTGAGCAGATAATGGAATTGTCTAGGCTTATCTAATTCTTGTGGTCACATGAAATTCCTGACATAGCTCAGATGAGTTTAATTTCCCCAAGATACTTCTCTTGATGTAGAAGTGCAAAAAAAAACCCCAAAAAAACCCAACCCACTGCTGCACACTAGTCAGATGCACTGCACCTTGATTCATAAGCAGAGGGTTTAAAGACTTCAACCTTCTGCAACTGCAAAAATGGATTTGCAAGCCCTTGTATCTGAATGATCGTGAGTTTTTTGCATGTATGGAGGTCCCAGGGTGCTTACCTGTTGACCACCATTAGCTGCAAGAACATCCTTTCACTCTGAAACATAAAGCCTTTCAGTTTTACAGATTATTATTTAATTATTGACCAGCATCAGCTTATCCTGGCCTATTGGGACCACTCTTTGGCCACACATGCTGTGATATAATACAGAAACATGAATCAGACAAAGAAAGGAGCTCTTTTTAATTTAAAACATACGTCCTGATTCCCATTGATCCTATTATGCACCTTCACAGCAGATTAACATGTCATTCAACTAGCAAACCAAAGAAATAAAGCAAGGTGTCACACACAGAAAATGCCTCCATGACAGAAGGCACCACTACCTTACATGCACAAGGGAGCTTAAGCAATTAAGGATAAGAAATATTTTCTTAACAGGAAAACATGCACCATGCAGTAAAAGCAATTCCTTCCTCTATTTAAGCTGTAAAGAAATATTCCCCCATAGCAGCAAGGTATGATGGATGGGAGAGTCAGTCAGTTTTTAACTACTGTAGCAATACTGCAGTTATCTTGATTTACACCAGCTGAGGATCTGAACACAGTGATCTTCAACAATCTGCCAAAAGCTCAAACTTCTTTTGTTCTTCCTTCAAAACATTTTTTGTGGAAAAGAACGGCAGTTTCCAGGCATTTTGCCATGGTAATGGCAAGGGTCCACCAGGGAAAAATTCAGGATGTTGTCCTAGGAGCACAATCACACTTCTTTCATTTTTTTCCCCCCTCTCTCTCTTTCTTTTTCCTCTTTTCCTCTGACTGATGTTTTTTTCATGCAGGAACGGCCACAGCAAGCCCAGGATCAGTTTTGGGAACACTCGCAAACATGTCAATCTTTGCATATGATTACTCACAGAGGAGGAATGCATTATATAACTGCTGTCTTTGTCTGAAATCCATCAGTCTTCAGATTATTTAGTGAAGACTCTCAGATGTCCTTTCCCTTCTCCATTTGCAGTTTCTCTCACCCTTGGACTTTTCCAGTGCAGCCTGCAGCTTCCAGAGGAAGAGGAGCAGACAGATGCTCTTTTGGTAGCTGTCAGTGTCTGTTCCTGCAAGAGATGGAGAGGTTGCTCTTGATCATAGGGAGCAGATAGTCTTTGGCTGCAGACTGAGCACCTTCTCCTGCAGTAGTATTCAGCAGGAAATAAATACAGGCAAAACCAGGAAAAAAAAAAAAAAAAATCAGTTTACGAGTAAGAACTCTTATGTCAGCACCAATTCCCAAAATGGAGTTTACTCAGGAACACAAATTCTGTCCCCAAAAGGCCAGACAGCCATGCCACAGGTCTATTCACAAATATGAATTTCAACATGCACATACAGTCAAGGGCTTGTTCTTTGTGTTGTTGTTAACATTACTGTAAATTAGCATATGATAATGCTATTTCTCCTATTAGAGCCTTGGTATGTTTTGCCCTGTAGCTGTGATTAGGGAAAGAAAATGAGGATAAGCTTAAAACCTGGGTTTTTTCCCCCAACTAGGTTAACACAAACACAGCCCAAGTTGTGCTTGAAAAAAAAAAGCCATTTCAGAGCAGGCATAATATTCCATGCCTGTTATTAAAATACTTGAGCTCATGCTGAACAGATTAATAGGGCTGAACCAGCAAAAAAAAGAAATCTCATAATGCATTTCTTTGCAGGGATTCCACATCCATGTCACATTCTTCATCAAGGCAGGTATAGAAATTACTTTGCTACAATGCCTTTGTTAAAGCCCAGCTCTGAATGGCGTGTGTTTAGCACTCACTGGTCCCACGTGTCTGGACATACATACATGTATAAAGGGGCAACAACTATTGCAACAATATGTGGTCACTCACCAGGTATTTGTACAAATATCATCTTCTCCCCAAAGTGGCATCCTGTTTGTGTCTGTAAATGCAGGGCAGATTGCTGGTGACTGACAGTTATTATCTTCCTGGGGCTGCTGGGTGGCAAAACCATCAATTCAGCTGACGTGAGGCAGAGGGGAATATTTAACCTGCAGAGGCTGGGAACCCAGCATTCCTAAAAAGACATCTTGCATACCTCATATATTACCACCACAACTGGAGCACACGTTTGCAGCTTTGGCAGGCCCTTCCTTTGTTTGTTCTGCATCCAGGTCCTGTTGCTGCTGTCACGCCAGCAACTTGCATGATCACCCAGGACAGCACAAATAGATATAACTTAATATCTCCTCAGGAGATTATTACAGAACTGCTATGCTTGAAATTAGGCACAATGATGCATTTTGCATCAGGAGTGCACAACCAGGAGCAAGAGGCCTGTCAGCAAAGAAAATTTCAGATGAAGCATGCTAATACTGAGCTGGAAAAGGCCTTCTCACCAGCAATCATTTTGTGTGGGTAGTGAGATATTCCAGCCAGCCAGCCATACATCATGAATATCAATTACCACACGGACACATGCAAACAGACGCGCACATGCACACACACACAAACACTGAGCTGGCTTGCTAATTGTCTGATAAAATCTGGATGCTTCATAACAAAGTGATTTCAGTGGCTGCCAAAAAGAAAAGTCTTTGTACAGCAAGATATTTTAGCAGGAAAAAAAAAAACAAAACAAACCAGAGAGTGAGTAGAAAAGAGGATTCAGTTCATGAACATGTGGTTTCAGAACTCCTTGCTTTGGATGAAATCTGCTGACACAAAAGCAAAGCCTTAAAGCTGATGCTGGAAAGGTTGCACATCAAGTTTGAGTGAAGAATGGAAGACAGGGACATCTCTACATGGCTTGTTTTTAACATTCTGAGAATCTTCCCTCCCTGATAGCTTGAAACAGGCATAAAGGTGATTGTCAGGGTCTTGCTATGCAGCATCTCTCTTTCCCTCCCTCTCTCTCTCTTTCTATGTATATCCATAATCTACATATCTGTGTATCTGTGTCTATATTTATATATCTTGGAGACCTACCAGATTTCCATGATGGCTGCAGCTGTGCTCTGGAGGTTCATTCAAAGCCTGGAGTATATGTTGGCAGCTTGGTGGGGAATCTCTCCCCTGGCTCAGGGAGACCTCACCTGATTTGTGTTCTATCAGCATGTGCATTGCTCTTACGAGTGGGAGGCAACTTTGTTCAGTTTTGGAGGAATACCAGGGGAGGAGAGAGGATGGAGCTATGAAGATGTGTGCTCCTCCACATCTATTTCTCTCCCCAGCTCTTCAGACCGAGTATCTATTGCCTTCTCCAGGCAGGAGAGCAATGCAACTTGTTCTCAAGGACATTTTCCTGCTTGTTTTCATTCAGGCAAACAACTCCTTTTTAATCCTCTCCTTTAAGGTTAGTCTGGTATTTCTGGTGTTGTTTTTGAAAAGAAGTTAAAAAAGAAAACAACCCAAAACTAAATAAATCAGCTTATAGAAAACAATGTTTCTTACACTTGTCAGGTTCCCACACCATGCTCCACATGGTGGGTCCCACCCAGTTCCATGAGTCCACTTTGCATCACCATTGTCATGTCATGGATGTGCTGATAAAAACAGACAAGAGGTTGGGAAATTTCCAAGTTTAAGAGGTGGGGTTTTTAAACTGTAACAAAAAAAAAAAAAAAAAAAAAAAAAGAAGCCAAAAAACACCAACAAAACCAAAACACTTTTGCAACCAGAAATAATCCTTAAAAAACAGAAACCAGAAACTTGTAAAATGCTACCTATGTAAATTTAATTAAAAAAAAAAAAAAAGGAAAATACTTCATATTTTGGATGGTGATTCATTTTCTCTCCATCTTTATGAAAACAATTGAACAATCCAGCATGAACTGAACCATGCCACAAGCAGCCTCCTCCTCTCACTTGGTACATGTATCAGAAGCAGAGCACTTTGGCTTAGCACTAGGTATTCCACAAGCTCATCCCGTTTGCTAGTTTAATCCTCATCAATACTGCTATCCTCCACGCTCCACCTCATCCTCTGAAAAGAAATGCAAATGAATGAGATTTATAGCCTGGGATGTTTTAAAGTTTTCAAACAAGGTGGGGCTTCCACTGCCCACCAGGCTCAATGAGGAGCATTTGGTTGCAAATTCCTTTGACTGAGCAACTCTGTGTGCATGTCAGCAACACTGCCCAAGAGTGCCAGCATCCTCCACCCCCTTCTTTGCTTTCTTAGAAGCACATTTCAAAGCCTCCTTGGACTGCTTGGCCTCTTGCTGTGCAAACAAGCAATGCAGGGCACATCTGTAATCACAGCAGATTCTTCTGTATGCATTAACTCCAGACCAGACTTAAAAACAGTGAATATGTCCAAGCCAGGGATCACCTCAAGTTCATTCATTCCTGCTCGAGACCCTGATATTCTTCCCTCTCAGCTGGGTTTCTGGGGACTGACAGCACCTGGTTTTGCAGTCAGTAACTCTCAGCCTGATGGCAAAAAAACTCCACCATCACCATCCCCCAGCATGAAACGCTGGGAAGATCTTTTAAAAATGAGCTCTCTCATGAACTTGAAATTAGGTTTTTCAACGTGATTTTGCCACTCCTGGATATTTTTGGTCATTTTTCCTTTCTTTCCAGGCAGACAGTGATATTTCACTGTCTGGCTTGACTAGGGTGACTTAGACCTTCAGACAAAAGGAGGACAGAAGCAAAGCTCAAGGTTGTGGTAGCTGGTTCACTGTCAGCACATTAAACACAGACCTTTCCCATGTGAAAACCAGGGCAGCTAGTGGGGCTGAGATGCCTGGAATTTCTTGGCAATGTGACTCAAGCCCAGACAAACTCTTTCAGGACAGCAGCACGAGTTTGTCCAACATAGCCACGACGATGAACTGTCGTTGCACAAAGTAAAATTCATGGTTTCCGTCCTCTTGCAATGGTCAGCTGTCCACATCACTAAAATAACCCGTGCTAATTGGCACCTACCTCAGCAGAGAGCCCAATGATTAGAAAGATGTGGAGAATGAACTCCAAGCTTGAGGTGATACCTCTAGGTCAGAGATGAGCAAAAATTGGCAAGACAAGTAAAACAGCCACTTCCTCTACCTGCGCTGTGGATGAATAAAGGACTTTATATTCCAGAACTGTCAATCTGGCTTCTTCCTTTTTTTTTTTTTTTTTTTTTTTTTTTTTTTTTTTTTTTTTTTTTTTTTTTTTTTCCCAGCAGCAGCACAAGTTTCCCTAACAAATAGAAATTAAATTTGTTCAAAATTCAACCTGTAGGGAAAGGAGCTTGGCTCTATTTTAATGGCCTCTTTAAAAAGGAGCAGGAGGAATAATGGACAGTCTCCATGCTACTGTGTTAACAAGCTTCCATTGTTGATAATGGACACCCTAACACACTGTGGAGAACAAAGAGCATCAGGTCTGCACACACTGGGCAAGGAGAGGGCTGGAAAACTGAAACCTTCCTCTCACTTTGCATCCTCTCTCCTAACTATTTCTACCTGTGCCAGGAAAGTTTTCCCAGTGTTAGGAGGTGAAAATGACAATTTATGTTGGGAGAGACACGGGGAAGCATCAGACACTGGTAAAAAGTATTAGGATGAACAAAAGAATTGCTGAATTATTACAGAACAGCAAATGCAAGTTTTGTGGATCGTGAACGAAAACGAGTCCACAGGAGTGGAAAGCATCTTAATATCTGTGTACCTCAAACAAAATTAAATCTTGAAGGAATTATGAAGGGGAGCTTCCTAAGAAATTCTATGCGGGAGATAGAAAATGGGAAAGGAGACAATAAACAGCAATGCATTTCAGGTGCAAGCAGCTCTCTTACTGTGCCATTCCCACTGTTGATATGCATCCATAACTTTTGACAGAGTGAAATACAGAGCAGCAATTTCACCCCTGAATCCTGCCTTTACTCTTGCTGCTAAACCAGCCAGCACAGCTGTGGCTTTACAGGAGTCGTAATCGTAACCCAGCAGAGGAAGAATATGGGGAAGTTCTAATCAGTGGAGGACTGAAAAAAAACCCACACAGAATGTTTAAAGACACACCTGCAACCTTGTTGGTTGGCATTGGTGGTGGCAGTAGCATCAGTGAGAAGAATTTTGGGGATTTTCAGCATGCAGGTGAAACCAAATCTGTGCCACATCTTCGCCAAAAAGAAGGGACAGATTTCAGATTTAGCATCCAGTGAATAAAGCCTATATTTTCCAGTACCACTGGGCATTCTCTCATCCTCCATCACTCGAAGCCTTTGACTGGAAGGCTGATGGACACACTACAAGATGATTTTTGAGCATTAAAATGCAGAGTGGGCTGTTAAAAGTACGTGCTGAGTGCATTGAAAGCTATGTCAATGGATGGAGCATCTGTAACAGAAAATACAAGAATGGGACAAAAAAAGCATTCCAACCATGGATAAAATAGCAATAACCTCCAATGCAGACCTAGGGTGTGCACTTATAATGTCTACACAACAATTCTTCCATTTCTCCCATTTCCCCAGGCTCCCAGGAGCAGTGTTTGCCTTGCAGAGATCTCTTCCATAGTCATTAGCAAAGCCTTGCACCAGAAAACTGTTCAGCAATACTGCTGTATCCATACACATATTATCTGAAGTGAATTGACAGTGTTAGATTCTTCAAGAAATAAAAAAATCAATATGGAAACAGGCAATCTAAGCAAAACCAGTTTGTGTAAGGAGAATTTCTGTACTGTTTGCAAAATGAGACATCTCAAATTCTCTTTATAGCTGCAGCATGTTAAAAGCTAATTAAGAGAAGTTTGGTTCCGTGGAAGTATTTCAAGAAGTGAATTTCTTTCCATTCACATCAACATATCCCTTTCAGTTTTTCTTTCAAAAAATCCATGAAAAGTTTAAATTTCCAGTGGCTAAAGGAAAAAAAAAATAGAAAGAAATCTTTCCCAGCTTCTGAAAAATTAAATAGAGGAGTGTTGACATTTTAGAGAAGAAAATTAGCCTGATTGAAATGCTAGTCTCTGACCAAAAAAAAAAGTTTCAATAAAAAACCCATTTTGATAAACAAAATTTAACATTCTGCTTGATCTATACATGCTTGATTGAGCCATTTGTTTTATTGGGGTGACTTTTAACCAGTGTAGCCAAACAAACAGGAATGACTGGTCCTTATTCAGGAGTAAATTAGAGTAAGCTTCAGAGAAACGTATTTAGTTATCACCAAACAGCAAGAGTCATGCTTTGAGGTGTGAAATTATGCCCTCTGCAGCACAGTAGGAAGAGAAGATTTGCCCCTGGGATGGATGCAAAGGAGATGGACCTCAATCTTTTTTATCTTTGGAAGGAAAATCCTGCTCAGTTTGCAAGGCTGTGAGGGCCACGGGGGAGCAGGGAAGAGAAGGGGGAAAGAAAAGGCTGAAAAGCTGAGCACCAGGAGAAAAATCCTCTTCCTCACCAGCCTCTCCCTGCTGTCCAAGAAAACACCAACAGGAATGCCAAATATGTGCTGTCCCCCCTCCATGCAGGGATTCTCAGGTGCTCAGGTTTCCTCTCCTCCACAAGGTTTTGCTGCTGCACCCCTCACTCACCTGCTCCTCTCAGAAAACCTCTGCCCTGCTCCAACCATCGTGGAGACCAGAGGAGCTGCCTTTGGATGATTTAGTATGCTTTCTTCCTCAATTATTATTCTGCTCATCGTGCCACGAGGATGCCCCAGTTAGAAGAATGTGTCTGAAAAGATCAATGGCCAGCTAGGACATTATGGCCAGTGCCTCACAATGCAGCCATTCAAAGCTCCTCGGTGACAGCAGAGAGCAAGCTTGGGCTTTCTGATCTAAACGCTCAGACTTCCCTGTGCTCAAGTAAAACTGCCTGGGAGCTTTGAAGGGATGGGAACATGGGGAGGAACAGAGCTCTCTAAAAATTTCCTCTGCTCGCAGCTTAAAATGTTCAGTGCTGGTGAGGCAGGGGCCAGGCCCTGCAGGAGAGAGGGAAGGAGGTCTGCACTGGAGGCAAGGCTGTGACTGATATCTCCAGGAAACAGACAAGGATCTGCCCCAGAAGTACATTCAGAAACCTCATTTTTTCATTTTGGAGGAATATTCCTGGGCATTGCAGGACAGACGCTGATTTATTTGGTGCTTTGGTCATCTGAAATAAAGGCCAGTAGTATTCCCTGCCTCCCCCTTGCCCAGCATGTCCATTCAGATCAGCAGTTAATTAATCCAGTGGATTAACATTATAGAGCCTCTTCCTATTTTAAATGTGACAGAAGCCATCCCACTTCCTCCTGAGCTTCCATTCCTTGAAGCATTTCACTGCTAAGAAACCAATCACGTTATCATTTCCTACTGATCACCACATTTCCACAGGTAACACCAATTCTACAGCACTTGTGAGTAAAATGGTATTTTCATTGCACATCAGAGTAAACATGGGCAGTGGCTATTCAACTAGTTAGCTCTCAAATAGTACTTGAAGAGATCCAGTTCTTTCTGCCCCACAACCAAACACATTTCCCCAAAGCCACTGAACGATTAGCAATTTTTTACATCAGGAGAGACTATAAGCTGCGAGAATAAAATATATTTTCCTGTTTACTTTGAGTTTTTTATATGGAAAACAAACAAGCAATCCATCAAGCTGGCCGAGTTTGTCAAGTTACTGGAGACCAGTTAAGTGAATGAGAGTCACTGGAAACAGTTGAGTAAATATTTAAGAAGATCAAATGGAAGAACATTTGGTACAGCACAGCTTGCTGAAAGATTGCAAAGATACCAGCATGTTTCAGGAGAGGCAGGTCACGCCTCAGAAAATTGCTGGAATTCTTTGAAAGTGCTGTATTGCCACCAGGACAGACAAGGGAAATAGAGAGGACTTCATGTTTCAAAGTATTTGACAAAGTTCCTTGCTTGAGGTTAATGACCTAAGGAGCCAAGGCGCAGTACAGAAGAAAAGTTGCTGGAGTGAAAATTGACTTCAGGGCAAAAACCACAAGGAAACTGTAAATATAATTCGTGAGGTGGGAAGAAAGTTGCTGATGCCTTAGCAGGTGAAAAAATGATGGGACCTTCCTGGGTAATTTTTGTAATAATAGACTTCAATGTTGGGGGTTTTTTTCTTCACTTCTTCTTTCTCTTAGTTTAAGTAATTATTTATAAGGTACTGGATTCATAGCTTGAAGTCAGCAGAACTATTCTTTTAATCCAGGGTGCAGGTGGCACCCACATTCCTGAAAATTGGGGTTACCTCCATGCCCTGTTCTGCATTGGGGAAGGAGGGTTGAGCTGATTCCACCTGCCCACTCTGCCCCTGCCCTCCCTGCCCTGCACATTGCCTGGGGTGAGGGCATCAAGTACAGGTTTTCCAAGCAAATGCATTTTTTAAAAAAATTACAGTCAAAAGTAGAGAGGTTTTCTCCCCAAATCATTTGTAGCCAAAAAAAAAAAAAAAAAAAAAAGAAAAGAATAAACAACAACATTTTCACTACTTGCAAACAAGCAATTCACAGATGCTGTTCTCCAGAAGAAATGTTGAAGGTGCAAAATCACACACACGGAACAAAAAGAAAAAGAAATAAACCAGAGAAAAATTTCAGTAAATCCTCTAAAGGGACACATCAAATATTAGAGCACCCATTTCTAAATAGCCCAGCAGTGATCAATAAGACATTTTAATGGCTTTAAGTAGGAAAGAACTGGAAAGTCAGTTGTCACAGAAGACTAGTGGGCCCAACTGTGTGCTTCCAAATGCAATTCCCAACTTCACTTGCTGGTGGAATAACGATACCATTTATGATAGCTTGTTATTTGGGTCTGTAACACCATGTATTAATGATTTATTAACCATCTATAATGATATATATAAACGGACCATGAATACAGGGGGTGCTTATCACGCATGGATTTAATAAAGTTGCATTTCTAGACTCAGTTCCCTTTTCTGTCACTTGTCCCCATCCCCTGTTTTGGGATCTGAGCCTTTACTCAGTGGCAAAAAAATACAGAAGGAGGTGTTTGGTGCACAAAGACATCTGTTCCCCCTGGCTGACCACATAGATGATGAACAGAAGGATTTAAAGCACCTGCAGTACGTGCACCAGTAAATTGTAAATGCACCTTAGCCCAGGTACACGGCATATAAACAGAATAATGTCTTGAAGCAAGGAATAAAAAAGCAGCAATATTTGCTGAAAAGGCAACGCTAGGCTTTATAGTGTGGGAGAGAGATTTGGGAGCACTTGAAGGAAAATCCCCCGAGCCCCCAGCCCCATCTACAGCCCCGTGCAGCTGCAGTGAACAAAGCAAATGTGATTCTGTGTTATAGCACAGGAGCATGAGATAAATCAAGGGCGGTGGTAGTAATGTAAATGTTATATTTATAATGGAAATGCTGATACAACCCCTGACTTACGGAGGTGCTTGGCAGGAGCTGCCATAATACGGAGAGATATCATTTTAGCAGTGTTTGCAGAACTGATCATTGTGTCTCGCAAGGAACACCCTGTGCTTGCTCCTCAAGACACAAACTGCTGGCTATGAATCAGCCAGAACGACTAAATACACACTGCACAAGCCTAACCTGGAGAGAAAGAGAGAGGAAAAAAATAAATTTATTCAAATACCATGTTTGTTCTTTACATTTCAAAAGCTGGAGGAAGCAATCAAATCCATAGTACTCTCTTCTTCTTCAGTAAGTTGTATTAAAAAACTCAGTTGGTTCAGGAATTATTGATCTGAATTGACAGTGATGTTCTCAAATTCATATAAAAGAGCCATCTCATTGCAAACCCATTTAAAGAATCTGTGGTTCAGAATTCACAAAAAAAATTCTCATGGAACATTAAAAAATAAAAAAAAGGAATAGAAGAAAATAATTTTTCAGAAGAGATGGTACAAACAATTTTGCTTTGGTACCATGTGTGATTTGTCAGAAGCAGACAGAAATTCTTGTTTCAGTTTTTTGTAGGAAATGTTGCAATCTTTTTAGCTTGACAAAACTTGCACACTGGCAGAAACTATTGAGCAGGGGTGGCTGATAGGAACAGAGTCTTCTGATGCTGCTGGGGCTAAGCTGTGAGGGAGGTACCATTAAATTTGATCCATTGGAAAGGGTTAATAGTGACTAAAATCCAACCTGAAAATAAAAAAGGATTTTTATTTTTTTTTTTTTCATGCAATACTTTCTGAATTTTGTGAAAGAGGTAAGGGTTTTTATATCAAAACTCTGGGCTAAATGAGGAAATTAAATAACTAACATTGGAAATCAGAGCTCTGAAAAGAATGTAGAAGTCTAAGGGTAAAAGCTTAACACTCAGATATACTTCGAAGTGTATTAGAGCACCTAACTCACAGGAGTCAAAGAGTTGGAGGGCTTAAAAACCACTCCAAAGTACATACATTTTCATGTATTGAAAATAAACCCAGGCCTAAGAACATGTAGCACACTGAAGGAAGAGCATTTAGCACTTGAAAGAAAGGAGATGGAGCTCAACAGTTCTGAGTTTTCTCTGCTAATCACTTTGAGACCCTCTCATCAACAAATAAATAACAGGTGAAGAAGATGTAAATGTTGCTGTGGAGAGAAGAGTATTAGAACAAAATGGTTTTGTACATGCAGTATCTGATAAGCTCTGAAGATTGCTTCCATTCCCATCTTCCATTCCTATGCTTTTTCCTTTTCCTTCTTCACCAAAGTCAGGGCTAAAATCCAATTTCAGCAAATCCATCCCTTGCTTTTGGCTTCAACACTGGCTGCTCTGTCTGTTTCAAATGAAGGTGGAGCTTCTGTCCCACTTCAAGAGGTGAGGTTGCTAATTCAGGTAGTAATGAGTTCCTCTAACGTTTTAAAATAAAGTTATTGGCACAACATGGGCTTCAGATAGCTTCAGATGCCATGAGTGCAGTTTGGTGCAGTCTCAGTCTGTTCACAATGGGCTTTAAGGCTTACATGGAGTGCACAAAGCCTTGGAGGAGAACAGACGCCACAGAAATTGCAATGAAGGAAACACGAAGGAAGTGCAAAGAAAGCCTTTCCTGTGGGTGAAATACAAAATCAAAAGACAGCCTCCTAGCACTGACACTCTTCCCTGGTTTTGCCTTTGACTGGCAGCAGCAAATTTTCAATGTGGCAGCACAGGAAAGGACTTTGGAGCTTTGCCACCCTTCTCGACAGCCAGGTGAGGTTGGGTTTCCTCTCAAAAACTCCGTAGCAAACCCAGATCACAAGGTGGGGAAAAAAACCACACAAAAGAGGAAGTTTTACCAGAAACACTGGGACACCTCCAAGCCAGATGAGATGTTTATCATGTCCTTGTGTTAAGGATTTAAGCTTGCATACCCAAATAGCCACTGGGCTTGCACAGTTGTGCACCTGCCTGTGCATGTTACCAGAGCAAGGCCTCAGGCATTGTTGTGGGGACAAAACCTTGTCCAGAAGATACAGAGAAACACAGGTATCACAGCTCATTTTGCATTAAAATTGATTCATGCCTGTCCTTTTGCACTGAGGGTGTTTATGACTCCGGTGGCTCACAGGAAAACAGAGGCTATGGAGGTGACCATGCCCATAAAACACTAAAACCTCTGCTAACAAACAGGAATGGAGATAAATATGCTGTGCAGGAGGTGTTGGATTTATACTGGGGCAAATTCAGAAGAAAGAGCATCGGAGATACACATCTCAGAGCCACTTGAGCTGTAACAGAGCCTCACAGTAACTGGAAATTCCGACTTCTCTCCAGCATTTTCTAAGCTCGTCTTGATCTTCACAAAGAATGCTAGCTGTTGGTACAGAGGATTGCAGCTCAGCTTTTTGCATAAAAATTCATGAGACAGTATCTATTTCAACTGTCTCATGCAGCAGTGAAGAGGAAAGGGGAAAAAAAATAAAAGTTTAGCCCTACAACTGAGACGGGATTCATTTTGAGTAATGATTGCAAACCAGCAGTGGAAATTACAGATGCTACTTGGTTCACTATTATTTTGCAGCTTCTCCAGTAATCTTCAGTGATCATTTATAACAGCATGTCTGATGACTTTCAAAACATAACTGGAAAGGATACTTCTGTGGAGAATATGGCTACTCAGAGGAGAAATCAATCTCTGCTGTTCAGGGAGTCAGCTTCATGGGGAATATCCTAATACACAATGGTAGAAAGGCCCTGGCAAAGCACAATGCAGGCAAGACTTTCTTGTGTAGGGTAATAAGAAGCTGAGGTGACCCAAAAAACCCAGAAATGGCATAAGTATAAAAAATTAACAAGTAAATAAAAAATGACAGTAAAACAAGTAAACACTAAGAATGCTCTTTTAAAAAGATTAATTACTACGTGAGGATGAAGATGAATTAAGGACTTTTGTTGGAATGATGAAGTTCATGCAGAACCTGGCAAAGCAGACATGTAATGGCCACAAGAAAGTAATAATAAGTGGTAAGTCATGGCAACAACCACGTGAAGTCACTGGCTGCTTTGTGGCCCATGCAAGGGGATAGTGTGGTCCCCCCTCCACTCATACTGGATATATATCAGTGTCATGTGAGCCACCATATCACATCATCTGCAGGCTCAGCCAAGAGGCCCCAGACTGAGCAGGAATGCAGAACTATCTCCTTACAGTTTAAGGAACACTTGGAGCAAATATTTCCCCCCAAAAAAAACCCTGAGACAGGCTGTGGTGGAGGAAGCAGGAGGATGTTTCAATAAAATTCATGTGGTTGCTAAGGCAGTTGAGCAATCATATTAGCTCTGCGACTCTTTGGTTTTCTATTACAGCTTGCAGAATGTTGAGATTTGCATTTAAACCACCACAAAGCCCTCACAGCAAAGAGGACAGGCAAGGCAGGATCTCCTCTGTCCCTGATCCCACACCTGCCTGGCTCCTCCTGCTCTGGCTCACCTCCAGCTTCCACCCCAGCTCAGCATCTCTTACACACCTCTCAATTGTTCTGCAGCCCAGGGTTGCTCTGAGTCACAGGTTCTGGCCAAACCTACATCTGTCTGGGTTGCTTTGGCTTTTTATTTTTGCTGTTTAATGCACCACCACAGTGGTCCTGGCCACTCATGCTCAGGACAAACACATGGTGTGCACACAACCATGCATATCCATTTCAAAGAACGTATTAAGTGCAGTTCCAGCCAAATTGCAAGGTGCAATTTAATACCAGCAATTAACTGTGCACATATTTCTGAATATGAACTGCAGCAGCACAAGTGCTCGCAGTTAGATGTCTTTTCATATGGTGAAGTTTAAAAATAACTTTAGGGTACTTTTGTCATGGCAAATGCTTGCACAAGGTATTATTAGAGCAGTTATTCACACGAGCTGCAGACAAAATCTGCACCATGATAGACAGTAGAGGCATCTGAGAAGTAAAAATGCAGAAGAGATAGAAAAGATAACCAGGAAATATGCAAAGACTTGCTTGGATTTCCACCATGTCTACAGCCAGGACCATGTTCTAATTGGCTCTCTATTTCATCTGCTTGAAAATTAAGAGGCAAATTCATCATAGGCAAAACCTGACCATGGTGTTAGAACAGCACAGCATTCATTCACTCTTTCCATTTTATCCTCAGTAAATAACATGGAACTGGTCACTTTCCAGCTTTGGGAGATGGGATGTTGGAGTTGGTTTTGATGGTGTGGCTTATTTTCATATTTTTTATATAGGTAGGAAGGGTCAGTTTGGTTAACATGGTTATAGTATGGTTTAGAAGATCACAAGACAAGTTAGAAGAACTTTTAAGGAATTATTGATTAATAAAACACTTCCAAGGAGGATATTTATGTTTTTGATCTAATCCTTAAATATTTCATCTTATGGACTTATATTAGAGTGTAAGCTTTTTTAGCCAATCAGGTTGTGACACACAAACCTACAGTACTGCATTCAATCTCTTTGTTTACCTTTGTAGTTATTTTATTTTTATATCTTAAACCCTCAAACTCTAAACTTCCCTTTACTTAGTTTAACATGTCTCTGCTTTAAGCTATACATTCACATTCTCACTTCCAGCACTTAAGTTTGGGAGCTTTTTCCAAGGTCTCAGATCAAATTTTTGCTTAATTCCAAGCTTTGGCTTACAAGCCCAAAGTTTTGAGTTCCTTGCATTTTGGACTCCAACAGGAGAAACTGAGCAGTAACCAGAAGTGATGGATAATGGTTAAGAATGCAGGTGGATAAAGCCACCTTTTCCTGGGATTACATGCTTTTTTCCTAATCACTTCTGCTCATTGATTTCTTCCCCTCCTCCTCTGAGCAGCCTGATCCAACTGAAGGCTACTGAAAATAACACATCCTTGCACCAGAAGCACAACAGCCCAGGTACCAAACATTCAGCCAATATAATTTCCATGGAAGTCAATAAGACCTGGAAATAAAGCAAAATTATTTGGCTCAACACAAAAAGACAAACCAAACCAAATCAAATGAAAAAAAAAACAAAACCAAAGCAAAATAAGACCTACACAACTAAAAAAAAAAAACCAAACCAAAACCAAAATGAAACCCCAAACAACAAACAAACAAACCACTCAGAAAACTAACACAAATCCACAGAAAACCCCAAACAAACAAAATATCCCACAAAAACCAAAACAAAAGAAGCCCCAAACAAACAAACAAACAAAACAAAATCAAACCCCACCCCCAGTTTAAATGTTTTGCCAAAGCCATCCTTCTTATCATGAATCTCATGGAATTTGATGTTTTCTTGAAGCCCTAGCTCAAGAAGGAACTAAACAGTTTTCATTTTTAATTTAAAAACTCTTTCTAGAGTTTGGTCCTGACAAATAAACAAATAAATAGATAGATAAAACCAGAATGTGCTCTGACAGACTTGAGAAATAAGAAACCAAATGAAAACAATGTTCTTCTGTTGTTATTAATAAAAAACCAAAAAGTTAATTTTTAATGTTATGGTGTGATTTTTGAAACCCGATTTATGAATTTGAAGTCCTCTCCCAGCAATGTTCTTCCACTCTGTGGAAGCCCACAGGGCCAATACATCATTCCTTCTGAAATGTCTTCTTGAAACTCACCCTGGAGAGCACAAACCCTTGTCCAAGCTGCCCATGCTCTGCCAGGTCTCTTGTAAGTGTTCACTGATACCTTGAATAATTCTGCTGTGTCACCTTGAATTCTGCTCTCTCACCTTGAATTCTGCTGTCTCACTTTGAATTCTGCTGTCCCACCTTGAATTCTGCTGTGTAATCTTGAATTCTGCTGTCCCACCTTGAATTCTGCTGATTCACCTTGAATTCTTCTCTCACCTTGAATTCTGCTCTCTCACCTTGAATTCTGCTGTCTCAGGACTCTTCTTCTCCTGCCTGACACTTGGATATTGACAAAAAAGTCACAGTCAGGTTACTGCAACTGAAGAAGTCACCAACAGGCGAAACACCAGTGGTGCTCACACTGTTCCCACCTGGAAGCTGCAGTGAAACAATAATTTTAGCTGGCTTCACTGACAGGTGAAACTGTGCCATGAATCCTCGCAGTGGTCACGCATTTCAGCAGGGAAATTTGGGGTTCCTGCAGCTGCTGCAGGTGCAGAATTTGTTTCCACTCCTGGCTGATGTGTCCTGATGCATTTCCAGCAGCACAGCTGATGTGTTCCTGGAGATCTCTGCATCCTCACCGGAGCCTGGAGCACCACCTGCTTGAAAAAGATGCAGAAATACTGAAATACACAAGGCCATGGCCTTAAAGCTAACAGGTTTTCTGACAGGGGTAGAACAGAAGAAGAGTAAATTCATAACCACACAGGCCCTGTTGTGGTTTGAAAATTCCATTCCAGCCTTCTGTGTTTTCCTGATTGGGCTTACTGCTGTTAAAGTTGTAATTACTCACACAGTTTGGAGTGTATTGCAGATACCCAGAGCACCTTGTGTTAATATATTAGGAATGAGACACAAAAAACCCACTCCCATCTCCATATTCAGAGATGAACACTGCAAGTGAATTGCTGACAGAGTGTTTCCTGGGGTGGAAAGAATGGAGAAGTTTCTGTTTTATAAGTTGCCAGAGGGAATAGTTTCTAATGCACGACTTGTGCATCTGTTGGAAAATGAGCACAGTCCCAAAAACAACACCCTTAGCTCAAGGTTTTCCATTATTGGGTTGTTTTTATTTTATTTACAATGCAAACAAAAAAGTGCTGATTATCATGATTCAGCATGATCTCTGAGAGAGATGGAAGCAGTGAATAGAGCAGGCAGTGAAACAGAGGGACCTGCCACCACACCCAGGGCATTTCTGCAGGTTCCAGATATTTTGGGAATGATGTTCCTTTGCCAAGCAGTTGCAAGAAATGTCTAAACTTCTTGCAAATGATAAGAGGCCCTGTGTCTGATTGTCTCTCTCTTCTGCTTTTTTGTGGCCTTCTTAAAACCTGTAGATGTTTTTAGGGTTTCTTTTAAACAGTGATTTTGCAACATCTGGAGACCATTTAAAACACTTAAATTAATGTAGTCCTGAGCTAAAACGCTCATGCAGTAATGATTAGAACTCTGCAGAGGTGGCAGACACCGGCCTTATCCTGCCAGGGTTAGGCTCACCTTTGGGGCAGGGCCATCAACAGTCCCAGCAGATGTTGTGGGGTCGTTTGGGACAAGATAAGGCAGGAAGCAAACATCCAACACCACTTCTCACCACCAGCAACCTCACTGAATTTTTCATGGGGCTCCCTGATTACAATTTGGGCAACAATTGCCATGCCCGAACTCACTGTTAAGCGCCATTGACCATAAGACCTTGCACATGATCCTAATCTGCTTGGTGGGAGGAAAAGAGGAAAAAAACTCCAGGAACTGCCAGATGAGGCTTGGAGGAAGTTTCACTGACTTCACTGGGTGACCACAAGCTGTGCTGCCTCCAGCCCTTTGGGACCACAAGCATTGCTTGAAGGTGCCACAACACGTCTGAGAGTTGGGTTCATTACCCAAATTTTGGGTTTGCATGGCCAGGTTTTGGTGGCCACACTCTCACTCCCCTGTGGCTGGACAGAGGAGAGAAAACTCAATGAAAAGTTCATTAGTTGAGAAAAGGGCTGGAACAGATCACTCACCAAATACTGTTATGGGGAAAACAGACTGAATTAGAGATGTTAATGGAGTTTGTTGCTAGAAAAATCCGAGCAGGGTAATGAGAAGTAAAATAAACCCTGAAAAATCAGCTTTCCCCCACCCCTTCCTCCTATCCAACTCAGCCTCCTCCCCCACGAGGCACAAAAATACTGGGAATGGAGGCTGGGTCAGTTCACCACTTGTTTTTATTTCTCCTGCTCAGGTAGAGGAGTTGTTCCCCTGCTGCACCAAGGAGTCCTTCCCATGTGAGACAATTCTCCATGAACTGCCAGGACCCTGCTCCAGCATGATCTCTCTCCACAGGGTCACAGATCCCTGCCAGGACCTTGCTCCAGCATGATCTCCTCTCTGCACAGGGTCACAGCCCTTCTCAGGCACCCCCTCTTCCTCCTGGGCTCCTCCATGGGCTGCACAAATTTGGGGTTTTTTGGTTCCTCTTTATTCATTTGGAGGTTGATGCTTGAGTAACCACGCAGGATAACATGAAACTGAGTCGTGTGAATCCTCCTCTGCACTCAAGCCTGACAGTGTCAGAGAGGACAGGCTGGATCAGAAGGGAAAGCCTTTAATAAAAGTTCAGGAATGCTTCAAGGACGTGGGTAATCTGGCTCCAAGTTCCCAGAAATGTGTGGCCTTGGTCATTCGCTATCTCACGGCCTGACCTCCACAGCCAAAGCAGAATGAAAAGGAAAATTTAAGGGAAAGCAAGAGGAATGTGGGGGACTCTGGCACCCTTGTGGCACGAGGACGTTGGTCAGCAGGACTTGGGGAGGCAGGAATTCCAGGCTTGAGGAATCACCCAGAGCAAAAGGAGCCCTTTGTAGTCTGCTGGCAATTGTTTTGCCTGGCAGCTCCAAGCTCCCGCAGCTGCTGTTTTCAGTTCTGGGGCAGAGAGTGCCACTGCCTGCGCAGGTTTCAGCTGGAACTCAAAGCCACCCAGAAACCACGAGGAGCAAAGAGCTCTGCCCACCACTCCAGCAGGGCTGGGAACAGCAAATGTGGTCCCATGGGTGGCAAAAATAACCCTGATGAGAAATTCTGCCATTTCCACACACTCAGGGTGATCCTGGACCACTCCTGACTCCCATCAGTGTGGCACATTCAGAAACCTGTGTGGGGACGTTCTGTGTGATGAAAGCCTAATTCACCACAATATGTAAGTTTTTAACACAAATACCCTTTCTTACAAGGATTTTGTGTTAAGATGAGGGGGTTTTTTTCACTAAACTTGCATGGTTACAAAAATAAAAAATGGCATCATGCACAAACTGGAATAAAATAAAGAATGCATTTGAGATCTAGTACATGTGGGGAAATATTTTTTTTAAAGATTAATATATTTCGTATCTCCATGCCAATGTGGCATTAGCATTTGTATTAAGGACACCTGAGTGCCCCAGCTGAGGACAGATCCCTGTGGTGCCAGAAAAACTGAACACACCCAGGGGTTAGAAATCATATTAGTTCCTTTCTTAGATGTTCTCAGACAAATAAATAGAAGAAACACAAATTCTCACTTTACAGTTGGGCAACTGAGGCATGAAGAAATTAATCACCATTCACAGAGCCTGAAGTACACACCAGAGTTTCTCAGCCCTACACCTAAGTGGTAAGGCTATTCTTTCTTCTATGTGTTTTTTGGGGGTTTTTTTGAGGCTCTACATTTTGTTAGTTAAATACAAGTGACTTCAGTCATGATCAAAAATAGTTCACATATTTTCCTTGCCATAAAGGGATGCTGCTCATCAGCTGCAGGGCACATCCATGTATTTTCCCCAGGCAATTGTCTTCCCACTGTGTGGTGTCTCCCTTCTGTCTTTATAACATATATAAACTTTGAAGTGGAGGCATTGGTCTTTTCCTTAATAATAATAATCTCTCCTCATACAAAAAAAAAAAAATTAAAAAAAGAAATCATGGCCATTTATTTGCAGAACCTGGCAAACAAGCTTCTATTTTCAAAAGAGGATTTGTACACTAGTGAAGAAGAGTGAGCTCCCCCTACAAAGAGCATCTGGGTGTGTTCCTGGGCAAGGCTTTGGCAGATTTGGGAGAGGATCTGGAAACGCTGCAGGAAGTGGGAACCTGTCACCGACTGCTCCAACCAGCAGGGCAGTTTTACTGACAGACACATCCAAGTGCACATTTGTGTGTGTTTGTGTGGAAAGTGGGGGCCCCGTCCAAGCCAACAGCAAGGAAAACACAGCTGGACGCAGTGCTCAGCGTCTCATTTCCAAGGATACTCCACAGATTCCAAAAAAAGCAAAGCACAGGCAGAAGTTCTTCCCAGCGCCCATCTCAGATTTCTGGAGGCAGGAGGGGGGACACAAAAGCAGAGAAGCTGCAGATATGGACTAGAATTATCTGCAAGAAGAAATCCCCAGTAAGTTCCATGGCCCCTTTGATGAGGTCTCCAGGGAGCAGATGATCAGCAGAGATAACATTGTGAAACTGTACAGCATTTCCTCTGTCTGTGTTACATATTTAGCAATGTACCATCAGGACTGCAGAGGACAGCAGTATTTCTTGATTATACAATATCATGTATTTATTCAAACTTTTCTGTGGAAGACAGGAGCATAATACATTACAAAACTATTTATTTTTCTGCCACTTCCAATTTTTTTCCCCAGTCTCGTTGGTTTCAACATCCATGATACATGAACTTCACTTCAGCTTTCATTCAGAGATATCCACTAGAGCTGAAAAAACAGGAAAAATTTGGTTGCAGCAGCAGAAAAAGCACATTCAGACCTGCATCTGAAAATTTTGTTGTAAAATTAAATTCTTTTTTTCTTTAAAAGGAGAAGAGTTTCCCTCCTCTTTAGCTTATCGAGAAAATTCTTGACATGGTTTTGCTGCCTTACAGATCAACATGGGCTTTGGCTAACGGAGGCATAAAGGTTGTCTTACATAACCTGCTGCTGCTCAAATCACTGGGCACAATCCCAAGACTTGGGTGGAAATTTGCGTCTTTCAGACAAATCTTCCTCCTCCTAATGCTGCCTTTCCCCCTTATTTATTGAACCGGTGACCAGAAAATGTAGGGGAGGGGGGAAAAAAAGCAACAACAAAGAGATTCTTGACTGACCCAGCAGAGGAACAGACCTTCTGGCACTTTTCCAGCAGCCCTGACATCGAGGTTATTACAGAAACCCAATCACATGCTTCACAATTAGAGCTTGGGTTATCAAAATTACTGGCTTGTTTTTCACCACGTCTGAGGTGAAAGGCGACAGAAAACAGCAAACTAACGGAGCACAGTTGTCAAGCACACGGGCAAAGCACAACAATTAGGAAATGACCATTGGGATTAGGGTCCTCAGCCCTGCATAAGACCTCTGACAATGGGTTTGAAGCGTGACTGACGCAGGATCATGACTGCACTGTTTGGAGCTTGGATCCTGTAAAGCCCCCTCACCGGAGCCCTGACACAAAAGTAATTAAATAAATCATACAGAAAAACGGCGTGTCCTTCACGTTTGGGGCCGCAGACACTGCTCGTCCTTCCACGACACACATGCAATGATGGGGGGGAAAAATATTAAGGAACTCCAGTCTAGCCAACATTGTAAGGCTCTAATTTCAGTGACAATTCTTCAGGCAAGCACTAGAAGGAGTTAAAATGTCCCAGTAATTCCCCAGCCTTGTCTAACTCCATCACCTGCTGCCATCCAGAGAGTCTCAGGTTAAATTATTTGATCGTGCCCCGTCCAGGGCAGTGACATGGGGAGGCAGGGAGATGCTGAGGATCTGAGTGGTGTCAGCACCTCAGTGCTGCCCAGGGCCATTCCCTCACGCTGGATCTCTACAGGAATTCGGGAGCTGGATGAGCCGGGTGCCAGGGACACAAATCCAACCCACCAGGCAGCACAAAACAATGGGCGAGCGCCTGCGAGGGTTGTGAGCAGTCTGAGGAGTGAAAGGAAGGTGCAGCCTCCCAAGACTGTGCTCGGTTTTGTTTATCACCAGCGATTAACCCCGCTCTAATTTACACCCTGCTAAGCACAACCCGGGTCACAATCCGTTTGTGTGAGGAACAACACGGGATTCGAGATCCAACTCTTGTTTTTCATTCCTCCAAGCAACAGCTGACACAAAGTCTTGTTCCAGATTGTCTCTTCACAGCCTGTGGAGGGATCATGTATTCTGGGCACCAAACCAGCATCAACACTCCCGGGTGGGGATGGATGGTGAGAGGAGAAAGACAAGTGGAGGTACGAGCGTCTTGCCAAAACAAAACAGCTCAGAACTCCCTGGCTTCTCCCCAGCCTCCACAACTCACTGTCCCTCCCAAAGGAAGGTGGAAAACCCCAGCAAGGAGGATTCCTGCAGGTCCCTCACTGCTCTGAATGCTGGACAAGGGAGTGCCTGCCCTGGCCGTGCAGGAATGGGTGATTATATCAGATTATATCACACAGCACATCCAGGGAATTTGCAAATTTGCTCCTTAGGAAGTGAAGCAGTTGCAGTGAGCAGCAAGCTGAGCTATTTGCACAACCTGCCTGGGAAGAAATAATACCTTTTTTTTTTTTTTTTTTTTTTTTTTTTTTTTGGTGCAGAAGTACAAAAAGTACATGGTAACACAACGGAAACATGTTCTTAAGTAAACAAGTGTTTAAAAAAAAAATAAAAAAATCTGTTGTGAGAATGCAATGGTTGGGCATTCAGGTTAACGCGTTTGCCAGGGTTTCTACAGCAACACAGTGAATTAAGTTTCAGTCATGATGAAATAGACTTCTGTTTTGACTATGTAGGAATTCAATTCACATGTCTTCCACTCTCCAGCTCGCTCTCGCTCTCCTTGACTATTTTCAGGGGGGAAAAAGAGAATGGAGGAGGCAACAGCCACCATCCATTCAGCCTGAAAAAGCGGCTGCCAAAGGGCACAGGATGGACTGACCACTGCACTGAGCCTGCAGCACGGCTGCCACCTCCTACAGGTGAATCTGACGGTGCCCAATGAGCCTGGGAGATGCTGGATGCTTCAGAGTCCTGTTGGCTTCAAAGGGAAATCCAGTATTTCCTACATATTTCAAAGGGAAATCCAGTATTTTCTACATCCTTCAAAGGGAAATCCAGTATTTTCTACACCCTTCAAAGGGAAATCCAGTATTTTCTACACCGTTCAAAGGGTAATCCAGTATTTTCTACACCTTTTGAAGAGAAGTCGAGTATTTTCTACAACTTTCAAAGGGAAATCCAGTATTTTCTACACCCTTCAAAGGGAAATCCAGTATTTTCTATGCCCTTCAAAAGGAAATCCAGTAATATCTACACCGTTCAAAGGGAAACCCAGTATTTTCTACACCCTTCAAAGGGTAATCCAGAAGTTTCGACAGCTTTCATTGGGAAATCTAGTATTTTCTACACCTTTCAAAGGGAAATCTAGACCCTTCAAAGGGAAATCCAGTATTTTCTATGCCCTTCAAAGGCAAATCCAGTATTTTCTACATCCTTCAAAGGGAAATCCAGTATTTTCTACATATTTCAAAGGGAGATCCAGTATTTTCTGCATCCTTCAAAGGGAAACCCAATATTTTTTATGCCCTTCAAAGGCAAATCCAGTATTTTCTACACCTTTCAAAGGGAAATCCAGTATTTTCTGCACCCTTCAAATGGAAATCCAGTATTTTCTTCACCCTTCAAATGGAAATCCAGCATTTTCTACACTTTTCAAAGGAAAATCCAATATTTTCTGCATCCTTCAAAGGGAAATCCAGTATTTTCTACGCCCTTCAAAGGGAAATCCAGTATTTTCTACACATTTCAAAGGGAAATCCAGTATTTTCTACACCCTTCCTCCACTCCAGGATCAGGAGCTCTGAAAAGCAGTTCAGAACAGTATTGCAAGCTGCAGCTCACATTTAAAACTCTGGGCCTTTTGCATCTTTTTTTTTAGGTTCTTTGGACATCCTCCTTTGCCTGCCCTCATGTGTTATGTAGAAGAAACGTAGCTGGTTCATTAATGCTTCACATACACATGCATAGACACACTCTCAGACAAATCCCTCTCCCTATTACAATAAATATCTCATAAAAAATTACATACCCTGAATATATTCAGCAGCAAAATAGCAGCTGTTGCATAGTTTGAGGTTGTGTTTTTTTTTTATTTTTAACTTATTAATATGCCGATCAGATCCTTGTAATCAGAAACAAGGGACATTAATCTCATAAAATATGTAAACTGTATTTTATCTGGAAAAAAAAAAAAAAAAAAAGAAGGAAAATGTCAAAGCTTCTTTCCTTTCTTTTCTTTGGTTCATGAGGTGAGAAGGCATCTGCAGATGGAGCTGAGAGTGACTGCAGGTTACCACCACAGGGTCAGGGCAGCAGATGAGAGATCAGGTGAGGGCAGGCAGCTTTTGGTCCATGGTTTAATTTTTGAGCAGTTTTGAGTCACAGTTCATGTGGGCAGAGTTGGTGGGTGCCTCCACACCCACCTCGGAAGAATCGTGTTTACAAAAGTTATCCCTTGTAAACAGAGACAAACGGGGATTTAGGTCAGCACCTACAAGGAGAGTCACTTTTTAGTGACTAAAATAAATAGTTTTATAACACCACTAAGGAGAAGAGGGACAAAGTTTCCATGCACAATTTCTTCAGAAGCCAAAGTTTGCTAAGGAAAGGGGCAAAGGCAGGAGCCAAGAATTGGCAGGGAAGAGATTCAGGGACTTTGGCATCAAATTTGGGGTGTTTTAAACAGACCTGACAGGGAACAAGAAGCTGTTTGGTGGTTTTTGAAAATCTCAGCTTCCACACAGCAAACTGAACCAGATCAAAAACTTGGGGTAGCCATGTGCTTAGCCAGTCACAATTTAGGAGAAAAGAACTTGAAAATTCAGAAGGAAACAAGGCAGAGCTGCATTTTGAAATTAGACTCAACAAATGTTTATATTTGATTGAGCTGAGGACATTGAGCTCTTTAGATGTTTTTACACTTTAATCAATATCCTTCCCTATGTTCATTAAAAACAGGAGTGAATGTTTCAGACCCATGAGGAGGGAGAGAGCAATGCAAAAGATGCATCAGTTGGATCAGTTAAGTAGTTTCCTAGTGATGAAACACAATTAAAAATAATTGGGTCTTCTTGGGCTTGCCACACATCTCTTCAGAGGGAAGAGCACCCTGGTCATCTCCACTACAGCCAACCAAGAGATACCTTCACTCTGATGGTTATATCAAATCTGGTTTATACTGACCCAGTAGGATTTGCCATCTAACCTTCCATGAACAGATCCAATCACGTGGAGTTAAATCTAGTGAGGCCAGTCCAGTTGTATGCACAAAAAAAGCAGAATAACCTTTTGTCACGGATGTATTTTATGAAAAATCCTTTCCTTGGGATTTTTCCTCCTGAGAAGCTGGGAGGCCTCAGGAACAAAGTGTAAGCAATGGTTATCTGCTGCTGTGGAATGCAACAGGTGCATCTGGGATTGGGCTCATGTGGTTGTTTCTAATTAATGGCCAACCACAGCCAGCTGGCTCGGACACTCTGGTCAGTCACAAGATTTTATCATCATTCCATTCCTTTTCTTTCAAGCCTCTTGATGAAATCCTTCTATTCTTTTAATATAGTTTTAATATAATATATATATCATAAAATAATAAATCAGCCTTCTGAAGCATGGAGTCAAGATTCTCATCTTTTCCCTCATCCTGGGACCCCTGTGAACGCTATCACAACCTTTGCAGAAGCTTGGAGGCAATAAGGTAATTACAACCTCACAGGAAAAAACCACTGAGTTGGTGAAGATAACAACTAAAATTTTGCTTTGATTTTTCAAAATTGAAGGATGCCTACCACTGCAGCTTTTTTGTTTGTTTCCACCACCAATGTGCCATAAATTAATTGCAAACTGTGCTTTAGATATCAAATGCATACCTGAGTCTGACTATAAATTTTATGTCTGGAGGAAACTTCTGGTTTAATATCCCTGCACAAGAGGAAAACTTTGAGGAAGATGCCCCACGAGCCATGAATTCTGTCTGAAATAAGGAAGCTTTTTTGCCTGGGTGTTTTTTTTTTGTTTTTTTTTTTTTTTTTGGCAGAGTGTCTGCAGTGCTGTATTAAGTACCTACCTACCCTTAAACAGGTAAATTTAGGAACCTCAGGATTTGCTGGAAGCCAGACGAACAGGTAAAATACCTGTGCAAAACCTCTTTTCCTCAGGAACCTGGTAGCTGTCAAAAGCTGTGGCAAGGGATTGTGTTTGCCTTTGGTGCGTTCTGCCGCTCCTTATGTTCTGTGGCACAGCGGATGCAAACTTGTGGCACCGCCGAGAGAGGAGCAGAACAGAAGGCAGAACCAGTGCCCCTGAGGACAGCCAGAGATGCAGAGGCAGCCCTGGGCTGTTCTGCAGGCAACAAGACACAACTGCTCCTGCAGTCAAATAACAATTCAGGTAACAGGCTCACACCTGCACCTGCTGCAGTCAAAAATGAAGCAGTTTCATCACCGAGTGCCCCACAGTGGCCTCGTGTTTCTCTGAACCAGAACTGCAGCCACAGGAAGAAATAACTAAAGGATTAAGCTGGAGTGAAAAATTTTAAACTGGATTTTTTCTTTTTTTTCGGTGCATGTGTGTAGAAGATGCTTTATATCTGATAACCTTGCTAGACAGATCATTTATGACCCATGGCCACTGAAATGAAAATCAGAAGACACTTATGAGTTCTGTTTCCATATTTACTGTTTCTGTCCTCATTTACAGGATGCTGGTGAAATTTGTAGAATGTAATGCCAACACTGAGCCCAGAAAGAAAATGTTCTTTGGGGGGAAAAAAAAATCTTTGGGAAAACCCAGGTAGATCAGCAAGCAGAGGCACTCACAGGACAGCGAGAGGCATTTACCCTCAGACCTTGGGCTGCCACTTGCTGCTTTCCACCCTGATGGGCTCCAGAGTTCCTGCAGGAGATGTGACAGCAGCTGAACAATCCCAGCCCAGGTATTGGCACGTCTGCAGCCTCTGAGGTTTCGAGCTCTACAAAGATGCTTAAGCCTCGCTCAGGAAGATTGAGAACCAGAAGAATGCAGCGCTTACTGATAAGGCAGATAAGGTCAGTCGGACCCACCAAACAGCCTGACAAGTGTTACTGATGACCCGTGGAAAACAAAGCACTGGAACCAGCCAAAGATGATTGCAGGAATGGTGACCTCAGAGGGAGGAGAGGGATCTTCCTGTACAGACAGTTCATAAACTGATGCCCAAACAGCAACTTCGAAAACGTTTTCAGACATCAGCTAGAGGGAAAAAAAACAAAGGCCGATTGGCAAGGAAGTTAGATTTAGAGGAGGTGGGAAGCAACCTGGAAATACATTATTTGTGAATCAGACTAGACAAGTGGACACTGAGCTCTTATTTTCTGAGTGCCAGCATGAAAAAGAAGGAAGGAAACAACAACTGTAGAAGCATCATTCATGTATTCCTGGCTGAAGTAATTTCCAGGCCACTTGTCTGCTTTGCTGCTGGAACTGGCTGGGTCCCCAGCACAAAAGTGGTTTACAAGGCATCTGCAGGCCCTGCAAAATCTGATGATCACGAGAATCAAATGAAGGTGCAGAATTTCACAAAACTGAAGCAGTACCAAGTTCCTTAAAGGTACTTAAGTGGTCAGTGGAGAAAACACAAACTTTAGTGTCCAGGAGAGAGGTCCAGGTGACAGAGCCTGACAAATGACAAAAAATTTTGCACAGCTACAGGAAGAAATCACATCCCTATTTCCTCAAAGAATACAACAAATGGGATATTGAAAAATGAAACAGTGTTCTTTGCACATCCTGTGTGAGCTGCTCACCTTTATGCTCACCAAAGACCTCGATGAAGATATAAAATGTTTAAAATAATCTCCTGCATTCTGTGCTTGAAATAAAAGGTACTAATCAGCCCATCAGGCTTCAGCAAGGAAAGATGGAATTCTTGAATCAGACTCATAAGAGTGACTAACTTTAATAAAATGGCACAGCACTCTCCCTTGGGCTTGTTGCATACACAAAAGACATCTCAGTATCCTTTTTGAAGTGCCGTGCTTTTATACCACGTCAGGAGAGCAAAGGACTTTTCACAAGTTTTTGTTGTGTTTTGTTTTGTTGTTTAATTTGGACAAACACGGAAGCTTTCCCTCAGATCCTTCAGAAGCTGCAGAAGTTAACATGCCATCTGGATGTCCCTGAAGTGTAGCAACAGAAACTGAGAGACTGCTGTTATCAGCCTTCTGCACCACAAAGGCAAAACTCAGACTCTGGACTCCAAAAAAATAAAGTAAAATAAAATAAAATAAAATAAAGTGAAATAAAATCAAATCAAATCAAATCAAATATAAAATAAAATAAAATATAAAATGAAATAAAATGAAATGAAATGAAATAAAATAAAATAAAATAAATAATGAAGTGAAATAATAAAATAAAATAAAATAAAATAAAATAAAATAAAATAATGAAGTGAAATGAAATTTAAAAAATACAATAAAATAAAATAAGATAAAATAAAATAATGAAATGAAATTTAAAAATAAAATAAAATAAATAATGAAGTGAAATGAAATCATAAAATAAAATAAAATAACGAAGTGAAATGAAATTAAAAAACAAAAAAATACAATAAAATAAAATAAGATAAAATAATGAAATGAAATTTAAAAATAAAATAAAATAAAATAAAATAAAATAAAATAATGAAGTGAATTAAATTAAAAAATAAAAAATACAATAAAATACAATAAAATAAAATATTTCTTCTCACTCTCAAGACATTCCAGTGTTAATCAAGGGCAGTCACACAGAGGTATTCTGAGATACAAACCTGACCTGCTGGGTCAGAAGTTGTGAGTGGACAGCTAGTGTCACAGACAATGGGAAGGGAAGGAATGGCTGTGTCAGCAGTGCCCAGAGCTGTGTCCAGGCTCATGAAATCTCTCTGTGCCTGTGCTGATCACACCACATATGTGTCTGCTGCAGATTCACAACTGCATCAAGCTGTAGCAGCTGTGGATCCACACAGTCAGAAGGGCTGAGGAGGAGGAGGTGAGTGTGAGCCTGTTCCTCAGAGATTCTGAGGGGGAAAATCATCTCCATGTTGGAAAAATAAAGCTGAAGACATCACTACCAGAGGCAGTAACGTGGCCTCCCTGAACAGGAGGCTTTTTTAACCCACAGAACATCTCATCCTCAGATAGACATCTCAAGTAGGTCAGTGGCTTGTGCCCTAGAAAGATTTATTCCTTTCCACTGCCTATAAAAAGCAACCCAGATTATTAGCTCAGATTTAGATATCTAGAATTAAGTGAGCTAAAATTCTTTCATCATAAGAAGATACGAGTATTTGCTTTGTTATTTAAACAAGGAATAAAAACATTATGCTTGTGCAAAGAATGACTTTCTGCCTGGAAAACAAGTTGTGGTGTTAGAATGCAGAAAGATGATTTCCTCAGGCACACAGAGACTGCAGATACCTCAACACAGCTGTAATTCATTGAGGGGCATCACATTCTGAACAAAGCCTTCAGGCATAAGTAATGCTAAAAAGCAGCATTAGAACTTACTGCCCAAATTGCACCAAAAGCTGGCATTTTGGTCACATTGACTCTGCACGAATAAAGCACCCAGAGACAGAAAAATTGTCCCTTAGCAAGGGGTGTAACTCCAGAGCTCTGACTGCTGTAATTTGCTGCATCTCCACTGACTCCAGCAAGACTCTGCTAAATTACCCTGCAATGGATCTGCCCGTTCCTGCCAGACTGCGGTGCTCAGCTAATTATCACAGCACCCACCTTGCTCCACATCCCAGGCGCAGCTGCCGTGGCCTGAGAGTCCCTTCCTTCCACAGAAATTCAGCAGCAGACACGTCCGGCTGCTCAAATACTCCAGCTGCTCACTGGCAAACGCTCCCTCCTTTCTGTAATTATTTTATGCCTTAAAAAAACTTTTGCTTGATTGGGTGTTTTGTTTGCAGTATTGTCTGATGAACAGCAGAGGATGCACAAAGAATGCGTGGACAGAGGAGCAGGAGGTGTCAGGTACCCACAGGGCCCAAAGTTTCCAACGCCTTTGCACACCAGAGGCACAGGGAAATTCTGATTGCTGCTCCAGGTTCATACTCTCCCCAGCGGGATGGGCCGAAACTAAACAGCAACACCTTCCCATGACTGAGTCCTTTGTATCATTTCATCAGTGTTAACTGTGCCCCTTGCCATCCCTGCAAACACCTGAATGCAGGAAAGTTTTCTCTTAACCCAAAATCTCATGAAAAAAGCTAACACACCATGGCTTTTCTTAATTTTTTGTGGGTGTTTGAAGTAGGCAGGAAGATTGTCTTATTAGTCACTCATTGGTTGTCATCTTTCAGATTACAGATTGAAACATTAAATTCAAGGGGTTTCACCAGAATTTAAAAAAAAAAAAAAAAAAGCATTAAAGCATTAACAGATGAAATATCAGCATGACTTTGTTCAGCTTCATGCTAGTGAGTTAGCAAAGAAGCAGCCCAAAGTGACAACTTAGTGAACCTGAAAACAGGGGAACACAAAAACTTAGGAGTTAAACAACCAGGCAGGAAAAACCACTTATCTAATTGGAACCTTGGCCACTCCCAGGTATGTTTAAGAGGGCAATTAATTGGTTTCCTGTGTTTGGCAGCAGTGAGGAGGCCAGCAAGGAGGTCCAAAAGCAAAGCAGTATCATGAATTACCATGGGGAAAGCTGCAGCTTGCTGCTAGTTCAAAATCTGATCATGAATAGCCTATGATTTCAGGTTTAGAAATTAATTTTTTTTTTTTAAACTTTGGGTGTTATTTCTACCTTAGCATATGGATGTGAAATCTGGAAATCCATCAGAAGTACAGGCAAGTGTCTAAACACCTTCAAAAGCAAATTGCTAGAAAAATACTTGATATTGCAAGGAATTAATTTATGGAAAATGCCGAGATGCCTCAGACAATCAGTCTTTAAAATTACCAAGTAAGAAAATAGAACTATCTAGAGTATGAGATAATAATTAAATCAGAGCATCTGCCATTGCAAGCGTGTCATGAAATGCTGTGAAAAGGCACATACAAAGGGGTTTAGCTGGCAAAATTGTCAGAACTTCACAGCACAGAGGCTTTGGAAATGGCATCCCATTGCTGAAGTAGCTGACTGAATGAACTTTTAAGACACAGCTTAGGAAGGATCCAGATTCAAACTGTGGAATAAAAAAAACCCCACAGAATATCCTGAACAGACCAAGTTTGTAAAGACTTACAACAGAGGGAGAAAAGTCTTAGAAATTTTTTCTCACCAGGCTTACTGGCAAACTTGAGGGTGAGATATGTTCCCAGAAACATTGATCAGCTCACAAGTCAGTTGTGAATAGAGAAGCAGCAAAACCTGTTATTTGCAATGAATTTTTAAAATTTATTTCTAATGCCCACTTTTTACAAATTATATTATCTGCCCATAAATTGAATAGTAGACATTGTTTTAAATGTCTTGGTTTTATTATTTTTTTTTAAAGTCAGCAAAACTAAATTTTTTATATATAGTAGGGGTAAAAAAAAAAGCTTATTGTTCTGATCTGGAATGGCAATTAAAGTAAAAATCAATTACATTTCTTCTAAATGGATCACAGATGTTAATGTTTTTGTTTTGGAAGAGATACTTCTATATCATTGGTTGTTCTGAAAATGCTAAATAATCTAACCTTTCCATCCCTTCCTAATAAGGAGTGTGAACACTTCTTTTTTTTAATTAAATGTTGAAAATATTGAGCTTTATACAGGCAGACTTGGCAGCCTTTCCATGTTTACTTGGACTGTGAGGTATATTTTTATGTATATACCTCTGTACGTAAACCAATTTATTCTATTTTTTTTTTTACTAAATCTGTTTTACTAGGCATGGATCAGACACTGGTAATGTCAGAAGACCTATTGTCTCGCCACTTAAAGTTGTGTAAATTGGAAAAAGCCACTGAAATAGGCAGAGTCACAGAGATTTAAAGACTGCAAGAGGAGAGGAAGGTCCAGGGTGTTTGAAATATCTGAGGCACAGGAGTAAAACCACTCCTGCCAGTTCACAAACTCCAGATCAGCCCCGACACTTAGGCTGGAATTGTATTTTTCCTCCTGCAGCTTTGTATTGGTTTTTCATTGGCAATATGTTTCACCCACATCATTTGTTCCTTCGCAAGTGCATTTTGTCACTGCCAGTTGTCAAGGGGCCTGAACTGCAAAATTCAGACCCAGATCCCAATTCAGCTCCTGCTCCGCTCTGCCCTGAATGAGACTTCTGGCTTGGACCACCTTGTAATCGAGAGCAAACCGCAGCGTGTGGATTTGGACTCGGGTCCAGCCTCAGCTCCCACGGAGCCTGGAATTGTTCTGATTCCAGGGTTTGCTTCCAGACTTCTTGTAATTTGGGCTATTTAATATCTACTAACCTTTTATTTTTATTTTTGTGCGTGTGTGCGCGTGCCAGTCCAGAAAAAAGAAAAAGGAAAAGAGCCAAACCCAAAACAAAACAAGGATGATCTAACAAATTGTTGCGCTTTTTTTTTTTTCACCAATGTAGAGAAATGACAGATTAAAATAAAAAAAAATTTAAAAAAAAAAAAAAAAAAAAAAAAAAAAAAAAAAAAAGCGTGTGGGAAACAGCTGCAAAGTAATGTTTAACCACACAGGACCAGACAAAGGCAGCCAGCGATGGAGCCACCTGAGACAAAGGAGCATCCCGAGGATGCTCGCAGCATCCCGGGGATGCGGGCACACGCGCCAGGGAATGGGAAGGAGAGGAGAGGCAATTCCCTCTCCCTGCAGCCGCGGTCACGCCTGCCCGGCAAAGCAGGAGGAGGAGGAGGACGGGAGCCGGTCACAAAGGATTTCCTGCCCACAACCAGGGCTTTGTGCTCTTTGTAAGGTGCGCCGCTCCTCCTCCAGCGGCCCGCCATCCGGCGAGATGGTGGTGGCGAGGTGAACCAGGGAGAAGAGCTGCGAGGACAATTACAGCGTCAGGGAACGCGCCTGGTGGCTTAAATAAATCAAGGGTTTCTCTGTGGAGAGGCTCGTAAAGAGGGGTGAATTAATTAGAGATTACAGCCAACTATGAGGGATAAAAATTTGGTAATTGAGGGAGGTTTCGGTCTGAAGACAAAGAGATGTTGGGGCTTAACGTCTACTGAAGACGAAGGTAAAACAATTAAACAAATTACAGCAGGAAGAAAAAAGAAAAAAGAAAAAGAAAGCAGGATGGTTAACTGCTAGGCAAACACACCAAACTGAGATTTAAAGATTTGCACTGAATTTTTCCTATAAATTCTGGGGTTTTCTCCCTTAGAATACAGGCTGCAGGTTAAGCAGGAATTAATTTTAGCAAGTTCAACCACATACACTGCAAAAAGAGTTGGAATAAAAGATCAAAACAGGCCCTCCTAGCTTTGTAAATAAGGAGTCCAATAATAAGCAGCTAAGCTCACATTCCAGGCTCCTGAGGACACATTGCAGGCAGGAACGTGACATGACTTTCCAAAGGCTGCATGACAAATCTGTGCCTGGACCTGAAGAGAGACCCCAGGATTCCCGACAGGAATGCTCTTTGTCCTTGCTGTGTTTCCATCCTGCCTTTTCTTTCTTTAAAGAGCTTATCCCCTTCCTGTCCCTCTCTCTTCCTCCTTTCCTCTGTGTTTGACACCACATCCATTCCTGCCTGGTATCTCCTCTGTCCCTCCTCCCCCTTTTTTCCCCATTTTTCTGCGGAGCCTCTGGAGCTCTGCACTGACATCTCCTGCAGGACTGGGCTGGTGCACGCCCAAGCTCTTGGCCAGGCTTTTTGGGAGACGCCCACGGCTGATAAAGACCAGGCAAAGGAGGTATGAGGGAAAAAGGAGATTATTTCTGGTCTGAATGTCTCAGATTGTGGCTGCGTTGTGTCAAAGAGGGTGAGGGCTGCAGTCCCTCCTCACCAGCAGCCAACATCAGCCTTGGCAACAGCAGCGTGGAGCTGACACTGCAGAAGAGGGACACAAGGAACTGCCCTGGCCATGAACAAGCCTGTAAAACCTCCTCAGTGATCTGCCTGAGCGCTCTCCATCAGCACATGAGGAGTCATCCCACCCCTGACACCTCCCCATCATTCCACTGCAATCCCACCACAGGGAGTGACCCACCAAAGCACATGGAAATGAGGGTGACCCCACCAGCAGCTTCAGCATTGGCCCTCTTAATTTTCCCAGTTTCTTCTCACCATAACATGTGCATCTAAAACCTCAACCTTTAAACAGTTACTTTGCCTCTATTTCCAAACCCTCAGATCAGTTCTGTTCAAAAGAAGAACATATTAATAGCAACCTCTATATTCCCTCCAGGATGCTCTCAAGTCTTACTGTGTTTTTAATCTTTGCAGAGCCCAAAAAACCAACCACATCAGGTGATGTGAATACCAGGGGTTTTTTTCATTTCTTTGTGGGCGTGACTAGTTAGGAGTTCTGCAAAGATTAAAAACACCATTCGATAAAACTGTAGATTTGAAGAAGGTGCATCATGATATGATTAACAGGGGATTCAAAAGAGAAGATAAAAAGAATATTCCTGACATCCATAGAGTGGCAAAAATCTACAGAATAACTGCAGCAGCACTGACCTGCTCTTTAATAACAGCAAGAGATAAAACAACCTCATCAAAACTTGGAAGGCATCAGAAGCAGAAAGATTAGGCTGAGATTTTTGGATTTCCAGATTGCAAAGAAAAGGAGTCTGTTTAGTTAGTCTGGAATAAGTAAAACTGTGAGAATGGAAAGCAGAACAATGTGTTTTGACCATAGGCTGCAGGCTGATGGCTGGGGGAAGAGAGGAATTGAGTTTCTCCTGTGTACTGGGGGAGCAAAAAAAGTGTCTACAGTACATGACATTTAAAACTGCAAGCGGAGTGCCACAACTGGTGTGTCATCTACATTCTCTAACTTCAGTTTTCTCAGTTTGCATTAAGGATACATTCAAAACTCACTTCTTTAGAGTTTTGTTTTCATCTTGCTCTTCAAGTGTGTTTTTCCCTTCCAGCACACAGTAAAAAGTGTTATATAACAGAATATTCTACCCTGGGAAAATATTTTTTTGTTCTTGTTTGCAACTTTTCACTCTTTTCTGAAAAGTTATCCTCTTTTTGGGGTAAACACAGTGAAATAGAAAATGACAGGCAGAAGAGATGTTTATTATTGCACCTTTTGAGTAAGTCACAAGGCAGTGCCATGGTCTTGGCCCGCCACCACAGAGAGTATCTTGACCATTTGCTGTGACTCTTGGTAGGGTGACACATTATGAGACAATAAAGCTCATCAGTGGGTGATGATTCTGTTCCACGGCAACTTCCTGTGTTTCAAATCATTATTCTTCTATGCTGTAACACAAAGAAAACACTTTCATAAAAGCCTGTAAATGCCTGGTTTCGGGCATTTCTGTTACCTGGTGACTAGAATCCTTACCCAGAATTTTCCTTTTGTTTTTTTTTCCCCATTGCAGGTCACTCAAAATGAAGTGTTTGTTTTCCTCATTATAGTCAAAGCATAATCCTCTTCTCCCCACAATTTCACTCTAATTTTTTGTCCTAAAAGCACAAGTGTTGTGAAAAACAGCAAGCAGTTGCTTCCATCAGACTCAACTTCAAAACAAGAATCAAAAACCCCAGATCTTGCTTTACTGCAGATACACGGTTTACTCTTATTGAAACAAGAACAAACAAAGTTTTTAATAAGGATAATCCTATAAAATTTGTACAGATGACTGCTGACCTAAAACTGCAAAAGAAAGAAAAATCAGGCCAAATCAACTGTGAGTTGTTGAGTAAATTCACCATGAGGGTGACACAGACTGAGCACTGAGTTGCAATTCTGAGTCCAGAGCGTGTTCTCTAAAATAGACCTTTGAGACCACATTTGAGGGGGCTGGTGGTTGTGTTTCTGGTTTTCCCATATGAGCAAGACATTCTTGAGGATTGGTTACCACCACTCCTTGTCTTCGTCTTCCCTTTGCGCATTCTGCACCCTTAAAGGAGAAAAATTTTCAATCAACACTGGCCTCGCTGCAGCATGTGGCTTCATCACCTCTGCAACACATTTAGCAAGGGGAATATTGCATGAGCAGCAGGGTAAATTTATCTGTTACAGGTGATGAGTGCTTCATTTTGGGTCAGACCCAAAACTGAAGGAGGAGGCAGCCACCCTACTCTTCACAAAGTGCTTTCCCCTGTACTGCCCTGTCTTATCAACAAGACTCAAAGGCATGAAGGCTCAAAGATTCATCTCCACAGCCACACATCACCACATTCGATTGTCCCAGACAGATTTTTGCTTTCCCAGCCCTCTGAGACTCCTGCAGTTGAATTACACAATGTCTCCTTCAGCAGCATCTGTGCAGCAGGAATCTTCAGCCCACAGAAAAGCTTGGGAGACAGACTGTTTCCTTACACGTGGTTGCTTTTGTCAGCACATAAATCAGCCCCTGAGAGGCCTCAGCAGAGCAGTCCTGGTCCAGGGGAGTGTGCCTTGGCTGGAGAGGAAGGGCAACTGTTCTAAGCCTGGCTGAGGAAATGAGGGAGCTGGGAAAAGTCTATGAGCCAAGAACTTTACAGTTTTGAAAACTCAAGGTGCTTTTTGTGATAGTGTAGCTTCCTCAACAGACAATTCCAAGGGAAATTGCAGAACATTTTCAGGGTGTGTTACCCAGCTACAAAAGATGGGCATCATGAGATGCAGAACACTGCAGACACAGCAGAAGGATCCCACAGGAGATTAGGGAGAAACTTGCAGTATCAGACAGTTCCTCATGGGCAAACACATGGGATTTCAAAGGGACTTTTGCTACTGCTTCTACTGCAGCAAAATTATATTTTTGCTTGTCTTCAGGGAATTACAAAACTTTCTGATTATCAGAAACATTCATCGGTTCCTTACCATATCTCAGTCTTATTGGATCAAACCAATAAGAGGAGATCTCTAGCAGATGCCCGTGGAAGAAAGACCAATTGTAGCAGGAAAAAAAGATGCCTGGTGAAGCCCTGGAGGCCAAACTGCATGCACAACACCCATGTGAAATTTCAGCTGCCCCCTCCCTGAAGAACAGCTGCTTCACTGAGCCTGCACAGCCAGCAGGAGTCCCTGCTTTCCATCAGTCATCATGGAGCAAACTCTTGGCATAGAGCAGGGAGACTTCCTCTCCCAGACAGAGCAGAAACAGACTCTTGTCTTCACATCTTCCAACCATTTAGAGCTGCTTTAAAAAATGAAAAACAAACCCTCCTTGACTGCTGTTTCTCTATACTAATCAAATCATCTCAGACTCTATCAAAGAAGCCAAAGATGCTTGAAGGGTCTTTGGCATGTACAAAACTGATTTCAGCATTTTCCTTTTCAGCCTTTAGTTTCTCAGCAACTGCCTTAGCAGCACCTTCAAGTGGATCAGCCTCAACTGTTGTCAGCTTGCAGCATCCCAGTTTGCATGCCCTACTTAACTGCTTGAAATTCAGAGGTATCGAGCACCTGGGACTCCGGTGGAATTTGATGAGATCCGTGGTTGCTTCCTCACCTCTGAAAAGCGAGGCCCACAGGACTTCTTTTGAAGATGCCAATTGCTATCCTCTGTCCTGGCTTCCCATATTACTTCCAAACAAGCAGCTATCACTCCCTGTGCTGGCAGGTTTGGCTTTTGAATGTTAAGTGTCCTGGTTGAAGACATAAATTTTAGTCCAACTTCATCTGTTTAAAGGGGACAGGGATTATATTACCTTGCAATTCCCTCTTAACTTTGTTCTATTTGATATCAAATATGAATTATTGACAGAATCACCCCAATCTGTCACATTTGATGAGACACACATATACCATGGAATACATTAAATGGAGAATACAATTTTAGAAGCACATGCAAGAGAAGCTGAGAGAGAATTAATTTCTAATTCAGCGCATGAAACAAACAACAACAACCAAGAACGTTATGAAGCTTTGTGACCTAACAGTAGCACAGGAAATGAAAGGTTTCAGTGAAGACTAAAAGGGCGAACTACAGTCCCTTGTAAAAAAACAGCTGAAAAACAGACATGCACACACAAACACACACATAAAGTTTCAGCTAACAAATTTGATTTAAGGACTAGATTCCAAGGTTTTTAGTTGTGTTGAATGGTACCTTCCCAGCAATGAATGATCCCTTTGAACCACCAAGACTACTTGTGGAACAAGGTACCATTCAGCTCAGAAGTGAAGTGAAAGGAATCAGAATCCATCCAGAAGTTAAAAGAAAACAGGAAATTCCATATCTCACAGTAATCAAGGTGAAAAAAAGAGTCAGGACTCCCCAGTGCTTCCCACACTAAGATATTCCAGCCATCCCCACACACCAGGCTCCACTATCCCACACAGTTGTTAGCAAAAATCTCCTCGGGGCATACTGGTATTTGCATATGGGTGTTATTCAGTGAACTCAGCAGAAACCAGGGATCCCTGTGGCAGGAATGTAATCCTGGATCCTTTGAGGAGGAGGTTGTGATCCACAGCAGAGCCAGCCAAGTGTGTGCACAGGAGAGAACTCTGAAGTTTCATCTGAGCAGGTTACCAACACCACTGCTGCTCCTTCTTCCCTGCTAACACTGAAAATTTTTACAAGCACAGCGTGTTGTTCCCTGCTAGCTCAGTTGCCTTGTTTGGAAACTTTCTGTCCCTCCTGAAGATAGCTTCTGGCTCTTTCTCTCCATTCCCAGACAGACTTTATTTGAATGAGGAGGAAAAATAACAAAAAAAAAAGCACAGTTACCATCCCTGCCCTTCGTTCGAATTTCTCAGTTACCAAAGTTTCAAGTACACTTCATAAAAGGTGGTAACCTTTTAAAGCTAGATTTGCCCTCCCTTCCCATCCAGTCAAAAAGACCTGAAAAATCTTTACCTCAGGACTAACTAAATTGCACCCATTAATGAGATCTGTAAGGTACACACATAATCGACTGGTCATTTTGCCCTGTTTTCTGATCAGGATAATGAGCACATCTCCTTTCTATGGCTTTTCTCAACACTCTCCAAATGTGCAATATCACAAATGAAAGGGGGTATGAATTTCTGTTACTTTACTGGATAAGACTAATAAGCATGTGAGCTAAATGTGCAGTGGAAATTACATATCCAATAATAAATGAGGTCAAATAACAAAAGAAACGCACTATCAGAAGTGTAAAGTATCTTTATTTATGTCAGAATTTTGACCATTATTGTGCTTGTGCATAGGTAAGTACAATTTCAGGCATACATTATGTTGAAACGAGTATTGATTGCCATTTATCTTCTGGTTGCAATGCTCTTCATTCAAAATTTTCCTCAGACCAAATTGCTTACCAAAAAAAAAAAAAATCTGTGGAAACACAAAAAATTGCTCGCCTCTTCTTTCTGGAGACACACTGACAGGAGTAACACACAGCAAATCCATTAAAAGACTGGCTTATAAAATATGGATTCATTTATTCCAGGTCCTCAAAACACCTTCAAAAATTCCTGGCTGAGGTAAGGTTAAAGTTTAGAACTGGCGGGTATTGAGCAATTCAAGCTACAAGTTTTCATCTTCTTGTCCCAACCTCCAGCAAAGGAAAACAAACAGCAGCAAGGTGGCCTTGAGATGTTCTTAAAAAGGCAGAAGATCTGCTCCACGTAGAAGAGACCTATTTCAAGGTGAACCTTGGGAATAAGATGAGAAAGGGTCATTTATTCATAGCTCTTTCCAGAGGGTGCCATAAAAGAGGTCTTTAGAGTCAGCTTCAATCAGCTGTGAACAGTAGTTTCCTCCACAAAAAGCCTGGCTCCCACATTTTCACACCACATTGTGCAACTTGAACTTATATTTAATTCATTTTTCCCTTCAGACTTCAGAGTATTTAGCCATCTGTGACATCATTACACCAGCTACCAGATTCCCTTTGCTGCTACCAAGGCTGACAATTCAATAAAGTCTAATTGACGACCTTTTTAAAAGGGCCCAGATTAAGAGTAATTAGCACACAAATGAGTAACACTCAACATTCCGGTGATGTAGTGATTTGATCAAATTCAGCATACCTTAGGGGAGATATCCTGAGCAGCAGTATGAGGAATGATCAGATTTATTGCAAGAAAGACACAAAACATGCATTTTTTATTTATATGCTCACAATTTGGTATTAACTGAAGATTAGCCTCAGGAAAAAAAAAAAAAAGAAAGGGGAAAAGAAAAGGAAGGTATTGTGGAAAATCAAGAGGTCCTTTAATTTATGATGATCTAGAAAGTAAAGAAAACATTCACAGAGTTAAGTGTCAAGACAGACAAGAGTGACTGAGTAAAAGAGATAGGTTATGGAGAATAGAATATTGATAGAGAAACTCTACACTTAAAGTATTTACCAAGAGTCCCAGGCGTGGGCATCTCTGTGTCTGTGCACACACTGAGACACACATTTGCCTTTTATCATTCCTGATGGGATCTGGGTAGCCAGGCAGAAAGTGGGGCTGGTAAGGAGAGCAGCCTACCCTCCAACAAACAGAAAGGGAGCACTGAAGAGTTCATGCTGATCTTCAGCCAGAAGTCATAGAGGAGCAAGGAAGACATTCTAACACACCTTAACACACGTACTGAGAATATTTAATGAGAAGAATGGTGAAATCCCTCCATCCTGGTGGAGTTTTGCTCCAGCATTGGGTGGGAAGTGTGCAGCACAGGGGTGCTGTTGCATTCCACTCCCACATTAAGGTCCCTCTGCTCCACATCACCAGGAACGTGATGTGATGCCTTTCCACCACGGGAACAGCACTGCCAGCGTGGTGCAGATCCTTGTCCAAGCGCCTCGGTGAACCTCTAGGACCCTGACTGAGGCAGCACACTGGAAACACATCCTGCCTTTGCCCCTCCACCACTGCAGGGCAGCGGGAGGAGGAGAGGAGCGCTGTGAGTTCCACCAGCTCTCCCACGAAACGCAAGCAGGACCCAGAGCACTCCAAAGCAGGGAGGCAGGGAGCAGAAGCATCACGTAGCAGGGAGCTGCCAGCCTGCTGGCCCCAAAATAGACGTGCTACCTGAAGTGTTAATACAGGCCTCACTCGTCAGAGATCTCAGCATTTCTCCTCGGTGCCAGGAGGCTGCACCCCTGTGACACCCCAGCGGGGTGTGGAGGAGGGAGGGTTAAACCTCATCCCACAGAGGAAGGCAGATTCAGAGCCTTGCCTAAGGTGGGAGTGCCAGCCCACTAAGCTGTTGACTCCACATTATGTTGCAGCTTTGCAACTCTCATTATTTGGTCCTGTGCTGAAAATTCATACGCATTATTAATGTAATTTGTTTCAAACAACACCAGCTGGTTGTGATGAAGCTCTCATTAAAATTTATCACCATGATAGAGTATAAATATATACATGTATATATTTATATATGTATCACAGGTGGGCCATACCTCTGCACAAAGTCTGCTGTTACAGATAATTCAGTGGCTGTAATTGAATTAAGTAATGCTGGTAAGCAAGCAACAATTTGAGTTTCTACCCATCGGTGTTGTCTTTTTCCCATGCATGACCTTGCAACATCTGCATGCATGTCCCCTCTTGTATTTTTTTTTTTTGTGTTCCAGTAATTTGGCACAGCCAGAAATCTGCAGAAGACACCATCTCTCCACTCAGGGATAAAGAATTGAGATCAGAGAGTGACTGGAAATGGGCAGAGCCACACTGAGTCCCAGCTGTAGGGTGGCTGTGCTCACCCAGCCCCTCCAAAGTGCTTCCCTCTGGCACAACACAGAGCTCAGCCTGAAGCTCAGCTTTTTAGAGACTTCAAAAATGGACTCAAACCCTCCTGTGGATAAGAACAGATCTTTCCTCTTAACCAGCATCACTCCTACAATTAAAGATGCACAATGTCTATGATGGGTGTCCTCCATGCTGCCTGACCAGCTGATTACCTAGAGGTTACTCCTCCCCAGATGAGTTATTCTGTGAATAGAGCATTAATTCCTAAAAAAAAAAAAAAAAGCAAACAAAAAACAAAACAGAAATATGGTCAGGAATTGATCTTGTCCTAGACTAGGGTTTTTTTTCCCTGACTGTCATGACACAACTTGTATGGTTGATAATTTTAGTATGGAACAGGCTGTGGATATGTTTCAGACTGGGGAAAATGTCTTTCAGTGAGATGTCTCAAGCTGGTTGAGATGGAAAACAAGGACAATGTTGTTTCATAGAGGGGAAAAAAGGCATTAACTTTTGGCAGCATTTCAGACAAAAATATTTTTATTTAGGTTTTTTTACCCTTCTATAAAGCTCACTCAGCATTATCTCCATTACTAAGCAATCATGTTTACAGAGATCTGCCAATTTAGTCCTGCCTATATTTAGATCCAGGAAGCTTTATTTTACTTTATGTTTAATAAGACCTTTTGCAAGTGGTAAGAAGAACCCACTTTGTTCCATACTACCACAAATCTTTCATTTGTGGTAGCTAATGAAAGCTCAAAAACTATTATATTACAGAAAACAGGGGTAAAAGTGGCTCTAAATATGGTTCTATCTTCTCACAGGCAAGTTAATGACAGTTTTACCAGTGACCTCCCAAAACCTTCTGCTACAAAATTCCCTCTTAAAAGTTATGTGCTGTAGCCCTCACCATAAATGTAAGTAGTGGTGCATCTTCCTATCAGTTCAACCATACTACAAGGGTCACCAACTATGTGTTTATTTTTCTTCACAGTATCAGTGAAGTCTCAAAATAGTCTTTTAGCAAGACTTTAGTGGTGTATAAAATATTGCTGGCACTTTAGTAGATCCTGGGGCGCTCAGTTTTTGACAAACACTCAGTTGCAAATGGTAATATGAGACTTTAAAAACAGGTAAAACTAAAGCATGGAGGTGGAAAATGCGAGCCAGAACAAAACAGAGAAAAGGAAGGTTGGTAACACTGTTAACCTTGGCATGGATGTCTATACCATGAAGCACAGCATCACATGGATGCAGCCTTAGCATCCTGCATGAGCCTGGCTCCAGCTGCCCTGGCTTCGTCTGGATGCTCGGGAACACTCCCCACACAGCCTGGACAAACCTCTCCCAAGGGCAAATAAATATTCCTTTCACAAATACATACATTTCTGCTCCTAAACCTCCACATTTGGGAGAAAGTCTAGGTCCCAAATTTGGGAGCAAGTGCATTCCATCCCACCAACATCTACAAAAAATACAACACCCTTGGTTCCTGGAGCTGGAAAGGTTTCATAGAGATACAAAGGAAATAATCCAAATTTCACAGCCAGGCAAGCACTTCTTCACTGGTGAGCACAGCCTTGTAGCCTTTTAAGAAGGGTTTCGCAAATTTATTTTGTGCAGGTATCATCACAAAGCCAAGCACATCGAGGAGAAGAGACATTCTGCTCCTTGAGTGTGGCATCCCCCACAATGCAGAGTGCAAATCCTGCAGTTAAACATGTTAGTTTAGATCAGTCATTTAAAAGTGGCTTTTTCTTCTCATAGTCTTCACACAAAACAACACTTGATGACTAAGATTTCTGGCCTTACAGCCCTAAATGAAGATCCTACCTCTCACTAGGTATTTCAAGGCTATGTTTCAGGATGCACGTGGCTCACACAGAAACAAGATGCAAAGGGTTTGCAGCATTCTGTCTAGTTCAAAATCATGCCAATAAAACATTATAAAAGTACCACCCAGTTTGTACCATGTCTATCATTAAAGGGAGAAAGCATGTTTATAAAGCTTCATTCTCTGACTGTGTATCTTCATCATAATTAAAAAGAGGAAAAGAGCAAAGCGTTTCTTAGAGCAGCTTTCAGCAGATAATATCAAAAACGTTTGGTGCTTTGAGGGTTTTTTAAGTCTTTTGGTCTTGATTTTGCACCAGCAGCCAGCCCAGGAGAATGAACATGCATGATTTCATGTTTGGATAGAAGGCAGCCCTGTCTAGCTTCATAATCTTTCATTTAATTATGGAATCACTAGCAAATCTTCCCTCTGTTTCAAAGCAAAGACAGGTAAAAAGGAGAACAGGGGACTGTGTGATAAGTGTACATAAATCCAAAAAAAGAAGTTTTGCAGTGGAAAAGTGGGAGTCTGGGAGGAAATTTATATCCATGCATTTAATTCTTGCTTATCTTGTTCATGTGAGCTTTTCTCTTGACTGAGGAGTATGAATTACTGTAGAAATGTAAAAGTAGGAGTACCCTCCAGAGGACATCTGTTTCACATCACAGACAGATGTCTGTCTGACCCATTTTCAGGACTTGAAACAAGGATTCCAGAATATCCTCAGAAACCCTGTTCCAGTGCAGTATCATCCCCATAGCCAGAACATCTCTCTATCTGCTTGAGCTTATTCCATCCTTTTATCTTTCTTTTTCTTTTTTTACATCATTTTAAACAGGGAAAGCAGGCAAGTTCCCTTTTCTTTACAAGACTTTTAATAATATTTTGCATACTGTAGATGCATTACACTTTTTCCTTAGAAAAAAGCCCATACTCAGTTAATTCAGCTTTTCCTCACAAAAATTGTTTTCTAGGCTTTGTTCTTTCTCCATCTAAAGGAGAATGATTTTCAAAATGTGCCATTACTGTTGGACACAGATGTAATATTCCTGGGTCAGACTCCACCACTCAGAGCAGAACTAGATAATTATTTCCAAGTTATTCACAATATTGCTATTAATTCATACAATCGTGGAATTTACTCTTCACACATCTTCACATTTCTGGATTTCATTTTGCTTGTGCTCTGTGCTAAGCCTCTTTTATGAAAACCGCTCTCAAACTAGTTGTTTCCCATTTAATACTTGTGCATTTGATTTTACCTTCCCCAAAAGTAATACATTGCACTTGTCTTCCTTTATTGAATTTCATCCTATTGATTTCAGACACTTTCTTCAATTTATCAAGCCCATTTTGTATTCAAATCCTGTTCTGTTTGTAACCCCTCCTCGTTCAGTATCATATGCAAATTTTTGAAGTTTTCTACATATTCCATCATCAAAGCTGAAAATATTGAATAATACTGTACCTAAGACAGTCCTCTGTGGTCTCTTATTTGATATGTTTTCCCAGTCTGACAACAAACCATTGATAACTGCTTTACTGATAAGCCAAATTTTTCAGTTTTGCACCCATCACATAATAACTTCATCTAAACCATATTTCTCCTGTTTACTTATGAAAATGTCATGTGAATGTGTGTCAAAAGCCTCGCTAAAGTCAAGATCTATCACATCTGCTTCTTCCTCCTTATCCACTGGGCCAGTTACTCTGTCAAAGAAGGAAATGAGATTGCTTTGATGTGATTTGTTCTTGACAAACCCGAGCAGGCTGTTTCTTATCACCTTATTTTCCTCTAGGTGTTTACAAATTGATTGTTCAATAATTTGCTCCTGCATTTTTTTCAGTATCAAAGCCAGGGCTGACTGGCCTGTGATTCCCTGGGTCTTCCCATTTCCCCTTTTCAAAGACAGGTTTTGTGTTTGCCTTTCTCCCGTCTGCTGGGACCTCACTCATCCTCTCAGAGATAATTGCTAATAGCTCAGAGATCACCTCAGCCACTACCTGCAGTACTCCAGGGTGAATTTCATGAGGCCCTGCTGACTTGCATATATCTAACTTATCTGAGTATTCTTTAACCTCTGCACCTTTTCCCTGTATATTTAATGACTAGCTGCCCAGAGTGTGTTTCACACTTTTACTGCTCAGAGGCGGCGATCCTAACAAGGCAGGTTTAATTTATTTTGGCTGGTGGAGCAGTCACTTTTCACTCCATAGTGTCAATAAAGGAGAGTGGCTATATTCACTAAATGTGTAGGAAAGGTGCCCCTAAACCCAAAAACACGGTATTTGAAAATGTGACTGTTGCTCTGCCTCTGGAGACTAAATCCTCTGTGGACAGGGAAGCCCAGCGAGATTTCAACACCTTTTCATGGCCCCAAAGACCCTTGCTCTGGTCAGGTCCAGTTGCAGCAGCTCAGAAAACTAGCAGCTGCTTTTTTTTTTATGCCATCCAAGTGACATCCAGATATCAGCCATTCTCCCACATGTTTTTCCCACACCTGGAAGTATTTGCAAAACATGACACCCATTTATACAATCAAGCTTTATATAAAAGGCAGCAAGGGCATACAGCAGGAGATAAAACAAAGATACATTGATCTAGAATTATACGTATTTCCTCAGATAAGGTTTCTTGGAGGTAGATTTAGCTACAGGTTGGTCCTTAGCTATTGTCCTTCTGTTTCAGCAGCTCTGTTCCTGTTTACAATGAAGTCCTTACCTCTGTCTCTCAAATTCACACTTGACAGTACTTGCAATTAGGGCAGGAGAAGCCCATTGTTCATGTTTTCCCCTCTGTCTTCTCTGCAGAAGTATTTCTCACTGGGGCCCTAAAAGACAAAATATTGATTTTTTTTTTTTTTCCTAAATGGCTTGTTCTTTTTTATTATGTTATCCGGGTGGTTTTAATTTCTTACTGCGTACTTTGATGTAGCAACCTAAAGACAGCCAAAGATGAAGTTCTAACCCTAAGGCCTTGAAACAAAAGATACACCATCTTCCCTCTGCCCCTCAGAAACAGAAATAAAATGGCTTAGCTGAAAGAAACCCACAGCAAGGAGGGTGTGAAGAAACTTTTACATTTCCTCACCTGTTGATTAACACGGAGGATGCACCCTGGACGCTGGAATGGCCTTTCTGACAGGCAGGAATCCATCTCCCAGGCTGCAAAATCATTCTCACTTCAGTCCCGTGGTGAACTTCGTGGCAGCCAATGCTGTGTGTGCCCGAGGGAGCCTCGGGGACGCCACCAGGAAAAGCCACATGGGCACAGGATCACCACAAGGCTGGCAGCAGCAAACAAAGGGACTCTGAGCAAACACATTTCACAAGCGCGCAAGCATGTCATCCATAACTCAAGTGGGGATTCCTTTAAAAATACAATTCTCCCACTGCTTTCATACTCGAGGAAAGCATCACCAAGTTAAAGGCTTGTGAGTGGAAAATATTATATCTCTTGAAAATATTATTTCAAGAGATAAATTCTGGGGAAGAAAAACTCTCAGAGGAGGAAAATAGTGGAAATAAGCAGTGGTGCCATGGTGAGCTCTGTCTGTACCTCAGGCAGCAGTGGAGTGGGTCAGCCTGGACCTCAGGCAGGCTCCAGCCCACCCCACACACAGCCAGGGCTAGCAGGAGCAAACAATCCAGGATGGAAATTCCATGGCCTCTCTGGGCAACCTGGTTCCTGGTTCAGTCCACCATCCAAAGGACCAAATGTGCATTTTTTTCCTCGAAGCAGCATCCCCCTTCCAAGCTGTGTGCCCAGACCCTCCCACCTTGAGCCTCCCAGGAGAGCCCAGCTGCTGGTACTCCTTGCCCACGCATCCTTCTCTACATCCTTCCTGTCCCACCCATGGCACAGGGGTTTGCATTTCCCTTTTTTCAGCTTTCTGAGGTTGCCATCAGTCCATTTCCTCAGCTGTCACCTGCTACAGGTCAGCTACAACTTCTGCACTTGGTCCAGTCAGCAATGATCCTGCTGAGAGACAGGAATGCAGCATGAAAGACCAATACCCCTCAAAAGGAAAACAAGGTGGAAAAAAGGGGCAGGATCAGAGGGAAAATGCTAATGGATGGTACAGAGACACACCAAAAGCTTGTGCATGGCACAACGACATAAAACTGCTAAAATTTCAGTCTTGCCAGTCCCTGGCCTGATACCACCAGAGTTGGTGAGAGTTACAAGAGCATTTGAGAGGAATCTTGGCAGGTCGAAAACAACTGCAATGGCATTAAACTTTTCTCCCATTCCCACAATGATCCAGCCAGGCTAGGACTGGTTTTTACAAATAAGCATCCATGGAGGAGCACTCTCTAAGATGTAATGGTGCTGTAGAGAAAGGTTTATTTTTCTTAGCTGTAAGACACGTCTTCTCCAGAAAGTAATAAACCCCCAAAATCTTAACTGCAACCAAATATCACAGACATAAACCAACAGTAAGCTCCAAAGATGCTTTTGCATGAGGGAAAAAGGGGTGCGGAAGAGCAAAGGAGAACATTCATATCTAAACTGTATTTAAGGTTTCTTTCCATTTACATGGAGTGAGGCTTGGAAGTCAAGATGCAGACCAGGCAAGGTATAACTCCAGCATGACTAAGAATGGTCAAAAATAAAGAAATTATGTTCAACTCCAGCATATATTAGTGATAAATAAAATGATTCATGCACTCTAGAAGCAGAGAGAATTGAGAGAAGCTTATTGCAAGGCACAAAAAAAAAGAGCACAATTGGACCAAAATATATTCTGCCATAAAAACAGACAAACTGCTTTCTATCATTAGCTACAAAAAGAGACTTCCAGTAACAGCTCTGATATAAAAGCACCAGCAATTCACAGCCCTTAAAATCATTCTATCTCCTTTCTGTGACCAGAGAATGCTCAAAGTTTTCTGAAGCACTGGGACTGTAGGTCCTAATGAGGTTTCTGTGGCCTCTACTTACAGCACGTGCACCTCACCCTCTTCTCTGTAACTCCCAGCACACTCTGTGAAGATAAAGTTTGCAGAAAACCTAAAAATATTCAGCAGGCATTCTATAGCTCTTCTCATTTACCTGCTCTGGTGTGAGATCCATGCAGGTCTTCCCCCTGCTTATGCAGGAGGCTTTTTCATCTAATTCACCAGAACTCTGATAAATTTGCATTCATGTGTTGTGCTAAGGCCTCTGGGCTGGCAGAATTTGTAGTTTGCTTAACAACTGCATTTTATTCAGGGAGAAAAACCAAAACCTAGTGAAATTATTCCTACACATGTTATATTCTCCAAGGTGCATGTCAAGATATAATTTTCAGCATGTTACTTAGTCATGGTCTGGAAACCTGGCCATGAACAGTAGGCAGTATGGACCAGAGGGAAGCCCATGGTTGCTGTCCCCCTCTGAGGGAATGACTGTCTCAGAGAAAAGTAAAGATTAGGAACATGCATTTCACATAGAAACTCACACGAGTAATAGGATTACTAATAGTAACTCTTATGAGTAATACAAAAAGTCTGAGCTTATTCCAGACTTTGAATTCAAATAATAAAATATGTCCCAAACAATGGAGGGTCTGGCTGGAGAACCAAACTCATTTCTACCTCCAGCTCCTCTGACACTGACAAGGAGCATGTCTTTCTTTTGTCAGGGGGAAAGCAGGCTTGGCAGGCCAGCTGGTGACATGACCTTTATGAAAATGAGAAGTTAGAAAGAATGGCTGCTTCCTATGTTTATGCAGCAAGGTTGCCCCTTACCAAGGATGTCAGTCAGGCACTGGGCTTTTCTCCCTCTCCTCCTTCAGGTTTTTTAGCAACTCTTCAAGCTCATTTCTTTGTTCTATCAACATAGCAGGTGGTCCATGTTGGGCATCCAGTCAAATAAATTTATGAACCATCTGAAAAAGCACACCAGGGCTCAAGCAGAGTCTGTGTTGTTTGTTTGGGTTATTTTTAAGGGTATAGAAAGTGCTCAGATCCCCAGCTGGTGTAACCCAGCCCTGCTTTACTGGCTTTAACACTACCAGGCTGCTTCTGGTCAGGTCCTCACTGCTGCAACTTGGCTGCCAGGGAAACACTGGGAGAAGACCTGACCTACCCATTACGTTGTGTGTGCTAAATGATAACCACCTCTTTTACCCTCCAGCAGAAGGAAAAGACAGTGCTGCTTTCCCAGGGTGCCACCACAAACAAGATGCTGAGGAGACTTCTATAAATGTTCTCTGAACCACAGTGGGACAGGATTTGAAACAGAGAAGAGCAGAAAGCACTGAGATACATCTGTGAGACACAGGCTATCACCTGTGCACTCAGCTGTTCTGAGGACATGCAAAGGGCATGTCGTGTTTGCATACACTTAAAACTGGCATGTTTACAAGCTGGCTTGCAAACACTCCTTCTGAGAACTGCAGCTAGCAAAGGGAAATAAAATTAGAAAATAATTAGACCGATTTTTGATGTTTTTCCCTTCATCTCAGCCCCCCTTCTGTTTCCTCGTAGATCGTTCATGCTGAGGTGGTAAGTACACACAGAAGCATGGGGATAGAGATACAGATATAGATAAGATATAGATGCAGATAGATGATAGAGATAAAAATAAATTAGATACAGATGGATGTAGATAATAGACATAGATATATAGATATAGATAGATACAGATATAGGTATAGGTATAGCTATAGATGATATAGATGTGCATCTTTGTATTCCATTGCATTTTCCACATATGTTCCAACAACAAGACCTGTGTCCTGCTCTGACACCAGCTGAGACAGTTACATCCTGTCTTGCTAACGACCTCCCCAGAGTTTCTGCTGCATGCAGGTTTTCTTTCTTACCTCTATCCTAAACAGTTTCCCTTCCTTTGATGCAAAGCTAGTGGCTACAGCACATCCTTTGAGCACTGCCAACATAAGGTTCAGCTTGTGCCTCCCAGTTCCACTGCACCTTTAAGGAAATTCCTGAGTCAAGTGACTGATTTTAAAGATAGACCTCCAAGTTCACATTTGGTTTAGGTGTAAAGCCCCCCATGTTTGCACCTAGAAGAATTAATCCTTGGAGGAAATGAGGGAACATTTCTTCCATGATTTCTTCACCATGTGAGCAGACAATACCCAGTCACATCAGTTCCAGACTGCAGAGATCAGATTAGCACCTGAGGGTTGTCTTCAGACACCTTTAATGCATGATTTATTTCAACTTAGAACTCTGTTTTCTTAAAGGTGGTTTCATCTGCTACCACTGACTCCCTGGCACAAGTCCATCCTAGCCAGGTCTGCTGTGAGGAAGTCTGTTCAACAGGCTCTGCACAAATTCAATGGCTGATAAATAAAGAAGCATGTGTTTCTCCACTCTTAGCAATTTCCATGGCTCTGAGGTTCCTGACATGCTGGAGCTGATTGGTCAGTCACATTCCTGCCCTGGCTTAAGGCTTTAAGGAGTGTAACCTCCTTTCATGCAATGTCTTGGAATGATGTCAAGTTTGAATGATTTCACATGAGCTTCAGAAGGTAAATCTCCTTCTGTTTACTTAAACACACACACAGTGCCTGGTGGAGAGCTCTTCTTTGGCAAAGAGAAATGTTTCTGGATTCTACCCTGCAAAGCAATAGAAAGAAAGACTATTCTCCTCACCTCTGATTGCTATCACCAGCTACTGTAATTTACTACCACAGGGCAATGAGAAATACAGGCTTGGAGCACTTGCTTGAATCATGTGGGAAGTCAGGCAACATTGGCCTTGCAATCTGTGATGCTATTCCAAATTGCATTTTAACCCCCACTCCTCTTTGATGACTTATCTTAGAAGAAAATAAAAAAGCAAGCTACAAGTGATGAATGACAAACAACAGATCACCCATCCAAGAGCTCTTTAAAGAAGAATCAGATAAAAAGGTGGAAGTGAGCTGGATAATGTTAGGGTCCTGTTTTCTACCCTGTTGTTTGATGTAGGATGGAGACAAATCTTCAAGCCAAAATGTTAGAGAGAAAGAAAGGTAATATTTTTAATGAACATGGACACCTCTTGTGAAGGCTCTCTGCACATCATTTGTGGGTTTTCTGCAATATTAATGACTTGATGGCTATAATCAGTGCTCCTGGCTACATTAACAACAAAGAGTATTGTGAGTATTGTTTTAAACTTCACATTTTAAGGAAAACTTTGCAAATACTCTTTTCAAGAATGAGAGAGGGCAAAAAAAAGTCTCAGCTTTTTTTTTCCTTCCTGTTTATTCATTCAGCTCCCTAAATAGCTTTAGAAAACTGGTAGACACATACCTCATTATTTACTGGGTATATGGACAGCTCACATGGATTAGAAGAAAAATGTTCTCTCTTGTGTCACAGTTTGATCAAACTGCCTAGCTGCATTTTGGAGATTTTGCCCTTCATTTATTTATTTGCAGTTGGACTCCGTCAAAATCACAAGGAAAATAACCAGTGGCCTAATCCAGAGTGGTCACACTGTTCTTGCAAGTTATGGTAAGCCTTGCTTACCAAAATAAAAATCTCAGGGTAATGGAATTTTAAAGCTCCCTCCAAGTATTAGTTCCCTTCCTAAACACCAAGAACCCACTAAATAGCAAAGAAATCCTCTTGAAGGAATGTCCAGTTTGGTAAGAACCATAATGAATTCAGGCTGAGGAAAGGAAACGCACACTCTTCCTACACACAGAGACAATTTGACAGATAATTATTCCAGTGAGTCAGTTATGAAGTAGACTTCCTCTGATAAGAAACAATTTGCCATCATCCCTTTTTGTTGTTGTTATTCCTTCCTCAGTGTCATGACAGAAACTGCTGGGGAAGGAGGGGGAGGTCCAGCTGTTTAAGCAAGGAGGGAGAGTCTGGTGCTTTTAGATTTACAGGTATTCAAAGACCACAGAAGTTTTTAAAAGCGAGTTCTGACAACCCTGAAATTATTGGACTTCCTTCAAAGAGGGGCACAGGAAATGAGTTTGTCCTCCAACACACTCCCAGTTCTGTTTCCTCAGGGGAACAGCAGGTGACTTCAGTCATTCTGATTGAGGCTCTGTAGCACTTTTCTGCATTTCCACCATTAATGCCACCTGATTTTTTAGTGTCTTACAGGAAGAAGTACAATGCATGAAACCTTAAACACCTTGGGATTAATAAAAGCACTCTGGATATACTGGGAAATGTTACTGTTCCTCCCTGAAACACTGACTTTGTGGTTAACCTGATCAAATGTCTTTACAGACCAGGCAAAGACTCTGCTAGATTCACTGGGTGTTGGATTCAGACCAAAGAGACTCAGGTGAAAAATTTCGAACAGCATGCAGTAATTGCTCCTTAAATTGCAATGATTTTGTAAAACCTTCCTCTTACCACAGTCAGTGCAACACTCCAGGCAGGAGAGACAGGAACATATGTGGCTCAAGGTAAGAAGAAAAATTACAGCAGTTACTGCTTTAACCAAACACTTCCCAGTTCTCAGCCACTGGTCTCTCCATGGGATGCAAGGCCTATATGTCAGGGAGTGCTTAGATTGTATAGAGCTTGATGATGCTGACAAAAAGCATGGTTCATGGTCCATGCACAGAAACCAGGCGGAGGGCCAGCAAGGTATCACGGTGAAAGACTTCTTGTAGACCACCCAACCAGCCGGAAGAGGCAGCTGGGAGAAGTCTGAGTCTCTTGTTCTTGTGGAGAACATCAATTGACCATGGTCTGCTGGAAATACAACAGAGCACAGAGGAAACAGTCTAAGATGTTTCTGAAATGGCAGAGAAGCTCCTGATAGTTGGTGAGCAAGGCTATGAGGGAAAATGGCCACTGGACCGACTGTTCAGGAAGAGAGAAGGGCTGGTGGGTGATGGGACAGCTGGAGGGCTTGGTGATCATGGAAATGTGATTTTTGATTTCCAGAGAAGTGAGCAGAACAGCCACCTTGGACTTCCAGAGGGCAGACTTTGCCATGGTTAGGGGACTGGCTGAGAAAGTTCCCTGGGAGGGCTTCCTGGAGGACAAAGGAACCCAAGAATACTGGATATTCTTCAAGGTGTAGGAGCAGATTGACCTCATGTGCCATAAGATGAGGCAGTGGGGAAGAATGGCCTGGCTGAACAGAGAGCTGTGTCTGAAATTCAGGAAAAAAAAAGGAGAGCTTACAACCTTTGGATGAAGGATGAGCCAGACTGAGGAGGACAACAAAGGTGAGGTTATGCAGAAAGAAAATTAGAAGGTCCAAACCTAGCTGGAACTTAATCTGGCTGCTGACAATGTATTTATTTTTATAAATTAATCAACAACAGAAGGAGAGCTAAGGAGAACCTCCAGCCTTTCGTCCAGGAATGACAGGCCTGTCACATGCCCTCAGTGCCAGGGAGGCCATGGAGCAGGTCACTCTGAGTGCCACCAGCAGCAGGGACAGGACAGCCAGGGCATCAGGCCCGGCCAGCCTGGGTTTAGGAGAGGCAGGTCCTGCCTGACCAAGCTGATCTCCTCTTGGAGATCAGGTGCCAAGGTGAGCTGCTCAGGGACAGGCTGTGGGTGTGTCTGCCTGGGCTTTACAGAGCCTTTGACACCTTCTCCCACAACATCTCCTGGAGGAACTGGCTGCCCATGGACGGGGCCCTGTGCCCAGGGGAGGAATGGGCTGAGGGCAGGGCCGGGAGCGGTGGGACATGGAGGGACACCCGGCCGGGCTGGCACCAGGGGGGCTCCCACGGGATCAGGGCTGGCCAGGCCTGTTTGACATCCTCACCAAAGGGGGCATCCAGGGCCCTCTGGCAGTTCCTGACAGCACCAGGCTGGGTGGGATGTGGATGTGCTGGAGGGCAGGAGGGCTCTGCAGAGGGCCCTGGCCAGCCCGGATCCGTGGGCTGAGGGACAGCCAGGGGCAGTGCTGGGTCCTGCCCTGGGCTCACAACAACCCCATGGAGCTCCAGGCTGGGGGAAAGGGGCTGGGACAGGCCCCGGGGGTGCTGTGCCAGCAGCCGGACACAGCCCAGGGGTGCCCGGGGCCCAGAGGCCGATGGCCCCGGGGCTGTGCCGGCCGTGCGGCGGCAGCAGGAGCGGGGCAGGGCCCGTCCCTGGGCCGGCCCTGCTGAGGCCACATCTCAAATCCTGGGGCCTGCTCTGGGCCCTCACACAACTTGAAAAACCAACAATTCCAGAGAAGGAAATGAAGTTGGAAAACAGTCTGGAGCCCCAGGAGAGGCAGAGGGAGCTGGGAAGGGGCTCAGCCTGGAGCAAAGAGGCTCAGGAGGGCCCTTGTGGCTCTGCACAGCTCCTGCCAGGAGGGGACAGCTGGGGATGAGGCGGTGTCAGGCTCTGCTTCCAAGTAATGAGGGACAGGATGAGAAGAAACAGCCTCAAGTTGTACCAGGGGAGGTTTAGTTTGAATACCAGGAAAAATTTATTCACCGAAAGGGTTGTCAAGCACTGGAACACGCTGCCCGGGGAAGTGTTTGAATCACTGTCCCTTGAGGCATTTAAAAGACAAGTGGAAGTGGCACTAAGAGACAAGGTTTAGTGGTCGGCTTGGCTGTGCTGGGTTAATGGTTGGACTCAATGATCTTAAATTACTGAATTCCAGCTCAAATTGCTTTATCATTGTATTCTATGATTCTAAGCACTGAATCAGTGAAGATGAGCATCATGTTAGGAATGCAAAGCACTTAATAAAATAAAGGCTAGCGTCTCTGAAATACAAAAAACACTAACATTTGATTACCTGGGAAGACACTCCAGGGAAAAAATCATGACCACTGAAAATAATTTTCAAATTATACACAGTACAATGTAAGCATTCAAAACTAGAAGCAAGCAGTGTAAAATGGATTTTTCCAAAAGAGCATCCAATGGTGAATTCAGGAATAATTTGCAATGGGGTCTGACTGCCCTTTGCTTTGAGTGTGCTACAGCTGTTTAAACCCAAGAAAAACAGGTCAAAACTCCCATCAGATGAAGCAGGATTGGCTCTTTTTCTTCTTTCCATTGTTGCAAATTAAGATGCAAGATATTGCAAATAATTGCAGACGAGAGGGAGAAAGGCCTCCAGTTCTGTTCCCTTCACACTGCAGCCAAACAAAAGGCTCATGGGAAAGAACAAAAATTGTTTAAAGGTCTGTAGTAAACACTGAACAGAAAATTGAAGTCTGATGAGACTTTTTGTACGTTTACTACATGTGGTCACTTGAGACTGATTTGAGCACTGCAGACAGCAAGACCTACAGCTTTTACAGCAAGGCTACTCTCTTGCCAGGTAAGTCCTTCAAATTGCTGCATGGCTCCTCCTGAGTCAACAGCAAGAGGCAGAGATTATGATCAGTGAAGAGAGGTACACAAATAATCACAGGCATTGTTCGGAGAATTGGACATTTAGACCTTGAGCTGAAGGCCCACCAAACTCACCAGGAGATTTCCCACTCTTTCCAGTGGGCTCTGGATCTGACACTAATCCAGTGAATTTTAGGATTTCCTCTGTCCAGATATGCACTTAGCAGATCCCTTTTTTAAATTCATCACAGAGGAGCAGATGAAAATCACCTTTCAAACAGTGATGTTGATGACAGAGGAATAGAATGTGTGTCCTGAAGTAATTTAAATATTGTCATCCCTCACTGTTATTAATTTAAGAGCATTTTCCGGACTGTAATATTAAAACTTGCAAAATGGAAGAGAGCAAGGAGGAAGGAAGCTTTTCCAGCTATTGCCTGTATAACCCATCATCACAGAGGTTGGTGGCCTCTGCTGAAAGCTTCAGTGGAGCCAAGCCTCACCTCAGGGTCTTTCTGCTCCTCCTGGCTGGAGAGAAGAGAGAGAAATCACTTCATGGTCAGAGAGAGGTGGTCCATATGAGTTTTATAACCTTCACCCTCAAGCAGGAGCAAGACAAAGGGACCCTAAACCACCTCCTTGGTGAAGAATAGTTTTCTCCTTGTTTCATGCAGGTCCAACCTGCTGCATCCCCCCTCTGCTCACTCCACACCTGTTCACCCATTTTCTCCTTGGCATGTTTCAATACTACAATGAATATATGGAGCAGGGACTTATCCTTCACCTTCTCGCCTGGTCCCACTGAAGGGACCTGGAATTTCCAGGCAATGCTGTCTCAGTCTAACTCATTGAGTGAGGAATTTCAGCTCAGACACATGACAGAATATGACTAACGTGAGGCATAGAGTGAGCAGGCTCTGTCAACAAAACACAAACAGCCACAAAAAATACACTCTGAAATGTGTGTGTTTGTTTCAGAGGATACCTGCTGTGACTGCATGCTGCTATTTTTCCCATTTACTAGCCCAGAAGAGATAATTCCAAGGCAAAATGAAAAAAAACCAAAACAAACAAAACAACTAAAATTAAACTTTCCACAAGATGACAATATTTCAATGCTTTAGCAGACACTTCAAAGATGTTTTCCAGTGTTGGTGTTCCAGGTACCCTTCCAGCCTGACCTAAGCCCCTGTGAAAGCCATCAGAATCCCATTCATTCATTTCCATGAACTCAATTTAGGCCCCATGTGTGTCAGTAATCAACATTATCTCTAATCCCATCCTCTGTGTGTTTACTTGCAAGCTCAAAAAGAGAAATCAAACAGGTGAAAATGGCAGCAATGTCACATTTTCCCACCCAGCTCTGCAAGCAGGATCCAGTGGGCATGAATTTGTGTGGGATGAAGGGACAGAAGCACCTGCAGGAAGGGGTGGCTCAGTGCTCATGAGGCTCCCAGCAAGCTGGGTGCTGCCACCACCCCCCAAAAGTGTCACACGGGGGGTATGGCCAGCAGTGCCACTCCCAGTGTGTGACAGCATTGGCACCAAGGATGCCAATTAAACAAAGGCCTCCATTTGGAGGCATGCAGGGAGGGATAACTCAATGAAACTGAACCAGAGGGGAGTGTCAGGATCCAAAAAAACACCAAGCAATGCTATAGGACAAACCAGAAGGCAATAAAAAGCATTGCCTCAAATGCACACACTAATTTATACCCATGTATAACCAGGTCAGTGCTAGGGGGTGACAGCAACCATTGTGTTATTGGTACATTTGGGACAGTGCTTCCCACTGCAGCCAAACCAGCTTGTCCAGGGGATGTCTATCAATTTAATCCTGCCTAGGATCCAGCCAGAGCTGTCATTTCCCACCTGTGCTAAATAACCGCTCGTGTATATTCATGAACACCGGTCTTATTGCTAAGAATACACCTAATGTGTGTTGCACTGTAACAGGAGACAACTTACAACAGGCCTATTAAAGGAAATCTCAGAGATCACAGAATTGACACATTCTGTTTAAAGGCAGCCACACTTACACTTGATTGCATAACTAGAGACAAGTTTGTTATGTTCCTCATCTTTCATGAATACTCATATTTACTAGTTTAAAACACGAGATAAAAGCCAGACAAGCTTTGGCAAAGGAATGGGGGACAATATCAAAATGATAAACTAGGCATATTTATAGGTGTAAACAGATCTAGAAAAGGAAGCCTTAGATATAATAATCACTCAATGATGTGGGGCAAACACTGAGACTTGAAAGCAAGAAATATCCAACAACTTGTAACATCAAAACCAGCAATTGCAGGTCTTAGCAGGCAAATAAAATATGAACAACAAATAAGCATGCATAAGAAGGGAACAACCACATTAAATACTTTGATCATTCATACAGAATGAGTGTTTTACAACAAGACAATGCGTAATTGATTGTGTAATTATTTGTAAATGCTGATTATTTTGAGACTAAGTATAGTTTCTCTAGCTCATACCAAGGATGCCATGCTGCATTGCAGCTGAAATTGTAATTTTGGAAAAGTGAGGCAAGGTGTCAGGAAGCATGCAGAAGGAGTACTGAATTGTTAGCAGTGAATTAAAGCCACAGGTTTGGATGACATAATACATCCAGAATTAAAAAACAGCGAAACAAAAACATAAGAATAATAATAATAAAATTTCTTTAATTTTTTTTAAAGAAACACACACACACAAAAAAAAAAAACCAACCAAAAAACAGAAAAAAAAAACCAAACAGAAAAACCAACCAAGCAAACACACAAAAAACATTGAAAGCCCTTGCATGTTTCCACATCAAGCCTGTGTTTAGGAGAAATGGCTTATGAACTCAAAAGTGAATTATATAAGGCAGTTATGTGGTTTTTGTTAAAAAAAAAAAGGAGCAGACAAAGAGACATAATAAAAAAGGAACACAGACTGGAGCATGTTAACATCAGCAGTAGAGACAGCCTGGGAAACTATTTTAAGAGATCAAGAGGAAAAATATTTAGAAAAGTATGAGCTGACTAAGAACAGGCGATGTGAATATCTAGAAATGGAGATCAAGTCTCCCCTGTTGGAATTCACTAGGAATGATGCCTCTCAGGTCCAACAGCATTGCACATTTGGAACAGCAGGAAGGTCTGCTGCCATCTCCAGAGAAACTCCTACACACCCCTGGACCTCTTTATGGCTTTTTTGTGTCCTGCACAGAACCCACAATTTCACAGCTCCTGCAGGAAAGAAATCATGCAGAGGAGCTTGATTCTGTGGCTAGAAAATCCCTTCTGAATTAAACCCAGAAAGCAAGAGGAATCTGCTTCAGAATGCCTTAATGCTCTTTGATGCACAGCCAAAGATCATTCTCCTCTTCATATTTCCAGCACATTTAGCCGTAGCCTGTTCAGTTCTGCGTTTTTCACATAAGTGGCCATTGTCAGTGCAGGAGGAGCTGTGAATATTCCTGTTTAGTCTGGGGTAGCATGACTGCAGGAGAAGCACATCTAGTGCAGGGAGGAGAGTATATGTGTCATTTGCTGGCCAGCAGACATCCAAGGAGCTGATAGCTAAGAAGGCCACCCCAATCCTTCTCAGACGAGGGTGAGCCATTAAAATCAATGCAGGTCTGTTTATTTCAGCTCTGTCATGCTTGATTAGGGAGCAAAGACATGGCAAGAGAGTGGCACAAATAGACTGGAATACTGAGCATGCATGAGCTCACACCAGCTAGGGATCTCATCTGGTGATGAGACCAGAGAAATGCTGCCTGGGACATTTACGAGCCGAGGGTGCAAGACAGTTTGGAGACCACTGCAAGATGTTATTTTTGATCACTTTCTTCTGCTGAAATAGATGGAAGTTAACATGATAGCACTGGAGCAGATGCCAATGTCCGCAGCCAGAAGCTATTAAAAAATTATGAATAAAAAAACTCAGAAAAGTTTGGCATTTTGCTAAGCAGAAGCCTGGAAAGGAGAAATATTTCTCTTCTACATTAGGGAACAGTGAGAAGGAAATGTCACCAAAGTCTAGATACTGCTGCTCAGTAAATCCCATCTTCTTTTCACGTGGGTCAACAGTGATCTCATCAGGATAGGGAAGGCAGCACAGGAGGAATGGCATGACTGGAATCAGCCACTCTGGCTAATAAGTGGTGCAGCAAACTGTACCAGTTACCTCTTGGAGCCCATGCACAGAGAAACCAGGCCCAGGATTCCATTTGGGCTCTTGGTTTCTCCAGAACTTTTCATTTTAGGAGAAAACATAAGATTGCACCCAGGAACTTCCAAACATTCTTTCAAACACCCTGTAACGCTCAGTAGATGCAGCATTGCTGCAGAAAACATTAAGCCAGTCACTACTTTCTAACCCTCTGCCCCATGGTTCCTCTTATCTCCACTATCCTCAGATGGTCAGCCCTGACCTTTTCATCACCCGAGCCACTGACAGCCCTTCTCACATCCTTCCAAACAAATGCATCAAAATCCCAGCAGCTGGGACACGTTTACATTTGACAGGAGCCCTGGCAGGCCACCCGAGTCAAGCTGGAATGGTGCACACTTCTTGGGGATGAAAAGGATTAGGAACCAGGGCCTGATGCTGGTGTAAGCCCCCTGTGCACAGAAAAGGCTGGGGGAGGAGAGGTGATGATCTTGTGGAGAACAAGGACAGGTGGGGTCTGTATACCAGTGCTGCCATCTCAGATGCCTGTGGAGAAGAAACAATAAATACTAGATAAAGTGCTCTAAGGGTTAAGAACTTCAAGGGGATAGCCTGCACAATCTCAAAGAAGAGATAATAAAGAGTGTGTAACACTAGATCCAGCCTCTATGTAAAGATAATCTACTCGATGGAGGCTTAATCCTAGCAAGAGCTGTGTAAAGTCTGGGAAAAAAGGGGGTATAGTGTGAACCCTGAATAGTCTAATTGATCCCAAAAGTAGAGTTCCTTTTTATATGTAAATATCCCATCTCCCTTCAACCTCTTGATCATCCAGGGTCTAATCAAGGAGCTCCTAAAAAGACATCTGCCGTCAGGAGGAAAACCCATCCCCTTGTACAAAGCTCTTCTCTCTCACCTAAGGTTTCAAGCTGTGAGTTCTTTCATGTCACTTTAGTCTCAGAAGCTCATGGACATCCTCTGGTGCAGGTGATTGTGACACGGCACAGACAGGAGGCTCTCTGCCCATCACTCTGTGGCCATGTTGGGCACAGTGGCTCCAGAGCCGAAGCAGAAGAGCACCAGAGAACTCATGGGATTGCTTCCGGAAGTTTGTGAGTTTCAAGCACTTTATTCTGCCTAAAGAGAGACAAGTCTGTGGCAGAAGCTGTTTTAAATGAAGACACCACACCCTTGCTTCTGCAGAAGCTATCTGTTTTGTATGACCAAGAAAAATTACTTGAGATCCAAAGAGACAGGCTTCTTGAGCATAATTCATTTTCCTGTCCTCACAGCTTTGGTGTTTTGGTGAATGCAAGAAGAAGCACAAAAGGCTTCTGTGGAGCAGCCCATGCAGACTTCCTCTTGGACAATCCTTCTCCAAGGAGTGATGAACCACCAAGGGCACCCTGGCTCCAAACACCACCATCATCACCAGAGGAGCAGCAAGGTCACAGTTCATGGAGATGATGAGGCCTCTCCATCCAGGCCCCACTTCCCAGTTAAAAAATATGGTCAGATTTGTCACAGGATGTGCAGGTAGCCTCAAAGCACCTGGAATTTTCTGCTTCAGCTGCCTCTTGTCTCGGAGAGGGAAGGGAATGCCATTTCCTGCCTAACACTAATGTCACAGATACTGATGGGAATGGGTTAGGAATGCTGTGGTCCCTTCAAGTAAGCTCCCCTTCTGGGAGACTTCTACCTTGGACTTGCTGGCAGCCACGGAGCCCCGCTCCTCCTGAGAAGAGGGGAGGTGTGAAGACAGCTCTTCACCATCAGGGTGCCAAGAAGGGCAGTGGGAAAGGGACGGGATGAGAGGAGTTCCTCACCACAGGGGAAGCATTTCAGTGGTTTCCTCTCTTCCTTTTTTGCTTCTGCTCACTTGTCAGCTGGTTTTGCTTTCTTCATTATGCTGGGGAAATTAGAAGCTCCAGAGAACTATCTGGAAGCCAGAGTACGAGCCAGTCCCCTTCTTCACTCACTGTCTGCATAGCAGAAGGCAACAGAAATCAGCAGAGTTAAATACACCACAGTCTGATCTGAGGCTCACTGAAGATCACTGACATTAATTAGGCTTCTGCCTTGCTTCCTTCCAACAGCTAAAATGGCAAAGCAGAGGGAAACTGTCTAGAAATAGATGATTTTACCCATCCTGTGGAAACAGATCAGCAAAACAGCAAAAGCAGCAGATATGATTGGCCAAATGGTCTGCGCTTGTTCTGCAGAGGTCTCACAACATATCCCTCTCACTTTGCATTCTAGATGTTTGTGTTTTTCTACAAATTGCATTGTTACTGTATATTTCCTTGTCTGAAAAATTTCCTTCAGTCAGACGAAAATAAAATCAATGCTCTAGCTGATGCTCGGAATGATGTGGCCCCAACACACAAACACACACATCTGTTGTCAGAACTCTTCTGCCTTTCTTTTCCTTTCTTTTAATACGAGTCTGGAATCCACTGAGTGTTCTTCAAGTCTAAGCTCCAAACATTTCAAACAGCACAAAAGGTATGACAAGATGAAAGAAAATGTCCACAAATAGACAGCTAGACAACTAGTTAGCAGCTGTCTGCTTTTCTTCAGAGTTTTGTGTGTGTGTGTGTGTTTTTTGTTGAGTTTGGTTTTTTGTGGGTTTTTTTTTCCCCCTGCAGGGGGAAAAAAACCCCAACTTTATTTTTCAATCTTGAAGGAACTGACTGCAGATTCTTTTGTTCTGGCAAGATTCCAGCCCTGTTTAGCACTGGAAGTGGGGGAGGAGGTGAACTTATGATGCCATGTGTAACCTTGAACCTGAGAAATGTCTAACACAGTATGTGTACAGTTGCAGCAGTTTAAATGGCATTGATCATTTTCAACTTTTGTATTGCACTGATCATAACTTAATGATGTTTTGGTGTTCTATCAAGTCAGGGTATTTATGCAGAAAAAGGAACCAAAAAGAGCAGGTTTTGATTAAAAATGTGTATGTGCTTTTGGGACCTGGTTTAAATATTTCAGATCTTGAGCAAGCATGGAGCCTGCAGTTGAAGTTATTTATCTTCTCCCTAGACAAATCTGGCTGGGGGGAGGGGTGGCAGTTCTCAAACGCTTGATTTTAATTACTGTTGTTGTTTGCAAGTATTTTTCTTCTGTCATTTCTGTTCTCCTTCTCCCCCTAAACAGATGATCAGCAGACAACATGGACTCCCGTCTAACTTGCAGATTTAATTTGGAAACCTGAGCATCCAACGCAAATATGAAACACAAGCTGCAGTTGGATTCTCCTCCAAATCTTTGCCTGTCGCTTGCTCGGAGAATTCAGTTGCTCCCTTTGTGAGGCTTAGTGTAAGGCTGGAAAACTTTCCCTTCTCACCTCCTTCTGGGTCTCTTTGTGTGTCCATAAATGAGTGTGTGTGTGTGTGTGTGTGTGTGTGCACAGGAGTCAGCATGCCAGACAGCATTCCACAGCAGAAGGTAATTTCTCCTTCCCCCCTTTATTTGCACATTCAGCATGAGTTGCATTCCTCCAGCACCTGATGAAAGAATGAAGTGATATTGTCAAAGGCTGGGCTACAGGAGATGTGGGGAAGAAACCTCCCTTGTCTGGATGGATCACATATAACCAGACAGAGCAGAGTTTCCATCCCACTGAAATAAATTTGTATGGCAACACTTAACTCTGCAGCTCTTTCCATTAGCAGCTTCCAAGACATTTTCCTTTTTTTTTCCCTTTCCTACCCAGTCTCTTCCCTGCACCTTCAGATCATAAGTTCTTCAAGACAGAGCATTTATTACCCTGTTTGTACAGCACCTGCTATGTTGGTTTTAGTGGAATGGTGATCTCAATTAGCATTTCAACCAGCTTTCTTACAAATAACAGATAAGTGCATCAGGTTAACCCCAGATTTGGGTGGCTGACAGTTGTGCTCTAGGTTCAGAATTCTCCAGATGGAACTTGGGGCAGTGCTGGCCAGAGAGACCACATGGTTTTGCATTTCACTTGAACCCTGGGACATATTCTCCTAAACAAGGACAAACCTGAGTCCTAAGCTAGGGCTGCAGGTGGCCCTGTGGGTTTGCAAAACCCACCCTGATCCACCCCAGATGAGCAACTGTTGCCATATCAAGCAGAGAGATGCCTGAAATTTAAACAATACCTTTTCTCATTCGGCTACAGATTTTTTGTGTGACTATTTCATCCCCTTCAGCCCAAAAACTGTTGGGATTTTACTCCAGTGACCCTGTATGAATGTAATCAGTCTTAACAGATAGTGATATCTCTCTCTGGAGGAAGGGTAAGGATCAGGTTCAGGTTGTTACCCACAAGACTGAACCATGGAGAAAACTCAAAAGGGCAGCTCCTTAAGAGTGGTAAATCCCTGCAGTCAAGCTGAAGGGAACTGTGTGGCTATGCCTTGCCACCTCATCCCTTGCTGGAAACACCAAAACCTCCAGCTCCTTGAACCAGTGAGGATTGTCTAAAATAGAAAAAGGCAGCAAAGCACACACAGCTTTCATCAGTCAGGGGCCCCGTTTGTGCTTGTCAAGGTAACCCTGCCAACATTCACCTGCTTGAAGGGTGCCTGAGGCTCCTCCTCCCAGCTGAAGCCCTCAGGATGTGAGCAAGACACACCAGCAGCAGCTGAAGGCCCTTTCTCGGCTGCTTGCAGCAGTTCTTGAGCTAGGGTTTGTAGAGACAAGGAGGTCATTGTATTTGCAAGGGAACACGCGAGCTCAAGGCAAAGTCTGTCACAGAGGTGGGGCTCACAGGCAGAGATGGGGCTGTAGGTGGGTTCAAAACAAACAAACAAAAAAACAAAACCAAAAAAAAACAAAACAAAAAAAACCCCACAAAAATCAGGTTTTGTCCCTGGCCTTTTCACCAGTATAAGGAAGCACAGCCTCATGGGACATTACTCCAGCATCTTCCTAGCACTGTTTGAGAATAAGTGATTGCATCAGCCGTGGAGGACTGGGGAATTGGGCCATGAGTTAGCACAAGGTTAAAAAGACTGTGCAAATAAAAACTCGCTTTCAGCACAAAGGACATCACAGTTCAAGGCCAGAAGCTTCTCTCTGTTGTTCTGGAACTAATTTCAAACATGAATCAGAAGTCTAACATGGAGAGGTTACTGTCAATAACCCCTTCCTGAGAGTGCCTTGTTTAATGAGATGTTTAACTGGGTGATATGAGAATGAATTCATAAGCAAGTGAGGGAAAAGGTCCATTGCTTTCTTTTCCTCAGTAAGGAAGGAACAAAGGAAAAAAAGGAGACTGAACCAAGGAAGAAGAATAGAGGAGATGGACAACAAGTGAAAAATAAAGAAATTATGTGAGCATGCACACAATAACAAACACTTTACCCAAAATCAGTGGTTCGCCATCAGGAAGATGACCATGTGCTGCTAATAATGAAGACCCCTGGTAAATTCTTGCAGGCAAGGGTGAAGGATTCAGAACCCCAGCCCCAGGGGAGATCAATGTGCAAGTGCAAGACTTGGAAAGTCACTTTCTCCACAGCAGCCCAGCCAGCCAGCACACCTCAGCAGAGAGCACTGGGATGGCCATTGTAAATCACCCTGTACAGCAGGATCATCTGTAATGTTCTTAAGCCTAAAGAGCAGAGCAAAATCTCAGCAATTTCAGGCCACCAAAACATCTCTTCACAGTAGTCCCTTCTCAATCCTGTCATCATCAACACATGGTAAACGAGAGGGTTCAAAATCTCAGGCCTGGATCTTGTACAGATGTTTGCTATCTGTTTCCTGTCAAGGCTCCCACTGATATCAACGAGAGAGGAGCTCAAATACCTCTGTGGAGCTGAGCCTTGGAGTGCAAGACAAATACGTGGGAAGGATAAAGGCACAGAGAGAGCTGTTTCACAGCCTCCAGGCGGCTCTAAATTAGATGAAGGCATTGCTCCAACTCTGAGCCAGCCCTTTGGAGATGCTTCAGCAGCTCACATCTGTGTTACAGAGCTTCACTGAGGACATTCACAGTGAGCTCCCAAGGAAAGACCCAGTGTTCAAGCAAAACACAAGTTGCCTCAGAGTGTCAGGACACAGGGTCTGAAATTTCCCCACTTTTTAATTTTTATTTTTCCTGCAGGGAGTCTGCTCACAGAGCTGGTACAAAGAAGCCTTCTAGGCATGGAAGGCTCACTGCTTTGTGTAGGCACGAAGGAAGGAGGAAACAGGACACTTCAGGTATTTATTTTAAAAGTCTATCATGCATTTGGATGGCTGCTGGTGCCAAAACTAATCATGCTAGTGGAAGAGGTACAGAAGCAGAACAAGCAAAGCATGGAGAGCAAGTAAAAGGGAAGGAGCCTGGAATGACAAGCAGGAAAGGTAACTCTAGAGATCAGAGGGTTTTCAATGTGTTGCACGTGCTGCAGCCTTTTAAACAGCATATTATGGCTCCTGAAACATTTTAAACAATATAACATGGTTCAAAGGTTTAAAAATATGGCATGGCATCTCCAGTGTATAACTCTGCTGGAGCCAGATAGTGCATGCTGCCCTCACAAATTGAGAGGAAGAGAATTAAATTTAAAGAGGAAACAAAATGCTCATTTTAATCACCCATTGTCCTTTGAGGATCTTTTTCTGTCCCCTTCATAGTGTAATGCAGAGTAACAGGCAATTGCTGTGTCCCCAGCTGATAGTTAGGCTGCCCAGGATCCCAGTGTTATAAACTCCCTATTTTCTCTGCCCTCTTTCACAGATGCATCTTCATACACACTGACAATTGCATCAGTGCCATTACCTTTGGATAGAAAAGCCTGAAAAGTGAAATCATTGGAGGCCAAAGGCAACATAATCAGCTGTTCTCATTACTTCCAGAATGCATGGGGTTTCCATGTGGAGAAGTCACAGAGGTGCAAAGGGCTGACTAATGGAACAGCAGAAGATGTGGGCACGTGAGGCATTTGCCTCAGGATGAGGAAGTGTGGCATTATCTGAACCACTCTGCACGTGGAAATCATCCCTCCCTGCTGTTTGGTGTCCTTCAAGAGACGAATCCCACCCACAAGGCATTTAATGGACTCTTGCAAGGGGCTTCATTAACTGAGGCTTCAGGGCATCCAAAATACTTTGTGCAGGCCCAGGTAAGTGAAGGGATTAAATTATGCTTTACTTTGCTAAGCTGTCTTTTACCCAAGTATGCTCCCAAGTAAACTGTCTTTTACCCAAGCCATCTTTTTACCCAGGTATAAATTGCAATGGGTGCAAACTGCAAACTGTACTGCTTTGAGAGGAAGGGGAAAAAAAGAGGTAATCACCACAAATTATACTTTTTCAAGTTATCATCATCTTGCACTGTCTCTGTCAAATTGCTCCTCAAACACAGCAGTCTGTGAAGCCACCTGATTCCTCTGCTTGCCTTTTTTTTTTTTCCCTTCCTCTCTTTGTACTATTTATACTTCTTGGATAAAATCTGCACTTTTGCATATCTCAGCCATTTCAAGGGCTGAGATGATGAACTGCACTGTTTAGTCCTTTCCATCACAGTGTCACTAGTGGTCATGTCCCTGATTATCTCTAAGGACAACGCATTCAATAATAGATTCAATCCAAATCTGTCTATAATTATGATCAAGGATGATATACTAAGTTATATATGTGAAGGAATGGTTCATTTTTCAAGCCTACATGTTGTTTTCCAAATTCTTTGTAACCTTGGTCTGCAACTTCACCAAACAGTGAATGTGACTTTTCACTAAACTGATTTCACCTCTCTTTAAAAGAAAAAGAACAAAAAATAAAAGAACAAACCATCCTTACACACATACATTTCACACACTTTAACTTTTTTCCTGCTTTTACCATTTCGGGGATGTTGGTTTTCTCCTGGGCTTTAGACAAAACAAATTCAGTTCCCTGTAAAGCTCGCTTAGTATCTGATGTGGGGTTTTGGGTGGTGAAAGGAAAAGAGAAATCTGCTCTGAAAAGAAAACTCTGCTCTTTGAGCTCGGTCTGTGCTCAGGACTACTTCAGTGCCTTTAGGAAGGCAGGTAGAGGTCTCTTATTTCTTGCTTGGACCTTTAAAATTCCTCCTCTGCTCCTTGCCTCTGCTGGGAACAATTTCACTGCAATTACTGAAACGAAGTCCCTGAATTCCACTCTGTAGCTATGCACATGACCCTCAGTGTTTTGGACTTGATTTTTCTCCAGTTTTCTCCACAACAGGAAGAGTTGTGAGGAAATTTTCCTCAGTCAGTGGCTTCAGGTTTCTATTAAAAACTTTTGCTACTTGTAACACTTCTCAAAAACCTTTAAAAAACAAACCTAGCATTGGAATTATTCAATCAAATGGTATTAAAAGCACAGATTATGCTTTAGAAACCACTTACAAAGAAGGTTTTTACAGATCAGTGAGGACGCTAGCGAGGAGGGGCCCCTGATATGAATGGAAACGTTTGTTTCAATCCTCATTTATCTTAAGGCCCGGGTGCTTTCTGGACAGTGAAACATTCTTCTCCTCCCTGCACTTGGAAAAGTGAGGATCAAGTTGCGAGAGAGTGCCCTTGAATGCTCAAGTAAGGAATTTGCTAAGTGGCCTCCTCAGCCAACACAGCTCCCATGCTAACGGTGGCTTCTTAATTCCCTTTGCCCTTGGCTGCAGGATTACCCATCCTTTCTCATCATCACCAGCTGAGCCCCTACACTTGCATCCACCCACAAAACCATGCCCACTTCCCATGTTTAAAATGTTTGCCATTTCTCCACAATGCTGAAATTTTAACCAAGCCTTGATAAGGATGTAAAAAAAAACGCCACAGTTTTGTAAAGGTCCCAGTGTTCTTAATTTTATATTTTTTTCCCCAGGGCTGCTCAGGGATCCCTGAAGCTGCATGTTTGCAAGGGGCTGCTCCAGAGTGCCTGGATTCCACACACCCCTGCACTATATACAGGATAATAGGTTACTAATTGTCACTGAGGCCACCAGTCACATGGATATGGAATCCACCTAATATTTAAGGAAAGCACAAGAAGACATTGGAATGTTTTGGTCTTCTTACAATCAAGCATTAGATGGCTTAAATCTATTTAAGCCTCATTAACATACTCAGTGCAAACATGGGGTCCCACAGAATCCCTTCCAAAATCAGCAGTGATGCTTTTTAAGGCATCCAGAGCCCAGTCCTTGGTGAGGCAGTGGCCTCCACAGCTGTATCAGACACCAGATTTGCAGCCCTGTTCTAAACCCCAACTTCTGTTGATGCTTGTGGAATTTTGGCCAGAGCAAAGATCACAGTGTTTGTCCTGCAACTTGCACAGCTAGCTTGAAGCTTTTCTTCTTCCTGCCATCCAAAGCTTCTTGGGATTAGACAGGGCTGATATTGATGTATGAACATCTTAAAAGGACTGTACATAGCTTCCAGGCTGAAGACTAAACATTGCTGCGTAAAACAGATTTTGGCAGTGATTCTATAGGATGAACCTAATCAGAGCAGACAGATTACAATACATGGTAAAGGCATGGAGTTGAAAAGAAAAAAAGGACTTGCTCTGCAGTATTGCATAATACATTCTGGAGAAACTAGAAAACCTTTCAGAGCAGCTGGGACAGAGGGAAATGAACCATTTGTTCCCAAGTGAAATAAACAAAAGAAGGAAATGCTCCAAACTGTCTCCAAACTAGGAAAGGAATGGTGGTGAGAAAAGTGACCAGAGCCTGAACAAAGCTTTTCACATTGTCCAGCTCCTGACAGTAGCTCTGTTTCAAGTGCACAGGCTCATGTCTTCTCATCCCCTGGTCAGTCCTGGTGAGCCACAGAGCTCTGCAAGGGAATGCAGCCTTTGGCAGACATCACTGGATGCCTGCAGTTCAGCACCAGCCAACACAGCTGCTCTGTTTTTCAGTCCTGGTATGTCATCTGATGAAGGAAAAAAAAATCAAAGCAACCCCTTCTTGCTCCAAATCACCTGCACTGCTCTGGATGTGACCAAGAAAACATTCCAGACACCTGAGATGAGCTTGGCTGAGGAACATAATTTTCAGTACAAAAAACCCACACAGCGAAGTTCAGACAGAGTGGAAAGGCCTGCAAATCAGAAGAAGGAGAGAACTCTCTGTGGTGTTGACTGTGAAACATTAAACACAGGCAGTCATATCTTCCTTGCTTATTTTTTTTTGTCACCAAAATGTGACTGTTGGATTTTTATTTTTTTTTCTTTTGTAGATGACAACCAACACCATCAAGAGAGAGAGCACAAAACTGACTCCTGGTACCTGCTTGACAAGAGTGTGAGTTCTTCACATCATCCCTCTCCTTTTAAGACTTAAAGTTAGGGACCATTCTGACATTTTGATTCATGTAAGGAAACTGCTAACTTGAACTCGAGAACCTGAAAGAAAGCCAAGCAACCATCTTGTCCAGGCTTGCTGCCTTTATAGAGCATCTCTCAAGATTTTATATTTCTGACTTAATGCCAGTACTCCTTTGCCTTTTAAAACAGAACCCAAACAAGGTTCTTGTTTCAGCAATAGCACTGTGAGTCAGTCTGAAACTCTAATCATGTTGCCTTTCTGGGGAAGTCTTACTGAAAACTTAGGAGATAAATTGTTCATTCTTTTGTACAGCCTTGTATTCAGAGCCAGTGAATTGAGGCAGAGGGACAATTGTGGCAATTCACCCATGCATCCTGATTCTCATTTATTCAGTCTCCTTCTCAGTGCAGACTGGAAAAGCTCAGTTCCCAAGGTGAGCAGTTAAACCACTGGGCATGTCCTGAGGGACACACCTGGAGCACTTGTGAGTGGTTGCCTGCAATAACACCCTCCTGATCTCTCTTGGAAATGCACTTAACTTAAATCAGACCTTTCTCTTGCACACTTCTGGTCAGCAGGCTGCTCCAGAACCTCCTTCAAGCACTTAAGCATCTTCACCTATTTTCCAGAGGAAAAAGAAAATCTCTACAGTGAGCACGTAGCAATTTCTTCCTGTCTTAGTTCAGTTCTTTATTAAAAAATTGCCTCCCTCAACTATCCCCCATACACCCTGCCATACTTAAATTCAACAGTCATGTTCCCTCTTTTGTGTCATCCCCCTAGGAGGAGCAGATTCATGTTCCTGGGTTTCTGGATTTAAAATAAACTGCATGTCCAGAGCTGTGCACATGTGTATGATGGTGTGTTCTCCCTTCTTACTGGTTCTGCCAGACTGAACTGCTGGGAGTGAATCTTCTCATGAACCCTAAAGCACACAAGAGGACTCCCTTTAGCCCTTGGTTATTCTGCAACAGTTTGCTGAGCTGGGAGTTGCACTTCACCTGTTCCTGTGCCAAGGCAAAGGAAGAAGGTAAACACAATTCAGTGGCTGGGAAAATTAGACCCTTCTTGACCTTGCATTTTCACTCTGTATGCAAGGACTGTTCTGCTTGCCTAAATTCCCATATTTTTCCTCCTTTCACAAGGAAATAGTGCAGTTCAGGCAGTTGAGAGAGGCATTTGGAGGAGGAACAATCAGAAGAGGGTTTCATGTTGCAGTGGCTTCCTGAGTGAGAGAAGACAGGCATGGGAAATAATAACTCTGCTGCAATGTCAGGGCCGAGCAGATTTCTATTTCCAATTTAAATGTAATTTTAAGAGCTCTTTGTAGCAGCAAGGGTTCACTTCAAGAACCTGGAGGCTTAGTACACAAATTGTGTAGTCCACAAAAAGGTTCCCATCAATTTCAGGGCGACGTGCCTTATGAATGTGTGCTCTTATGCTGCAATCAGGAATGAGGGAGCACTTTAAAAATGCTGGTGCTGTGCAATATTTATGGGGTTTTTCTTCCTGCATCATTCAGTTCTTGCACTCTCCAGGCAATTCCAAGAGCTGCTCATCTGTAGATTGTGATGGTTGGTTTTCTTCAGGGATACCAAAAGAGAGAATGGTAGGGCGATCTTAGGAACATGGTAAGAAGGTAAAATCTGTATCACTGGGGTTTGACAGTCTCAGGTTGATTCAAAACAAATAAAGAAAAACTTAATGGTTGAACACTAAAATACCAGACTGCCCACAAATGCAATGCCCTGTGATCTGATATCCTGCAATTCCTGTAGTCTTCAAAAGGTAAATATGTTCTCACCATACTTCCCCACATAATGTTTAGAAATCCTCACTGGTGTTTTTCACAGTGATTAATTATGTTGAATTATCAGATGGACTAAAAAGGAAAGGATTTTTATTCTGGAAGGACAACTCACTGGCCAGAAAGAAGGAGAAAATTAAACACTCTGCAGGCTTTTCAACTTTGAATATCAACAAAGTTCTTCTAAATAAATTCAGCAGTAGGAGAGAAAGACAGACAGACAATTCTGAGAAAATGCTCAATCTAATGTGTGGTTGAAAGGTATTTATCCAGTCTGGAAAGTGGAGAACTCTCCAGACCACGAGGGGTCAAATTTGCAACTCAAGTCATGTCCCAGTTTTTCACACATGCAGTAGCATTCATTTGATTTCCATAAAATATCAAGTAGCTGAAGCAACATTCACAGCACATCCTTGCAATCTGCTTAAAGCAGGATTTCTGAAATCTAGTAGACATGAACTCTAAAAGTTGATACAGAGTTCCTCCACTCTATCGGTGCTCTGGGCTGCCACCAGCAAATATTAAGAAAACATATACAAATAGGAAATGCCATCTTTGCTTTCACTCTTGGCATCAGAGCAGTGAAATCCAGACATGTGGAAGCAGAGTGTGAGGCTGTGTTTCAATGTCTCTCCAGCTGCATGAAAACCCTGGTTTGCTCAAAGAGCCACCCAAGGGGATAACTCACTTTTTTCTTCAAACATTTTTCTGTGTTTTTATTACTGAAGGGGAAGTGCTGCAGGACTTATTTAGGGAGTGATAGTGGATGACAGATTAAATATGAGCTCACAGTGAGAGACTGTAGCACAAAGAGGCAAATACCATACTGGGATGTGGAGCAGAATAACTTGCAAGACTACAGAGGTAATAATTCCTCCATACATAGCCCTGGTGAGGCCCCTCTTGGAAAACCATGATCAGTTTTGGGCAACTCAATATAAAAAGGAAGTCAATAAAATAGAGTGACTACAATGAACGGTGATAAAGATAAGAGGGTTGGAAGGTATGATGTATGAGCAAGGGAACCCAACTTACTAAACACAGCTGAAAGTTGGAGGAAAGGAAAGGGCAAGGGGAGTAGGGACACGACAATGCCAAAGTATTCATAGGTGGCTGGAAAACTTGACTGTGTCTGTAGACATATTTCAGAGATAGCGAGCAAAAAATGTAATTTTTCATGGAGAATTTTAAAATAGGTTTAAACAATTCCCTTGCTCCTCCTCATCTTATAGATATATTTAGGTTATGGGAAGGAACAAAGTAATTTATGGAGGGGAAAAAGAAAGAAAAAAATGGACATTTTGGAGAGAAAATAAGATTTACTGTAACAGAAAAAAAAAAAAAAAAAAAAACAAAGAAAAAAAACTGGAGTGCACAGCTCCAAGTAGACACTCACACAGGTTCTCACACACTAGCATATTTTGTCCCCAAGAAAAAAAAATCCTTCATCATGTGTTACCAGCCAGCTCTAATCAAAGGCTGACATCCAAACTTCATCCTATCCTTAAAGATTAGATTTTCCTGGGTAACTTTATCACAGTGCTCATGTGGCGACTCTCAGCAGCCTTGTGTCCATCACCACACAAGGCCAGCACTGTGCTTGGGAAGGTTTCCTTCTGGATGGGCTGGATGAGCTCCACCTGGGCTGGTGGTCAGGGAAGAGCAGCTGGCATGGCTCTAAAGCAAGGAGAGCTCTTAGATTTCAACCTGCTGAAGCCCTGACCTGCTTGGGTGTCTCCAAGCACTCAGACTAATGTAATTAATAACGAGGTGGCTGAGCCTGCTGGGGGTGGAGGTAGCAACTGGAGCTGGAGTGAGAAAACTGACAGAGCCAGCCCTGCATGATTCAGACAGAGCTGGTTTGGAGCTGGGGAGTACAGAAAAATGCTCTTTTTGCACTGTTCATTCCCACTCATGGCTTTGCATTAGCTCAGCTGCACACCTGCAGTTAATACACGGAGCTGTCTTCTGGAGACAGTCTGTTTTATGATGTTGTTTGCATAGTCCTTCCACCAGCTTGCCTGTTTCCTGGCAGTTCCCCTTCCTTCAACGTCCTAAAACAAAATCTGGGGAAAAAAAAATACACTGGAACCAAATTAGTTGTTTAACCAATTTCTTCCTCTCTTTCTCCCTCTATTACTTTTTCCAGGACAACTAACAGAGCTGGGCCCTCCCACTTTGACTCAACAATATCTTTCTCCTTCCAACTATTCTTCTTTAGACTTGAAGTGTGCTCTGCTTATAAATCTTCCACAGAAACTGGTGTTTGCTTTTTAAACCTTTAACTCCAAACACCATTCAGCTTTGGAATTTATTAGATTGCATTTATTTTCACTGTATATTCTTATAAGTTATCCTGACCGTCTTCCCAGTCCTTCTTCACTCTTTGCTGCTTATGAAAGCAATATTCTTTTGTAGCTGTTAAACAGATCCTCATCTCTAAAACAAATAATCTTTTCACTTTCTTACCTCACCCTTAGAGTAGAAGTTGGGTTCAAACCTTATGTCTTACCATTTTTTTTTTTCAATCGGAGCAGGAAAGATGGCCAGAAAGAGACACTGCCATCTCTTTTGAATTAACTCTTTGGTGCTGGCCAAGTCAATAGGATGCTTTCCCTGCACAGTGAGCTGTGATTAGGCAGGAGCCTGACACAGAGGAGCTGTGAAAGCACTTGGAACCCTGGAGCAAAACCCCTCCCTGTCCCAGTGCTCTGAGCCCTGTGCCAAAATCCTGGCTCAGCTGTCAGCTCAACTCCAGCCCTGCCTTCCTCAGGGGCTGTTTTGAGAATTGTAGGCACCTGAACCACTGCTGGGAGAAATTGAGCAATGACTTCGCAGCAGGATGAGTCCCAGAGTGCTCCCTGTGAAATTACATACTTTTAAACTTGAAAAAAATATATCATTTAGAGGTCAATGCTTTTTCTTTTCCCTCTGCAATAGTTAGCGTTGCTTTTATTTTCCCTAAAGGAGCAAGGATGCAGGAAAATATTGCCACCCATAAGCACTGTGGAAGGAAACTGCAGCAGGTTTGTTGCAGGATGGAAGCTCTGTTTAGGATCCCTGTTGCCTCCATGGGAATTCTTACCTGTCTTTACATCCTGACTGATGGAAAGGGGAACTGCCAATCCTGACTCAAAATTACACAGCCAAAACCAGAGCTTTTGTCTGCATCAGCTGAGAAACACTGAAACACTTCCCTTTGAACATGCACAGAAAAATAACATCAGTGCTCTTACCAACACTGAGATGCTCTAGGTCTGTAAAAAGCTGCATCCCAGAGACATCTGAGTGCCCATCCTGGACTTTGAACCCAATTGTGATTTTTTTCTATAGTCCACCAAAACTTTTTATTCTCAGTCAGGCACCTATTTCTGGTTGTGCAGACATCCAGCAGATTACATCTGGTTTGGGTCTATATTTTGTTTGCTGCTGAATGAAGCCTCACTTGCAATAAAATTTGGTCATTCACCCACTCCAATTCCACAAAGGCTGAATTTGGTTAAAAAACAAACTAGAGATAGGTGCAAGTCTAATGGGAATTCAACTGAGAATTTCCACCTTGGCTAATGCTGGATGGAAACTATATGAAAAGCCTCAATAAATAATTTAGATATTGTCAAGCAATGATTGCACTATTTGATAAAGGAGTATTTCCTTTTTTTTAACCTTGAAAGGTAATCAACTACTAACATTACTAAGAGAGATTATAGTATCAAAAAACTTCCATATTGATTAACTTTCAACACAACAAACAAGAAAAAAATTAAACCCTGCAATACTGTTAACAGTGAGTCTGACAAAGCAGAAGTCAAGACAATAACTCACTTTCCCCCATTAGCACGGCTGCAAAGTTAAAACTCCTGCATGGAGATTTTATCAAATTTCTCTGTTTGGTTTGCATATTTAGCTCAGGCACACACTGAATGTGGAGGCTGAAAAGGTGGAGGCTCAGAACTGACATTACATGACTGCTTGCAAGTCCAGCACTGCTGCCAAGAGGTATTGTGCTCAGGAGCCTGTCTAATACAGAATAACTCCAACATCCTTTCAGATATTATATACTTCATTGACACCAAGAATTACAACCTAGTTGAAAACAAGTCAGAAACCCCAAGTTGAATGTTCTGAGAATCCCATTTATACATTAAAAAAAAAAAATCTCTGGGAGGAAGGAAAAAAATCCCCCTCCCCAGTAACCACAGTAATCACGTCGACAGAAACATGTGCAACGGGCACGGAACATTTTGAAGGCACAAGCCCATTAGCATTCTGGTCAGGACTGAGTTTATTAGGCATCTCTCCAGCCTGGGTAGCACTATGGAGGCTGTGTGCCTCGGGGGATGTCAGCTTAATGAGGTGCCCTGGCAGTGGAGGGGATGTGCACCTGCTGCTTGGGGCCACGTGATGGGCAGATGCGGGAGCAGCAGAGTCAGAGCTGCCCATTTCCCATCTTCCCAACGCCCACGGGGTGGACAAGGGGTGCACAGTCTGCTTTAGCTCACCTGTGGGCCTGGATGATGAAAGAGAGGGCTTTTTCTCCTTTCTCCTTTGGTACCCAGTTGCAAGGAAGTGGCTGGACACAAGTGTGAGCTTTCAGGTCCTGGAATCATGGAATGGCCTGGCTTGGAAGGGACATTAAAGGGACATTGACCTTGTTCCAACCTCTCTGCCACTCATCTGACCAGGCAGCTCAAAGCTCTAGAAGTCATCAATGTCCACCCTGACCTTGATCACTTCTAGAGATGGGACATTCACAGCCTCTGTGGCCTCTGCTAGGTTCTCACCACTGTCAGGGTGAGGAATTTCTTCCTGGCATCCACCCTAAAACTTCCCTTAACAGTTTGAAACCATTGCCCCTTGCCTGCCACTGTCTGTTTGTATAAAAAGTCCTTTTCCCCTCTTTTTCTAAGCCCTCTTCAGGCACTGGAAGGCCACAGTGAGGTCTCTCCAGGGCCTTCACTTCTCCAAGTGGAACAACCCCAGCTGTCTCATCCTGTTTTTACAGCAGAGGAGCTCCAGCTCTCTGAGCATCTTTGTGGCCTCATGAGGACTGGTCCCACAGGTCCATCTGTCTCTTCTGCTGAGGTCTGCAGACCTGGACAGGCAATCCCAGGGATCCCAAAAAACCTTCACAAGGGACATAACCATTGTAGTATAGGGTTGCCAGCCATCAGCTGGGTGAAGCCTGGCACCACTTCTAATTTTATCTCAAGAAGTCCCCAGCCAACTGGCTGAGGGGAGCTAAAGAAGGAAAGGAAGTGTCAGCTGTAGCCACAAAAAAGCAAAAGCATTTGTTCCAGGAATACCTCCATAAAGACCATAACAACAAATGATGGATGTTCCAGGAGAGAAAGTTCACAGTGTCCTGGAACTATTTATATTCTTTGATACAAAATAAAATCTGGTGGGGGCCTGGCACAGGCTGCCCAGGGAAGCTGTGGATGCCCCATCCCTGGAAGTGTTCAAGGCCAGACTGGATGGGCCTTTGAGTAGAAACTCTGTGGAAAAGGAGCAAAGACAATTCAAGTACTCTCCACTCTAAAGCCACGACCTCAACCCAAGACCATTCAGATTCCCTCTATAGATCCTGATAAAACATTGAGTTATTTGTAGTTCATATAAGCCCTTCAGTTTATTTAGGGGAGGAGAAATTGTCCTTAATTTTTCTATGTGTTATTACTCAAGCTCCAGGTAGAATTCTTTTTTCTTTTTTTTTTTGGTGGGGGGAGGGATGTGCCTTAGTACAGATTTGAAGGAAACATGTAGGTGGGGAGCATAATGCTTCCAATTGAAACGCACTAGCAAGCACAGACTACAGTAGTTTAGAGATTAAAAATAGGATCATTTGGATGTGTGGATTTGAATATGATTTATGGATCACTTCCAGAGACATTATTGTCGCTTATCATTCAGATGGCTGTGAAAGTGAAGACTATGTGGGAAATCAAGCAAGAGATACATTGCCTGCAGAATGGGGAAAAACATTAAATCTTGGAGTTGCTGATGCAGCAATTAATATTGCAACCTTCACTGCCTTGAATGCACAGAAGAAAAGGGTAAGTTAGCCTAGATGTCTGCTTCCCATAAATAACTTATCTCAAGACTTAAAGGCAGAGACAGGCTTAAACATTACACACTAAAGGCCCTTTTCCATTTGCCTTGGAGGAAATCTTTAAAATAGGAGCCAGGGGTGAAGCAGGAATTTGTACTCAGGACTCTTGGGCTGCTCCAGCTTACACCTCCAGGTCTAAAAGAATCCAAAAATATCAGGGCAACCACATCTTCAGCAGGGATGAGTGGAGATGAGGAGGTGTGCTCAGGACACTTGGTGTGTAAAGATCTCAACTAAAGCAGTAATTATACAAAATTATAGAAGATCACAACTTTGCACAACTGAAATTCAGAGGCAACCCTTTAGACACCAATAATGATATTATTTTAGTGATTTTTTGTTTGTTTGTTTGGGGGTTTTGGTTGGTCTTTTTTGTTTTTGTTGGTTTTTTGTGTGTCTTGTTAGCTTGGTCCAGAGCAGATCACAATTGCCAAACAGAAGGAAGCACTGGTAGAGAACTCAAATACCTGGCTTTCCTTAGTTTGCTTAAAACAGTGGGATGATTCCACTGGTTTCAGCAAAACTCACCCTGATTTACAGTGGCACAAGTGAGATTAGGATTATCTCACTTTTTTTTTGTGTTTTATGTCCAACACTGTGAGGACAAAAACAAAACCAAACCCTGTAAGTCCGACCAAGCTGCCTGAAATGAGACCTTTAATTTGGCATACCCTTTTTAACGGAAAATAATGAAAGATGTAGCAAAGCACATTTATGCCTCAAAGCAGCATACAGAGACAAGTAGTTTTAAACACACCTGCAAATAATTATCAGAACAAAATCTCAGGAGCACTTGAGCAGCACCCCAATATCTTTGTCTTCTTAATGGGCTCTGTTTTACTGAGAAAATTATGGCTCCTTACCCAACATTCGTGGTTACTCTTAGTAGCATTTCTTTTTTCACACATGAAACCATAAAGTTCAAATGAGACTTTTTTGACCTCACACATTTGTTATTTGTGAGATGGTTAATAAAAGTAATTATCAGTAGTCTCTGACAAGTGGAGTGAAAATCTGAACTCTTTGATGTGCAGAGAAAAATTGTGCATGTTCATCAAGAAACTTCATTTCTTTGGAGAGTTGTCCCAATGGCTGCAAAGTTAATAAGTCATTTCCAAAACTGAAAAAGTGGAGGCCCCTGAGAGAGAGAAAGAGACTTTGCTCAAAAATTTCAACTACAGCTGCCTCATAACCAGCTGTGAAGGTCAGAAATTACTTAAGGAATGCATGTTTGCAAACTTTTAATTAAAGAGGCTGAAGGCCAGTGCTAAGAAGGCAATCTAAGAATGAAATACAATAATAAGACTAATTTTGCTTCACTGTAGATTTCCACTGGTGCCACATATTTGGAATCTGGAATCTGTATGATGGGAGTGACAAAGTGAATTATAACCAAAATTATGGCCATATAATCAACAGTGTGGATATCAGTACTGACCCAAATGTTGTCTTCTGAGCTTCCTCTTCCAGCAAGATCAGGTGTAGCAACACCTTTTCAGTGATGAGACTCAGGGTAGTCACCCCCTTGCCCAGAGAAGCGCAGTCAAGCTGATGCCAACCAAAACAAAAAATTCTACCTCTCCCAACAGAATGCCTAAGAGTTTTATCTGAATTAGGGCTGAAATGCTTGGCCAACAGGTAGAAAAGGGCTGTACCACCCAGTACATGAGACCATCTGGAAGTCTTCCCTCCTCTCCGTCTCAAAAAAAAAAAAAAAAAAAAAAAAGGGAATGAAAAAGAAAAGGAAATAAGAGGAAAAAAAATACAATACGGAAAGTCCTAGTTAGTTCAATTAATTATCCACTGGCCATTTACTTAAGGGACTCATTACAAATATATTCTCATCACAATGACAGGAAATCTATCTGAAAAGTCTGCGAAAGGGCTATTAATGAAGAGAGTTTCTAATGCCTACAAGCTGAAATACCTTTTCACTCCTTTTGCCAGTAGTTCCTGTGGGTCACTTCTGGGGTCAGCAGTGGTGTGCAGAGTAAAGACTCTGCCAGTGCTGGAGAAGAGGGAAAGAAAAAAAAAAGAAGGAAAAAAAGTACTTCAGTATTGTCAATCTTTTATCCTTGAACGATACACTAGAGGCTGACATTTAATACCCTAAGGATATAGATGTTTGAAAGCTGGTTATTGTAACAAAGGAAACCATCCAAACTCTGCAAGACCAAATGGATCAGATAAAGCTGACACTGAGATAAATCTGTTTTACATCCATTCCTGCAAAAGTTTTGCTAATCTATGTAGTTATAGCTTTCCTGGAGCAAAAGGAGAGGGGGAGAAAAAGGAACCTTACATTATAGGAAGTCAACATGCTGCCCCTATTTGTAATCTCCAAAGTGTAAGGCCATGGTCAGAGAACATTTTTCTCACAGAACATGGGTGAACTCTATAAAAATGAGGAAGACAGAGGAAAAAAATTGAGGAAAAACCACAGAGAGTGGGAGAGGGTATGAGAACAAACATGCATCATGCTCTTTGTGGTTGAACTTCCATGTTAACATAGATTCTGTTTGTTTGTTTAACACATGGATTCGGATCTTTCATAGACACAGACTCATCTTCCAACCAGTCAGAAACTTTAACACCTACTCTTCATTATCCAGTATTTATACCGCCAGATTGGACTTTCATATGGAAGCCTGGAGCAATGCTGGTACAGATGGCAAGATGACTCTCAAGAGATTGATGACTCTGAAGAAATACACAGTATTAAGTCAGAAGGTGCAAATGTTAACATTCCAGTGTAGAAAAGAAATATTCCTTGCATAGGCTTCCCAGGTTTGTTTTCTCATGCATTACAAAGAGAAAGAAAAAGCCCTCGACACACCTCGTAGCTGGCAAATGAATGATAAATTTACTTTAGTTTCTTTTGTATGTCAACTGTTCATGCCTCAGGTACTTAACCTTTACTTTAAAAACATGGTTCAGATCCTAGTCTTGAAGGTGGGTGGGAAGGGGGGGATGGTATTCCTGTAAATGTTTCATTTAACAAAGGCAGTACTATAAGAAGGTTCAGTGGTGAGACTCTGAATGGTATTTATTGTTTCAGATTTCAGGGCTCCCATACATCTGCTGCCTGTCAAAGGCAGATACCACATTCATAAAACAAGTGCCCTGTCTGAAGGAAAAAAAAAAAAAAGGACTCTCTTCTCTCTAGCTCAGCCTCCAGGATTATGTGAGATGGGAGGCTGCAAGAAGTGAAAGTTCTAACTTGCTGCAAACATGATCAACAAGAAAATCTTTTATTATTATTAAAAAAGAGTAGAATTTTTACTTTTAAAAAAAATTGTGGGCACAGATGCAGTAAAACATTTCAAGAACAATCCCTCTTCAGAAAAGCTCTTAAACCTGTTCTTATGTGTCTCCATGTGCCTAAGAACTTACTTTGCTGAAGCAGAGATCTAAAGGAGAACGATTTCTATTTGCACTAACTAAGCAGCTCATTTTTACCAGGCCCATTACATGATTCCTGACTTTATTAGGTCTGGAATGTATATTTCACCCATGGTGAGAAACATGCTCATTCATTTCTTATGATATCATAGTCTTCTCCATGGTAATCTGGTGCTATGTGAGGAAAAACAATAGGAGAGAAAACTTTTCATGCCGAGATGAAGACGGATAAGGAATTATGTTCAGCCGGGTGGGAGAATATATAAGAGGAACAAAACCACAGAGCCCCTGATTCTGAGGATCTGATTTATTTAGTATCTGGCATTGGCCATAAAGTGTGGGCAATGAAAAAAGGAGCTGACCTCAATGCCTCCTTAGCAGCAATCAGAAATTCATTTCAGTGTGTGAGCATTTAATTAGCTTCACTGAGTTTACAAGACCTTCAGTCATTTTAAGATACTCGAGGCAACTATGCCACACATAAGATTACCCTGAATCTGGAATGCCAGCCACTTAGGAAGAATGTCTGGAGAGTTTTAATTGAAGGGGACTCCTTTGTTTTTATATCCATTTGATGTGCCATTACCATTTCCTCCACCACTAATTTACACCGAGGGACTCCACTACTCCAAACAATTGTTTTAATCAGTAAATCACAGAAAACCTTCAAGAAAGTTTAAGGTTGTTCTGTGTCTATGAAAAGTCAAATGGCACCATTAAATTTTTAGAGCTAATCTAATCGTTACACAGTGCAGCCACTGCACCACTTCAGGCATCTGGGGAGAGTCATCACCTTCCCCTTTTTTACAGAAGACCTGAAATATATCTGCTGCACGCATTTATTGCAGGCATACAATAAATATATATAGAGTGGGATTAACTAACAGGAGGCAATTACTAATTTTATTATGGCTTCATGAGGTCTGTATATCAAGCTCCTCTCCCTGGCAAGGATGAGGAATTGCTAAATACAGCTAATTTCTGGGCTGATCTTATTTATATACTGGATGCTAATCCCCTTCACATATCTCATGTGCTTCTTTCTTCTCAGAGATACTGTCCCTCACTGACCTCCTCCCAGCATTTCATTAAATGCCTTCAGCCTCAGTAAATTACAGCACTTTAAAAACATTGAGTTTAGCATATAAAAAGAGAGAGAGAGAGAGTTTCTGTGCGCTGCCATGGGATAAGGTGCAGTGAAAATCCCATACAAGCTGAACTGTACTTCCTAATCAAATGGGTGTAACAGATGGCTGCTAGAGCAAGCCATCACAATGGAAATATCTGCAGTTCTCATGGTAACGGAATCTGCCAGGTCTGAGGGATTTGCTGTTTTCCAGGACATCTGAGCTGCAATCTCTTTCGAGCTGTCTAGCAGTCTCAGTCTCGCTCTCTCTCACTCTCTCAGCATGATGGAGATAGAGTTGAAAGGTGGGGCCTGATTTTGCATTCCAGCTGTGATTAAAGGCACGCACACACGCACACACACACACACACACACACACAGAGGCAGCACAGAATCGATGGCGCTGCATATTCATCACGCTACCTAGAACCTCATTAACCACTCAGACAGAACAGCAAGGAAATTTTAATATTCCTCCCTTCTTTAGGCAGGGAAGGAAAGAAGGGTGGTGGGGGAGAGAGGAAGGTGGCATGTATGTGGGGAATTAAGATGCGTGAGACATACCTTTTAATAAAGATATGGAGCAATGTTAAAAGTAGCAGTTGTTTCCATTTCATGGCAGTATGTCAATATGACTTAACATAGCAGAGTGAAACATCTGGCCTCAAAAAAAAAAAAAAAAAGAAAATCATTATGTTGAATTTCCAAAACATAATATTGAATCTCTGGAAGAAGGAGAAGGAGAAGAAAAAAAAAATAGAGCAACTGTGTACCATAATACTGAGTAAAAGCATGTGACAGACCTCCTGGTTCTGTGTAATTAGAAAGGTGATCCTTCTCATAAGGTGTAGGATAGCATAAAGACAATGAGCTTTAATTATAAATCTAAAGAATTGGGTTTAAACCCAGAGGGCTCTCTTAAAAGGTTCTTATATTTCTGCATGCAATTCAGAATCATCAGCAGGAAGAAAATAATCATTCATGAGACTTTTATTAAAGTCTTTTCCTTCAAATCCCTATCAATTTAAAGAAATAAGAAGCATACTGCCTTCTTTGCTAGACTACCTGCTAGAAAGCACACAGAGGGTTGATTCACAGCTGCCTATTCTCTTGGGTATTTGAGCCTGAAGATCAGACAACATGTAAGAATTCAGCCGTGGCTCAAAATGGAAACAAAGAGGACCATTCTTAAAGCAATGTGAAATGAAAAACTACAGGCTGTAGACTGTAGACCTTAGCATGCTGATCCACCACATTGTCCTTGAGGGCACTAAAGTTAAATACATGTGACAGCCAAAGAGACAGGAAAAATGCTTTCCAGAATAAAATGACCTGATCTCGTTTTTTTTTTTTTTCGTCATGATGTAGAATAAGCCAGGAAAAGCAAGCTCCTCAAGTGCCCACTCAAGAACTGGGTGTTCTGAGGTGGTGTTGTCTACCTGTTTGTGCATCACTGAAGAACATTTATATGTGATCTTTCCTTGAAGCCTGAAATGCTTTCGCCACAACTGCGCTCCTCCGTGGTAATGACTTCTGCACAAGGAATTTAATCCTGATGCTGGCTTGGTTAGTTTCAAACAGGCATCTAGAATTCTGTTGCAACAGCACTGCACTACACCTCCAGGGCCCTCCAAACCTGTCAGCTAGTTAGAAACGACTGCTGGATCCAAGCAAAAAAAACGGCTGCAACAACAGCAGGAAAATAGTGATAACTGCTTGCAGTCAGCACCAAAACACTTGGCAACAGGAGGGGCACAGAAGTCACCTCTGCTCACAGCAAGCAGTGGCTGGGGCCACCAGCAGCTCCTCGCAGTTGCAACCAGGCTTCTCAAAAAAGGCTTCTCATGCTGCTCAGTGTGAGACAGCAGCGCTCAAATCCACGTCTGCTTTCTGCCACCTTCGTGCAAACTAAATAGCACAATTACTCCTTCACCCGACTGGGAGAGGCAGACACCCCTGGAGTGAACTTGGGCTGGTGTTCAGAAGAATGGCACATTCAGCTGAGTGGGGAGAGGATTTCAGTTCCTTTCTTAGACTACAGCAGCCGTTCACAACAGGAATAAATGGTGCAGAGTTTTACCTTTTAGCAGCTCTGGGTGGGATGAGGGGGTAATAAAAGAACATGGAGAGGTAGTTCTGTTCATTATCCCATTACCTGAGGTGCTGTGTTTCCCCATAAAGTCAACAGAGATTGTCAATGCCATGGGCACACACCATTTTTAATGTTGCATTTAGCACTGTGTAGATTTGCATTCAGCAAACTCAACCCTCAATGGTTGAGGTAGATGGTTAAAAATTACTTTTACTCAGCTTGGAATACATCCAGGGTTAACACTGTGATTCTTGCAGCAACCATTCCAGCCTAAGCAATGACACAAGAATCCAAGAAAATCTTTTACACATTCTTACTTGATAAAGCAGCCCTTCAAGTAATTGACTGTTGAACGTTGCACTGCACTGCTGTTACTGTATTGCTAATATTTATTAAGAGATCAGAGTGTTCCTCACTGAACACTTTGTGGAAAGTTCTGACTCTCAGACTCGCTCCACGTGCTGAGCAGTGTGATCAGTGGTGCTCCAAGCCGCAGACCCTCACACCAGTGGAATTCACCCATGCCTGGGGTCTGTTTGCTGTTCCTCAAACAGCAGACTTTAGCACAGACAACAAAAAAAAGCTGCCTGCAAGGAACTCTCTTTTGTAGACACCATTTCCTTCCAATCAGGTGACAAGTCACTTTTGCCCTGCCTGCTGACTGTCCCCAAATGGTGCACCCATAAACCTGACCCTGCTCACCTTGCTTGCTTATCCCCAAGCACTTTTCCTCCAGCAGAGCACCAGGTCTACTCTTTTCTCAAATTTGACATTTCTAGGAGATCAGGACAACAAGAAAGCCTCCTTGACTGCCTAAAAGTCTTTCTTTACCCCACTCAGAGCTGAAGGATCTGACCTTCAACATCAGCAAGCTGCCCAGAGTCCCCATGCATCCTGTGGACCTTAAGAGGGTCTCTGGTATCCAGTATCACTCACACCCCTCCCTAAAATGCTGTCCAGCTTGAGCCCAGGCACAGGCTTCCAGCTGGGAAAACTCCACCATATACCTCTGAGACCTCCTGGCTCCAACAGACCTCATGGTTTCCATCCCCAGGATCTGCAGTGATCCTTGCCAATCCCCAAGGTAGATCTGAGGACTGTATTTCAATTTCAGGGTGTGCTTATGTCACACTCCAAACAGCAGAAGCTCTGAGAAACCCTGAGTTTCATTCAGCCCCAGATGGCTCTTGGTCCCCAGCTGACTCCAGCCCAGACAGAAAAAAAATCATCAGCACTTAAAATTAGTGGGGTGGTGCAAGCTGGAATCATAAAACTCTGAAATAGACCCTCTTGCTATTTCAGTTCTAATTGCTCTCTTTGCTGCCTGGTTAGCAGACACTTTTCAATCAATTGCTGGGTTTGTGCTGACAACACCAGATCACAGGAGCTGCTCTTGTCATTTCAGTGACCTCCATCTCCAATTGTTCCTGCTGCTTCCAGCACCCACAGCCACGGAGCAGGGCAGGAACCTTCCCATGCCCACCAGTCCAGGATTCCCAGCTGCTACAGGGAGCACACTGCCACTGCACATCAGCTGAGGGTCTGACCTGCACTGTTTACACGGGCATGGAGCCCTGTGATCTGACATTTTAACAACAACAGAAAAACACCTAAACATCCCCCTTTTAAAGCTCAGAGTTGATCCTTCTTGATAATTTCACGAAGAGGTCCCAGAACTCAAATTCCTCAGCCCTGTGAGCCTTTCCCATCCCCTGCAGGGGCTTCACAGACTCCACATTCCAGAGGGAATCTGCTGCAGTCAATCAGCTCCTGCAGCCCCCTGCGTGCTGCCAGCACCTGCTAACAGAGGGGACAACAGAGGGGACAACCCCAAGCCCACCCCTTCACACAGAGTATTCCCTTATTCTTCAAGAACACTGCTCTGTGCAGGATGCTCCATTACAGGATGCTCCTATAAATACACCACACTTTCAGATGGAGGAAGCAAGCCTGCTCTAGTAAACATTTTAGCAATGAAGTGGCATGGAGTCCTTAATGCTTGCCATTTTTCAACACAAGGAGCACTCCATCAGAAGGTGCTCTACACTCTAGGGGGAAAAATGTGCATTCTAACAATAACAGGACAGACAGTGGCCAGCACCTTATCAGTATTAATTTTCCTTGAAAACGTGTGTGGCCCTTCCTCCACTCCACCACCTAATGTCCGGAAGCCCTTGATTTAATAAGAAAGTTCATAAAGCCAAGTTACCAACACCACGAGAGGGAAGCTGGGCAAAGCAGAATTGGCAAATAAACAAATTATTTCTTTAAAAAAAAAAAAAAATCATGTCTATCTACTAGGTAATTTTTTTTTGCCTTTTTTTTTTATTTTTTTTTTTTTGTTAAGAGCTTTCCTCAGTATGTTCAGCCCTGTGGTGGTGCAGGTTTGTGAGGATGGAGGAAAGCAGAGAGTGAGGGTGTGCATGCCCCAGAGATGGCTCTGCTGAAACTCAGCAAGCTGTTTTATGGGGGCAGCACTGATTGCTGAGCACAGTAATGCTGTCAAGACTTAACCAGGGCTGCCTACAGCAGGGACAAAGAGAGGGATCGTATGTTACAGCATGCCTGAGGTCCAGACAGAAGGGCTCCATGGCAACATGCAGGGATCTCTCATTCTTCCATTTATTCTCACGTGCAGCTCCTGGCATTGATGTGCTCTCTATACCATGAGGTAGGGAGGATCTCAGCTCCTCTTTCTCACCAAGCTGCAGCTCTTTCCTCAGCCTTATCCATCCTCATGAGTTGGGAGGGTAACATGGCTTAGCAAAATGCCTTATGAGATGAAAGGAACTCCAGAGGATGGTTTCTGCAGGACCTTGAAAGATTTATTTTCTGTGGCAAGTGACCAGTAACCCCCAGCCTGCAATGTGTGAATGCTTGCTGAAAGATTTAACTTTATGCATGTGATGATTTTGCAAAATCAGATATTTCACAGTCATGTGCACACACAGACACACAAAAGAAAAACTCCTGGTCCCATCCCACACATCTTCTCTTTCAAACCATGTTTGAAAACTGTTTGCAATGACTGGAACAAAGATCATACCATATTTCCTTTAGATAATGGAAGAGAAGAACAAAAATCAGGACGGAGGCAAGTGCAATATTTCATTCTTTCCCTTGCATACTCAGCAGACTTTGTAATCAAGCTTCCTCACTTGAAGACACCCTTCCTGCAAGCATGGAAATGGGCAGAGCCTGCTTCTCAGATTCGTGAAACGTCCTCCTGTCAAAACTGTTTTGAAAGAGTCAGGCAGACTGTCACCTGCCCACAGGATGGGAGATGTGCTCTGCTGCTTTCCTGCAGAGGTGACCTTGGACCTCTCACTTCCAAAGCTTTATCTGTCTTGATCATTGGGATGCTAAGCTTGTAGGAGGAACAGAGAAGCAATTTTTACTGTATGTAAAGAATATAGCACAATGACACCATCTCAGGTGAGGTAATGTGTCCCTATAAATACTTTTTTTTTTTTAATGTAAAGCCTGAAACATCTGCAGAGACATCAAAAGGGGAATGAGCATCCTGCATAGGAACACAATGCAGTTGACAACGAGCTGATCTGAGATTACTTGAAGCTCTCTTGCAAATTCTTCCTCCCACCTCCCACCTGTAATGTCACTTGGTCAAACCCTAAACAAAGGAGGAACAACACAAAACAAACATCTGTGGCTCAAAGGGAGCATGCAAGGCACAGGCCCTGGAGGCAGCACCCAGAGGAGAGGCAGAAAAGAGCCATTTCTAGCAGAAAGTGTAAAGAACTCGCAGCATTATCAGAACTGCACTTTTGCCTTTCAAATCTAAGGAACAAACAACACCAAGTGGGCACACTAAAAGACATATCACTTTTTTTTTTTTTTTTTTTGCCTTGGTATATTTCATGCAATAAATAAACCTTCGTATTTCACCATTTGGCAAGGTGACAGGCTCTAAAATGGAGCAGGAGAGATAATTGATATTTACAGGAGAAGAAGATGCAGTTAAAAACAGGCCAAGACTACTCTATTAAGAAGAGATTCCCATTGAAAAAAGATTATTAGCCAGATCTCTAAGTTGACACCTGAAATCAAATCAAACTTTTAATGGATAATGTGAACATTATTAGTCTGACAGGGAAAGCCATTGCAGACTTTGGGCTCTGGATTATGGAAGAAACAAGATTTGCTTCTGACCTCACTTTTTGTCAGTTCGAAACAACAAAGGGATCGTGGTTTACTCTTGGTAAGCTGAACTTTCCACAACAGCAAGGTTTTTTTCCATGTACCTAAATATTCTTCTGCTCTGAACTGGAAGAGGATGCTGGATTGTTTAGAAAGAAGCTTCCTCCAGGTCTTGGTTCCTGTTGTGCTTAGCTCTTTTCCAGAGGTCTTAACATACATACACCCCAGACAGGGACAAGAAAAGGAAAACATTTTTCACCTGAAAAAGAGGGTTTGGAGGAACAAAACTGTCTGGAATAAAAGCTGAGAATCCACACTGCAGAGCAGTTTGCTTGCACTTCTAGTCCAACTGATCAAGCATGCTGAAGTATTTACATTTCCCATCTGAATAGCAGTCCACATTGTTGTAGCTCACAGGAGGGTTTTCGGCTTCTGCCAGTCTAAATAGAATGATTCAAAACTGAATCATTTCCTGCAATTTTATTTCATAGCTGAATGCACACCATAGCAAGATAAGCCCACAAACACATGGAGCTACCTCCAGAAAACCATCCAACCCTCTGGGCTGCTTCTAGTGGAAGCCCTAAATGACTGAAGTAGGCTCTGCTATTATTATGGCACAGAAATCCTCCTGCAGGAGAATATTTGTATGATTATTCTCCAGAAATCCTCCTGCAGGAGATGGTCAATGGCCAGCAGCAGCCGAGACAGCACAGCACTCATGTGGCAACTGGATTTTCCATCGGTTGCCAGAGAAGAAAGGGATGCTTCCCCAGCTCCATCCCTCAGCTCTTTTAACCGAGAATCAATATCACAGAGACAGGGGGGAGAGAGACAAACAACCAGCAGAAGGGAAAGCAACTGCAGCCTGCCACATTCGAGGGGAAGGGAGATAAAAGCCTGAAATCTAATATGCCCAGTCACCTGGAATGAGTGTCTCCTGGAAAGGGCAAGCCTGCTCAACGTCCTCGGCCAAACCTTCTCCCCCGCCCTGCTTCCAGAACTGAAGCACCAGGATCTGGAAAGCTTTCGCCTTATTAGGCTCATTAAAAGCTAACTAGCACTTAGAGCTCACATGGAGATGAGGTGTCAGCAGAAGCAAGACCCTGTGAAATTCGTGTGTAACCCACATTGCTGCAGAGCAGTCTCCATCCTCCAGCTGACACTCTTAGGAGCAGATCAGTGCTGTCTTAGCCCTTGCAGGAGCCAGAAAGCAGTTTTTGGGGTGCTGAAAGCTCTTCTGAGGAAGCAACCACTGAAAAACACCTCACCAGCAGCGAGCTCTGCCAGAAGACTCAAGTTTCAGACCAGTGTAATGTGCCTTTAAAAAGTACCATGTCTACACTACTGTATTGCTTACTTTCTGAAGCTAAGCCAGAGGGATGTACATAGTAAGATCTTTGTCTCATTTCAGGGAGGATACAGGATAAAGATTCTGTGCCAGTAATCTTCCCTGGATTAATGGTTTCTCTTTTATCTGCTGTATTTCTGCTCAGATGTCTTTGCTCAGAATGAGTCAGTGGAATGCAAATGATGGGTACAGTCGGTCTGAAAATATTTAAATCTAGCTTTCCACTGCACTGCAGGTTTGTGAGAAAAAAAAAAATACTCACATATAAATATACATGCCGAATAAAGGGCAGATGAAAATTACAGATATATCAATAATGAAAAAAAGCCCCCAGTGGTGGGTCAAATTGACAAAAGATTAATTTTTCTCCTTCTCCTTATTTTCTTTTTTTTTTTCAAAAATACCAGTATTTAGTTGCTTGCTATGAATGGGTGAGTAAAATCTGCAACACTCCTTTCCTAAGCCTCAGACACCAGACAAAAACGCATCTGTGGGAATAGAAACCTGATTTTATTCAGGCTGCTAAATGCCCAATCTTTATTATCCCTAAAACTATCTTCCTAAAGATAGCACTCTTAATAATGACAAAGGATAAACCAGACAGCACAGACATGATTTCTCTGGATTTTCTCCCTTTCCTGCTTCTATGACAGATTTCAGGTTCTTTCATTCTGCTGGGATATGGTTCCTGTCTTCTGCTTAGGGCACGAGTTTCTCCTCTAGCCAGTGATTGCATCCCATAAGCAGCCAGGGTAGGGGGGTTTTAGAGCTGCAGCTCTGTTTGGAAAGCCAGGAGAGAAATCATGGGGCTTTGTCACAGGTTTCAGCAGGAACTGCCCTCAAAGGGTGGCTGCCCACAGAGTTTTCACAGCCTAAAGGCAGCCCAGAGGGTCTCCAAAAGTTCTTGTGTGCTGCAGGAAGGAGGAATTGGAAGGGAATGACTGGATAATTTCCTGGGCTTTTCCAAATTCTGAGGGAGTAGGCTCCAACACAAAATACTCATCCCATAAGGGACCAGCCCTGGGGTGAGCAGCAGCTTTCTGGTCAAGGGTGCTGCAAAGAGCAAACTCTGCAGCAAGAAAGAAAACACCAATATTAACCTGGTGACTACTGTGCCTAACAATATATCAAGCAGCACCACAAGTTGTGCAATCAGAATAATTTGCAAGAGAGCATTAAACCCTCTAGCCCATCATAAAAGCAAAGAAATTCTCCTTCTGAAAAGCTGCCTATAAATCCAGCTGCAACAAAACAAACAAAACAAAGACTCATATTGTCAACCCAATCCATGTGGGACTTGAGAATTAGTTAGCAGGAGAAATCTTCCTTTTACAAAAAAAAAAAACCAAGATTTTTTTTATTTTGATGGCTTTTAAATAAACCACCTTTTCTTCTACATTTTCCTTAAAAATAATTTTAATGCATTTTATGTTGAATTTATATGAAGCTTGAATTTTAAAATCTAATTTAATAAAATTTCTTGATTTAGCCATGGATTGGTTTTCAAGATGGGAAATTAACTAGGCTGTGTGCTGGTTTTCATTGAAATAATACAGAGAATTTCATTTAGAATGGACAGCAGTTTCCAAAACACATCTTTTTAAATGACAATCTACTGACAAAAATTAACCTTTCAGATTAAATATCAAGATCCATAAAATAAGCCATTAATTTCTGGGATTTTAATAGTCCTTCTGTTCTGAGCTTTCAGAGCTGGCTAGTCTGTTTTCAGGTCTGCTGGTGCACAGTGGAACCCGACAGGATCTGCAGCACCACAGGGCCAAAATCTGGGTGTGAGGAGCAGGTCTGGCACGGTTCAGTTCTCACATGAACGCTCAGACAACTCTTCCAAAGAAATGTGAAACTTCCCTGTGCTCTGTTGTGTTGTGACTGATGGTTACCTAGTGATGCCCAGAACTTCTTCCAGGCCTACATGAGTGACTGATGACTCAGGTACTTCTGGTAACTTCCAAAATTTCCACAAACATTCATGTGAGCCTCAGGACCAGGACAGCTGAGGCAAAAATTCAGCGAGAGGTCAAAACTTCCTTTTTGCAACAGGAACCTGCCTTGCAGTGGACCACCATTAGCTGCTGTGAAGAATGAATTATTGAAAGAAAGGAGTCTCTGTGGCCACTTTTACACTGAGGACAAGCTAATAATGATGGCCTTCCTCCACGGGCTGGCTGGGTCATTGTGCAAGACTGATGCCAGCAGCTTTGCTGAGAAAGCTGACAATAAGCAGGGGTGTGACGGTGGTCACAGGGGTCCAAGGATGAGGGAAGAGACGAGGATCTGACTCCATGTTTCAGAAGGCTTGATTTATTATTTTATGACATATATTATATTAAAACTATACTACAAGAATAGAAGAAAGGATTTCATCAGAAGGTTTGAAATGAAAGGAATGGAATGACAATAAAATCTTATGACTGACCAGAGAGTCTGAGACAGCTGGACTGTGATTGGCCATTAATTAGAAACAACTCTATGAGACCAATCACAGATGCACCTGTTGCATTCCACAGCAGCAGATAACCATTGTTTGCATTTTGTTCCTGAGTCCTCTCAGCTTCTCAGGAAAAAAAAATCCTAAGGAAAGGATTTTTCATAAAAGATGTCTGCGACACAGGGGGGCTCAAGATCTTCCTGTAATTAAACCAGGCTAATGAGTTAGACCCTGCTACCATGAAACATTCAAATGTCTCGGACAGCAACCTCCACAAATTCACTGCTCTGCAATGGCCAGCTGGGCAAGACTCTGCCATGTGGACAGGGAGCTCACAGCCTGGTGTCAGGCTCATACCGCAGCTGGATTTTACCTGCCTTTTACAGTTTCCTGAAAATAAAGCAAGATTCACTTCAGCTCACAAGGCTCCTGACACCTGCTTCACCCACAGGTAAGAAAATGAGGTGTTTTTTGGTAAATTTGCCACCAGATTCCTGTGCAAGCCTGCTGCTTCCCCACACTGGTGGCCAGGCTTCCACTGTCAGCAGCTGAACTGTGATCTCCATCTTGAGATTGACTGAGTGTTTACAGCGCTGCAGAAACGCACAGCAGAAATGCAATGATTATTCTTATCTCATTGGAAAGACTGCACACATTTCCCTGCTTGAGATCATCTTCTCTGGGGACCCATTTAAAATGAAACCACTGCGTTTCTGAAAACACGTCTTGGGCATGAGATCTGTGTGTTTTCCTGCCTCAGCCATAATAAAATGCAAAAAAAACCCCAAAAATTGAATCAAAGTGTGCTCCTAAAAACTATATCCTTCTCCTGCATGCTTCCCTCTCTTCTCTACACAAATACAAGCCCTGGAAGGTGAAAGATTTCAAACTCATTATTCAGCATGAAACAGTATTTAGAAGCATGGTGCATAACACAGCTACTCTACAAATATGTCCAAACAAACATAAAATTAGTCTTTCATGGCTAGGAGAGCACATTTTTTTTAGCCCAGTCTTTAACTTAATAATTTCTTTACAGGAGAAAGCAGCCCATATGCCATTAGGTAGCTCCTAGATTCCTAGGTCAAGCAAAGTGAGAAAATGAATAGGTCTATTCATGCTTCAGACAGGATAATTCTGGCAAAGCTGGTGCTGACAGTGTTAAAGAGCAGTGATGGAGGAGCCTGGCCTTGTCATTCTAATTGTGACCATGAGTGACAAAAAATGCCTTCCCTTTGCCAGTGGAGACCAATCTTTCAGGTTTGTAGAATCCAAGCCGTGCTCAACGTTGTCATCTGGCATTCAAGGGGCAGAAAATTCACCCACTCTTTTCCTGCTTTGTCTGAACCTTCCCTGGCTCTGGCACAGCAAAACACAGGAAGGGCTGGACATTCTGGGGCTGTACAGGGAGAAGAAGGGTGGTACCAGAGTGTGAAACCAGCCCTGTGCTCTGGCCTCTGGTACAGAGCTCCCCTGAGCTCCAAATGTTGTGATTCCCCAGCTGTGATGGGGAGCAGAGCCTGCCTGGGTGAGAGGGGTCACTTTGGAAAAGGTCATCTGGGGAGCGCCCATCTCCTCCTTGTTCCACAGAGGGATCCTCTGGATCTGGGAGGAATGGCCAGGTAACAGTGCAGGAGCAAAAAGAATAAAACAGTTGTCATAAAGAACCAGGAGAGCTGTCATGGACTGAACCCCATTCCTGGTTACAGCAAAATCTCCCTCCCTCATCCCTTGCTTCAAATCATGCTAAGTATCAAAGAAGCATTTTTCTCACCCAAAACAGAATACAATTTTCCTTAGAAAGGCTCTAAATCCGATGAATTAAACATCATCTCTTGCAACAACAAAGGGAAATTAGTATCCCCTCTTACTTTCTTCTTCAGCAGGGCAAGGTAGGGACTTCACCCCAGACAGACAATTCAAATAGCTCCCATAGGCATTTCCTACACCACTCCTTCAGAGGGACCATATTAAAAATAAACTAATGCTGTAGGCAGCTTCGGAAAATGACTTCAATGGTATTTATTGCTTTGATAGGGTCAGTGCACAGTATGTGCATGTTGCCTTTTAAACATATGTTTCAGGCAAAGAATCAAAGCTAATTTCAGTGTGTGAAAAGCAAGCAGATTTCATTACTGATTGTGACTTTAACATCAAAATGATAAGGATGCTGGATGTAGGTTCTCAAAACTGAATGTCCAAATGGGAATTTATGATGTAGAACTTCGGCTTTATCAACCATGGGCTTCAATATAGAACGAAGAAAGAAATTCTCTGCTACCAGGAATCTCACAGTTAACCCATGAGCCAGCTGACTGTTTTCCCACTCTCTAATTCTCCCTGCAGCTATTTCCTATCTGTAACATGTTAAAGCAAGAATGGCCATTGGCACTAACCACTTCTGGCATCCAAGTGGTGGATATGAAAGAGATCTGATTTTTTTCTTTTTTTTTTACACCACCACAATGCAGCCTCACTTTGACTCTTTGCAGAAGTGTCAGCAGAATTCATAACAAACCCAATACAATCTTATGGAAAGAACAATAAAAGGCCTGCTAATAAATTTAATTTTTTTTTCTTTTTTTTTAATGAGGATTCCTCGCACATTATTGCACCAGACCTCGTTCCCAGCTTCAGGCAACCATGTGTAATAACCCTTCCCAAATGCTCCCAGGCAAAAGGTGAACCCATAGAATTATTAAAAGACTTCAGCACCAACAAGTGAATGAATGAGGACTTTTCACAATGTTTGCCACAAGATCAGATTCAGGATTCACTAAAGGTAAACACCAGAAGGTTCAAACCCTGTAGCCTAAAGGTAGATATCTAACTCAGATTTAGATAGCTAAAGTAGCCACATTTTCCACAAGATATTTTGAAGACCCTTTTAGCTATGAAAGCAAACAAAGCTAAGTCACCACTGAAGAAAAAGAAGCGCTTGGATATCCATAAAAGACCTTAAATGTTTATGTTAACATGTATAAAAATGCATGTACACATTCAATTAGTATCTGTACATATGCATGTGTGTAGAAATACTTATGCACACTCCAGAGAGCCTCATTTGCACAGTGGGAAAGCACCCACAACTTCACTTGGAGTGAAAGAAAAAGGGCAGGATTATGAAAAATAATCAACCCTTTTTTTATTTTTAATGCCCCTGCCTACAATCACAGTCGTGCACTCACTGCTCTGAAAGGCTTTGTCCAGGTCTGTTTAACAGCACCACACTCCCCTAGGTTCAAATGACACCTTTGAAACAACCAGAGCAGTAAATCACACCTCTTTATTATCATCTCAACAAGAATGATAACAACCTGCTCGGCTTGGTGAAATACCCATGGGAATTTCACCCAATTACGTGGGGATAACGTATCTTTCATGACTTTAGCTGTCTACCATTCCCATTGTGTGCTTGGTAGCCAGCCACAAAAGACACAATCCACTGAAGCAAAATGTATAGACAAGGGGTTAGCCATTTCAAGAGTGGAGAAAGGGAGGTAGAAATCGAAGGAAGAAAGAGGAGGATGACACAGAGCAACTGCTCAGCTTAGAGGCACAGCTGCTTAAACAACTGAATAGCAATCAATGGGTTAGCATTCAATCCAAGTTTAGATCACATTGAAATCTATTAGAATACTGCATATAATGAATGACTCTTACTTATTTGGTATTCTATCTTGGAATTAATCAGCTCAGTTGTTATGCAGGGGGGAAAAAAAATTAAAATAAGAAAAAAAAAAAAAAGTCAGCCAGTAGACAGGCCCAAAACCCAAGAAAAACAACCACCTTGATTTCCCTGGTGGTTAACAGCCTGACAGGGCTCAACAACACAGGCTGAAGTTGAACAGTGTGAGAAGCAGTAAAGGTTTTCTGGCTGTTGGGGCAGCAGCCTGGTTTGTGTGAGCACAACTTGCCCCATCCCCTCCCTTCCAGGCTCTCACAGTGCTCGTGGGGTTGTACCATCTGCTGGAGCACAACCCAGAGGTAGCTTTAAAGTGATGATAGCTCTGGGAAATGATAATCACTGGGTCATAGAAAGCTGTACTGCAGTGTATAAATAAGATAACAGAAAGTGCTGAGCAGGGCATGTTTGCATTATGAAATGTATTTTCCTTTTTCCTGTATAAAACCTGTCTTGAAAGCGTGGGGAATGCAGCAGGATTGAAAACCAGAAGGAAAAGCAACACAGCCCCAGAAGCTGCACAAAGGAGGAGGGGGATGGAGGAATGGTAAGCTGTAGTATTATTGACTGAGGAATGATAAAAGAGGAAGGAATTCAACAGTTACATCTATTTCGCTTGGTGCAATGGCATGAGATCAAAGGCTTACGTTCACATTAGCCCAGAATAATGCATACTCCATAAATGATGCAAAGCTAGGCCACATTCCCAAGATGTGACAATGCCTCAAGATGCCCCTTTGCTAAGTTCAGGTCAAGGCAACAGGCTCCTGCATGTGAAATCCTTTTTCAAAGCACACAGACATACTTAAACCACTGGGCATGGAGATCGACAACATCCAGGACAGGCAGGATGTCCTCCACTGTCTTCTACTTTTCCACAGATGGCTTTGCAAATTCATTCAATTGTCTTTCATTTGCAGGGGTTTGTTCCCAATTGCTGTTGATATTTCAGAAGATCCAAACTGTCCACCCAAGCACAGAGAAGCTCGGGCTGAGAAACTGTGCTTTGATTTGCAAAGCAGGCATCAGAGCACAGAAAGCATCAGGAGATAGCTCAAATCCTAGAGATGCGTCTCAGTCCCACCTCAGCACTGGTAACCTCTGTGACCTTGATCAGCTCACCTGGGACAGCCCCTTTAATGGCTGCAGAGCCAGAACAATGTCAAATGGCTCCTGAAAGCCCCAGTTTTTTTGGTTTTTGTTTTTTTTTTTTCTGAGGCACGTTTGTCAAAAGCCACTTAATGATTCAGATCAGCGCTGGTTGCACCTTGATTCCTGAGGGGGACCCAGCCATTGTGGATACCTTAAACAAAAACACCACCAGGACACATCCACATCATAAATTCCTCTAAGAAACCCTGATCTCTGGGAGCCTGTACACCACCATCAGCTAAATGGAGATGAATAATTATTTTTCCCCTCACCTTTCACGGTTTGGTTGGTGCAGGGAAGCGTTGCCATACCAACAGCGATCCAGCCTGGCCGTAGGACAGGGCTGGAAGTGTGGAGGTGCAGGCATCCCAGGCCGAGAAGAAAACCCTCCTTCCCTTCCCTCCCTCCTTCCTCCCCTCCCTCCCTCCCTCCTCTCCCTGGAAGAGAAGCAGTTTCTCTTTGTGAGAGAGCACAAAGGGGGAAGAAAGAAAAGGAATTGTCCATCAAGCTCAGCAGAGCCTCGGGGGCTTTCAGCAGAGGATGCCACAGCCTGTGAGGAGAGCGCGGCGCACTGAAGGCTGATTTTAAAAGGACAGCTCAACCCCAGCTAGTCTGAACTGCCTCCAGCAGTGCTCAGCTTGAGAAGAACATGTGGCCCTGAAAGAGTAGCTGACATCTCCCCGTGTTTTGCTGTCCACAGACTCGCTGACATCTCCCCGTGTTTTGCTGTCCACACACCAGCACTGCTCCCCTCACTCACCAGGCCCTGATGATTGTGGGGTGCTCAGAAATGCAGCCAGAGCATTTTTGGGGACTCACACTACTCACCTGCTGGGTCTTCTGGGTCCCTCCTCACCTGCCAAAAACATCAGTAAACGTTACTTCAGGGAAAATCTGACAGATACATTCATTGCCTGCCAGAGGCTGTAAATCCTGCAGGCCCAAACAGGGGTTCTAGCCAGTGCTGGAGGGAAATAAACCATGCATGGAGTGCCAGAGCTGTGTCCCATTCCAGACACCCTTCTTGAGACACTGGAACCAAAGAGGGACTGTCAACAAGCACACAGAGCAAGGTGGTTATGAGAGGAGAGTGGAAAGCAAATGAGAGAGAGCCACAGAAACGACTCAGGGCAGACACAATAAAGCTGTATTTATCTTTATATACACATATATATGTGTGTGTGTTTGTGTGTGTACAATAATTAGTGGTGCATAAAAAATAAAAGACACCTTTTTTCAAGTGTAAGAGGTGAATGAGTGCAAAAAAAAAAAAAAAAAGGCAATTCAAAAATTCAAAACAACACAGCCATAACATCCTCCAGATCACACAGCCCCACTGAGACTGCACTCAAAACCAGACCCAAAGATCTTGAATATCTAGAGGTGCAATTATCCATTAAAAGTAAACAAGACCCTGGGAAGTGCAAAACTCCTTGGACTGCAGGAGGACAGGAAAACATCCATTCTTCAGAGAGAATGACAGATCACCTGTGAAAGGAGGAATCTTCAAGTGCAGGCTGAAGCCTCTGAGTCAAGAGGTGTTCACATGCATTTTCCATGAGAATGACCAGGTCTTGTAGGGATTGAGCCTGTGTTGGCCTTTGGAGACAGAGGTTCCAAACCAAGGCAGCACCAAAGTGAGGAGGAAAATGGAGCTGGGTGATATCAGGGCCATTGCTGCAGTTTAAGGCTCTGCTCTCTACCCTCAGCTCTCAGCCCTTTTTCTTCAGCTCCCTATGACCTATGTCTGCCTTTCACTCACCTGGCAGACCTCCCATTTTCTCTGGTTATTGATCTACAAGACATATTTCTCCATCTTCCCTCTCCTGGGTCTCACATCCTTTGGTGTCCTGATCTTTAGAGCTCAATGGTGACAAGGAGTGAAAGATTTTCACGCAGTTAATGCAGTGTGAGTTAAGAGATCAGAGAAATAAGGTTATACAACTAAGTTTAATATCTTCATAAGTGACCTGGAAGATGGACTTGGAAAGGTCTGGAAGAGTGGGATAACAAGAAACTTATGAAGCTCAACAAGGGCAAGGACAAGTCTTGCACTTGGGAATACACAATCCAGGAATAAAAAGGTAATATAGGAATATAAACCTGCTCTGTGGGAAAGGACCTGGGGGTCCTGGCAGACAACAAGCTCCATGGGAGTGAACAATGAGCTGCGGCAGCACAGAGAACCAACAGGATGTGGGTTGCATCAGCCAGCAGAGATAACAAAGTCATTATCCCACTCTAATCAGCCCTTGTCAGGCCATATCTGGAACACTGTGTTCAGTTTTGGTCACTGCTACATTAAAAAAAAAACCAGTGGACCAGATGGAGAAGGTCCAAAGAAGGGCCACAGAGATGATCAAAGGGATGGGAAGCTGCCAGCTGAGGGGAAGTTGAGACAACTGGGTTTATTCAGAAAAGGAGGCCACAAGAAGACCTTATCATCATGTTCTAGTACCTAAAGGGTGGCTACAGAGGAGATGGAGGCTCTCTTTTTACAAGGAGTCACATGGAAAAATGGAAAATTGATACAGTTTGCTTCTGGGGAGATTCCAATTAGGCATAAGAGGAAAATTGCTCACAAAGAAAACAATTAGCCATTGGATTTGTCTCTCCACGGAAATGGTGGGTTTCCCAACACTGCTCACTTTCACAACTCAGCAGGAGAGAGTTGTGCCATCTCGTCCAGAACCTGCTTTTGCCAAGGTTGGATCAGATGATCCTTGAGATCCCTTTCCAGTCTGGCATCCCATGTTCAGATGATTCCAAATACATTTTTGGAGTCGGCTCTTTATGGACTGAAGACTCTCCAACCACACTTAGAGCGCCATCAAAGCCTCCTGGATGAGTAAACACCTTCCTCTTGGGAGCCTCAAGAGCTCTGACATGAAGAATAGGTCCAGCCACTCCTTTGAGGGATTTTATTAGAGTGGCTGCATCACTTTTAGAAAGTAATCTTGCTGCTAAGCACTGTGAAATTTGGGTGTCTGGGAACATATCCACTCATTTCCAAAAGTTTGTCATGAACACAGAAAAGAAAAAGCTGGATTTTTCTAAAACTGTGCTGCTGGCCAAGATGATTGCAGGGATGAACTAGATGAGCAGATGTGGACCAGGCAGAGACTCCTGCTTTTCTTGGTGGAGCTATGCTTAAGTGAAATCCCTTCACCAGAAATAATGAAATGGACATCTATGACAGCATCTGGAAGCTATTTCTGGATATACTTCAACGAGAGCAAATGCATTAAGGGTGGACAAGTGTTTTATGGGAAGAGGCAGCCACAGAGAGGTTGGGAGAGCATGGAGGCCTCAATTAGGGGGAGAGGAATATGAGAAGGAAGAAAGAAGAGAAGCAGCCAGCCCCACTTAAAAAAATGGGGAAGGTACTGCTAAAGGGTCACAGTCTGTAATCATACCAGACTGTCAAGATTTTATTTCTGTGCAGGAAATATGCCAGGAGCACAACTGCTAGTCCCTGGATTTAAAAAAAAAAAAAAAAAATTGAATGGTTAAGTAAAAATTAGGGGGAGTAAGACATCATTATAATGAATGAAAATAAAATATCTTGATCAAGCACCATTATATCAAGAGGATGAACATCCATAGCTACATCAGTACAACTTTCCCCTCCTATTTTTCTCCCCCTTCACAATTGCAGGGTTAAGAAATAATAGCTATGAAGTTTGTCTAAGAATGGCATTAACTGCTGTTTTGTATTGATGCAAAAAATAGAATAGATTAATACTTTATCACTGCATTTTTTTTACCTACATGTAAAAATATCAATAAAAGCTTTAAGCTTTAAGGATATACACCAGATGATTACTTCCTTGAAAAGTCCATTAGACACCTTCTGCTTTTATGCCACAGAACAAACACCAAAAGAAAAGTTACAGACTCAAACAATTTCTGATGTAAAAGCTTATTTCTCCTTCACCTTTTAAAATTAAAAAAAGTCCTTGAGGAGCAAACAAATACAGCAAATATGCTGCCAAAGCGAAAAGAGAAGCTCCTCAGTGAGGATGGGAATCAGTTCCTGAGCATTACATCTCCTCATTGTCTCACAGGCATGCCAGAGGCACACAGCACCGGGAAGGGCCAGACACCCATTTGCAGTAATTTCAGCATCACTCCCAGTCCCATCCCCACCTCTCCAAGCATCTTAAAAATTATCTTTCTGCACGATGCTGGGTGGTCTGGTGGCCTTTGTGACATGCCAGCTCTCTCTGGGCTCACGTGGGCAGCCCCAGTACTGCCAGCAGAGGCTTTCCATGGATTTCCAGCATGGAAAACCAAACTGCATCCTCCTTGTTTCGTGTCCAGGCTCCGTGGTTCAGCAGGACACAGCCCACCCTGCCTGACACTGCTCCCTGCACAGAGCTCTCCTGAAAGAGCTGCTCCTGCTCCAGATCCTGCCTCCTCCAGAGGCACTGCCATTGCCCCTGCACAGCCCCAGAGAGACCAATCTGAACAGGAAATCCCTAAAGAGATGCAAATCAATGCTTCACACTTCAGTTTTAGCCGTCTGAGTGACACATCCCAGTGCTCAGCCTGCCTCCTCCACCAGGCATGGGGATGTCTTGGAAGGCATCCTTGGCCATTGTCTTTCTGGAGCTCTGGCAAAACATGTTCCACCCTATGCAGAATGCTCTTTTTTTTATTCACCACAGCTTTTATTGATTTGTATTTGTCTGCATTATCTGCTTGGGTTTATTTGCTGGCTCACCGACAGAAGAGTCAAATTCTTGCTGGGTTCTCTCCATGGTGTTGCTACCAAAAGAAAAAAAAGAAGGCTAGCCACAGTAAAAGTGATTATTTCTTGTTATTGGTCTCCTTTAAATTGGCCAGGAGCATACCCAAAGCTGAAGGTGTGGCTGGAGGCCACAGGTTTGACTCAAAAATGGCCTTGGAGGCTGTTCTCACCCAAAACCAAACACTTTTTTTGATGGGAAACCACGGCAGGATGTCTCCTCTGATGTTCCTACATAGAAACAAAGGGGTTTCACCTCTTGAAGAGGAAGCACACAAAAATATACATACATAGAGAGAGACCTATAGATAAATCAATGCCTATTTACACCCACGTATAACACTTCATATGTAGATATGGAGCTTAGGCTGACATGGTTGGACAAAAAGGGATTTTCTAAAGGAAAGAGGCCGGTTGCTTTTGCAGTGTGCCCTGATTAAATGTGTGAGCAGTCACCATTTTCACAACAGAAGATTTAGAGGAATGCTCTCCTCCTGTGAAACACTGACCCCTGGAATGTCACCTAAGGTCCACCTCACCAGTTCACTGCTGACTTTAACAAGGTCTGAAACCACTCCACTGAAGCATCTCTTTTAAAACCAGATTTTGGAAACCAGCTCATGTACCTGAGCCAGGTTCTGGCTGCCCTGTTCCGGTTTTTAATTAACATGCACCTCCAAGTCCTGGATGCACACCTTGGTTTTGATGGTAGCTGGTTTTATTTTAGAAGCCCTGGGCACTTTCAGGGCTAGGGAGAAATTCAATCAGCATCTGCTCTTGGCAGCCATGGTCCTCACCAAACCTGGCTGGTTCTGCTCGTGCCTGGGACAAGGTGACATCCCATGGTCACCCCCACATGGAGTGGCAGCCTGGTGGCTGTTGTCCATCAGAAAATACCACGTGGAGCTGCTGCTCTCACAGCGACAAAAGGGGTGCAATTCAATTTTTTCCACACCACGTAAATTCATCCTGTTCAAGGGCACCATCCTTGATTTTATTACCCACACAGGTAACAGAAGAAGCAGGGCAAAAAAGCTGGGTGAAAAAGGTGTGCCTGCTAAGAATGTTTACCATTCCTTTCTGCTAATCACAGTGATGTATTTGTATCACTTCCACAGATACACATCCTCACTTCTCAGACTGGTTCTAGCTGATCGGTATAATGTATGCAGAAGGCTTGGTTCTCACCAAACAGAAATAGAAAGGAAGATTTGCTGTGAGAAAATCTATTTTTTTCTGTGAATATTAATCATTTCAGCTTTGATAGTGAAGTGATATGAGTGAAAAAGCCAAGAATTGCTCCAGGGCTTCATATAGATGACTATTGTAGAAAAGACATTTGCTGGAGATAATGCTGCTTAAGCTCAGAATCATTATACAGAACACAGTTAACTCCAATCAACCTGCTTGCTCCCCAAGATTTAAACAGAATTAATGTGACATCCCAGCTGAAGCTGGAACTCAGCAACTCAGAAAATAAAAGTGACAAATTAAAGCAAGTTCCATATGTGTTTTAATCTTAAATGGCAAAAAGAAAACCATTATGCCAGATGATAGGAGAGCAATATGGTCCCAATACACTGTTCAACTCCTTAGCAGCTTTAAATAATGTTTGGTGCATTTTGCAGGAAGAAAAGCATGGGGTGAGGATTGCTCTAAAAATTTCCATGGGTACGAAAAAGGTCATCACCGTTTAGTCTGGAAAGTCAGAATAGATTTTGGACCAATTAAGACACATCACCAGAATCTGCTGGTCATCTGGTCATCTTTATGGATTTTCACAACCTGACAAAAAATCCCCTCATTTCAAACCAAAATTAAAAAACCTTCAGTTAAAGATCAAATGGATGAATGCCTTTCTTTTCTTTGGGAAATGCACAGACACAAGGGGAAACTTGTGTCACACCAATTTTTCATCCAGTCTTACTTATGTCATAACATTTTTGAGTTCCACGAAGGACACAACCCTTAAAGGCAGGCTTTGGAAAACAATTTTTTTCCCAGTTTGCAGGATAAGGAGAGAGAAGGAATTTTGAACAGGATGGGAACTGAGGCACACAGAGGCTGTAAGTGAGAGACAGAAGTCTCACTTACTGTCTTCTTAGGAAGGAAGGGGTGAAAGAAAGAGAGAAAAAAGAGAGAAAGGAAAGAGAGGAAGGAAGTGGCGGAAGGAAGGAAGTGGCGGAAGGAAGGAAGGAAGGAAGGAAGTGGCGGAAGGAAGGAAGTGGCGGAAGGAAGTGGCAGAAGGAAGTGGCGGAAGGAAGGAAGGAAGGAAGGAAGGAAGTGGCGGAAGGAAGTGGCGGAAGGAAGTGGCGGAAGGAAGGAAGTGGCGGAAGGAAGGAAGGAAGGAAGTGGAGGAAGGAAGTGGCGGAAGGAAGGAAGGAAGTGGCGGAAGGAAGGAAGGAAGTGGCGGAAGGAAGGAAGGAAGGAAGGAAGGAAGGAAGGAAGGAAGGAAGGAAGGAAGGAAGGAAGGAAGGAAGGAAGGAAGGAAGGAAGGAAGGAAGGAAGGAAGGAAGGAAGTGGCGGAAGGAAGTGGCGGAAGGAAGTGGCGGAAGGAAGGAAGGAAGGAAGGAAGGAAGGAAGGAAGGAAGGAAGGAAGGAAGGAAGGAAGGAAGGAAGGAAGGAAGGAAGGAAGGAAGGAAGGAAGGAAGGAAGGAAGGAAGTGGCGGAAGGAAGGAAGGAAGGAAGGAAGGAAGGAAGGAAGGAAGGAAGGAAGGAAGGAAGGAAGGAAGGAAGGAAGGAAGGAAGGAAGGAAGGAAGGAAGGAAGGAAGGAAGGAAGGAAGGAAGGAAGGAAGGAAAGAGAAGGAAAGAAGAAGGGAAGGGAAGGGAAGGGAAGGGAAGGGAAGGGAAGGGAAGGGAAGGGAAGGGAAGGGAAGGGAAGGGAAGGGAAGGGAAGGGAAGGGAAGGGAAGGGAAGGGAAGGGAAGGGAAGGGAAGGGAAGGGAAGGGAAGGGAAGGGAAGGGAAGGGAAGGGAAGGGAAGGGAAGGGAAGGGAAGGGAAGGAAAAAAAGGGAAGGGAAGGGAAGGGAAGGGAAGGGAAGGGAAGGGAAGGGAAGGGAAGGGAAGGGAAGGGAAGGGAAGGGAAGGGAAGGGAAGGGAAGGGAAGGGAAGGGAAGGGAAGGGAAGGGAAGGGAAGGGAAGGGAAGGGAAGGAAAAAAAGGGAAGGGAAGGGAAAGGGAAAGGGAAAGGGAAAGGGAAAGGGAAAGGGAAAGGGAAAAGGAAAGGAAACCCCTCTTCTATCATTGATAGTAAACATATTTCCACTGTGAAAGGTGGCTCTAAGTAGCATTAAAAGGTTGGGATTTTTATTAAAACCAATTGTGCCTATCCACTACTTCTGTCCTTCCTTCTTCCCCACCGCCATCATCCTCACAAGTCATTCTCTCTCTTTCTTCTTGCCTCGCTAGGTTTCCTCCTCCTGCTAATTTAGTGCAGCAGGATTTTCCTATCCATCAGTGAGGAGGGCTGAGATGTGCACCTCTGGGAACTGATGCATATTCACAATATCATCAGCAAAGCTCAGTCACCACGTTGGCTTGGGCAGTGTGCACTCTGACAGCCCCAAAACAATCAAACAGCAGGGCTTAAAGCTCCAAAACACAAGAATCTTCCACATTTTACCTCATATGTGGTTTTCTAGGAAGGTTTTTAAGGAGGAGTAGAAGAAATAGGACTAAAAATGAAGTATACTTTGGAAACTTCTAATTATCAGAGCCTGTCCATTACAGGGAATAAATGCTAACATATTGTAAGATGCAGCACAAAGAAGGATTGCACAAAGGCACAATGAGACTGATAAGAAGAATCACAAAAAGAGAGAACACTATCTTCTTACACATATATGAAACCTTTCACTCTGAAAAAAATTACAGCCTACAGGTAAAACTCCACTGGCTTGTGCTAGTATGAAATTAATTTTGACCTAGTTTTTTTTTTTTTTCATTTTGCATTATAATACATAATATTAAATTAAAAAGTCAAAACATAAAATTTTTATCCTTCCTTTTGAAGCGCCGATACATTTCATTCTGACAACACAAGGACATTTTGATATTTGTCAGGCGTTTTTGATTTGTTCTCCTTCCCCCAGCTCAAAATGAAACTGGATGAATCTATCAAGGCTTCAAGACAGATGGAAAAGGTAATGATGTTGTGGAAAGTTCTCCAAAATACAGGGTAGGCAGGATGAAGGTAGGGTGCAGCAGCAGAAACAGGAGCACACAGGCAGGATATCAAAGTCTGGATTTCTAATCTCCACACTTTAACAAGTGACCTGAGCCTTATCAGATATATCATGCTGACTATGTTTATATGCACTGCCTGGAATCAGGTGTTTTCCTTTGAAAAATCAAACAAGGGTACAGGTGAAGAGGATTGTGCACAAGCTGTTGGATTTTAGGCCGGAATGCTCCAAAAGCACCACCCGGAGCTGTAGTAAAGTGAGAGCAGCACCACAGTGGTGGTACTCCATATCTGATGAGCATTGGAAACAAAGAGGTGCCACTTCTAGGCTCCATCTCCCATGAACCAGGAGAAATTATGCCAGTGGGGTTAGGGTAAGAAATGACATCTCTGTGACAACAAATATTGAGCAGGAGAGCGAAGGTGGAAAGCAATGAAGTGAAAAAGATGTTATTTAAAAAAAAAAAAAAAAAAAAAAAAACCCACAAGAACCCAAACACAAAAACCCTACCAAAACCCAAACAAACAAAAAACAAGCATTAAAAAAAACCCCTGAAGCAGAAACAATGTTGAGAAAAATTTTAGTCCCACCACTAAATGGTAGCTGGGCTACAGGTTTCCTTCTTTCATAGCTGATAGTGATTCTTTTAATATTTTGGTACAGCAGATTTCTTTGATAAATCCAGAGTGTGAGGTTACATATGGAACAAGAATACATACTATGGAGGTAAAAAAAGGCATTAAAATCAGTATTTATACACAAAAAATCCACATGACAATTGGAACTATTGTGACTGTAACATCAGGATCCAGTGCTTTGCTTTGTAACACTAAAAATACAAAACACACAATATTTACAAAACATAGATTTAGATATATAAAACCAAAACTGAACATACTCCTGGCCTGGTCCACATTCCAGTTACATCATCTTGCCTCAGTTTGAACTGCACATTCACTCCACCTCAAGCAGGCCAAACATTCTTTTCAGGAGGACCTTCTTTAGAAAGAGAACACATTTTATACCCCAAGATTGCTTCCATTCCCTTGCTCTGCATGGAAATTCCTTTGCATCCCAGACAGTGACTGGTCGGGTGGAGACGACAGGCAGTCCTTCTGGCGCAGGGCAGAAATCCGTGGCATCCCAGGTTTCCAGACAGACTTCTCCCCTCCCCTGCTCCACTCGGTGCATCTGAGTTACACAGCCAGACCCGTATCCTTGGCACACACTCACACACACAGAGAATCATGATTTCCACCTCCAGCAATTAATGCTTAATGAAAAAACAGTAGCCACAACAGCTCCCATACCACGACTCGGAACCATCTGTTCCTGCCTTGTTAGTGTGTGCTTTCCAGAGTGACCAATCCACTCCCCACCAACGGCATGGAATGCATCTATTAAAGAAATATTTTACTACACAGGCTCTGGGTGGATTTCTGGTGTGGTAGGAGGTGGGGAAAGAGGCAAAGGAAGCCAAAATAAACACTGGCTTGATTATTTTAAGGCACATCTCTTGTATGTAAGTCTCACCCAAGGCACAGGAAGGTGGAGTTGTGCTGGAGAATGCCTCTGGCTTGTCTTGGGAAGGCTGCTAAGAATAATTAGAATGCTTCAGTTTAGCTGCTTTTTAACCACCCCACTCATGCACCCTAACCTTCCTTTTTCCCTAATATGGTGCTGAGCTCCGGCATGCAGGGAGCAGCAGGCAAAGGAGGGATTTGTTGACAATACATTTTGGGAAAAAATAAATAAATAAAAAAGAAAGGGAAAAAGGCACCGGCGCCGTTGTGTGTCAATACTCATCCGAATGTGCCCATTTGATATTTTACTGACAGAACTGAAAATATGTTTGAATTTCAAACTTGTCGAGATGGCTGGGATGCAGGGATTATTTTCCCCTGAGGGCAGATAAACAAGACGGATGGACTAAACTCCGAATCGCCTAATGATCAAAATGCAAGGTAAGCTGTCATGGAGAGGGCTCTTCTCATCCTTGCTGACAGCATGAATTCTGCTGAATTATATCTAGTCCTCCTGATTAATGGGCCTGGTGACTAATTAGTTTGTGAGTCTTGCTCGTAAATGGCACTTTGATAGCTGCCACTTTGAGGGAAAGACCTCAGCTGATGTCAGCTGGAGATGTGCTCTCCAAAAAACCTGTCCCTGGATGATCCCACAGCTGAGACTGTGTGCACAGGTGTAGTTTGGCCCTAATGGTGGAGCCACAGCCCTGGCTGGGACCCCAGGTCCACTCGACCCCTCAGAACTTTGGTGAATACCTCATTAAAAGGAGAATAATTTTATTAATCCATCCCATTACTCCCAGCTGCTGCTTTTCCTCCTTGTCTAGAAGAGCTGGAATCAGTTCACTTCACCATCATATCAGAACAATGTCTCACACAATTTTCTAGATCCCACTTTTCCCTACAGATGCTCCCAGCTCTGGAATGTTGGGGTCAGGGCCCCACACCTATGGCAGATGACACAAAGGCTTTGGATTTACAGCTCTTCTGAGACTCCAGGAGTGTGCTGGCATTCCACTTCAGCCACCACAACATCAGGGAATTTCATTTGCTAGGAAGGGTTTTGGTCCCAAGATGTATCAACGCACTGAACACTGAAAAGAATTCGCTCTACTACAATTAGGAAAATTGTTCTGTCCCAATTGTTTGGCCTGGTGAAGGAGGAGAGAGAATAAAAATGACCACAGCCACTTTCTGAGCTCCTCTTCCACTCCAAGGCAACTAGGAGCATTTGCTCAGTGTCCCACAGCACAATTCCTTTTGAGTTGCACAGGTAAGAATTCCTGAGGGTCCCCACACACCAAAAGAACTTCTTCACCCCAAATAAAATGGGTGTGACTTGGGGACAGTGTCAGGAATGACATGCAGGCTCATCTCCAGCACCATCACCTTGAGATCTTAGGTGTCTTTCACACAGTTGTATTTTGTCACAGCATTTCTGTCTTAAAAGATGTCCCTGGATGTCGCTGACATCTTTTATGAAAAATCCTTTCCTTAGGATCCTTCCTCCTGAGAAGCTGAGAGGCCTCAGGAAATGTAAACAATGATTATCTGCTGCTGTGGAATGCAACAGGTGCATCTGTGATTGGTCTTATGTGGTTGTTTCTAATTAATGGCCAATCACAGCCCAGCTGGCTCGGACAGAGAGCCGAGCCACAAACCTTTGTTATCATTATTTTCTATTCTATTCTTAGCCAGCCTTCTGAGGAAATCCCTTCTTCTATTCTTTTAGCATAGTTTTAATGTAATATATATCATAAAATAATAAATCAAGCCTTCTGTAACATGGAGTCAGATCCTCATCTCTTCCCTCATCCTAAAACCCCTGTGAACACGGTCACACCTGGAGGTGACACTCTGTGGAGTCACACATGGGCAGAATGCAGGGAAGACAGCTTAATAATTCCATGCCATTATTTGTCTTTCTCTGATTAACGCTAATTATGCTGAAATTAGTTAGCTCAAAGTGGAAAGTTCAAGCCTTGTGCATTTTCTAAACCCTGTGATCCCGGACTCACATCCTTAATCCATCTGTAACTAAGTCCCATATTTGAAGAGGTGCAAAACACCACCCTGTTTGATCATTAAGGCACTTAAGGCTTCCCAGGTGTCTCTCCCTCAGTTATACAGAAGCACAAATGGAAATCTGGTAGAGATTTTCATGCCATGGTGCTCCTTCTCCTCATAAGGACCCATCTACTGGGAGACATTGACTTGGCAGCTCCAAGGTGAAAAGATGGACACACACACCAAGGGTGGAATCTGTCCTGATCCTTCATTCACAGGTGTCAGCAGCTTAGTCATGCAAAGGTTTGAACATCTGATTTTAGCCCTGCTCTCCAAAGGGCAGGTGCAGAAAATCCTGCACCTGACATGCAGTTTGTTGCTTCTTCCTCTTCAGTACAAATGGCAAAATCACAGGACACAAAGAAGATCACTCAGTGCATTACTGGCAAAATCCCATCTCCAAAACCAACCTGTATGACTGCAATCTTCTCCTCACTTGGAGGAATTAAAAACTATGCACAAACATTCAGTCCAGAATGCCCTAGAGCTCAAAACCCAACACCACAGCAACCCTGTCAGGGGTTTCTCATGCTGGTTTTTGTCCTCTGGTTTCCCAGTGCAACTGAGGAAATGTGTCAGGTCTTGGTACCAAATTTCCTGCAAGTTAACTTCCTCTTTGTGGTCTGTGAGTCCTCCTGGAACACAAAGACTGTGGAAAGAAATCATTCTGAAGGGAGAGGCAACCTGCTCCAGGTAGAGCCCTGACATCTCCAGGAAGGGACAGTCTTTGCCAAAAGACCAGGGTCCATCTATTGCCTAGCCAACATCACATCTGCACTTGCAAACAAAGCAAAAACTCACACCAAAAGTGCTTTCCAGCACTCAAGCCTGGATAGATAATTCTGCAGGAGGAGTTTTGGTGCGAGAAACTCTCCTCCAGCTCGGAAGAATTAGAGACTGTTAGAGCCATGCATTATTCAGCTCCATTCTGCTCTGATGACTTGTTCAGCTCAGCGGCTGTATTGCAAAAGGTAAACAGGTTTCTACCCATAATCTTGTTGTCTCTGAGCAGCAATCCATCTGTCTCTCATTTATAGTATCGTCTAGTGGTGTGTCTTCTTACCCAGGTAACACTCCCTTCAGATGCTATTTTAATACCGCTGAAGACAGACGAAACCCCAGATTTGCCTAAGCAAATTTAAAAGAGCTATTTAAAGATAAAGATGCCGCAAAGCTCAAGCTAATACAGCAAAGATTTCTCAGGAGGGTTCCTAAACGGAGAAATTACTGAGAAAGAAAATAATTCACCAGAAAGCCCCGCAAAATAAAATGAATTATAGCAGCTTCTAGTTAGGACAGTATCGTGAGGGATATATGCATATAGAGAAATCTTGGCATTGTAAATTCCATTCCTAAGAGGCTTCTGTCTACTAGTGAAAGATTTAAGCTTGACTCCAGTCTTTGATAAAAATATCTAATGCTCAATTTAGAAACTTCTCAGGAGCCTGAAGCGTGTGCTGTTTTCCAGCACATCCAGGACAGAAAGGTCCATAGCTCATGAGACAAAGATGCTGGTAAACAGTTAACAGAGCAATAAAAGCCAGGTTGCATGTTTTGGGAGTCTGTGTGCCATGGGTTGGTTTTGCACTGCTGCAAACTGTTATGAAAATGGAGGTTATTTGCACTCTAAATAGATAATTATCCATGTCATTCAGACAGAGTCCCTTGCACAAAGAAATGGCTATTGTTGAGATGAACCAGTTTTTCGAGTCTGACAAACAGATCAGCTCCTGAGGGTATATGTATTGTCTTGTTAACTAACCCCTCGACAAAGAGGACCTACAAGTCACAAAAACATGCTGTTCCCACTGGCCATTTTGGATTAAAAGTGAAGAGGCAGAAGCAAAACCTGACTTCAGAAAAACCGGGAGACTCCAGAGTCTGGAGAAGCAGGCATGTGGAGGGATATTAAGGAAGAGGAAAGATCCTGGGCTGAATAAATAGGTCTGATCAAAGCCCAAATAACACTCAAGAGCAATGCCAGAAGTGAAGCAAGGTTAAGTGTATGCAGATGTTTCACTGTTCAGCCTCAATCTGTACATGACCTCTTGGACTATCTGACTCAGACAGTAAGTGTGTCTAAAAGGCTTTGGGATGCCTACTTGTTACAAGCCTGAAATAGTAAACAGTAAATCAAAACCTCATGCAAAGGCAGGGCCCTGGGAGAGAACAGGCTTAAGTGGTGTGGGTGCTTCCAGATGTCAGCCCTGGTCCAAAGGCAGCTGTAACTGAGCAAGGAGGTGATTGATTGCCTGTATGAAGAAAGGAGAAGGGAAAAGATAGTGCCTACAAGCTAGTGAAAGTGAGCAAAATTCCAAAAAGCAGAGCCCCAAGACAGCGGCATCAAAAGGCAGAGGGACCATTTTGCAACAAGAGGTGGCCCCAAAAGGGCCAACAGCTGAGGCACCACAGCCTGGCATGAGAGGGACACCATGTGCTCAGCAATCCAGCACTCCCAGCACAGCATCTCCCCAGGAGCAGAGCCACAGCACCCAGGGAAGCCCCCAAAAAACCAGCATGCCCACTCTCCTTGTTTTCACCACTATGACTCCCTCAGTCTCAGCCCAGGGCTCGGGCAGATCGCTGAACATGATGAGTACCAAACCCATTATTTAATGTACTCCTGGAAGACACCAAAGTGATGAGGGAGCCACAAAAACCCCACCAGAAACTGAGCAACACAAACCTCCCTGGTGCTTCTTCATCCTGCCCTTCACCTGTCAAATGCAAGTCCATAGATGCAGAGGACATCAAATGGTCTCCATCTGTACAGCACCTTGCACAGCAGAGTTAAATTTCAGTCACAGCCTCTGGCCCTTCAAGTAAGGTAAGCATTTCATGTCAAGTGACAAATACATGAAATATCAATTACTGTTTCCACAGAAATCTCATGGGGGCAGGTGGGAATACTTCAAAAGGGCCATATGCATTCAGTTCTTCACGTTAATAACTCATTTACTGCAAACTTTCTTCACTTTAAAAATGTCAAAATGAATTGAAAAAACCTCAAGCATTTAGATGAGTCTTGTTACAGAGGACAGATTGTGAGGTAATACACCGACACAGAAACTGACCAAGACAATAAAAAAGGCAATATCAACTCATGTCAAACTTCAACTGTCACAAAATCACTCAATTTTTAGAAGATAGGTACCCAGCATTTCTTCACAATATAAGTCCCTTCAAAAGACCTTGAGCATCTTTTGACTAAGATCCCCTGATATCTGGAGTCTCTCCTGAAAGTATTTTAGACCTCTCATTTTCAAGTCTCCTAGTATACCAGCATTAAGGAGAAGACCTGAAGCATTTTTCTATTTATATCAAAACTCAGGATTATTTTTTGCTTATAGAAAACTATTTATGGAAAGCTTCATGCAACAGTCAGGACAGATCATTTCTTGTAAGCATTCACCTGCAGTTTGTTCTAAGAACACACCAAGGACAGACAGCTCTCAATATTTACCAACCAAAGAATTGTCCTGCCGTCAAAAGTGGCAGAAACCTGCAAGAAGGTGCAGCTGACGACCCAGTCTTTGATGAAACAGGGGTTGGGAAGCATGGAGAGGTACATTTTATCTTTTAGGAAAACTTGGGAGAGTAGAATTAGTGCACTGTAGAAATGCTTGTGAAAGGAGCAGATGAGAATCCCCCAAGAGAGGACTCCACCACTGGGCATCATTACAGGAAGGTTATTTTCCAAAAAAAAGCTTTTCCAAAAGCTTCACTCTCCATCAGACATTTCTTAATCAAATCCAAGCCTACAATCATGGGGCAGGACTGCCTGACCAATCTGATGAAAGAGTGCAAACTAAATAACTGCATTCAAGAGGCTGTAAGAGTGATGTTTGAGTTTTTCTAGACTTCAGAAATATGAGAACTAGGTGGAAAAAAATATAGCAAAATTCTTTCTTTGAACTGTCTTAATCCAAAACACATTGGTGTTCTATGAAGGCTTCACAAAAAAAAAAAAAAACCTCATGCAGCTTAAGTCAAGCCAAATGCAGCATGAGATGGATGTCAAGGTCTACCCATCCAAAGGAAACCTTAGTCTCCAGCACTGCCCATCTTACACCTCTCATTAGAGGAAATATAAATTATTATAGGGGTTTTTTTCATCTTAGAGAGAATTATTATTCCAAATTGCCATGATAAAAAACCTTGCTGTCATTTCATGTAGTAAAAAGGAGGTTTGAGCAATTCAGCTGTGATCAGATCCTCTTCCAAGTGCCTGTTGGAGAAAAAAATGCACAGAAGATTTCTGTACACACAGAAAGGCAAGAGAGAAAGTAAAATAATCATGCATGTGTATAAAATACAGCACATATAATTTATATATAAACAGTATTTATGTATCTAGGAGTTACTAAGCATCATTGCTTAAAGAAAATGTTTAAAGTATCTAAATGCAAATAGTCTAAACTGCAGAAAGACAAGGTTTTCCTCACATCTAATTCTTAAATAAAGCATTTCAAAACATCATTGAGGTAAAATTTCCTCTCTCACCAAGGCTGTGTACTAAATTCCTCACCAGCAAAGGAATTTTTACAGAAGGCTAAAGCTTCCTGTAACATTTATCCTCCATAGTGTGGCTTCTCAAATAATTTCTGGGCTTTTTCTCCTGCACTGTTATAAATCTTTATCTTCGTGGATCTTTACAAAACCCATGTCTTCTTCTGCTGACACAAAGGCAGCAGTCACTCCTCAGCCCCACCACACAGGTTAGCCAAGCACAAACCCCAAAATGAAACAGCATAAAATCCAGAAATCAAAGAGACATGGAGCTGAGAGTGTCTCATGCAGTGCCACACAAACAAAGTGCCACCAGTTAAACCCAAAACCAGTTAAACCAAAAACATCTGCCCACCAGTTAAACCCAAAACAGCTGCCTTGCAGCCTGGGAGTCACTGCCCTCTCACATTCCACAAAAGAGGTATTTGCTCACCTGCAGAGTGAGGGGGGAGACTGGCAAAAAAAAACAAATGCTGGGGGCTGGGGACTCTGCAGGCACAGCAGAACCCTCCAGCCCAGAGTCACCAAGACCTGGGGAAAGGTGAAGCCTCTGGGTTCCCAGACAGAAAACAGGTATGAATGGCATCACAACATCAACTGCAGCAATTGGGGATTTGGCTGTTGTGCAAAATGAGTGCAGCTGGCATGCTGAGGTGTCAGGCTGAGCTGTAGCAGATCAGCAACCAACACCAGAGTGTAAAACACAGCAAGAAACTCACGTGCAGCTTGGCCTCCTGCTCTCTCTGGCCGCTCTTTGGAGTTGGATAGAACTTTTTAAACCATTTCAGCAGACAGAATTAGCAACACTGGTCAGGCCTGGGACATCTGACACATCTCACCACTCCAAGCAGACACAGCCCTGTGGGACAGCACACCTGCAGTGGGAAGTGGTGCAGGAACCAGGGCACAGAGGCATTTCTTCTGTCATCTGAATGGAAGAGCAGTGCAGAAACCAGCTCTGCATGTTTTCAGAAGGTGGGAGGGGGAAGTACAATAGCAGTCAAGCAGAGAGGAGAACAATTTTGTGTTTTAAAGCTGACCTTGCTTTTTTCCCCCATTTTTCTCACACATTCAGCTCTAGCACCAATGGAGTGACCTTTTTAGTGTCCCCTCCTCCATGAGGTCACCTTTGTGTACATCCTAGTGCCAGTTCCACTAACCAGAGGCCTCACATCTTGGACGTCCTCCCTTCTGAAGCCAGGTAATGGATTTCCAAGTCTAAACACACTGTGCCATCACCATGGAAGGTTTCCAGAGGTGAGACAAGGGGCACGATGTGGTAAAGGGGATACACACAAGACAGAGTAGCAACAGGATCTGTCACTCACCAAAAATTCAACAAAACACTAAAACTAGAAGTTTGAATTTAAGGGTGCTATGCGTCAAACACACTGGTCTAAATTCTAGCACATTTTTTAAAAATATGGTTTAGACAAAATATTTGTGCTGTGTGTGTATATATATATATATATATATATATATATATAGCTAGAATGTTCATGTACAGCACACACAGCTACCCTTATCCTTTCAGCATCACAAGCAAAAGAAAACACAAGTGATTTTGACACAAGGTCCAACATCAGAGCAGTGTCTCAGATCATCAGGGAAAAAGTTATAATTTCTGTTCCATAATAATTTCAAAATTCTTTCCAATTAATGTCCGTTATGAGGAAAGACAAATACAAAACAAAAAAGCAAACTCAACAAAACCCAAATCGTCCCTCCGTTACACTCATGCTGTGCCACAGAAGTCTTGATTCAGAGCAGAATTAGCCCCTCTCTGTCTAATAGCCGTTGTGAAAGTGGAATCATTGCACCCTGCGTGGAATTGGAATTGATGACAAACCTTGTATTGCTTATTTTTCCTGCTGCAGGAGATTTCTGAATAGCCTCACTACAGTGCAGGTTAGAAGGTGACTCACTGGGCCAATGGCCAAGGAAGGAAATATTGCTTCTCAACAGGTTACATTCCTAAAATTCACCAATTTCAAGCAGCATTTTAAAAAATTGGGCTTCTGCTCCAAGGAACTGAAGAACAAGACAGTCTTCTCCATCACTCCGTAAAAATCACCACCAGCAGAAGATTTTTCACATTTTGCTTAACCCTGAGCTTCTTCTAAACCGAGAAGTCATTCTGGGAAGATCCTGGTTATGACCCAGTTTCTACAGACACAGCCCAGCAGCCTGATCTAGGTTGAGTGCCAAGGGGGGCATTGTTTTAGGAGTGAAGTGACACGGAGCCAGCCGTGAGTCGTGTCACACACAGCTCCACAGAGGCTGCACAAACACGCCGGCAGCGGGGCAGGCAGGCGGTGGGCGAGAGGTGCTGTGATCTCCCTCCTTCAGCAGCACCAAGGACCTGCAGGTACAGGAGGAGGGGGCACCTACCAGGCTTGCTACAGAGCCGGCTTTACTGCTGCTGCCTTTATGACAACAATATAAAGTAACTCCCACAACACAGTGAAGATAAGCTCTTTAAAGAAAATATAAAAGCATTAGCTTGGCAATTCATCCGAACCTCATCATGCATCGTAGACATTTTTGAAGTTTAACAAAGAAAAGCACATCATTAAAGAATACTGCTCTATCACCATTCTTATGCAAATCCTTTCAGATAGTTGGGTGGAAAATTCCATCTAACACGCAGTGAGAAATAAATGTTGCAGGGTGGAAATTTCAGCTATACCGAGTGCATCTATCACTTGTATAATCCAAACTACTGTATGTGCCCTGACTACAGAATTAGTATTGATCCATTCACCATGTAAACATCAAGTACTTTCTATTATTACTTGAAATAGCATGCTATCACAATTTCTATTTCCTCCCTCTATCTTAAATAGAAGTATTGCACATTAGCTCTTCCCTTCATGTACTTTTTTGCGCAGCTATCTAACTACAGTGTTCAAGGCTGTGCTGGGTTTCCTGCAGACATCTGCAGTATTACCATCAAAGTACTTTATTTTCAAGTCATCTCTGATGGAAGGCAATACAACTCTCATTTACACTGAAACCTGTTACTGTGGCTTCCCTTGGTAAAGCACACAGAGCCCTTTGTTTTAAGATCTCTGTTGTGACTACCATTGTGAAAGACAACATCAAGCAGCTTCTCCAAATGTTGCTCACACACCTCTCAGGAGCATCACTAAGACAAGAGTGGACTGCAAGAATCTGAACAGCTATGTCGTCCAAGCACATACAAGTGAAGGGGGAAAAAAATAAATCATTATTTCCATCTCATTTGTCTCAACAAAAATAAGCTGCTGTGGCTAAAACACAACTTTGGGAAGTGCTGGGAGGTGCTTAGAAGCATAACAGTGTTCCACCTGTTAGAACCTCACTTTTTCTCTGAGCACAGTGAAAAATGTAAAATGGGAAATATAAGGGCTTTTTTTCTCCAGGAAAGCTCTCAAATTTTAGACTGAGGGTTGGTCCTGAGACTTGGGCAAGACATCCCAGACCCTGAGTGCTGAAGTGCCAAAGCTCTGACTCAGAGCAGCCCTTGCTCAGTGCGAGAGGGGCAGGGAGGGAGGGACAGCAGCCACCCCTTGAGCCTTACAAACGCAGCCCCAGGGAGTGAAGGCAATTGGGATGGGGCAGTTTGTGCACCGAGGGCTAGAGGTGAGCTCAGCTGGTGCTCACCCTGCTGGGGAAGGAGCCCAGCTGTGGAATCCACCGGGTGGGGAGCCCTCTGCACCCACCAGAAGGGATGTGGTGACCCAGAGGGAGCTGCCATGAAAATGTGCAGCCACCAGCCAGGCTTGGGCTGCAGGGAATGCCAGGGCCTGGCATGAGCGGGATGGCAGCAGGGACAACAGCAGGGAGAGGGGTGGCCAGGAGGATGATCTGCTCTCCTGGTGGCAGGAGGAAGGAGAAGAAGTATCAGGGACTCCAAGATTGACTTGGTGGAGCCACTCTCTACCATCCCTGAAGCAAAGGAACCACGGGAGGTGAATCCCTGGGCTGGCTGCACCGCAAGAAGCAAAGGATCCCCTATTCTCTCACCAGCAGGATGATGCCTTGTGAAGGCTGACCTAGAACAGAGGCTGGATGGAGTTAAAGAATAAAGTAGGAGTTTTTTAAAAGGATCTCCTCCATAGATCCACCTTGGGCAGCAAAAGAGCCCAGCCAGGGCTGCACCCAAGAGGAACCAAAACGGTCCCAAAATGCACAACTGGTCACAGGGTTTCTCCCTTTTGTAAGTTCTGCTCCATTTGCCAGTATATTTTACATTTACCCAAATAACCATTGGAGTTAATTGTCCAGTACAGCTTTAGCCCATGCAGTCCCATCCTTCTTGTTTTTCTCTCTTCAGTCCACATTGTTTATGCTCTTGGGCCTGAGATTTGGATCATTTGTCCTTAGTCCCAGCTAGGGAAGGAATTGTTTTGTCTCCCTACTTTTCTGTGCACAGAGCTCACCATCCCATAATGTGAAGCCCAGACCCAGACACTAAAGCAGCACAGAATCTGAAAAATATAAAAGCCAAAACCTGAGGCATCAAGGCAACCTAAACAATGGGGAGGGATGGAAAAAGGTAGGTGAGAAGCTACCTGTTGAGCATCCTCTCAATACAGCAAGTGAATCCCCTCCCAGCCTCCCTCACCTTCCCAGCTGCACTCGTGTATCAGGAACAAGGCTCTGGAACTCGAGGCTCAGGCAAACAACAGCCAGGATCTCCATTCAGGTTGGAGGAATCACCACAGGCGAGCCAGCCTCATCATCCTACCCCTGCACCAGCACCCCAGCCAAGGGAAAAAGAAGGGCAGGTGTGTCAGTGCCTCTCTTCTGAGAGAAGCACGAGGCCCAAAATGCTGGCCAGGCCCATGCCAGCACACTGGGAACTCTGCTGCCTTCCTGGAAATCTCGCTAATCTGTGTGGTCCACTAGAAAGTCACTAGAAAACTCTCTAGCCTGGTGTGGTCCCCTGGCTGTTATCCACTTCTGGTTCTCCAGGTGGGCAGAGATGAATTCCCAGCAAGAAGCCTGAGGCCAATGGAGAGGGACCAAAGAGCCTGGGAGTACAGGTGGCTGTTCTCACCCTGCCAAGTGTAGGGAGGCATGGGGAAAGCAGGAAAATCCTACAGGTGAATACCTGTCTCTCAGCCTGGTATCAGTGGCAGGATTTTGGTGCTTTTTGAGCACAGTTCTGTTTACTTGGCACTCGCTGCTGACAGAGTACACCTGCTCAAAGGGTGGTGAGTCCCCCACCCTCATTTTTGTGGGGAATCTGCTTCTCTGCTCTCTGCCTGCCACCTGTAGTGACAGCACAACGCCACAAAGCATCCACAGGAGGTGAGCTTCTCACCTAGCACACAGCCATGCTGCGGGCCACCAAAACATGCTCACCCCTTCATCTCCATAAATGCAAAAATGTGATAATCTAATGAAGCACACAGTCTGTAAAGCCCAGAGAAGGCATTGGCAGGACTCTTATTTCCAGGACAACAGTGAATCTCCCAGGTCTTCCCCTCACAAGGCAGTAAAGCCTCCAGACTCAGAGGCCAGGACAGCGCCTCTTCACTGCATTCAGTGCAGGTCACCCCGTACCTGAATGTCACACCAGAATGTCAGCTGCAATGAAAATTCCAGGAGCTCTGAGCCCAGGAAACATCTGGCCAGTCTCAAACCACGCAGGAGGGATGGCAGACAGCAAAGGGTGGGCAGGCCCAAGGAGAAGGAGAAGGAGAAGGAGAAGGAGAAGGAGAAGGAGAAGGAGAAGGAGAAGGAGAAGGAGAAGGAGAGCACACACAGCCTGTATGTGTTCATGCACCTCCCATTACAGGCTCATTCCCCTCAGCAGACCTGAAGGCCCTCCCTCAGAGACCCGTGTGTAAAACAAATGAGACAGATGGTAAATGAGAGTGGATCAGGCTGGAGCTGAAATTATTTACACCAGCAGACAAACTGACCACTGGGTGTTGAAATGCTGGATGGCAATTTTGCCACCCCCCATCCCCTGCTCACCTAAAAAAATAAGGTAATAAAATGCTCTGTTTCTGAGAAAAATATGTCAGTTTTGGTGCTGGGCACGTTTCTTATTGTTCATAAAACATCATGCAGGTCTGTGGTCCCAAGCAACTGCTGACAGACATCTGCTGAGTGGGATCCTTTGGATATGACTCAAGGAAGAGAGAAGTTTCTCTCCTCAGAAAATCAAATAAACCAGGTGCCTGGGATGCACCAGGGATTATCTGACAAAAACCTAAACAGGAAGACAGAGGACTGCCTCCAGGTTCTGTCACACAGAGAAGTGTTCAGGACCCAACAGAAGCATTCTTCTTCAGCTTCCACCTTCTCAAACTGTATCTCAACCCCACCACAAACAAGAGGTCCTCCAGGAGTTTCTCCAGGCCCTGTCTGAGCTCTCCTCCCCTCGGGAATTTCAGATGTAAGCACAGATGCCAGCGCTGTGTGCCATGCCATCCAGACTTAGCTGTGGGGCTGCTACAGCAAGCAGTGACCAAAGTCACCAGAAAGGAGCTGCTGACAGACCCTGAAAACAAAACTGACAGCCCAGCAGTGGCACTCAGGGAGAGGGGTAGCTCCACTGCTCTAAAAAAAGAGGGTGGAATTGTCGTGTGCTTTGAAATTCGCTGGTAAGTGGGCAAATAACTCCCCTTGAGCTGCCTGAAAATCTTTGGGAAGCTGATCAGAAACGACTGTGTCATGAATACGTCATGGAAGGAGCTGGAAATGAAGGGAGGACAAACAGAAGTGTAAGGGAGATGCAGGAGGTAAATAAATGCATCATTAACTCAGAAGATCCGAATGGAGCTGCTTTTCACTGTCACTGGCACCGAGGATATACTGTAGCAAGTCAGCACACCATTACCAGCTTGGTCACTCATTTATCTCTCCCTCACATCTTCGGTCTGTAATTATCACCCCAAGATGTTCTTGAGTATCACCTCTGTGTCCTTCGCCCAATCTGCTCTTTGCCAGACCATCAGCATTCCTCAGTTCCTCAAGTCACACATTTCAGTCACCAAGAACCTGAGTAGCAGAGACCTCTGGACCATCCCTTGAAATTAGGTTTGTCTGTTTGCTTATTTAAAACAGTGTTAGAAAACATGCTGAAGCTTTCTTTTTCTTTTTGCTTTTTTTTTTAATTAAGCAATGCAAAAAAAAAGGGGAAACTGTGCTATCAGAATGACTCAATAAGTCTTGCTGTTATTCTCACACAACCGCTAATTATAAGGTCATAAACCAATTTTCCTCCTACTTAGCCTAAAATAGTCAAGTCTTACACATAACCAGGTACATAAGAAACAAGTAATGCTTTATCACTTTCTTGGCAGCCCATCGCTATCAGTATCTGTGGCATGAACCCAGAATACTCCTGAAAAAGGTTAGGAGAGGAACACTTGCTAATATGCCAACACCGTTTCCTTATATTATGGCTAGAGACTTTAAAAAGTAAAAGGCAAATCTTCTCTCCAGGACTCTTAGGAATGTGGTCTATGGCACTAAATATAACTCAGAAAAAGGAAAAAAGGGAAGCCCAGCAGCCAGCTTGTCACCATTACAGCCAGAACCTTCAGCCATCAGTGCAGCCTGCTCACTTTGCCCCTCAGGAATGGTGGGGAAATTCACTCCTGCATCAGATGAGCCATTCTGGCAGATCAACCCCTAGCAAACCTGGAGCCTGGGCTGTCCCACTGTGTCTCCTTTATCTTCCATGCCACAGTGCAACCAGAGCATCCAGGTCACCCTAGACGGTGACCTTCACCAGCACAACCAACCACATGCAAGGCTGGCACACACCTACCTCTCAAAGTACACCTACTTCTGTCAGAGCACCTACTCCTCACAGCCAAAGCACCTTTAGCATTCCCCCCATGGGTCTCCCAGATAAGTGCACTGGCCACTACCCTGCTGAATAAAAGGATCTGAGCTGCAGCAGAGCAACATCCCTCTCCAGCTACTGTGCTGACTTCAAAAGGGTGCTTTCTTGTTTGCTCACTTCAAAGCAACCACAAGCATTTCTTCTTGGGTAGAGGGTTTTCAAAGTGCTCGAGTCCATCGCCAGCACTCCAGAGAGCAGGAGAGATTGCAACAACATCCTGCATTTGCAGGCTTCCAGAAGGGTGCCTTTAGGGTGTTCCTCCTCCAGCATACAACTTCATTAGGGTGCCCATTCCTTGTTAAGTGCTGGAACCAAGAGATCTGGCTGCAGGCCCTGAATCAGAGCAGTCAGACACCCAGAAGCTCATTAATTTTGCCACCAAATTTAAAGCAGCCCTTGGGTTCTCCGTTGGTTTCCACCCTGGTGCAAATCCCTGCTCAGATCCTGTTCATTCATCTGGTGCTCAGGTGCAGGGTGCAGGGTGCTGACAGGAAGCAGTCGCTTCTCTCTTTGGCTTTAATTGTGTTGGCACCCTCAGCTGTGCTCGCCCCTCCCTTCTCCTGCCAGCTCCATGCACGGATCTCTGCATCTGAGCTCCGCAGATGTGAGCTCCAGATGCACAGCCATCCCACTGGCAAGATGCAGTTCAGCCCCACCAATCACCTCGCCCTTCTTGATCACTACTGCAGTGTCAATTAGAGGGAATTTTCTGTGGGGGTAGTTTCTGTCATGCAGGCGTTTTGTGCATGTGTATCTACACAAAGGCTCCCCTCAGGAAAACCTCCAGGAGATTTGTCAGGATGTGGAGCCTGCATCTGCTCTAAAAACCAGGAGGAAGTGTAGAGGCAATGAGGTTGGGAGCTCCTTCCCTTACACCAGGACTGGGGCATGTACACAGGTCAGTTTATTTGGCACAAGTCAGAGAGAATCTGCAAAACTTTAATAGCCCAAGCTCTGGAACCTGAATAAAAGGTTAAGAACTCTTAAGAACTGGAGTCCAAACCCTCAAAGGTGCCCAGGTCCCTGAGTTCCTTTGGTTTCAGCACCTTTGATTATCTGGGCCTGACCTACAAAACTTCAACTGCCAAAGCAAAGCCACACTCCTGGCTGTTTTCTCCATGGAATTCATGAAGTGTCCAGAGCCAGCTTCCACAGAAGCATGGCAGTAGATGGTCTTTAAGAATCCTACAAGGGGGGGCCACTTGAGAAGCATAATTTTCTTTCTGTGTAGCAGAAACACAAGGGGTTTTTTCATTGCTGTCTATGCTGCTGTCTAAATGAATCCCACGTAGACAGTTAGTTGGATCCTATGAAACAAGAAGGCTACACTTGGCACCTGCTGTGTTACAGATTGTGCCTGTGAAATTGAATTTACAAGGACAAGACCAGAGAGAATGGCAAAAAACAAGGAGCTGTTGAGAATGATGTATTTGCCTGAACTATATTAATAGTTTGTCATTAAGGATAAGTAAGACTTCCATGCACTTAGCAGTGAAGATCTCCTTCCAAAAGTCTTCAGTGTGGGACCTTAGCTATTTACAAAATCAGCTTTTTGGGGGAATGACTCTATCCTACATTGCCAATGCATGAGAAATGAAACCCAGCTGACTTGCAAGTACTACTGTTGTGTATGTTTTTATTAGATAATGCCACTGAAAAGGTTGCACTGTGGGTGACAGGTGGCATTACCCATGTAACTTCCCTCTGCAGAACTGAAACCCAGCCACATTGCTAATTCATAGATTTAAAAACACCACATCCCTAAACAAAGGAAGTATGGAGACTTCCAGACAGCAGCCCCATGTGTGTTTGGGAGAGAGCAGAGGAGAAATCTCAGAAGGCCAAAGCTGTTCACTTGGTTATCTGTTAGTACGGGAAGAACTCTGGTGAAACCCAGCAAGAGCATGCCTCCAGGATACCCACAGTGTGTGTGTGCATGTGTGTAACATACATGGAAAAAAATAAGTGTTTGTGTAAGAAATTTCTTCCCAGCTTGCTCATGTAAATCAGCCAAAGGTCCCTGACACAGTCAGAAAGATTTCAAAAACTGCAGAACTAAAATTTAGGATCATAGACACATAAAATGTCCTGAGCTTGAAGGGACACACAAGGACCATCAAGTACAGCTCCTGCCTTTGCACAGGACATCCCCAGAGTCACACCATGTTCCTGAGAGTGGTGTCCAAATATTTCTTCAACTCTGGCAGGTTTAATGCCATGCCCATTTCCTGGGGAGCCTGTTCCATTGGCCAAACACCCTCTGGGGAAGAACCTTCTCCTAATATCCAACCTCAACCTTTCCTGACACAACTTCAGGCCATTCCCTGGTCACCACAGAGCACAGATCAGTGCCTGCCCCTCCTGTTCCCCTCATGAAGAAGCTGCAGAGCTGCACTGAGGCCTCCCCTCACTCTCCTCCATCTCAACAGACCCAGTGCCCTCACAAAGCTTCCCCTCAAGGCCCTGCACCATCCCCATGGCCTCCTCTGCACACTCTCTGACAGTTTAATGCCTCTTTAACCCTGTGGTGCCCAGAACTGCACCAATATTCCAGGTGAGGCCGGCCCGGCCCAGAGCAGAGCAGGACAATCCCTGCCTGGCCCGGCCGGCCATGCTGGGCCTGGTGTCCCCAGGACAGGGATGTCCCTGCTGGCTCCAGCTCCCACTGCTGGCTCGTGTCCTGCTGGCCATTGACCAGGAACCCCAGGTCCCTTCCCATGGCACCATCTTCAATATCACATTCCTTAGTCTGTGCAGACTCCAGCACTTTCTCTGGTTCAACTTCCCACGGCTGGTGATTGTCCAGCCCTCTCATTTGTCAAGATCTCTCTGCAGTCACCCTCTGCTTTTGAGACATTCAACAACTCCTCCCAGCTTACTATCATTGGCAACCTTGCCCAGTATCCCATCCAGGCAATTTTTGAGGCCACTGAGGAGCACAGGGCCAGGAACTGAGCCCTGTGGAGCCCCACCAGTGCCAGGTCCCCCATCTGATGTCACCCCAGTCACCAGTACCTTTGGTGCCTGATCTGTGAGCCATTAATCACTCACTACATGATGAGGGATGAATGCTTTAAGGATCCTGGGAAAGACAGTATGGAAAGCTTTGCTAAAGTCCAAAAAGATCATATCAAGTGTCTTCCCTTGATCAACCAGGTGGTTGATCATTGCTGTGAAAGGAAATCAGGTGTGGTAAGCAGGACTTTCTCATCATAGACCTGAGCTGGCTGTGACCAGTGTGTCCTCCAGGTATTTTTCAACACCTCCCAGAATAATCTTCTCCATAATTTTACTAGTCATTGTCGTGAGACTGACAGGCCTGTTGTTTGCAGGGTCATCCTTCTTGCCTTTCTTGAAAACTGGGACATTCACCATCTTCCAGTCAACTGGGACTTTTGCAGATTCTCAAGAACATTCAAAAATCATCAAGAGAGGCTTTGCCATGATATCAGTAGCTCAGTGACTATTTTTTAATTAATTCCATCAGGCTCCATAGACTTATAGGGATCCAGCTGGAGCAGCACTTCCTGTGCAAGCTCAGGAGCAACTGGGAGTTGATCATTCTCATACCCACAGTGCTCCAGCTCAGGGCCCTGGGACCCCTTAATTTCTCATCTGCATTGAAGATGGAAGAGAAGAAAGCACTGAACACTTCATCTTTGTTCATGTCCCTGTTTCTGAGGTGACTATCCTCATCAATGGATTCATGTTATTTCTGGACCACCTTTTGCTATTAACCTACTTAATAAACCTTTTTATTGTCCCCCACAGTTCTGGCCAACTCCAATTAGGCTTTGGCTCAACAAATTTCCTCCCTACAGTGGCAAGCAGCATCTCAGTATTCCTCCAGTGTCATCCAACCTTGCTCCCACTGGGAAAATGCCTTTTTTTTTTTGGTTGAAGCTTCCCAAGAAGATCCTTGCTTAGTCAAGCTGACCTTCTGCTTCCTCTGCTTGACTTAGGCCATTCTGGAACTGTCTGCTCCTGTGCTCCTGGGAGGTGGTGCATGAAAAATGACCAGCACTGATGGACCCCAGCACCTTCAAAAGTGTTTTCCCAGGGGACCTTACTCAGTAGTTCCCTGATCAGCCTGATGTCTGCTCTTCTCATGTCCAGAGCTGAAGTTTTGCTGGCACTTTTCCTCCCCTCAACAAAGATTTTTAAATGTATTTGACACATGGCATCTTGCAATGCTGCATGGAGCACTGACCAGTTTGATGGAGAAGCATCAGTGCTTGGAGTCATGAGGAAACTCTGGAAGCATCTTACTGGAAGGGAATCAAATCTAAGCTCAGAGGAAAAGAAAACAAGATACAATCATCACAATGCAAAGAACAAGGGGGCAATCAAAATTCAGATTTCACTACGTCAGCCTCAAACAACCCAGGAGGGGTTGCAGGTGGGTTTTTCCACCCCTGAAGTGCTGCAGGCTGGGGGGGAAATGGGTGGGAAGTGCCTCAGTGGAAAATAGCCTGGGAGTGCTGGTCAATAGTGGCTGAACATGAGCCCAGGTGGCCAAAAAAGCCAGTAGCCCCTGTGCCAGCCATGGGGTGGTGGCAGGAGCAGGGCAGTGACCATCAAGCCCATACCTTGAGTCCAATATCCAGGTCTGGGTTATTCACTTCAGGAAAGATGATGAGGTGCTGGAGCAAGTCCAGAGAAAGGCAATGGAGCTGGGGAAGGGTGGAAGTCTGATAAGGAGCAGCTGAGGGAGCTCCAGAGGATCAGAATCCTCTCACTCTCCACAATGCCCTGACAGGAGGGGACACTCAGGTGGGGATCAGGCTCTGCTCCCAGGGAACAAGGGTCAGGATGGGAGGACAAAGTCTCAGGTTGCACCAGGAGAGGTTTAGGTTGGACATGGGGAAGAATGCTTCACGGAACTGGATGGGTGACTGGACACCGGGCTGGGCTGCCCAGGTGAGGTCACTGTCCCTGAGTGTTTAAGGAGAGACTGGGATGCACTTGGTGCTATGGTCTGGGTGACAAGGCGGGGGGGATCAGGCACAGGTCGCACTCGCTGACCTCAGAGCTGTGTTCCAGCCGGGCTGACCCTGTGATTCCCGGGTGAACCCGCGGTTCCCGCTCCCGCAGCCCGTCCCGGAGCAGGACGGGGCCGGGCGGGGGCAGCGGGACGGGGGAGGAGCGGCACCGGGTCCCGCTGGGCTTCGGGGGCCAGGGCCGGGCTCTGAGGGCCGGGGGCGGGAGCGGAGCCGGGAGAGGGATCAGGAGTGGGAACGGGAACGGGAGGGGAGACGGAGCTGAGGCGGGAGTGGGAGCGGGACCAGGATCAGGAGCGGGGCCGGGAGAGGGATCACAAGGGGGATCAGGAGAGGGAGCGGGATCAGGAGCGAGGCCGGGAGCGGGATCAGGAGCGAGATCGGGTCCGGGAGAGGGAGCGGGATCGGGAGCAGGAGCGGGAGCGGGAGTGGGATCGGGAGCAGGAGCGGGAGCGGGATCGGGTCCGGGGTCAGGAGCGGGATCGGATCTGGGATCGGGTCCGGGAGCAGGATCAGGAGCGGGAGAGGGATCGGGATCGGGTCCGGGAGCGGGATCAGGAGCGGGAGAGGGATCGGGATCGGGTCCGGCATCAGGATCGGGATCGGGTCCGGGAGCGGGAGCGGGTCCGGGATCGGGAGCGCGCCGCGCCCCGGCAGCGGCGGGCGCGCGCCACCTGCCGGCGGGAGCGCGGAGGCTGCGCGGCCACGTGGCGCCGCCCGGGCCGGGGCGCGCCCCCGCGGCCGCCCCTGCGCGCCCCCGCGGCACCACAGGATGAACGGTGATGTTGGAGAAGGGCTCTGAGCACCCCGAGTGCAGCCGGACACCGAGTGCCACCTCCAGCTGCTCCTTGAGCGCTTCCAGGTGACTCCGACACCTCCCCGGCAGCCCATTCCAATGCCGAGCAACATTCTCTGTCAATAAATTCTTCCTAATTCCATGGCACAGCTTGAAGTTTTGTCATCTCGTCCTGTTTGCTGGGAGCACAGCCCGACCCCCCCGGCTGTCTCCTCCTGGCAGGAGCTGTGCAGAGCCACAAGGTCCCCCCTGATCCTCCTTTGCTCCAGGCTGAGGCCACCCTACTCCATCAGCTACTTCTCATCAGATTAATGCTCCAGACCCTTCCCCAGCACTGTTCCCTTCTCTGGACTCACTCCAGCCCCTCGGTGTCCATTTGAATTGAGGGGTCCACTTGGCCTTGGCCTCAGCAGCCCTGAGTGCAGGGGGAAGAATCACTTCCCTTGGCCTCCGGGCCACACTATTTCTGACACAGAACACTGAAAATCTCTTCAGATGTTCTCAATCCCCTTCTCTTGTAGCCCTCAGGCATCATCACTGTCCCTTCACAGGAGCCTCCTGTCCCCAGAAACAGCCAGGACACATCCCCACCTCCCCAGCTGCCACCCCTGGGCTCCCCACTTTGTTCCCATCCCCAGACTTCAAACCCAAGCTGTGTTCTCCATCTCTGAGGCAGCACAGCCAGCATGGGCATTCACATGTGCTGGGCTTTCCTTTTTTCCAACCTGCCTCTTCTCACATCAAAAATCATAGAATTACGGAAGTGTTGGAAGGGACCTCTGGAGATCATCCAGTCCAACCCCTTTGCCAAGGCAGGGTCACTTGGAGGAGGTGACAAAGGAACATGTCCAGGTGGGGTTGGAATCTATTCAGAGAGACTCCATGATCCCCTTGAGGCCCCTGTTTGAGTGCTCTGCCAACCTCAGTGGAAAGTTCTTCATCATGGTTTAATTTATGGCCATTGCTCTTTGTCCTGTTGCTGGAAACCACCAAAAGCAGCCTGGGACCATCCTCTTGGAGATATTTATCTGCTCTAATGACATCCCCTCTCAGTCTTTTCCAGGCTAAACAGGACCAGCTCCCTCAGACCCTGAACCATCTCCGTGGGCCTTCCCTGAACCTTCTCCAGCAGCTCATTTTCCTTGTCCTGAGGAGCCCAGAACTGGACACAGCACTCTGGGTGCATGGTCCCTTTGCACTGCCAGCCCAATTTAGCCCAGTTATCCAAAAGAATGTGTGTGGTGCCACGCAGGGTGAAACAAACAAAATGTTTGCAGCTTTTCTGCTCTGCCCAGGATAGCTCCACACATGGAGTCCTTCATTCCAGCACCCACAATTGAGCCAGCATTGGTCCAGAGGCCAAGGTGGCACCAACTGAACCCCAGACACTTTGGTTTGATTTGGTTTGGGTGTGTTTTTTGTATGTGTTTGTCTTCCAGAAGCAACTGCTCTGAGCTTCAGAGTAATTACAAGCCCTGAATCCATCTATGGGCGCAAGAAGATTTTGTGGCAGATCATTTGCCATCCACAAAAGAGGTTTTTTTGGGGGGAGGAGAGTGTGTTTTGTTCAACAAAACAAATTATGTAAATTGAAGCCACAATAGACAGCATGGGAGACTTAGCCAAGTAGGTTATTTCCCACTGGCTCTATTGCCAGTTGTTAGAGGGACTTAAACAAAGCCAGTTATTTTAGATTTTTAGATTTAATCCAGAACCATTGAGGAAACAGAGAAGCTCCAGAGTCTCACTTAAATCAGGACAACACTTGCATCCATCAACAATCAGCTGCCCTGTTAGAGCAGATCAAGAGATAATGGAGAAGTAATCTCTGATAGCATCCATCTTTTTGAGACGTTTATTCCATTGTTTCTTCTCGCAGTTCTGTACCCTGCCACGAAACACCTCGGTGCAGATTTACAAGGATTTGTGTACAAAGTAAGCTCTGTCATGTCACCACTTGCACTGAGGAGCTGATAAACCACCTGTACCTGATCCCCCTCTGGGCACTGCACGGCAGATGGGTCCCTCTGATGCTCAGTTCCAGGTCATCACCTAAGGAAGCAGCAGCACATTCCAGCATTGTCTCCATCTTCCACGTCCTCCAAGATTTCTGGTGGAGGAACAGCCAGCAGCCACTATAAATAACAAGAATTTGTGTTGTTGCTACTCTAGAATAAAACTGTAAGTGCATGAAAGTACTGCACCAGGTACATGCAGGTTTGTATCTTTTGAATTTTTACAGTGTGTGTTCTGGAAAAACAGGACTGAAAAAGGCCCCCTCAGTTCTCACACAGAGTCCACATTAAGGTAGATAACTGTGTCTTATGGGTCCTTTCATAAACATTTCAAGCTCCCCCTAAACTCAGTTAATTTTCAGACTTGTCATTTACATGGGTAAAGAGTGACCAAGAAACAAAAAAATGTGAATGTCTATTTTTCATTATAGGGAAAACATAGAGAGAAAAGTTAATGAAAATTAATATTTTAAAAACAGACAACCTAATTAAAGTAATTTTGGCAGCACGTTTTTTAACTTCTTCTGAACAATAACCCAGCCTGTTAGCAGACCCCACAAGATCGTGTTAGGGATTGATCAAGATCAATCAAGCAGGATTGATCTGGACATCAGGTTGCCTGCGAACTCCTCTTGGCTTCGCCACTGATTAGGGCACATGCTGCTAGATGGAGTCCTTCCACTAATTCCAGTAAATTTGACATCCATGCACCTCTGAGAAACGCTGAAGCGCAGCAGAGTACGTGTGGACTACAGCAGTCACCAGGGGTTCATTAAGCTTGATGCTTAGAAGCCCATGAGTAAGAAGTATTGTGCATCTGCAGTTCCAGTGCACTGTAATTCCTAAAAAATCAAATGTCATATCTGTGGATACATTGAAATGACTGCCTTCCATTTGTCAGCCACTTAGCAGGAGTTTCAAAAGCGACTTGGAGGCAGGTAGGCATTCATATCCCCGGGGCACGGCTGGAAAAGGAGCTTCAGCCTGCACAAAGTCCCCTTGACTCCTGCTCTGGTGGCTGAAGGACAGTACGTGTCAGAGCCATCAGCAGCACGGCAAATACTGATGGAGAAGCCAAAGTCTCAGATTTCCCAGGGAGAGCTTCCAAGAGGAGCTCATTGCTCATGGCAGGGGATGGTATTTTGAGCTGGCTGAAGCCACCAGTGGGGCAGGGGACACAGAGGGAGAGGAAGGGTCAGAGATGTGCTGCAAAGGGTAGAGAGATGGTAGGCAAAGGCAGGGTGGGGGAAAAAAAGCACATGAATGCAGCTGTGGGTGTAAATGGTGTTAAAAAGTCCTAACAAGGGCATATTTTAAACACCTCAGCTTCACTTTTTTACGTACAAGTCTTGGTTAAGCAAACAAGTCTAACCCTGTACCATACCACCACTACTCACCAAGTCAAGTACACACTTCTGTGCACGAAGGAAAAGGGATATCTGATTCCTATTGCCTGGGAAACGCTGTCAGCACCATGCACAGTTTCACATTTTGTTTCACATTTTCACATTCAAGTTTGTGGCAGACCTTGCAGCCCAGCAGAATGCCAAGATACATGACCTAATGGGCTTTGCACCGCAGATGATCTCACCCTTTATTTGGTGATGAATACTTGCCATAAAGTATTTGCCGAGACAAAGAGAATAAAGCAAGAGTGGTGTTTGTGCTGTTTGCCAAGAAAAACGCCAGGATATTTGTTTATGTAATTTGCCAAAGATACCAGGTGTCACAATAAAGAGGCATTAGGTCAAATTTGTCAATTACTGACACCACCTACCCAGCTGACTGCAGCTGAAACCATAATTTGGTCCTCTATTTTAAATAATTCAGAGATTACAGGGCTTTGGCTTTTGAGTCAGACACTCATTGAACACAGGTATATTATGCATTGCACCTACACACTTTGCTCTTGCAGCATACAACATCAAAAACCATTTCAAAGAGAGCAGAACCGAAGCCTCCTCTAATTTAAGTTAATAAGAAGGGATCACCACTACCTGAAGTGAGTGTGTTCATGAGCACATGCAATTCAAAGTGACCTAAGAGCAGCAGAAGGCTATTTTCACCCTTCCACCCTTCTCTGTTTTCTTTGGGATCACCCAAACCTGTCAGCTGAATTAGAAGGGAGCTTTGTAACACAGATATATTTCAAGTTTGTTGATTTACCTTTTTTTTCCCCAAAAGTGAGAAGAAGCATGATTTTAAAACAAACAAAACCCCCTCTAACTTAACAAAAAAAAAAAAATAGATCAGGAAAATTTGTACAACCTAACGCAAGCTGAAATATTTTACTCCTTTTTACTTTTTTTATTTTAAAAAGTCATAAAGGAATCAATATCAAGACAATTTCTGAGCAACCTTGTACCTAGACTGAGATTTTGTGGCTCGACATTGCCTCCAAAGAGCTCCAAGATGAAGTGCTACCCTACTTTTAGGAAAGATGTTTTAGCATCCCAGCCCAGACTGTGGAATCAAAAATTACAAGGAGCAGGAGGAATGGGTAGTGTTAAAAATTGTAAGACCAACGCATTTCAAATTAAGTCTGATAAAATATGAAACAGTGAAGGTGAAATACCCTTTGAGATAGAAAAGCAGAAGGAAATGAGAGAAAAGCTGAATAAGCAATGAAATAATCACATCTGACACACAGCTGTATGCTGTTGAGGGTGAAATGGTTCAAAGGATCAAGTTGGGCAGCAATGATCTAAGGTTCACTTCTGCTAAAGTCAGTGAAGACATTGCTGCTGACTTTACCAAGATAAGGATTAGACAGCTCTCAGTTTGAAGGCCAAGTGCCAGACATCTTTAAACTGATAACCTCGGAAAAAGATCCCTTGTCCATTTAAATCGTCTTGAATTCAAGGACGTTGGATTAATTTTGCCAGCCTGCTCCAGCTGGGATGCAATCATCAGTGGATAAAGTGACCATGGGAAAGTGTGTTGTAGGGAAAGAAATTCATAATGGAACACAGTTTTATTTGCACTGAGTTGAATGTTTCTTACTGGTGCTGAGTATTATTTTCTCACACTGCAAATACTGTTATGAACAATGAGGAAAAATAACATTTGATCTGGTCATAAAGGCTGCTGAATTTCATATCCAAAAGAGCTTCAAGAGGAGCTCTGGACTCCAGATGAGCACTGTGTATGTGTGAGAAAGAATTCATTGTGTCCACTGAAGATCTAATCCTGAATTTAATCAGTTTCTCTTTGCAGCTGTGTATATCTTAAATACCAAAGCACATAGCTTTGCCATCAGGCTGTCCTTTCCATCATCAACAACTCAGGCTTCCCTTGAACAAAATATTTGACCCTCAAGTCCTAAAATCCATTCCTCTCCCAGTTTCTTGTCATGCATTTCCCAACATTCACAAGCTATAAATAGAGATAGATGGAGAGGAAAATAAAGACACTCATTCCCTTGAAACCTTTTTGGCCAGAAGGATTTTGCTGCAGGAAGCAATGGAAGCATGATAACTATTTTGCTTTTAAAAACATTTGAGTTGCTCCACCTAAGCAAGGCCAGCTGATGTGTAAGGCATTTTAGTACTATTTTAGTACTGCCATGGAGTTGGCCAAGGAGCTGCTGAAATACTAATTCCTTTTGACAGGAGCCCTGTAAGTTAACTCCAGACAATTACCTCTGGAACTTCCCAAAAGACAGATTTCAGCCATGGTAAATTTTATATACATCTGGGAAGGCACAGAGAAGGCGACTGTTTATTCTATAATATTGCCAGTTTCAGGGATGCCCAGTGGTTACAGGCCATTTTCAGACCCAGACACTCACTGTCAGGAGGAGACTTGTGTTGAAAATGTGCTGTGGGGGATTGTTCCAAAGTCTTGATGCTTGCCCTTTACAATTTCTCTGATCTCTAGCCATGCTGCAAATAGTTCTGATAGTGCAGATTTCCGTCCTCCATCCAATTTCAGTGGAAGAAACAGAACTTTTCCCTGCATATATGGCTGGAGACAGGTTGACTGTACTTCAGTTAGCAAAGCTGCTACGTGAAATATAAATGGTAATTGGCAGGAAACTTAAATTATATGTGATTTACAGGTAATTTAAATTATATGAGTCTCAATTCTAATGCAAACCTCTTCTTTGAAAGCAGGAGTTTAACAAACATGCAGAGCAGCTACTAGATCTATATCATTGTTGATGGTTTTCAGCTTAACTATTTTGTACTTATGTAACAACTTAAATGCAGGATATGAAATACAAAGCTTTTGTTCCTCAGAAAAAAGACCCGCATGATGTTTGGTCATCATATTTTCCTACCTTTGGAAAAGAAAAGAATAATCTCTTCTCTTTTGGATGGGGTCATCAGCCAGTTGGACTAGTGCAGATCCTTCAAAGCAAACACTGTTTGTTTGTTTTGGAAAATGAATTAAAAATTACTATGTATTTTCACCAAAATAAATAATAAACTCTACAGTGTGTTAATTGATCCCATGGCCATTTCAGACAAGTTAAAAAACACCTTTTGGGTGGTGTGCTTCAGCAGCACGAGGGCTGCTGCACACAGAAGTTATTGTGGCAAATCCTACCAGGATACACCTCACACTCTACCTTAAACCTGGAATTATTCCCAAGATTTAGAGTGAGGGTTCCCTCACTCTGTGAACAGCCACCACCACCTGTCTGCAATGCCTTTTGCCACTGCTATGTGGACAGACAAGTTAAAAGGTTGAACCAAGCCCTCTCCTTACAGGGCTGACAGGGCTGCCTTGATACTGCTCAGAGTATGTTGCTTAATCAGAACTTCTGCCCATAAGCCAAGGTTGGAAATGACTGGACCAACACCTGTGTTTCTAGAGCCCTAGGAAAACACTAAATGGTGGCAGAAAATACAGTAACAAGACAAAACAGGTGAGAATCTAGAAATAGTCCAAAAGATTACGTTTCTTCTACTATATTTTGAAATATGAAAGTTAAAAGTTCTCATCATCCAAGGCTGTGTGTGCAGAGCACCAGGATGCAAAATACATAAGGAGAAACATTGTAAGGAACCAGGAACCAAGAGTCTTTTTCCCCTTGAGGCATCAGGGTATAGGGACTACCAGAACTGTAGAGAGCAGAATTGAAAATTGAAAACAGCAGCTCAGTGATGTTCTCCACCACCCCAAGCTCAGCATCTCCCCTCACAAGCCTTACCCGGTTCATGTGTATGACCTGTCGTGCCTCTCAGCAAAACCTGCTGCACCTTGGCATCCATAACTTCAGCTCCTCAGGAATGCTGTGAATGTCCCAGTGTGGAAGTGAGCACTGGAAGATGAGTATTGGTCACTGCAGGCGGAGTGCTGCTCCATGGATAACGCTTCCCACACTCTGGGAAGTGTAACACTGGTCCACACTGCCCTAATTATGGATTACAAGTGTTGGTGTGCTGATGTAACACCTTCCACATTGGGTAATTGACTCACTCTTGGGTCTCTTTCATCAGGATCTTGACCACAGCACACAAAACCTATTTGCTCCTACTCTGCAAAGTGATCTTTAGGTTCACATCTGTCTCAGCCAGCATCAAGATGACCCCTCCCTTCTCAAATAATGTGTGTAACTCCCTTTGTGCCTTTCTTTCATCTTTTCATGCAGGGTGACACTCTTGCCTGCCACCCAGCAGTTCTACCTCGTTAGAGCTACCAAGATTGAGTGTCTCACAGGCAAAGTAATTTCATTCTTTTCAAAACAATTACAACATTGTTACTTTGTAATGTGAATGTCAAAGGAGATAAGGGAAAATAACCACGGGAAGGTGGAAAGAACAATTTAATTCAGGAGGCAATTAAATATCTACTAGTCATAATGTGGACAAAGGGTTTGCCGTGACTCAACAAGTGATAGCTCATCAGCTCAAACACATTTAACTAGGAAGGTGCACATAAAAAACAGAGGAGGTTAGTTTAATCTATTTTTATTTTTTGTTGGAGACTATTTTGGATAATGACAGTGAGCAGAGAGAAAGGGCAAAATGAGAACAGTTGTATATATTGATGGAAATAGCATAGCTTTATTGCGAACAGAGAAAATATAAAGACTGCACATCCCTTACAAAGAGGAATACTTTCTAAAGAAGTCTGAGGCCTGTGGCTTTGGTCCATGCCAGCGGGAATTGTGAAAGCCATTCCCACTTCTTCTCTCTCCAAACCCTGTGAGTATCAAGACATTTCCAATAAAATGTAGCCAGGAATTACTATGGCAAGCACACCCACAGAGGCTTGTAAACACATGTTGGAAAAGCCCTGACTAGAGTACTTACAAGACAGAATGCAACCACTCAAAGAAGATTTCATGGCTGAGGAAATAAAGGCTTTAAAATGTGCCCAAACATCATGTACAGAAGAGACTGTAATGGCTCTGCAGAACTGTTCCTCCACTTGCCCAGACTGTTTCTAAAAGCAGAGGCACATGCAAGCCCAGAACCCAGCACCTCTTCCCACCTGATGGTGAGCCAAGGACATGCAGTCCTGCAGACAGAATGCTCTGTGCTGGGTCTCCAGGCCAAGATTATCACAGCAGTTTTGGAAATTTGCACACCCAAGGGGAATGGAACGCTAAATGTGCTCAGAATGTTTCCAAGCATCCTCTGTTGAGTGCTCAGGCCAAAGCTTTAAATGAGCATAGATGGATCTAGAGCTGTCAATGCACTGCCAGTGACTGAACACAGAGGGCTGGAAACAGGATCTGCATTTTCCAATCTTGCTCTTTACAATACACCTTAAATGCTTTTGGGGCACACAAGGACAACATTTTTGCTAGGGGAATGCCACCATGGTTGGTAATGGTCACTCAGACTTTCTCACAGATGATCTGTAATTAATTTGGCAAAGAGTTCTGGCAGATGGCAGAACTGTTCACATCAAGCTCTCCAGACAGCAGCAGCATTCAGGCCATTTCACAGGTGATCTTGGAGTTCCTGATCCCCCCTCCTTGTGCTGAACTGCCCTGCATTTATTGGCTCTGTGAAAACATCTGCACACTCACCTGTCAGTCACAATAATGCAGGGCAAAGTAACCCCAAGCAAGTAAAGAAGAGATTTTTACTCTTTCAGAATCATTTTGGCTGGAAAAATACCTTTAAAATCATCAGGTCCAGTTGGGTAGTCCAGCCTTCAGAGATTTGGGAAACATTACAAGACAAATGTAACAAAAGATAAGATCTAAATTAGATCCAAGAGAGCAGTGCAGAGTGACCCATGGCTTTTCACTGTCCATATCCAGTCCAACCTTGTGCTCAGCTAATGCTAAGTACAGGTCCCAGCCAAAACTTTACCAAGTTTCACAGTTTTTACCAAGTTTTACATTTTTTACCAAGTTGTACATTTTTTTACCAAGTTTTACATGTTCTCCTATCTCACAAATCACAGCCCTGAGAACCATCAGGTAATACTTTTAAGTGGGGCACCAAGGACCAAAGAATAGGAAAATTTCTGTGCTGGTGTTCCTCCTGGTTGCTGAAGCAGATTAGCACTGCAGCCATGCCTGTTTCAACATTTCCTGTATTGCTTTTTTTTCAAGAGTGTTTGTGTTTCCATAACACCAAGCACAAGCAGATAAACAGAGTGACTTTCCCCACTTGCTTGAGATGCTCTGTTCTTACAAAATTATGAGCTCAATAGCATGAATTCCTACAATTTTTTTTTAATCAATGCCCTCTCCCTATTATTAGTACTCCTGTGATAGGCTTAAACAGGTACTTTCAGCCCCAGCTTAGCATCAGAAGGGGAAAAGGACATGACTGCTGTAAGTAAGACTAAACCACTCATTTTTTTTTCAGATGGAAGCTTTTTGAGGCTCTTCAAGAGGAGAAGAATGTTTATTTTAATGTGGCTGACATCAGAAACTAACAAAGCCTCTTTTCGGACCAGTTTATAGAAGTAAAACTCTTCTCTGCAACCTAAACAGCAAAGCAAGTCATCATTAGCATATGACCACAACCTGATAGATAAGAACTTCTCCCCACCATCCAAGCTTTCAAAACCCTGTATCATCACAGAAAATTTCCATACTGTCGTATGATGGGTCTTAAAGAAAAAATTTTGTGTTGGGGGAAAAAAAAGTGGGTGCTTTTTACACACAGCAGATATTTGCTGAAATTTTTCATTAAATTCAAAGTCTGCTTTCTGAATGACATAACAGCTTCCAAGAAAATTTTCTGTCCATACCTAAGCAAATGATTGAAAGTAACTGAGGAAATTACTTTTTTCCAAAAACTATTAATTTTACTGTTTGACCATTTCCCCATGATGAATTAAACAACAGTTTTTCATAAACAATAATACTTCTAATTAAAATAAGGGGAGAAATAATTTTCACCCCGAAAAATAATTTTTTTTAAAACAAAATAGCTTTATTTGCTTTCTCTGCTTCCCAGACTTAAAACCAATATAGTGTTCTAGGAAAAACATGTTTCCTTGCAGTGAAGCCCATTTCCAGCTGGAAGAAAGCCCTCAGACAAAGCAGCTGTGCTTAACACTAATAATTAGTGCATCTAAAATACCCTTTCATGTGGGCTCCTGAAAGCATTCTACAAATAATGAACTGCACAGAGGCAAGAGAAGGACTTCTGTTTTATAAGAGAGGACACACTGACAAAACAAGTGCCCACTTTTCAGAAGCAAAATAAACACTGCTGCTACAACACAGCCATGAGTCCAAGAGCCTCTCCAGCCCAGAAGCCTTTTGTTGTCCTGGTAGGGAAGATGGAAGGTGGGTTTTCTAGGGTGAAGCCAATCCTTTGTGCTCCAGATGTGCTGATCCCTGTAATTTGCCCCAAAAAACTGTCAGCACCTTTCCCTGACAGGGTCTGACAACAGAATATTGGAGAACAGGTCAATGCACTCATACGGCCACAAACTGAAAGGAGAAGTTGTTCCACCCAACACAAGGAGTAATTTCTTTCCATTGAGGGTGGCAGAGCACCGGGACAGTTTGCCAGGGAGGGTGTGGGGTCTCCCTCTCTGGAGACATTCCAACCCCACCTGCTCCAGGTGACCCTGCTTGGGGAGGGGTTGGACTGGGTGATGCACAGAGCTCCCTTCCAGCCCCAGCCTTTCTGTGATTCTCTAAAAATACTCTCCCACACCATCTGACAAAGTTCTGTGAGGCCTGCCTGAGTCACAACTGGTATCTAACTGCTTTCCATTTCCAGCACTCCTACTGCAGGCAATGAGTTCCACAGCTTAATTACACATTGTGCAACTTAAATGGCTTTTCTTTGTTTGCTTGTTTGTCTGTTTGTTTGTTTGCTTGGGGTCCATCACTTACCAGTTCCAGCTGAAGTTGCTGTGCTGTGCAAAAATCGTTCCACATGCATCAGGGTCCAGTTGATTTTGCAGACTTTGTGACGGGCAGTGCTCTCCTCTCCTGCTAGCCTTGAGCCAGCAGTCGACCTACCGAGTCAGTCACTTTCTGTGCCAAAGCCAACCCATAACTTTTATCAATTTTCCTGTTCTTTCCTTTCAGAAGATATTCTAGGTTCACTGATCTGATGCCCCTGGATGAGCAGTAAGAAGCCCACACTAGGGGTAGTTAAATTCTGAATTCTGTATTGCCTGATGTGACTACTTTACTGCATGCCTAGAAGCTTGAATGCATTTTACCAGGAATATACTTTTTTATGTTCTCTTTTTTCTTTTTTTTTCTGGTGTTAGTGAAGTGCTCAGACCCCACTCTTCTTCACCTCGTTTCACCCTGGGTTAAAAACAAAAATTCAAAATCAGCACTGTTTAAAGGTGTCACAAGCACATTCTCATCAGTAACTTGAAATGCCTGGTCACATTCTTGTAGTCCACACTGCAAATGTATCCCCAGGGGTCTTACCCAGCTCGACTTTCTTAATCATTGCTTTTCCTTGCAGCATTGATGCTCTGATTTCACAGACATCCATACAGACCAGGTACAGACTCAGGAATGCAGCAATCACCTCTCAGGTCAGCAACAATAAGGCTGTACCAGTATTAGAACCATATTCCTAGTTAATTTCTGACAAGAGTCTGGGTTCCCTCCCCTTGCTATACCATGTATTAAGATGCTTCATAGCATTCCCAGGAGTTACTTCACTTTGTCCTGACTCCTTGTGTTCTTGCTTCAGCTTGGTCTGGAGCTCACTAACCTTGTGCTCCATTCTGTTTGCATTTGAAGACAAGAACACCATCACAGCAATGCGCAACTTGGAAACTTGGTTCCTGTGTCAGCATACAGTGGATATTCTCAATAGCAATGCCTGAGTTTATTTCCTGAAAATTCACTGCTTTCCCAAAGTATTAGCACTATTTTTTATGGGAGTTTGGTAAACCAGCATTTGGCATCTGTATCTTCTTACTTAACAGACATGAGCCTTGAAACTTTGGTTTTTTTTAACAGCCTTGGTGTTCCAGCTTCTTGTAAACTCAGTTATGATCTAATTCCTGCCAAACTTACTCAAACAAAACTTAAGTTTGATATAAGCAGGAGATTTAGGTAAAGATAAGGGAAGGGAAAAAAATAATCCACACATTTGATTTCTAAGGAACCATTCTTTTGGCAAGGTAGTTTTAAACACCAGCCAGCTACAGGACACCTGGGTTATACTTGGAGAGATGGATTCAGAAGAACCCAACCTGATCCTGAATGTTTTAATCCATAATGCTGAGAATAAATAAAAAAGCACATGTGTACTTCTTGCAGGAGAAGATATCCACATTATTGGAACATTAGTTACTTAATTCCAGATTCCAACGTGGCTTCAGTCCCAGCAGTTAAAAGCCTCAGGCAGAATGAGTGTGACTCCCAGAGAGGCATCTGAATGAACAGACAGGAGGGTTTTCCTTAACATTCACCTGCTATACTGAACTAAAGGCAACTAAAAACACTTTGGGTAATTGAACTGCAGCCAAAGAACACACCCCAGCTGCCCACAGAAATGAGCCTTGCTCCCAGCTTGAACATTTCAAGTAAAGCACTCAGCCTCTCTCTCTCTCTCTCTCTTGCTCTGCTGCTTTAGGCTTCCAGGAGCTAGAAAGCAAACACCAGAGAACAACTTTCTCCTTTGCAGGAAAACAGCTCACTCTGGGAGAGTCAGAACCAAGCTGTGGTGCATGATGGGTGGCAGGGAAGTGAAAAGAGCAAAGTTTTCACACAAACAACATTTGAACTGCAGAAGTTGCTCATGTGATGAAGCAGTTGCCATGAAATTGCATCCTCTTCTATATAAAACTGATTTCCTCACCTTGGATTTTTCTGACATTCTGCTACAACAACAGAACCATGTAAGTTTGTATTTTTATCTTGCTCGGAGTAATCTGCTTGTTAAGTGCCTTAAAGGTATTCTGAAATTCCACTGAAAGACACTCAAAAACACTTCCACGTAATTCCTCAACAGCCCAAGACCATAAATGGGTATTATTTTCAGAAAGCAGAATGTGTGCCAAAAAGCTTTAGATCAAAGTATCTTCCAGTAGTTTTATTCCAAATTTGGCCATGAAAAAGTCCAACTTAAAAACCAAAACCATCTAATCTAGCCTTGACATTCAAGTGTCTGATAACAGTCTTCTTTTAAGGGGGAGGAGAAAATTTGACCAAACCGAAGGTGACTCTGAAATGACTAGCACAAAAAAAAATTGTATCTAATTTATTTTGGGAAAATGTGCCAGAGTGCTTGTTAAAATTTCAGCCAAAGACAACAAAGTAGACACACGTTTCTTTCTTTTAGATGCATGTTTCTTCCTTTTTTGCCCTACAGTTCCTTTCATAAGAACTACATGACACTGGTAGTTTCAGCTTCCAGGGTCAGTAAGAGCTGCCTCAACCTCTCTGCTTCAACATTGAAGAAATCTCCTTTTCATAGAGTCAAAGAATCACAGAATAGTTTGGGATGGAAGGGACCCTTAAAGGGCCATCTAGTCCAACTCACATGCAATAAACAGGGACATTTTTGACTAGATCAGCACCTCATCCAACCTGATCTTGAAGATTCCAGGGAGGGGGTATCTGCCATCTCTCTGGACAACCCACTTCAGTGTTTCACCACCCTCATCATAATTTTTTTCCCTAATATTGTTTGATTTGACTTTTCTTCAGCTTAAAACCATTACCCCTTGTCCTATCATTACAGCCCTGCTAAAATGTTCCCACCTTTCTTCTAAGCCCCTTTTAGGTACTGGAAGGCTGCTATGAAGCATCCCCAGAGCCTTTGCCCCCAGTTCTTTCATCCTGTCTCCATAGGAGAGGGGTTCCAGCCCTTTAATCCCTTTTGTGACTCATTCCAACAGGTCCATGTCATTCCTACACTGGGGACCCCACGGGTGCAGGTGGGTTCTCACCTGAGCAAGCATGTCAAGTTTACTTTTTTGCCCCTCATGGTGGCCAGAAGGTCGCTAAGGAAGTTTGGAGAGAAAGAATAAAACAGTCTTTAAAGGTACTTAAAAAAATAATCTCAACAATAATTGAATCAATTTAATTTAAAAATTTATTCAACTGCTTAGCTACAGTTTGAAATAACTTTTTGAGTCATATGTGGGTCAAAATTTAAGACTGGAATCTGAAGACGATCTCCAGCCAGTGTCAAAATTTAGCCTGAACCTTTACATAGAACATTTGCTTTGTGCAGTTACCAGCAAGAGCTAAAAATGTATGTGATAAAGATAGGAAAATAGTACATTTTGTTAACTGTTTTTTTTAATTGCACCTTCACGCAGGGAACTAATATTCCATTGGTATGGTTAAATAACTCCAAATAAGCAGGGCAGAGGGGCAGAATCCCTCCTCCCTTGCTGTCCACACTGTGGGATGAGCTCAGGGCAGGTTTGGCTTTCCGGGCTGCTAGAGAACTCGGCTGGGTCATGTCCAGCCTCTCACCCACCAGCAATTATCAACACCAGGGGTTGTGCCACCCACCTGCAGGTTGCTGTGCATAAGCTATTCATCACACTGGATTGCAGTAGTTTTTATTTTGGATGCCATTTTGATCACCACATTCCACTTCCTGGCTGCAGATAAAGCCCACTGGCAGATCAGTGATCTTGCCTGAGAATATTAATGTATTTCTCTGTCAGCCTTCATGTTACTATCTATTCCTTGCTGAACAATTTCACACATTTCACAAAAGGCTTTTGATTGCTTAACAGAGCAGTTTTATCAGGACAAATGCAAATTACTATTTACAACGCATTTTTGATTCTCATCTTAGCGTCAAATGGTGTTTCTCTGTTGCTACTTCACTTAGACCTTAGAAATGAGGATTCACCTTATAAATTAAGAGTATTCACTCTGAGTAAATCTTGCACTCACTGTCTAGACTGTTGGAAGATGTTAGATTTCAGCATTCCCCTTATGCTGAGCAGATTCAGATTCCTAGAGAAGACAGATGTTTGGAATTCTTGAACAACTGTGTCTTGCCTAACAATACACTGAAGAATCACATTTCAGATGATGGCACGGCTTGTGTGACATCCTCCCATCTCCACTTTTTTGCAATAAAATGAAATGGAGAAAAAACAGAAGAGGAAAGCAAATAGCATTTATTGTCTAAAGAAACTTCTGTTCTTGAAGCAAATTTTAAGGTATTCTTTTTTACAGAAGCTGGGTGTATTTAGTAGAAATTACTCAGAACAGCAATTGATTTAACCAGGAATATGCCCTTCTAGCCCAAGAATTGAGCTGATAAAGCAATTTCTGAATGACTTTGCTTATATAGGCACAAGGCAGCTTCTTCTAATTTTACCAGGTTAATGACAAAATTAGATACAGCTAAGTAGTTCATGTGTGCAGCTGTGCTGAATCTGACAAGCTTCACCAGAACAGTTACAAGAAATTGTTAACAAAATTCTCACACAGAGAAGTTTACCAGAGATAGAAAACTATCAGCAGGAAAGCTGGGAATTGTTTATTTAAGACATCCTGGACATACTGTATTCATGTCTCCTACAGAATTCAGGTTAAACCCTGAGCAACTGGTTATCTTTTTCTGTGTCACAAAATGTAGTTATCAGAACATTTGCATGTAGCTTTTTTTAGCACCCATCCTTCAGAAGCACATGATACCTTTAAACACAAAGTTTTGTTTTCATGGTGCTTAAAACAGGATTTCTGTCAGCATAACTTGTGTTCTGCCTCAAAACAACATGCATTTTTTGTGTTTTGTGCATTATTTTTAAGGTGTTCAGACAAGAAAACATTTTTAAAAATTTTAATATTGTTGTCTTTAATTCTGAAAACGAATACAAAACAATACATTTTCCCCTCTAATTGTAAACTTGTGAAAGACTTAGTCTAAGCATATTTTCACATTGACTTGAGCTAGGAATAGCTAGTTTTCAGGCAGAATTTCACGCAGGTGTAACACGGTTCCACGCCACAATCCCATTCTGTATGATTCATGTGATCTAGAATACACAATTATTCAGAAAAACATCCAAAACTTTAAAAAACCACGGACAGGCAGCATGTGCTGGTGTTGCTTGATAACTACCTGATTATTAACTAGTCAATTGGCAGCTTCAGGTTAATCCATGACATCAAGCTACAAAAAAATGAGACACCAAGTGAATAATGCAAGCATTTGTAATTGAACACTAAGTTTCAATGTAATATGTAAGGAGTATGACTGCTAGCTTGTCCAAAGAGTTTGGGGTGTTTTGTTTTAATTCTTCTTAAGTGTTAAAGAAAATAGTAATTTTAGCTTTCAAGGTACAGCACATTTGCAATGAAGTTGGATTTCAAACTGAGTTCAATGCTTCTGGTCATCACCATGGAAATGTGACTACTCAGGCACAAGAAATTTCTTTGGTACTTTTATTTTTCTTTTCTCTAAGCACAGCATTGGTGACAGCTTTTCTAAATTTAGAGATGTACCTGGAACTAGAACTTTGTCTTTTCAAATCAGATCTCCCTCCACATTCTCTTTGGCATTCTGCACAAAGATTAACCTAACCCCTCTTTGCTGAACAATGCTCTTCAAAGCGGTACTCTCTGAAGAAAATAGTATAATTTTGTAAAAATGGTTTATTCTAAAAATTGGCACATCAATGAAAAGATTCCCCTGAAAAGATTCTATTCTTATGTATTGTAACATCTCTAAAATGCCAAAGTTCTCAGTTATGAAGTGTATGCCACTTAGAACTGCTTCACATCTCGAGTAAAAAAAAAGACGCAACAAGCAAGAAAGCAGTAAGATTTCAGCAAATGCTAATAAAAACTTTCAGTGCTTCTGACATTAAAGAGTGATTTAGGTTGAAACAGACCTTTAAGATTATCAAGTCAAGCATTAACCCAGCATGGCTAAGGCCAACACTAAACCATATCCCCATGTGCAATGTCTACACGTCCTTTTAAATCCCTCCATGGATGTTTACTCCGTCACTCCCTGGACAGCCTGTTCCAATGCTTTTCACCCTTTCTGTGAAAAAATTCTTCCTAATATCCAAATTCACCCCCCCTGGCCCAGCCTGAGGCCGTTCCAAACTCTGCTCCTGTCCCTGTTCCCTGGAGCACAGCCCGACCCCCCGGCTGTGCCCTCCTGGCAGGAGCTGTGCAGAGCCACAAGGGCCCCCCGAGCCTCCTCTGCTCCAGGCTGAGCCCCTTCCCGGCTCCCTCAGCCTCTCCTGGGGCTCCATTCCCTTCCCAGCTCCGTTCCCTGCCCCGGCCACGCCGCAGCCCCTCCACTGCCCGTGTGAGGGCCCGGAGGTGCCGCAGCCCTCGAGGTGCGGCCTCAGCAGGGCCGGCCCAGGGACGGGCCCTGCCCCGCTCCTGCTGCCGCCGCACGGCCGGCACAGCCCCGGGGCCATCGGCCTCTGGGCCCCGGGCACCCCTGGGCTGTGTCCGGCTGCTGGCACAGCACCCCCGGGGCCTGTCCCAGCCCCTTTCCCCCAGCCTGGAGCTCCATGGGGTTGTTGTGAGCCCAGGGCAGGACCCAGCACTGCCCCTGGCTGTCCCTCAGCCCACGGATCCGGGCTGGCCAGAGCCCTCTGCAGAGCCCTCCTGCCCTCCAGCACATCCACATCCCACCCAGCCTGGTGCTGTCAGGAACTGCCAGAGGGCCCTGGATGCCCCCTTTGGTGAGGATGTCAAACAGGCCTGGCCAGCCCTGATCCCGTGGGAGCCCCCCTGGTGCCAGCCCGGCCGGGTGTCCCTCCATGTCCCACCGCTCCCGGCCCTGCCCTCAGCCCGTTCCTCCCCCGGGCACAGGGCCCCGTCCATGGGCAGCCAGTTCCTCCAGGAGACGTTGTGGGAGAAGGTGTCAAAGGCTCTGTAAAGCCCAGGCAGACACACCCACAGCCTGTCCCTGAGCAGCTCACCTTGGCACCTGATCTCCAAGAGGAGATCAGCTTGGTCAGGCAGGACCTGCTTCTCCTAAACCCAGGCTGGCCGGGCCTGATGCCCTGGCTGTCCTGCCCCTGCTGCTGGTGGCACTCAGAGTGACCTGCTCCATGGCCTCCCTGGCACTGAGGGCATGTGACAGGCCTGAAATTCCCTGGATCCTCCCTCTGACCATTCCTGTAGATGCATGTCACATTTGCCAACCTCCAGAGAACACGGACATCCCCAGTTCTCCTGGTGTGCTGGTAAATGATTGGAAGTGGCACAGTGAGCTCTCAGCACCCCTGGGTGGATCCCATCCCACCGCTTGAGAGTGTCCAGGTGTTCTAGCAGCTCACTGACCATTCCCTCGTGGATTATGGGGGTAACATTCTGCTCCCATTCCTGTGGTGCAGCTCAGGATGCTGACCAAACAAGGTAAATGTACTGCCCAGTATTCTTCCTAATGAAGTTTGTCTTTGAAAAGAAATAAGTGCATATGCTTGGAAAAAAAATGCAGGCAAAGAACGTCTAGACCCAAATGAACCAGAAGGTAACTATAAACCACTTGTAAAACACTAATGTGGCAAAAAACACCTACATCTCAAATGCTTGCAAATAAGAGTCCAAGTAAGCCAACCACAAAATATTGATGCGTTTCTACTTGCTAACTAAGATTTTTTAAAGTGCCAGATAATATTTATAATGAGATAATATACTCTCATTTAAAAACATTTAAAAATATTAAAAAATATTTACTTTAGCAAATTAAGAAAATCTAGACCAATGCAATGTGAATTAGAACAACAGTTCTGTTACTTTTCTAGTTAAAGGCATTAAATGGGTACATTTTTATGATTTTACACAGTGCAATGTGATTAAGCCTTACTTAATGACTTTCTTATTTAGGATGTGCTACAGTGAACACCTGACAGTACAAATCAGTGTTATCAAAATTATACATAAGAAATGGGGGATAGGAAGACGTGAAACAAGTGATATAGTAGGGAAAAAAAAGGTTGTCACATTTTTGAAACTATCTTTTTAACCTATAAGCATTTGAAGTTGTTGTAAGTACAAAAATTAGTAAACTTTTAACCACTATAAAAATTCATAGTTTTAACTCACAAATCCAACATGTGCATTTACACATAGCTTACACAAAACATCCCAAAAAGGCAAACCACATCACAGCCCTGTTCTCCTTTCCTTAGAGAAACTTCTCAGCCAGCCTAATCTGGAAGACACACATCTTCATGACCATCACAAGGATTTCAAGTCTCTTATTCTGTTTTCTTTGCTTGTTTTTTCTTAGCACCCTCATGGTGCTGCTCAGAAGGCTGGTCACAGACTGAAGAGCCGTTGGAAGATGTGGCACTTTCACCCTTCACTTTGGAAGGTGTCTTTTGTGAGCCAAAAAACATTTGGCACACTGCAGCCTCAATGGGAGCAAATGGAGAAGTTGCACATCTTGTCAACATCATTTTTACCTATGGAGAACAAGGATCAAGTTACAATAAAAGTTGTGATGGCTTCACAGGTAAACAAGCTAAAAGCAGAAGGGGGGTGTATGGCATTTTTAACTTTCTACACAAGGATGAGGCTGTGCAATCACCAACAGAATTCTGCTCATTTTAGCTGAAACTGGGCAAAGAAAGCTTTTCTTTCTGACCAACACACTTCACACAGCTATGAAGGAGATCTACAGGGAGGTCAGAGAGGGATTTTTCCTCAGGAACTGTAGCAATAGGACAAGGAGGAATGGGAAAGAAGGGAAAGATTTGAGCTGGATTCTAGGAAGCAATTCTTAAGTGAGGGTGGTGAGATACAGGTTTCCCTAAGATGTTACTTGTCACAGACATCTTTTATGAAAAATCCTTTCCTTGGGATTTTTCCTCCTGAGAAGCTGAGAGGCCTCAGGAACAAAATGTAAACAATGGTTATCTGCTGCTGTGGAATGCAACAGGTGCATCTGTGGTTGGGCTTATGTGGTTGTTTCTGATTAATGGCCAATCACACTCAGCTGGCTCGGACAGAGAGTCGAGCCACAAACCTTTGTTATCATTCTTTGCTATTCTATTCTTAGCCAGCCTTCTGAGGAAATCCTTTCTTCTATTCTTTTACTATAGTTTTAATATAATATATATCATAAAATAACAAATCAAGCCTTCTGAAACATGGAGTCAGATCCTCATCTCTTCCCTCATCCTAAAACCCCTGCGAACACCGTCACAGTTGCTGATATCCCAACCCTGGTAATGTTCAGGACAAGGTTGGATAAAGCCTTGACAAGCCTGGCCTTGTAGGAGATGTCTCTGCCCATGGTAGGGGGATGGAACTGGATGATCTCTGAGGTCCCTTCCAGCCCGTAGCATTGTATGAATCTATGTTTCTATGAGCTATACACAAACAATGTGCATAAAAAACTCTCTGCAAGATTAATCATCCTGAGAGTAAATTGCATTTAATGGCATATATTTAAGGTGAAGACCAACTTTTATGTGTAAGCTTAGTGCCTTGTTCAAACTGAAAAACTAAACTGAGTGGCTTCCTCCCACTTAAATTGGAAGAATGGGCTGTGTAATTCCATTTTGAATGTATAGGTCCATAACCAGACTTTAATTAGAAGTCCAGACAGCCATATCCATTCCATAAAGTTCAGAGATTTAGGTGGCCACCCCTTAGGACACGTAACTTGGAATCAGAATTGAAAAACCTGTTTTTCAGATCTGGGTACTGGACAAGTTTATATTGCAACAGTTTCTACAGCTTTCAGAGATGTGACAAGTTTCTGGGAGACATTATTAAAAGTATACCAGATACACTGTTGCTTTATTAGTTTATTTGCTATATGGGTGCGAGTTCCTGGCTCTCAGTACAACCATCAGTGTTAGGATTTAGTTCTCCAGTGCACCTGGACAGCCAGCTCCTGTGGACACCTGCAATTTCTCACTTCCAGAATAACATTCCTCTCCTTCTTCATTCCCAGCATCCACAGTTCAACAATGCCTTTATCATTTCAGATGGAAAATCAGGGACATAAGCCTCAAGTCTTGGCTCCCTACAGTTAACTTCTGCAGAATTAAACTTGTCAGCTTCTTCCCAGAAAGGAGACTGGCAACCATACTTCCACACATTCTCCGGTCTGTTCAACACCACCTCTGAAGCTGTTAAAATTGCCAGATATCTGCTAACAGAGATTGTTTTCTTATAAACTAGTAATCCAGAAGAAAGGCACCATCCTGGAAATGAACAAGACTGGAGGGACTGAAGACTTCAATAGAGAAGTAGCGTCTATTTTATTACAAAATAGTTACAGCTACTTCAAAGTAGTTTTGGTATGCCTTTCCTTCCCACACAAACACTTATTTTGTGAACATTTTAAATCAAATGAGAATCCAGTTGGTTTGTTTTACAGACCCACTGGCAACTGCATAGGTACACATAAAAGATAGAGAACGGGAAAATTTCTTTCTACAAGAATAAGCTTTCCTTTTTTTTTTTTTTTTTTGAGATTACAGACATACAAGCCTGGAATATCAAATACTGAGTGCCAAAATTCCTGATTTTTTCCTTTTCCTCTCTGTCCCCTGCATACATTGAACAGAATCAGTAACAGAACAGGTCTTCCATTCTGCTCATGTACAGAGCTCTAAACACATTTCTTCAGCAGGAGCTGGCCTTCCCATCAAGCAGCATGCATTTCAACAATTAAATAAAACATTTTCTGTTATTTGGTCACCAGCAACTTTCAAATTCTTACCTTGAAGACAACAAGAAAGATGGTGTATAAAAACACAAGGTTGTGTTTTGCTATAGGCAAGTACTGTCTCCGTTGAAGGGTGAAAAGAATTGCTCCTATCAAAGTTACCTTCACAGGGCTAGAAATCAAACAAAGAATGTTAATTTCTCTTCTCTGCTCTACAGTGGAAGCTGCCTGGAAAGCAACACATGTTCTTAAGTGTGCAAAATAATTATTTCTGAATAGAACAAGTGAAAACTTGTGGTAACTGTGGTAAGATCCAAAATCCAGCTGTAATTAAATTAAGATTTTCATGTTATATAATATTACTACACTTTCTGTCCATAAATCATCAAGTTCAGCACTGCTTCAGACATCCAACAAACTCCTATTTGACAAATACTCCTCAAATCAATGCTCCTATTCAGACTTTATATGTCAGCTTGATTCTCTTCTTCTTCTCCCAATATATCTTATTGAAGAGTTAAATTACAGAGCTCACACTACTTGGACTAGACATAAAAACAGGTTCCTATACCATGCTCCAGGAGTTAGTTACTTCAAGGTGTTGAAGTTCAAGTCCAAGTCTTGGTCCAGTGTAAGACTCCAGCAGCTCTGGGGCTGTATCAGCTTAAACCTGACTGGAGCCAGGCCTGTATGGCCAGGTTTTGCCAACACAGCTGTGCTGACCTGAGACAGGCAAAGATTTCCACTCTATTTCCAGTTTACAGCAATCTTTGTTGTGGTACTAAATCCCTTCCCAGGTATGCAGCCAGAAAGCAAGACATCTTTGGTCACTTATCCAGAATTCTGTGCATTTCTTAATCTGCATGTGACATGTACAGGTGACATTCCTGTTACCACAGAGCATCTATTGTGGATCTGTTCTGCACTGTCTTTTCAGGAAGCAAAAAACTACACCAAATTCCTTCTCAAGAAGCCCAAAAAACAACACTGTGTACACAGGCATCTCATCCATTTGCAAGATGTTTGATGTTTTTAACTCTGTAACTTATTTCAATTCAATGCTCTTAAGACTTATACATAAACAAAACTTTTGAAATTTTTTTCAGTTACTTTGAGCCATACCCACAGTGGAGAAGGAGAATATATGCAAGCGATGCCAATCAGTAAGCATTGTTCTGATGTTGCACCTGTAAAGACACTTTTATTTGTGTCTATAGTGCTATTTATGACAGTCACCTTTTCTTCTGTACGTTTACTTTCAAAACTGCCATTTTTGCCCTGGCAAGAGAAAGAGAAACTCTAAATACTTAGAATTTCAGAAAAAGCCAACAACTAACACAATGCACAAAAAATTGAAATATTGCCAAAGAGAAGGCTACAAATGTCTCTCCTGTTATTCTGTGTCTAGGAGTGGCTGCTGAAAGGCAAGATAGCTTTTTAAAAAAATAAAATTATTATTTTTAAAGACCTGACTGTAACCTGGGAAAGATCAAAAGAATTTTAGGAAATTATCACAGTGACCTTATCTTGACTTACAATAATAGCTTGTGGCTTTCCAGCCTGTTTCAATTCTCATTTCACAGAGAAAACCAGGAGGCATGTAATATTCCTCATTCTTTGCTCCTGCAAGAGAAGTAACTTTTCCCATCTTGCAGGTCATTTCTGCTATACTGAATAACCAATTTGTACTTTCTCAAATAATTGATGTCTTTGGAGGAAAATAGCACTGGCAGCAAAAGTAAGAGTGCCAGTGTTCAAAGGAAGCCATCTTAGTGATGCTCAGAAGATACACCAAGATTCACTTGTGTATTTCTAGTACCACTGTGCTTTCATTTTGGATAGAAGACCATGTCGCTGTAAGACAAACTGAGCCAAAACTGCTTTCTAGCAACTCCCCACTAGGTATTTATCACTTTCTGACAAGTTTTGTTGATTTCTCTTCCCATTTGCAGCTCTTGGGCTGTGAACATAAAATGATTAAAACATCACTAGAAGTCCCAAAGTTCACTGTCCCATCTTTCAAAGGATACACACCAAAACAGAGTACAAATATGTCCTCATGGTTTGGTTTTTGGGTTTTTTTTTGCTTCAACCACTGAGAGCAAGCGTCCACACCAGGAGCCAGCAAAACAACAGCTAACTTGTTGCAGGTTTTTAAAAAAAACTTACTAGGACATGTGCAGGAGCTCATTGGTTTCAGGTTTCCACACTCCTCTCACCAGCTGCTCAAAGTTGGAAATTAAGCCACCACCAGCACCTGAAATTGCAGAGATTTATGGCAAGTTTCCACTGACTGCTGCCACTGCCATGCCATTGCTCCCAGAAAAACTCATGACACCAGGTGCTAAATGTGGCACCAAAGCCCAGACTTAAAAAGATTTAATCCAACCTCTCATACAAACAAAACTCAAACAACAGCCACGAGAACTCAGAGGCTGAGATACTCAGCAAGAAGCTCAGGTCTGCCTGTAAGTGACAGCATCTGAACTCATCCAATCATCACATTCACACGTGTTGCTTTCCATAGCAGCACAGAATAAAGCAGGAACAGGAGCCGCACAACTACTTTCTGAAGGGACCCTGACGGTGTGGCTGCAAATACAGCTGTCAGGAAGGTAGCTTCCAGAATTCCAAACGGCAAGCAGGCAACAAGGGTCATCCCTTGTTTAAAATCAAGTTACAACCCAAAAACCTAAGATACCCAGTTCTCTTCTTCAGCCTCATGCAAGGCAGTAATGTTGTTGGAAAGTTCAGCAACAGCTACACAGAAGATTTACTTCTTTATTGTCATCAACTGCCCATCCTGCAAGCTCTCGTAAGACCTTCTGAAGGGAACTCCCCTCCAAGTCCTTCAATGTCACCCTTAATTCAGGCAGAAAATCTGCAGCACAGGCTTTTTCCTTCAAGGAACATCAGACTGCATCAGGACTACCATGCCCAGCACAGCAAGGATGGTGCTACAGTTCTGCTGTAGGGGCTAGACATTTAAATACCACCCCAAAAAACCCCAAACCCTCAGAACAAGATGCTGTGCATGTTACCTCTGGCCCAGCCCACGGCCACCATGATCAGACAGGCATCTTTGTAGACAGCGTCTGCATGTGCAATGCCATCTGTGATCTTCCAGGTCCTTGTCACTTCTTTCATCCCTGCCACCAGAAGACGAAGAGGCAGAAAGGAAAAGCAGCGGCAGAATATGTCTTCTGGGCAGTAAAACACCAGATACCTGAAAATCATCAGAAAGAAAACATTAGCCACATTTTTGCTAAGGAATTATCTTTTCATAATCTTTAAATATGTTTTTGGAATGTGTCTAGCAATGCCTGATATACTACTGACAACTCAAAGTCTCGTGACACACATCTTGGAACAAATTTGAAAAGCTTCTGAGCACACCTGAGCTTTTGCACCAAAACCAAACACTACCACCTCACTGTCACAGAGAAAAACCTGTTCAAGTCCATGTGAAACAGCTTTACATTTTTCCAATTGTTCTGTACCTTATATATCTGCACATTTTTATAATTCAAGTCATTAAAGTGGTATCTGATTGACTTTGTGTGGTTTGAGTTTATCTTGTGAGTTACTTTTTGTTTAGTTTGGTGTAGGGGGGTTGTTTTGTTTTGGTTTTTTGTTTGGGATTTTTTTTTAAATAGAATTACAACAGGGTGCTAAATTAAATGCTGACTCTGTGCTTCCAGACTGTAGGTACCTGGAATTATATAACTTCAGCAAGAATGCCTTCACTAGTTAATGTCATACTACATGAAATGCATGGCTATTTTTAAACACATTTAACATCCTAGTACTCACCAATTCTAGCTTTTACAGCTTGCCAGTTACAAGCACATTTCTTTATTCAAAGCATTGAAAGAACACTACACAAAATATCTTTGATCAACTTGCTTTTAAAACCGAGTAAAGATGGCTAACAGTTAAATCCTAAGTGACAGTAAATTCTAAAAGATTAGATTATGTAGTGTTTTATTATATGTCTTCAATAATAAATAAAATTCAGTTCTTACTGAGACATTCACAAAAACCCAATCAAGATTAAGTATGTTGATTAAGTTATCTTAAGTAGATTATTTCAGCACAGGAGTAAGAGTAAAAATTGCATAAGAGCAGAGAAAGTGTTTAAAAAGAAGGATAAATTTTGTTTTCTTAAAAAAAAAAAATAAGACACTGCCCCTTGCTTTAAGGTTTTTGATCTCAATCCTGCCTACCAAGAATTTCTGAGGCCCTTCCCTTTATCTCTTATTGTAAAGATAAAGATATTGTAAAGATGCCTCTGTATGCAACCAGGCTTCAGCTGATATGAAGCCAAAGATGTAGAGAAAGGATGTATTTTACAGGCTACTGCAAAAAGCCATTTAAGCCACCTGCTCACCAATTCACACCAGAACTAATTTATATCTGCAGAATGTGGGTTTAGGACCCTGAAGCACTGGTGACAGGACTGAAGCTGGCCCTGAAGGCCCTCCACGGCATTCCTGCCTGTAATCTCTGCTGACAGCAGATGCCGCTGTCCTACAGAACATTCAGGAGCATTCCTCAAGCCCAGCACGACTCCACTCACTTCCCAGTCCCAAGTGTGGCTTGAGGAATTCCTTTGTGCACGATCTGGGACCAGGAATTAAGGTCACTACACTCAGGAAGAGGTGACCTCGTAAAGCTGGAAGCTTAAAACGTTTTGTAACATTCACAGCTCCTCAGTAAAACCTCCTTTAATTTCTGCACAGCAAATCACATTTGACCATGGTGAGTTAAGAGAAATCCTGCTCTCTTCAAGTGTACTCCTAGCTCGTGTCACTTGAAACAAGCAATGAGTCTGCCCACATCAGACTGACACAACCAGAGGCAGATTCTGTTAATAAATCATTAATAATACATATTATTCATTTCACCAAATTAAATGTGTCATTTTCTACTACAACACAAAGACCATAAAACTAATACATATACCCAGACAGATAAAAAGACTTGTTTTCATTTTAATGAATTTACAACTGTAAAACTTATGGGGCAAGTGGAACTAAAGGATTTTAATCAGGTCAGACTATCCAAATATAGTGATTGAGATTTCTACACTCAAAACCCCACTGCTGCTCATAACTTTTGTTAAGTTTGAAGTTTTCTTCAAAGATCACTTTCTGGAACAAATGAACTCCACTGGAAGACCACATTTATATGAAAATAACTCCAGAATGGCTTTTTTACACTCCAAACAGGCCAAAATGCCTAATACTTAATTCAATTATACAATTCAGTTAGCTACTGTCTTCCAGCACAACACCTGCCCTCCTGGGACTGAATGAAATACAGGAAAAAAAAGTGTCTGGTAGTAGGAACTGGAGGAAAGATGTGTCTTGGAACTTCAGTTACAGGAAAAGCCGAAAATTTTACATCAGCCAGGTTCTGATCTTTAAGAACTACTTTTTAAAAACTTGACTGCATTTATGACATATGTATATTCAGTAAATCAGCAACTGACTAACTTTATTAAAAAGTAATGTTTGCAGCTGTTTGACCAGGAATACTAAAAAAACCTAAGACAAGTCTAATCTAGCAAAGAGCATTTGGTTACACAACAGGCTGTAAGAGTTGCTCTCTGTTCCCAGAGAACAAGATCATAGAGAATGATCCTGGATGAAGAGACAGCATCCAAATCCACAACATTTTTAAGTAAAAATACATGGAACCTTGATGGTGTCAGTTTACAGCATACAGCTTCCTTAGAGCCAGCATCACTCATCTTACCCAGCTGTGGCTGCTTACCAGACTGAGGATGCCAGCAGAATATTTATGGTCTTTGCCAGAAATGCTACTGGAGGTTCACCAAGCATCAAGGAGGACAGAACTGAGCCCCCAAAGCAATAAAGCATTGCACTAAACCAGCAGGCCAAGGGACTTCGGACCGACACTTCCACAACTCCTGTGGGGAAAAAAAACAACAACATATAACATTCTGCATAAACAGAAATGAAGACTGGAGAATAACATCATGTTTTAAAGGTCAGTATTTTTCAGTTTAGTTCCTTCGGGTAATGAAAAATTCTCCAGCAAACAGCAGGCCCTCACAGGAAAATTTTCCAGAAATACAAACCTCAGGGTAGGGTGACTTTAACACAAACTCCTAAACAGAAGTGAAAGGCTGACACAAAGTGTTCTCTGAATCTTTTGTGCATTAGTTTGTTATATCTAGATACCAAGAGGAAAAAGCTTTCAGAGCATAGCAATGAGGTCTTGTTGTTAACAACCTGACACAGGGACACAGTTGCTTTCAAATTTGTATTAAAAACACCTAAGTGGCTAATCTAAACAGGATTGCTGACATTTTGGAGGGTTATTTTACGAATTACATTTCTGCTTTTGAGTGTTCCAAGAATTCAAGGTAACTATTTTCTCTTCTTTTCTCATAATATCCTGCTGTGATTGCTGGCCAAAACTGCATCCAAGATAATTATCAAATCGTTTTCACCTGCACTCTTGAAGAGAGGGAGGGAAAAAAGGTTATCTTGAACTATAATAATAAATGTAAATTTTTCTCATTATCAAAAGGTTGACAGTTTGTTAATTTCATCATCTTTAAAATGAACTATCATTTTAAAGTGCAAGTTAACAATGCCTAAAAGAGTACATAATATTCAAAGATTATACTGGAGGTAATGGGAAGCATTAACCATTTTCAGAGGAAAAAAACATTTTACCAAAGCTAGAAATATGCTCAAGTTGTTTTGACTATTTCCTTCCACTTTAAAAGTTCAGTGTTGCCAAAGCTTCCCCTTTACACTTGGTTCTGAGCTGTTTGCCTGAACAAGTTTGATTTTCTGTAGTCCAAAGGCTACAAGTTCACAAAAGTTCCAAAGTTCACAAAAGCACTACTGTCTGCCCCAAAATGAAATCTGACATCTGTTCCCAATTCAGAGTAGAAGCTTGGGTTTATCCAGCATTTCTGTGGGAAAAGAAGCTCCTACCAAAGATGAGAGGCTCAAACATTTAAAAAAGCATACAGCACTCTCAATTCATTCAATGCATTAACAAGTTCAGGTTTTAGTGTTCCATTTTAGTGCTGGCATAGATATCAAGTACTGCAGCACTATCTAAATGCCCATAAAACACCCAATTTATAAAAATGAGCACTCCTCAGCGTTACAGAACACTTGAATATAAAATAACATCTCTTTCATTTCTAACTATTTTGCAATTTATTTTTCAAACTGCAGTACCTAGCGCTCCAAGTTAAGACACTTGCAAATTATTAATGGCTTGTGTTTACTACTTTTGGAGTAGGTTTAAAACTAGGTCTCCGTCCTCTCTTCAGATCCATTCTCCTGCCTTCCAACAATCACCAGCTTCTCCACACTCCCTTTGCCCCACAACTAGCAGCAAGTGGTTTTCAGTTTTGAGGGCACATCCAGATTGCCCTTTACCAGTAAGCTCCACAACAATGCAGGTAAATGTCTTCATTTTACAAATAAAAGGTCAAGAAACTGGAACCTCTATTGCACTTCAAGATTTTTCTGTTGGTCAGCACTAGAAATGGCTCAAATGCCAGTTTTTAACAAGGTTATATATATATCCTTGCTTCCTACAAGGAATATACATAATACAGAAGACAATGAGGCAAAAAAGTTGATATTAATTTAAAGATGATCTCAGCACTGCTACTTAAATTATTGCTAGGGTGTAGCCTTTCAGAAGACAAATTCAGTTTTAAGTAGGTCACATGTTTTTATACAAAGTGGTCATTTATATTTGTCCTCTGATGCATCCTCTAAAATTAATGAGGCATCACACAACCACGCAATGGTGGATCTGCCAGAAGGCCGCCAGCCCTGCAGATGTACACTTCAGAAAGTTAGGGAAAGGTTTCAAAACACAAGGACTAATCTTGAATATGCTCTTAAGAATTTCTCCTGAACAACAGTAATATTAAAAACAAACAAAACCAAGGGAAAAACAAAAACAAAAAACCCAAACAAAACGAAAAACCAAAATAAACACACAAAAATACACAAACAAAAAAAACAAACCCTTACCAACTAACTATTTCTAATAGCAATATAATCTAATAGGAGTATATCTGCTTTAAACATTTCTGCGTGCTCCAAATAGGCAATAATGCACACCACACACACCCCTAGTGAGCACACCAGGAGGATTTGTACATATTTTGTCTAGTACCCCATTCAACCACGTAGAATATGATTAGTTAACATGAAGGATTTATAGAGTCAGGCTTAACAGAGCAAAACTATGCTGAAGAGAAATTATTTCTCTTCAAATCACCTCAAACAGATCATAGAAAAATGTCAGGAACAAACCAAATATGATACATCCTCAACCACCAACACCTTTTGCTGTCCCTCCATCCCATAAAAAGAAAATTGGCTGTTCTAAAATTGGCTGGAGTTACAAGAAAGCAGCTCCTAAGCCATCCTCAAAGCACTAATCAAGAACTCTTCTTTTAAAACACACAGAAAGCAACAAGTTGGTTGTGACTGCTGCAGTTTGCCAGTCACAAGTGAGCAGTAAAGCCTGGCTAGGAGGATTGGGAAAGTCCCAGTTAGTGTGCACCCTTCCATGATCCAAATGCCCACACTGAATCTGATTTTAACAGTGGGGGTGGGTTGGTATTTTAATGAGGCAGTAATCTGGGATAAAATAAATGTGGCTGTAACTTGACCACAAACTTCTTACATCACCAGGCACTCAAGGCTATCCCGTAATTTCCCTGTCAAATATAGCTACTGTTGTAAGTTTCCAAAAGGAACATAAAACCTAGACAGCATTAATCGACGATAATATATCCATACTGAGTATTCGCAATAACTGCTATTTCAGTTATGATTTAATACTCAGTTCAAACCACTTGGGAAGTGAGAAACAGGCCAGCAGGCAGTCACCTGGATTACAGTTATTAATTCCAACTATTAGAAAATACTCAGGAGTTCTGAACTACCAGCTATTAAACCGAGAAGAAAAAAAAAAATAGAAGCATGGATCTGACCAGACTTCTGATAGCAATTTTCTTTCCCTAAGTGTTGTCTCACTAAAACTAGGCACAGAGGCCTCTCATCCTCATCTTCAGGTGTGCCCATTCCAGAGGAAAGTTTAAAAGCATTGTATGACAATGTCAGAAAGTCCCTTTCTAAGTGGAACAGACAAATTACACAATGCCATAGCCCAGCACCCGTGAAAAATTTTAGCAGCATTAACAAAGTTTGGTGAAGATTCTAGAATGCATAAGCACTTTACACCAGTCTTCACAGTCTGTTAAGCGCATTTCCTCAGCAGATGGTCAAAATTCACCTTGGAACACTTAGGAAGGGACCAAAGAACAAGCTCTCAGTGAACAAACAGTGCAGAGCCCTAGAAATCTGAGCCAAGCAGAGCTCCCAAATTTGCCCTAAAATCCCAATTCCAAAAGCCAGCTCAGTTTCCTACACAGTTATCACCTGGGATGCAGAGTTACTGTAAATGTGTCTAAACCCACACCACAAGCAGCTTGATTCTAAACACTGAAACAAGGCCAGCATCTACATTTGTGACAGAAAAAAAAAAAAAAAGTAAAAAAATTGGCTTGGAGCTAACAGCCACAGAGCCACAGTGTAAATGATTTTCTGGAAGAGAGCATGCAGACTGAAGTGCCATGATGTGCTCTGATACAAAACCGTGTTAGTGGAAATGGAAAGCTCTGCTAAATTCACTTTACAATCCACGGGGTACAACGCTGACAAACCACTGGCACAGGACCGACCCATGAGAGTCCTGAGCTGTTTCCTACAAGGCAGAAAAGGCCTTAACACGCCCCTGCACACACAGGGTGTGTGAAAAACGTAAACTCTAGCTAATCTCCCCTCTCAGATGCAATTCTGGGCACAGAGATATTGGCCTGTTACACACACACTTTTTGCATAAACCCAACTTCGAGGGGCCTCACCCCTTTTACTCCTGAGACTTCAAAACTGAAACAAACAAACAAACAAGTGAATAAAAAAAGCTAAAAGCTTTCCAACGAAACTCTTGGCTGATTTCGCCAGCGCCTCTTAACTTCTGGAAAGCGAGAAAAGCTTTGGCTGGGTGTCTTTAGCGGGCAGTGAGACAACGCTTATGGACAGACGGGCTAATGCAGGCGGCAGACAATTCCATTTGCACGGCCACGGGGTAACCTGGACAGCGGCTCCCTTCGGAGCCCCATCCTCACCCTGCCGGGGCCGGGCACCCCCCGGGACACACGGGAGAAACACCGGGATCCGCACGGGGAGTGTGGGGTGTCCGCCCCGTCCCGCCTCGCCCCGCTCACCCCGCTGCTCCTTCAGCGCCAGCACGGAGGCCACATAATGCGCCAGGTCGAAGAAAGGGAACATGCGGAGGCGGGAGAAGCTCAGCGGCACCTGCCACAGCTCCATAGCCGGGCACGGAGCTCCCGGAGCGGCTGCCCGGGACGGGAGAGCCCTGCGGACGCGGCTTGGCCGCTGCCGGCCGCCGTCAGCGCGGGGCGGGGCGGGCGCGGCGCCTCACGGGGCTGTCCCTCCCTCAGCCCCGCGGCTCCGCGCTCCGAGCTGCCTGCCCTGCTTTGGGGTTGCCTTTTTTTGGTCAGAATGCTGATAGTCCTGCACCGTGCACAGTTTGAGGTCGGTTGTGGTCTTCCTCAGAGCCCCTGTTGCGTTTGTGTTGCTTCCCTGCGCACTTCGTGCACAGGTCGCTACACTCACCCTGATACATTCTTTTTTTTTTTCTGCCCTGTTGAATATTTCTGAAACTCATCAAGAGCATTACCAACGTGTACGGTCGGTTCCACATGTGGTCTTTCGCAGGCTGATGCTGCCTATCAGTTGCTGAGGGTATTAATGTACTCCGGACGCTGCCAGAGCTCAGCAGAAACGCTTTAATGCATCTTTACATCCATTTTGATAGCGAGGGCTAACTTTGCCTCCTTAAAGTTCTATATCCAGCGTTGCACCAATCCCACTTTATTTTCAGCAAAGCTAGTTTGATCATGAGCTACCCAAGTGAAACATTTTCGAAGATCTGCTAATTCCAATATACGTGACATTTGCTTTTTCTTTGTTCTCCAGACTCGGAGGATCTGCAGGAAATTCGTGTAATGAGGTTGGTTGGGGTTGGAGGTGCTAGGAAAATTAATCCACAAACACCAGAGGTTTATGCCTAAAAAGGAGACGGAGGAGTCTTTTTACTTCTTTATTCAAATAAAGGGAGAGGCCATGGGGCATTTCCCTGCGATCTCTTACATTTTTGGAAGACGCAGCCTCCTTTTTATCCCAATTTCCCGGCCGCATTTCCCTTCTCTCTTTCCTCATTGACTGAGGTACTTGAGAGGTACAGACTCCCCGAACACCTGATACCAAAGATTTCCCGCTAATGTGTAACCCTCCCTTTTCATTTTTAATTCTCATGGAATTTAGGGGGTTTTCTTCAGCATTGTTTCTTTGGTCTTTCAATGTCTAATTTCATTTATCAGCAAACCTAAAGTTTATTTGTAAAAGCAAATATCTTTTTCCATTCACCAGCCAGTGGAATTCTTCTCATTGTTTCTTTTATCTCCCAGTGCTGGTTTTATCCACCAGCAGACCCACAGCTTGTTTGTAAAGACAAATCCACTGTTCTTCTCAGAGAGGACCTTAAAAACTCATTCATGGGCAAGAATACCTTTCACAATCCCAGGTTTCTCCAAGCTCCATCTAGCCTGTCCTTGGACACTTCCAGGGATGGGGCAGTCAGAGCTTCTCTGGACACCCTGTGCCAGGTCTCACCGTCCTCACAAGGAAGAATTTCTTCCTTATATCTTATCTAGATCTATTCTCTTTCAGTATGAAGCTGTGAAAAACGCCAATCACTTGTTTTTAAATTTTTTAAAAGTGTAATGGTAATAAAATGGTTATTAAAATAGCGATCTGATTAGAGTAATAATAATTTGGACAATTTGAATTAGGACAATATGAGACAATAGAAATTAAGCGTTATGGACGTCCGGGTACCTTTTTCTGGGCAGCACAAGCCTGAAAAAGGACCCACGTTAACAAAGGATTAACCCTTAAAAACCATACCCTGTTGCATATTCATACACCTCATACATGATGCATAAATTCCATTCAAACACAGGATTCTGTCTGGGCAGTGTCAGCTTCTTCCTCTTAATCCCAACGGCATCTTTAGGGTTGAGCAAGGTGGGAAGAAGTTCGTTTCTTCTGATAATGGGGCAATAAATTCCCTTTCTCTGAAAGATTCAGGTGTCCTGTGGCTGCTATCTTGGTTCAAGTCCTTTCTTTAAAAAAATGTATTCTACATAGCATAGTTTCTATTTTGACCCTATGTTATACCCTAAAACTATACTTAACCCACTATTTAAGAGCATTAATATAGCATAACTTTCTAACACAACACATATAATATTCATTTTAATATTTGCGAAAAGCCAATCATAAAATACACATTTTTCACAAAGCAATTCCCCCCTTGTCCTCTCACCTCATGCCCTTGTAAACAGTCTCTCCATCTTTCTAAGGCTCCCTTCAGTTTACTAGTTTGTGAATTTTTGGCTGGTTTTCCCTACTGAATTTTTCCTGAACTGTTTCTGTCTTTTCAATTCAGCTTCGACATGCTGGTGAAAATAACTTTTAAAGGCTCCAGGTTTTGCAAGTTTCCAAGTTTCCAATGCTCCACGTTTCACTGTATGGTGAAATTAAGCAAAGCAGTCTGAAGATTGCAGCTTTCACAGGTGCTCTTGAACTTGTTCTTTGCCTACCAAGAACTAATTTCAGGAAATAACTGAAATTGTAGAAGCATTCTGGGGAAAACGTTTATGCCACTCAACATAGCAAACACTTGAACTTTTCCCAGAATAATTTCAGCTTGCTATGAATAGGGAGCTTTTCTTTTCATTGATTTGCCTTTTATCAGTATCAGAATATTTATATTCACAAATAAGTTCATATTCTCAATGTCTCTTCCTTTCTATGCATCCAGGGACTCATTTGCTCCCTGAGACCTGACCCATGTGCATGCAGCCCATTTCTGTTTCCTGGCCATTTCCATCTTCATTTCATCTACATTAAGAGATTTAGTCAAAGTGATCTCTTACTACCCTTGTCATTAACAAATCTAATTCTTATTTTCTGTCCTGCAGACTCAGAAGACAGAGTTTGTTTTCTACAGCAGAATATCGACTTGCCCCACTTTAGAGGTAATTAGACATAATACATTTCTGTAGCAGAAATGAGTTCAGCTCAATTTTGTTTCCCGCTGAACAGGGCTCTGTGTCCGTGGAGCTACAGCCACGGAGCTACTGACGGGATTTAAAACGATGTATTCTTGCAGTACTGGTTTATCTCCACCGAGTGGCATCCGTCTCATTGCTAGGCAGTGAAAGCTACTCAGGCTATCTCGTGTGTGATCGTAGGAGAGGGAGGGAAATTAAAATGGCAGTGACCGTAAGGAGCCTATAGTGATGCAAAAAAAGGTCGCAATTTGGGCCGGCAACATCTGCGCTGCAGCCACCTCTGTGCCTGCAGCTTGTGTAGAGATACCCAAATCCTTGAACATGCCAGCAGTGATACCTCTGCTGGTGCTGTTTTGCAGCAGATCAGCAATACCTGCCTGAACTTTCAGTTTTTAGTCAGGTCCTCAAACACATAACACTGCACTGTCACTGCACCTGAAGTGTTGCTCTCCAGAGCAGAGTTGTGCTCGTCTGGGCTGGGGTAAAGTTAATTTCCTTCCCAGAGGCTGGTGTGGGGCTGTGGTTTGGACTTGTGCTGAGCTCAGCGGTGATGATGCAGAGATGTTTTTGTCATTGCTGATTGAACGGAGCCAAGGGCTTTGCTCCTCCTCATGCTGAGGAGACCCCAGCTGGCCCCAGGGATGTTCCAGACCATGTGACATCATGTTCAGTGTATAAAGTGGAGGAGAAAGGAAGAGGGGACATTTAGAGTGGTGGCATTTGACCTCCCAAGTCACTGCTCTGTGTGATGGGACCCTGCTCTGCTGGGAATGGCTGAACACCTGCCCAACCATGGGAAGCAGGGAATTCATTCCTCGTTTTGCTCTGCTTGTGTTGAGCAGCTTTTGCTTCCCTTATTAAACAGTCATTATCCCAACCTGTAAACTTTCACCCTTCCAGTTCTCTCCCCAGTCCCACTGGTGGGAGAGTGAGGGTGGCTGTGTGGGCTGGGCTGGTGACTGGGGTTAAACCACACAGAGGTATCTGGTGTGGAGGTGAATCTCATGGCAGTGAGGTGGGAAAGCATGTTAACCACCACAATTTAAACAAGAAAGACATTTTGATGAGTTTTCTACCAGGAAATAAGAGCAGCAGTTTCTCTAAGCCTGCTAGTGACCAGGGGGAGATTCCTGTGTGTTCAGGATGGCTTCTTAGCAGAGCAGATAATAGAGGAAGCCACCAGAGAGAAATCAGACCACAGAACACAGTCTGTGTAATAAAAGTAGAGTAACAAATAAGAAAACTTAAAATCTGATCAATTTCCAGCTGTCCTGGGCATCTCAGCAATAATTTAAAGACAGCAGGGGATAAAACACCTGAAATGATCCTGCTCATCCTTGAACCAAGTATACAGATGCTGAGAGAACTGTGTCAGTGTGACCTGATGGTATTAGTGTATGAGCAAGGTACACCTGTCTCTGTCTGTGTGTATGTGTGTGTGTGTGTGTATGTGTGAGAAATAATTTTTTGTGTTTTACTGGTTTTAAACTGGAAGAACAAATGCCCTTTTCTTCATAAATTAGGAGGAGGCTAACAGTGAGATCTGAGCAGCACAATGTGCATATAAGAATTTTTAAAATGGACTGTTGTGTTGTATAAGTGGAAAGCTCATTGTAAAATCAAAGCACGAGCCCCTGAACTGACTCTCTTGCCCAAGGAATGTTATCCTGACCTTAAAAAACCCCACTGTAACCACCTCCTGAATAGTTACCCAACTTGCACAATCTCCAGAGTACCTTTCAGCAGGATTATGCTAATTTTTGTGTTTGAAAAAAAAAAAAGGTCTGTGTACTTGGCATGGAAGTATAGCTGGTGAAGTTGCTGCTTAATGTGAGATATATTTATTTAGTGTTTTATTTTGTAATGTCTGTTGTGGTCCTACAGGCAGTGGCCTGGAGTTCAAAAATAGTGCCTTAGGGGGAAAAAAAGGAGTAGAACTTCTTTAGTATATTTCATCAGTGTTCCTCAAAACAAACTCTTACTCTTCTTCCCCAATTCAGGAAATTAGGAGTAATCTCTTCCTATGAATTATTAGGTTAAGATTTTTTATCTTCTAAGAAGATCTCCCAAACTCAAGTCTGTGCATCAAAATCAAATCAGATGAAAATAGTAATCTTTGTCACAATATGGAAATGGACATTTCCACTCTCTGCTCTCAGCCTACCACATTTGTGATTTGTAGCCATGTGCCACACTGCTGTCTGTCTCCTTCCAAACAAATTCTCACTCTACTCCACAGTTTTCTGCCTTGCTTCCCTGTTTTCCAAGTTTTATCCCGATCAAGCTGCTTACTTTGATCTTGTAGAGCATTTTCCTGTCTCCACTCTCACCAGCACCATATATTCATCAACCCTGCATGTTTCTTTCAGTGTCACTCCCCACTGCTTGCCTGGTTTCCTTGCTTTCTCCATGACATCCAGAGTATTTACTCGTGGCTTAGTACACCTGTCAGTCTCCTGTCTGTCTCTGAGAATCTGGCTGTTCATTCCACTTTTGTCACCTTACTTGTGCATGCCTTCAACCAAAATTCATAAACTCAGGCCCCACCTTTCTGCACCTGCCAGCTTCATCACTCTGGTTACCCTCCTTCTTTTCCAGTTTTCCTGCAGAAGGTCAGGTCCTATCTCCTTTCAGATTTTCTGAGAAAAAAAAAAAGAGAAAATAAGTCATAGGAAGTTCAGATGGCCAAGTTTCTCCTAACTTAACATTACTCTGGCTTATTTTCCTTGCATGCTGGTTACTGCCAAGCTAAATGATGTTGTTTTGTTTAAACTGAGCAGTGGTGTTCTTTGACTTACATCCACCTCAGATCCATCCTCTCTCATACCAGATTGGATTCTCACAAGTGTTTAGGGATCCATTTAAAATTTCTCTTCTCCTGCAGCCTTTGAAGCAGAAACACTGTGTTCTTTCCTAGGTGAAGCCTAGGACTGTAGCAGCTGTAACTAGTTCTGCTGGCTCTACCCAAGAGGTCCCTGGTGTCTACCCGCAGGTAATGGACACACAAGTAGGCAAAAGTGTGTGCTTCAGGCTCTGGATGTCCACAAAAAAAGTTTATATGTCTATCAAAGAAATACTCCAATATTTTGTCTCTTTATTGCAGTAGTAAACTTAGTCATGACTTCACATAGAGTTTAATTCAGGTTAACAAAAATTAGGATTCTTGCCCGCTAGGCCTCTCCTGAGCATATTTTGTTCCTTAACAGTATTCTTTCTGAAAGGAGCTGATTTATAGAGTAGACTTTAACTCTTATTACCTTGTTTATCTCTCTACTGCATCATTAGATATATCCCTTGCTGATTGGTTGGTGGGACTGAGACAAGCTCCAACCCTCTGTTGATCCAACCACTATTCAAAGGATGCTTTTCCCTGCAGTTGTGACTTTCCCTCAGCAGTGGAATGCAGGAGTGCTGTGCTTTCACTGTCCTGTAATGTCCCCTGGGTGAGCTTTTGGTGATTGTATTGACTTGTGGTTCAGCTCCAACAAACACTGAGCACCTCCCTGTCCTCTCAGTAGGGACCTGATCCTCAGGACTGGGTGCTCAATGCATCTCCTGTGCCTTTCATCACTGTAGTGCAACAGTTGTGGGGCTGCTTCATCCAACAGCTCAGAATTCTCTTTTTCTGGAAAAACACATGTCAGTAATAATAACTGCTAGCTAGTTTCAAGGTTCTAATCAATCACAGCTGGCAATACATTCTTCACACATTCTTGTTACATATTAACATAATATATGTATAATTTAATAATTTCATCTATCTTAATAGTTTCAAATGAGACCAAAGCCCATTGCATTTAACTCCTTGTATATTTTCCTGAAATATTATAATAATAGAGCAAAAATATTTCCCTGAAATATTTTTGCTATATTATTATAGCAAAATAAACATCCTCACTTACTGTAACTCACTATTTCTATTTTTAAAAAGCTAGGAAAAGCAGTGGTTTAGGGCAGGTCATCCCTCAGGTCAGGAAAAACACAAGGGGACAGAACAAGATGTTCTCCTCAAGGTTATGCAGCTTATTCTGTTTATCTGCTTTGTCAAATCCTTGCAAGTCTGGTCTCACCCAAGAGCTGCTGGAGAAGGGAAGAAAAGGATACAGGAAGACTCAAACAGTAGAAATAACAGGCCTCAAACTACTGCTGTATGTCCTGCTGCTTTCACTGGCTTTTCTGTGCTACATTTATCAACAGGGCAAAAGCCCAGGTCTTTAAAATTCATTAGATATCAGTGGATTTTAAGTGTTCCAAGAGCTCCAGGCATCTAGCATTCAGGGAACATAGGATCTGGGATTGCTGATTGTCTCAGATTTAAAATTGTTTTTGTAATCAGATCTATTTCTGTGAAATGTGACACAGCTCATAAAAATACTGTTTGGTCGGGATCACATCTGATTAGCTTCTCTGCTTCCCAGGGAAAAGAGAGAAAGCAAGACACATTTCCATGCATACAGTGAACACAGATGCTTCCATCAACATCTGACAATTTCAAAGTACTCTTTATACTTGAATTTAACCTGGTAATCTTATATTTCCTATGCATTTTTTCTGCTCTTTTGCTCAGTGGCCCCATTCACTGTTGTTTAGAGCTAATTTTGTTAAATACTGATATAGGCCTTGTAATGCACCACACATTCAGCAAATGAGATCTCAAATAAAGAAGAGCAGTGCTTCTTTATTTGAGATCTCATTTGCTGAATGTGTGGTGTTGGGTAGATGTTTTCTACCCTATCAGGTAAACTTCATGTAATACCCTAAGGCAAATGCACCTGAACCCAAGACTGTCCCTGAGATGACAGCTTGAGGGTAGTCATTTTTCCTCCTCCATTTGCTTTTATAAAATGGTATTCTACTTAGGGCTTCAGAACTGAACAAATAGTCTGTTCTGCATGAGAAAGAGGAGCTGTCCTATTTGAGGCAGAGTGCAGAGGAACTGTCTTCCTTCCCTCTCCCATTTTCCCTTGGAATAGCAAAGGATCTGTGAAGATACTTGACTGAGCACAGTCCTGGGCAAACAACTCTAGGTAACATGGCTTGAGCAGGAGGCTAGATCAGATGATCTCAGGAGTTGCCTGCCAATGCAAACAGTTTTGGGATTGCTTTAACCTTGAAAATGTTTTTTTCCCATCCTTTATATTTTTCTTTTTCTCAGAGTTGTTTCCTGACTGATTCCTGCTGCAGCAAAGACAACGTACAATCAAGCTGAGACTCCATCAGCTCCTGCAGAGGGACAAGTCCAAGCTGAGAGTTGTGAGCTTGTGTCTGCAAAGTCACTGCCCCTTATTCAATAAATTTTGAGTGCATCATCAGTCTAACTGGGCAGATGAGGGTGTGTGTGCTCAGAAGCTGTCTAGTGCCATAGCTACCACCTGACAAACCATTTGTGGACTGTACTTCAACTACTAGATTCTGGGAAGGATTAGTTAAGGAGGGGAAAAAAAAAAAAGCAACATTCAGCAGGAAACAGACTTCTCATTGTGCCCCTTCATTGCATATTCTCTGTGTTCCCTTTTCTGCTCAGAGGCACAGGCCAGTTTGGGACACTCTAAATTGTCAAGAGCAGCAAGGGGTTACCCGGAGTGTGCTTTGTTTGGCAATACAGACGGCTTTTTTTGTTAACTGACTTGAACCCATTGTCTGTGCCCCCCCTCCCAAAACCTCTCTCCTGCCCTCACCACCCTTATCCCCAGCCCAGCTCACCCTCCACAGATCCCCTTACTTTGGGTTCATGAAGTACAAATTAGCATAATCAGATTATCTGCATGGGGTTGTTCAGCACGGAGCTGAAAAGGAAGAAAAGAAAAAGTGGCTCACAAAGAGGAGCCCTGAGGAGGGCAGAGTGGGTGGCATTGCTGTTGTGCTGTGGTGCTGAAAACTTGCACCTGCATAGCAAGCAGATCCTCTTCTCACTGAGGACTCTTAGATGGTATTAAAGCATAGGAATTAATTGGGGGGAGGGTAAGGACACTGAAAGGATGAGAGGAGAGGAGAGGAGAGGAGAGGAGAGGAGAGGAGAGGAGAGGAGAGGAGAGGAGAGGAGAGGAGAGGAGAGGTTCTATTCATTTAACTGTCTGGACTGGGAATGTGTGCTTTGCTGACAGTTTGATTTCAATTCATCATGGAGAGGAGATCATCTTGGTAATCTGTCCTATCAAGATAAGACTTTTCGAGTTTCTGCTGGAGACTGATAAGAAACATGGAAGAAGAAAAAGCCAACTGTCTAGGGGCAGGGTATGTGTCTGTAGGGGGAGTTTCCTGGACATGTTCTGTGGTGGACTTGCCTTGCCAAGAGTAGTAAACAATCTGCTTGATTGCCTTTGTGCTTGCCCTGATTCCCCTCTTTCTGCCCATGCTGGGAGATGAATGCTCCCAGAGGACTCAAGGCTCAAATCTGTGGCCACAGGTTTTAAAAGCAGCTAGGGGCTCTATATGCTGCTGTGTTCAGGAACATGAGATTGAATGACTTGAAGGTGCCCGTTCTTAAAAATATATTCAGGCTGCTTCCACACTACCAGCTCTTCCAGCTGAATTGTCTGACCAGTCAACCTCTTCTTTCTGATGTATCTTAAAAGCATTCATGGAGAGAGATTACAAGAAAAACACCCCAAAAAGCAGTCACAGCAACCCTAAAATGTTTCAAGTTGAGCCCTCGAGATCAAGAGTCTTACTGACAGCCCCAGCCCTAGAGTTTTTCCTTACTTCAGAGAGACAGGATAAAAGGAAACATAAATGTCAGGGTAAGTGAAGCTTTGAGGCAGTATTTATGACAAACTTCTGCCTAACTTGAACCTCCAGTTTTCAAGAAGACTGTCTTAGGTTTGATTTATCTTAAAAGCACCACACAGAGAGCTGCTGCAAGTATTTAACTGATGAAGTTGTGATAAATAGAAGAGAAACTTTTTTTTACTATTATTTTAGCAGTACTTTCACTTCTTTGAATTTAAAAATTTTACTTTAGCAACCTAACAGCTGTACTATTGAGGGACATAGAAAACATATTTGATAATCAGAAACACATAGTGTATGTCTGTTTTGGTTCAGGAGCCTGTACTTTTGGGAAATGCTTGAGATTAATTGAAGCCACTACTTCAGAATTACCAAATTACTGGCAGTTTTAATTACTTGTTAGATGTAAGAGAAACAAGGTGATGTTACTCTTTTTTCTGCAGCTGATGTATACAGGAGTCTGTGTCCATGTCAGAGACAGAAGTCTATGTCCCTACAAGTGTAGTGTCCATCCAGGTTGTGTCAGGCACTGACAATCTGTCTTGTTTTCATTTTTTTCACTTACATTATTCTTTAGTCTAAAAGAAGAATTATTTTGATTATAAAGGCAAAATTTGTGCATTTTTGTTTGCGTGTGACCTTAAGTGAACTTCAATTGATTTCAAGATGATAAAGGTAACATAGGTCAATAGATAATGGACAGACAGAAAGATATAAAGACAGACATGTCTGGTTTGTGTTTTCTGTATCTGCTCAGCTATTCTATTCAAAATTGAAAGATAAATATATGCTGCTGAAGTTATCTGCCATGACTTTCTCACTTCTAAACCTGAGAGCTGGGGAGCACCTGTTTGCATTCCACATGTCTATGCAGAAATGGCCTTTGAGATTGGGCTGTGCCAAGCACAGTGGTTGGGCACGTTCACCAGACAGCAGCTGGTTGCTCTTCTGTGCCTGGAAATTTGGGAAAAATGTTTGCAGCATAGCTCAGGAGGAAGAGCCAGGGCAGGCAGCTCCCTTCAGTGTTGAGTTATTTCAGTTCCCTTTCAAGTTGTGGGAATATTTCCCACCCAAGCAGGCTGTGCCAGCACCAAATGCTCTTGGCAAATCCGATCTGCCAAACTCACTCTCCCTGTAGGAAGCTCTCAACTGGCAGCTGGCTTTTTGCCATTCAGTCCCACAGAGACCACTGCAAAGCCTCTCAGCAGGACCTGATTCTTCCTTCTGAAATATCTCTTAACCTACAGGCAGTAAAATATTTCAGGTCACGGCCAGCTGGTCAGAGATCCTGTGGTTAACTAAGTCTGATAGGCTCCACTCAAGGTGCTTTTAGGCACTGCAGTTTCCTCTTGAGAGTTCAGGTCTTTCCAGTGAGTGTAAAGCTTTTTAAAGCTGGAATTTAGTGCTGCGAAGTCTTGAGCTGAGGGAATCCATAGGTTACGTTCTGGTTGGTTGTAAATCAATGTATCAGAGCATGGCAGTCCTGCTGTGATCTGAAGGCAGAGTTAATATTGTCTGCTCTTGGCCTTTCTCAGCTCCAGGGCTGAGCCCTGCTGTCTGCCAGGGTTTGCCAAATACAGTCACCAAGAGAAAATCAATGCTAATCAATGTCTACAGACAGGGTTGGAGGCAGAACACCTCCCTGGAGACTTGCTGTCTGCAGGCTGTCATCCTTTAGCTTTTCATTAAGGTTTTAGGCTACATAAGAGTCTGTTTTTCAAGGTGTAGAGTAGGGAATTGCAGAGAAAGTGAGGGACCTTCCCCATCTCTAAGGTACTGTGCCTCCACTAGGTGTAGAAAGGTGTGTGCATGGGAAACCTCTGCTGCTCTGTGCTTGTGGGTACCTCTCTGCATTGCTGGCCAGTGTAAAAGTCAGAGACTTCATCTGAATCCTAGTGCAGTCCTCCAATCCTAGTGAGATCCACAGGAGTCTCACTAACTTCTTCCGGCTCTCCTTCTTCATCCTGAACCTCTTCTGTGCTGTTCTGTGACAGAGGTACCCAGGAAAGGCTGGCTGCTCTTGGCCTCTCCTTCTGGCTCTTGGTTCTGAGGTGTCTCTTCTCCGAAAGAAGTTTATCACAGGGTCCTCTCTTGTGCTCTGCTGAGTTTGCAATCCCAGGCAGTGAAACAAATTGTAGAGGGATGGGGTGTGCATTTGTGTGCACATATGGAAAGGGAGTGGAGTGAGGATACATTGGGATGAGGCTCTGTTCCCTACAGAGAAGAATTGGACCAACTCAAAGTGCAAAGAAAATGCTGCCCATGGCTTACAGAGAGAACAAAAGTGAATAAATTCAACCAGATATAGGTATTGACTGGACATAGGGCAATCTCTCTACCTTCTGTAACCCAAGTGCTTTTTCGAGCTGCTTCTTCCACCCACCTTCTCCCCTCTGATTCTCTCAGCACCTGCTGTATTAAAAATACAATTACACCCCTGAAAAGTGGCGGATTTGGGCTCTGTCACTGTGTCAGTGACCTTTAGATTTAAGACTGGCTTCCAAGTGACCCCTGCCCCTCAGGTCAGTAGTTAAGTCGTCCATTCTCTCCACCTCTTTTCATCACCCAGCCTTCAAAGAACAAAAGTCAGATCTGCCTTGCTCACACTACTTTAGCCATGCTGACTGCATATCATTCCCTAGAAGCAAAGAAATTTGTGGGAACTGGTCAGACACTGGAAGATAAGTTCCTAAATTGTTCACGAATCATATGCCTGTGAAACACATTGGTACTGCACCTTTACTTTTTGTTTAAAACCAGGTGCTGGGATGGATCTTGGTGTCCTGAAGCAACTCTGCTTTGCCATTTAATGTAGCTGTCCCAGGAATCCAGTGAGTCCCCCTCTGTGATGCTCATTGTACCTTCATTCCCCCATTCAAACGAGGCTGCTGAGTACAAGCCTCACCACAGTGTCTTCCTCAGCCTGGGCAAAACTCCAGAAACACATGTGGGATCTCATTGTGCACTGTCTAGTGCCAGGCACAGCATGTTCACATCCACCAGGATTTGAATCCACAGAATCTCAAGCCAAAACCCACATTGCAGACCTGCCCTCCTCTAACCACAGGCTGGCCCTCACTGGGATTAGTGCACAACACTACAGCATCCTTCCAAGATACATTTGCAACTCATTCCTTTCTTTACACGGCTCAAATATCCAATTTCAATTACATTCCACAGCCACAACAGGGATGTTGAGAAAATGGAGGTGATGGGCATCAGCTCCCTCAGGTTTTGTGGCAGGTGAACAGTGGCAGAACTTGTTTCCTGCCTCTGGGGAAAGTAATCCTCATTTGAGCTGAAATGTGGAGCTGCATTGTTCCACTGATCCTGTTAGAAATTCCAAGTGAAGGAGTGTCTAACTGCATCACAAATTCACAGCAGCACACTTCACATTCACACAGAGGAGTACCATGGGTTGGAGCAGACCATGATTCTTTTAACTTTCCAGCACTCCTTTTTTTTTTTTATCCTTGGAGAGAACCATGAATGCTTCTAGAAAATACCTCCTTAGCTGGACTTCCTTGCATTGTTGACAGCCATAGCTTCACAGAAAAAAAATTATAAAAGTAAAAAAAAAAATGCTGTTCATACAACTCTATTCAGCCCTGCTAGTTACAACTGGGGACATCAGGGTCCTTAGGACTAGGGATATTTTTGTCATTTGTACTACGGTTATGTCACTGCAGCAACATGTCTGAGACACTTTCAGCCAGCTCCAAATAGCTTGGTACATCTGCATGGCACAGGTCCTGTTATCTCACAGCACTGTGTTGGCATGGCTGTACCATGCCCACTTCCAGAGGAGGGATTGCCACTTGATCCTCATCATTTAAACTAATTTGGCAGCACTTCCTGGAAGCAGAGGACTCTCTCTGAGGTGATATTGCCTTGTTTAGTATAAATACATGGTGGACATCACACATAAATACATTTTGAACCTCACATTTGCTGATTTCATTATTTTTGCATGTAATTCCTTGAGACTATGCTTTGCTGACACACTTTTTGTGCAGAAATTCCTCTCTTGGTGTTCACAGAACACTCTCAGGGATGTGAGATATCCAACATGAAACTGAAACTGTCCCTGTGATCCAGTGATTTCCTATCTCTTCCTCACAACTTCTGCATTGGTCACCCTAGTGCTTCCTCTCCCTCTCCCAGCCTCACATTTGGTTGGGGATTGGATTGTTCCCACCAAATGTTAGCCAGAAAGAACAGCTTTACATCCTATGCTCCCCTCAACTTTGAATTAATTTTTATATCCAAACCTGGACTCCTGTCTGAATCTTTAGGTTGTGCCTACGTGAACATCTACAGACAATAATGGACTCCAAATTAATTCTTTAGAGTGTCATGTGCTTTTTAAAAGGAAGTTGATTAAAATCTTTTGAATTGTGAATCTTTGGAAGAGATAAATAACAACATTGTGCAATGAAATTTTAGTTATTTGTCTCTTTCAAGGGCTGGTCAAAATCTTCTTAGCACATAGATGGAAATACAATATGACCTGAAAGCATAAGAAATTAAAAAATAAACAAAGAATTCCTGTCATTATTCATCTTCTGATAATATTTTTTCTACCATCAAGACTCTTGCATAAGGGACAGCAGAAAAATCCTCTGCTGGAAATCACATCCTAAGGTCTTTAAGATCCTCTACCGAGTGGTATGCAAATGTAAAATGAAATTTTAGAGAAGTTTAAAGCAACAAAGATAGTTTCTTAAATAATTTATTTGGAATATATTAGGTGTTAAATAACATAATATAGCACAAAGTGTTTTCAGTTGCACTGCATTTGTTCAAGATGACGCAGATAAGAAATCCCCAAAACACAAAGAAGAAACTTGACCAAAAAAAAGAAATCTTTGGTAGAGAGATCTAGGGAAATACTTGCTGAATGTGACAGTAGGGAGCTCCTAAACTGAAAGGAGATCAAAGGAAATGGTGATATGAACCGAAGCAATAACAAGAAGGGAAGGTTTTTAGCATAGAAAATACAACAAGCATGTTATGTTACAAAATTGCCAGGTTTCCTCTCCCGTTCCCAGTATGACAGCTGCTCACAAGATGTTTTTCCTCACCTTGGTGATTTGTGTTTCCTAGGATAGCAAGTGACTGCGAGACCCAACAGCACCCCCACGCCTCAGCAGGGAGTGCTCTGGTTTGCTTGGGCTAATTTGTCCTGCTGCAACTCCAGCAAGCCAGCAGAAAGCTGGGAGGCAGATGTGGCTCGTTACCTTGGAGGTGCCATGCAGAAGAGGCTGTGGCTCCATTCAGTCACATTAAGGTGGGCAGAGATGGAGAGAAACAAACAACAAAGTGCCTTTCCACTCAGCTGCTCCCCAGGGCCACCCTGGCAGCTCACAAACCCAGGGACAGGCAAAGTGTGAGCAGTGTTCAGAAAGGAAACCAAATCAACATGAACCCTTCCAGTTTATTTTTTTTTTCTTTCTTTCTTTCTTTCTTTCTTTTGGTCAAAATCTGTCCACTGGCATGCCTGTACCTCCCAGCACCAGTGCTGGATGGGGTGAGCTGTGTTCTTGTCAGGCCTTGGCTCATGTCAAGGCTGAGGACAGCTCAACATTCCCACAGCAGGAGCCAGCCCTGGCTTCTTTGGTGCACCTGGTGCTTGGTGAGGCTTGGAAAGGCAGCTCAGCTTCAGGTGCCAAATCCCCTCATGCAGAAAGGCCGTGCATGCTGCATGCACAAACCCCAGTTCTGCCTTCTGAAAGCACCTCTTTGTCTCATGAACAAACAGAAACAGCCCAGGGACATGCCTTGGCCTACAGGAGCTACATTTCTTCACCAGTCATAAACAATTGTCTTTTCTAAGCCTTGACATGTACCTTGGTCCACATGAAAACCAAGAGGCACTTGTGTCAGTGGGAGCACGATCTCACCAGAAAGCCATTCTGCTTAAACCTTGTGTCATTTTCTCTGCTTTTTTGGACTGCTCATAAATCACATGAGCAGACCAGGCCTTGTCTGGCACAGGTCATAACTCAAGTCAGGAAATTAGATTGGATTTTTTTGTGGGCAGCAATAACCCACTGTGGCCACTTTCATGCAGCTTATCATGTAAACACCCACAGCGTGATGGTTCCTACAGGGCAGTGACTCACAAATGGAAGATATTTACACAATTTCTTTGTCCTTGCTCCATTGGCCCCTTTGGGATAGTATCCAGGTGGGAGAACCTCAGCTGGGGCAGGTGAAAATGGGGAGTTTAAGGACAGCCAGTGAGGTATGCATGCATAACCATAGACACAGCTTTGTCCACAAAGGTTTTCACTGAGGGCTTTGTCCTGGCACCTCCCTCCCAAAAAGGATCTCCTCCTTTGCTGAAGATCCTACAGAAGAACAAAGGCATTGAGCCACCAACCTCTTTGATGGGCTTTTAAGGCAGCTGGGGTATAGCTGACCATCTTCCTTCCTGTGCACCTGTCACTGCTATGGAGGAGATATACTTTGCCTATTGAACCCACTGAAACTCATCTATGACCTTGGATTTTGTCATTTTGAATTGGCACTTTTTGCTTTAACCTAACATTTAATTTTGTTTAATGTGCTTTGTTCTGACATAAGGGGTCCCTCCAGTCTGATGAAGAAATATGTAGCCAGGTTCAAGGGCTAGGACTTAAATTTAAAAAAAAAGAATCAAGCTAGAAATAAGATCCACAAGTTCAAGAGAGAGTGCGATTAGCCCCTAGAACAGCATATGGAGGATTGTGTCAAATATCACATCTCTCAATATGTTTCACTACTGAGGCCAGATATCTGTTGTGGACAAATTTTGTGGTGCTGTCATAATTCTTCATCTCAATAGTGTTTCCTTGAAATGGAATAGGAGAACAATCTCTTTCCCTGTCAGAAAAGAGAAGGAATTTCTATGCCCTGATTTATGGAGGAGATCTGGACAGAAGACTCTCCTGGCGTGGACTCTGCCATGACAGCAGTGAGTCCTTCCAAGCTCCCAGAGATCACAAGTTCTCCATCTGGACTTCCAGGTTTTTGCACGACCAAGTATTTCCTACCCTATTAAATAAAAATACAAATTAAATAGCAATAAATACAAATAAATAATCACAATACATCAAAGAGCAGCCCACAGATTCTGCCAGGAGAGAGGGACTATCACACTAACACCGAGACTTGCACATCTCATTGTCTACTAGGGGGATGACGCCTCTGACCAACACTCTGCTATATTGCTGCCCATGCCGGGACAGGAGACACCACAGTTCTCAATCAGTGTCAGCTCCTCCATGCTCTGCAAGTGTGGGGCTTGCTGGAAGAGCCCCAGGAAGCTGCCCCGGGCTGCCACTGCTGTCTGCTGCAGGCCTGGCTCTCCCAGGACCTTGACGAGGAAGTTGATGTATCTCATGGCCAGGCGCAGCGTCTCGTTCTTGCTCAGCTTTTTGTCTGGTGGGTGTGTGGGAATGAGCTTCCTCAGCTTGGCAAAGGCACTGTTGACGTTTTGCTGCCTCCACCTCTCCCTGGTGTTGGTGAAGATCTTCCTTGTCATTCTCAAGGTGCTGCAAAGCAAAGGAGATGGTGAGTAAATGCTGAATTTCACACAGGCTGCTTTTTTGCGGCTGCTGTAATTCTGGGGCAATGGTAAGCACAGATTGGTGGTGCTAAACGTCTAATTTTTACCCCCTCTGGCTGGTGTTCTTGTCCTTCATGTTCTTCACAGATTTACCCTAAAGTCATAATCAGAAGTATTAGAGATACAACCAGATGCCAGAGTTCAGTAAGAACTTCACAAAGGAGGTAAAGGAGTTTAATTTTCTTGAACAAGCATTTAGTGCTGCTACAAGCCCACCTTCTCCTCAGAGTTCTCCTGCAAGAGAATTCCCAACAGACAATGCATTTGTCATCCCACTAGGCTGTGTGAGAGCCACACAGACACTTTGTATGGGGGAGAGCAGGCAGACCCAGTGCAGAACACGTCCACACTTTTCCAGCCTCATTTCACACCTCCCTGGAGTGTGCACCCAGCTGGCCCAAGCTTGGTGATTCCTGGCTGGAGATAAGCCAGGTGGACTTCGCTATGGGCCTTCAGTGAGCAGCCAGCCCACACCACAGACGTGTGTGACTGTGGTTATTTCTCCAGGGCTGAGCAGTCTGGTTCCCTGCCCAGCCCACAGTGGCTGCTCACTGCTGGTGGCAGACACTTTTCACTCTAAAGGAGGGACTTCTCCTTTAGCCTCTGAGAAATGCCACAAGTGTGATCAGTGCATGGGGGGAAAGTGTGATCCCTACCAAGCATGCTGGCATCCCAGACAAAACCTCTATCCAGTTGTTCCCTGTCCACCCTCACAGAGCCAAGCAAAGGGAGCCTCGTGCCCAGAATGGACCTGGCAAAGAAGAGCACTGAGGCAAGGGGTGCACAGTGATTTTAAATACCATTCACCAGAAAGGCTGCCAAGTTCTTTGTGCTGCCCTAAGCTTTCTCCCACCACCATGGGAAAGTGCCTTCCCTTCCCTCCCACAGCCCTGGAAGAGATAAACTCCTCCATTTCTGAGGCAGCTCTTTATGCCAATGGCATGCAGACAGTTGGAGCAGGGAAGAGCTTTCCACAGCCAAGAGACTAAAGGACAAATGTTTCCTTACCCTCTTATGCATGTGAAAACCTCAGCTTTTTATACCCATTGGCAAACCCTTCTTTACTGTAGTCCTCTAAAGGGGAGTGGGGAGCAGAGGGAATAGCATCCTTCATCCCCAAGAAGAGGAAACTTTGGGATGACAGCCCAGCTGTGATCCTGCTTCCATCCAAAGCAGCCTTACACCATGCAAGACACTCAAGGTTCACCAAAACATGCAGTAAAAGTCCAAAGGAATAAAGAAACACAAATGTGACTCACAGTTTAATTGGGATGCCCTGTCAGGGAGCCAAGGCAGGGAAGTTCCTGCCCAGCTCCTTCAAGTTTCACAGATCACCAGCTGCCAGGGGAGCACAGCTGCAGCGCTGTGAATCCTGTCACAGCTGTGTTCAGAGACCTCTGCTCAGGGGTGCAGCAGTACAGGCACACCCCTGAACACTGAAAATGCCTGCTCTCACTGACAACACCTCACATGCTCCTCTTGGCCCTGGCCTTTACACTGGCAACACATTTCTATTTTGGTAGAGGTTTGAAATTACTGTCATACCTTTAGGGCATGAGAAAACTGTCTCATCAAAATGGCCTTGTTTCATGAAAGGCTCCTTTAAAAAACAAACTCTTTATATTTCAGGTTTCTGAGAGTTTTTCTCCTCTTTTGTAGACTTACATTAAGACTCATTGCTTGATCCAAATGGGGATTAGATCTCTATTTTTATTCATTTTTTAAAATTGTTCTCCTACTCCGTGTATCATTTTTGGTTTGTGCTGTGGGAACAAATCTGCTTGGTGCTTTCCACCTACCTCAAATGTGTTGTGTGTACCTTTCTGGCAAGAGCAGTGCCACATCAGTGGTACAGATTTAAACACTGCAATGTTTTCAGTGCCCAAGGCAAATCTTTTGCCTTTACAGATTTATTCTTCCAAGCAGCTGCTCAGATCCATGTGAAGTGCAGAATGCCACCTGCTTCTTTCTCTGTCCTCTGTTTTGGTGTTTATGTTGTTGTTTGATTTTTTTTCCTTTTTTTTTTTTTTCTTCTGAAGATATACCTATCTGTATAAAAGGTAACATAAGGAAAGTTATCAGTTATTTGGGTTTCCTGGTTTCTTCTGATGGACTGAACTGTATTTTGCCAGGCCTTTTTGGCTCTGCACTGTAATTCTGCCATGTGGGTCAGTTTTTGCTGGGTACCTGTTTACATCTCTTTACAGCTACAAACACCAAGAGAGAGTCTTCCTCTTGTCTTCCTCCTGCTGCAGGCAGCCCCCAGCACAGAGATCCAGGAAAGCAGGTTAACACCCGGCCCTGGTGCTGTGATCATGCCCTCTGGTCCTGTTAGTGCTGTTATTGGTGGAAAAATAAACCCAGCCTACTCCTTCAGGCCGTGCTTCCTTTGTCTCTCCACTCATGCCTCTGGAAAGGACAATGCTACGTTTGTGGTCACAAGCCTTGTCAGCAAACAGATGCCTTTGTGAGAGCAGCTTCTGCTTTGCACTTCAAAAACACATGTTTGTATTTCTGACATTTATTTGAGATCAGCAAACAACAGCTCCTCTCCTTTCCCAGCGCCTCCTCTTGCAGGGATAGCACTTGGGGAGCTTTGTTTCAGGTGTAAGCCACCTTATATGTCTCTCCACCTTAAATTCTCCTTTCTTTCTTTACTGGTGTGTGTTTCCTGTTGTTGTGCTTGGAGTTTCCATTAGAAACATAGCAGAGAAATTATCCTGGTCCAACCCTGCAGTGATTGTAATGTTTCAGCACAGCTTTTTGCTCTAGTCACCTACACATGCCTCAAGTTCTCTGTAACCACAGCACCTTCTCGTTAAAATGCAGCCAGTTTGCTGGCAAGGGAATCTGATTTCCATTTCCTTTGTCTCATTCCCTTCCTTCTTTTCCTTCCTTCTTTCCAACTCTTCTCACCAAACTTGTCTTTCAATGTATCATTTGCAACTTTAGGTCTTTGCTAATTTTGCACAACGAAGCAATGCATTCTTTAGCTTTCTCTGATGCACTGTATGAAATACACGTCATCTACTTGGTCTGTTTTAAATCTGTGCAGAAATCACCTGTTTGTACAAATAACATGTAGATTTATTGCATTAACCTGCAGGTTTGGACTCGGTATTTTTTCTCACCTTTTCTAACCACAGATTAACAGCCCCACATTTAGCTGAGAATTAAAAATCCGGTAAAACAGCAACTTAAAATCAGGAGGATTAATTCTGCTCTCAGCAACCTAAATCTGGAAGTTTACACCATTTTCACTACAAGAATTACTTTGAAGGACAACATTTTGCACTGAGGAAAGTATTTAACTCAGGTCAGAAAGGTATGTCCAGAAGTAGGATGTAAATGGAGTTTCATGAGCTAAAGTGCACGTCTGCAACATGTAAAGAGAATTATGCAAAGAAACAAAAGGAAAAAGCCACCACCACCCACCAAAGAGACAACTGAAGCTCTTTGCACCGCCTGCCTACCCATTTTAAAAATATAAAAATGTGTGGTGGGCGGAACAGTGGCTGTTTCCAACGCAGCCAGACAAAAGACGGAGCGGCGGCGGAGATGAAGATCTCTCCCAGCAGCAGTTCTCACAGGCTCTCCGTGCTAAAGCCTTTCAGGCAATTCAGGCAGCCGCAGAGCAGCAGAGCAGCTCGGGCGCAAAGCACATCTCTGCCAGACATTCCCCAGCAAATGGCCCCCGAGCCAGCGGTTAATGTCTGAGCGCTGGCAGGGGACTCGCCGGCAGCCCGGCGCTCAGTCATAATTAGCAGGATGCTATTAACTAAAGATCTTGGGCGAGAAAGTTCCTCCCTCAAGTTATACCTCTGACCTCGGCGAAGTTAAATCCATGCTGAAACTGGCCGCTGGAGACCTGCTCCTGCAAATCTTAATCAGACAGCAGATGCCTGCTGCCACCAAGAATTGGAGTGCTTCTAGCAAACCTGCGGTGCCGCACCATCACTCCACAGGGGAAACCCGGTGCCTGCTAAAATCGGTCATTTAACACACTGCGCTGGATTTTGTTAAGTCCTCCCAGCCCTTAAGTAAATGGCAACAGAAGAGCAGATGGTTTCCTCTCCCAGGCAGGTGCTTGTGAGCCCGGTCTGCCACGGGGAGCAGAGATTCTCCAGCCATCGCTCCTTGCTGCTGAGCTTTGTTCGCTTTGCATCCCTGTGATTTGGGCCGGAGGAGAAAGGGGGGATTCGCAGTTCCCCTCTTCAGTTTCACACAGGCCTCAGAACGTGGCACTCAGCTTCACACAGAGGGCAAGACTGAGCCATGGGTATTACAAGACAAAACACTACCTGTTGCTGACATGGGGTATCGCTGGCCAGGGGTCTATATACAAATCACAAATGGGATGGGACTGCTGTGGAACGCGCCTTGAGCTGTTTTGTTTTCCAGCATCAGTCTCATTACATGATTATTGCAGTGGGAAGATGCCAGCAGCTCACATCCCAGGCAGCAGAACAAGAACTTAATGTTACAACTTACTTTATAAGTTTTTTGACCAATCACACAAAGCAAAAGCACATTGACAGTAGTTCTATCCAATCACTACAAGCACACGTACCTTTGGTTAAAACAATGCTTGATTATTTTGAATGCAACACCTGCTTGTGAGCCTTCAAACACAATGCACAGAGCTCAATTATTGAGCTTCAAACTTCCTAATATCTTGCTAGATACACTTTTCTGTAGCTTAGAGAGGTATTCTAGACAAGTGTTAATATACAGACCATTGTTCTATTTGTCCTTGTTTTTCTACTTTTTAAATAATTTTTCTGCTGACCAATCTCATGGCTGCTGCTTAGCTCTAATCACAGTTCTGCTGTATCTGAGGCCTGCCTTTTGCAGCTTTCCCAAAACCCTCTGATTTTGTGGATTCCCACAACAGGACTTTTTTCCCCCATTCCCCAGGAGGAATAAACTAACTCCCTGCAGCTTAACTATGCACAGTTTGCTGCTTGGATTTCAGGGACTTTCTTTGGGCTGGGCGGGGAAGGAAGGGCAGAGGGGACAATGCACCCCAGCTTGATGGATTGCAAGAGCAGCAGCTCACCACCAGGTACAGTTTCTTCCCCCAGCTTTCCTCAGTTCATTCTCCCCATTGCTGCCTTCCTGAACCTCAGTGCTGACCCTTCCCAAAGTGCCTCCCACCCAAAATCCCACAGGAGTACCAGTGGACAAGGACACAGAGAGATCTCAGTGCTGAGAGTGAATGCTGGGCTGGCAACCAGGGAGTTGAGCTTCTGTCTGTGTTTCTGTGGTTCCCTTGCCTCAGGCAAATTCCTTTTATTTCCATTTTTTCTTTTTATCCCTGCACCTCCTTGACCCTCCTGCTTATTAACCTCTGCAAGGTTTGTGGAAAAAAAAATTGTCAAGTGTATGTAAGAATTTGTGTGTTAGAGCAGACACAAGCACAGGGTGGCCCAGCCTTGCAGTGCTGGTAAAATGAATGAGAAGAGCCTTTCCCTGCATCCCCAGGGTGATTCCTTACACTATCACTGAACTTCATTTTATTTCAAATAAGGTGTGGGAGGAGGAACTACTTCAGAGTAAACAAGGGCTCCTTTCTCTGCCTCATGCCTCTGTTGGGGGTGTTATGTGACAATCACACCATGGCACACAGGAGAGCAGAGCAGCAAAAGCACTGTAAAAACCAGTCCATGCTGACACAGTGATTTACCTTTTTTAGAGCCTTTAAATCTAGGACAAAATGCACACAGCAGAATCCCTGCTCCTGGGAGCCCTCCTGTCTAAGGGCAGCATTTACAGGAGCTCTCACAGTCACACTCGTGCTCTCACTGAACCTTTAGAAAAGGGAAATCACCGGAGTCTTCAAAAGCAGCTGTGTGAAGGTCTCAGGACTAAGTCACCCTTCGTGTTTGGGGTTACTGCACTGCACATGATCCCAGTTCCAAGGGGCAGCTCTTTCACCTGACCCAGTGCTGCCCCTGGGTTGCTGAGCTTTGAAATCCAGTTGCTCTCCTGGAGGGTTCAGGACTTCAGCATGGAAGACCTCTCTGCTTTCTGAGGAAATCAGACTCCACAGCATGCACACTGTGCCATCATGCCCTCTAGGCCTGCCTTGGGAAAGGAAAATCTGCAAAGAAATGAATGGGCTGCCACCCAGATGGGGTTTGGGAGAGCACAGAGTATGTGGCCAAGACCTTGACAGTAGTGATAAAGATGTAGCTCAAGGAAAGGTTTACACATGGAGTGTAAATGCACTCTGCACATGGGAGTGGGCTTTTGGGGGGGTTGTGGGGTTTTTTGTTGTTGTTGGGTTTGGTTTTTTTTTCATGTAGCTCTCTTCTGCTCTATTCTTTTTATAGCTCTTTGCAGAAAGATGAATTATACCAAAAAAATAAAGAACCCACTCATGGGCTGCAACAGCTTTTGCTAAATGGAGTTTCAGTGCATTGGCAGGGCCATGACAGCTTGCTAAGCTGAAAAAGGAACACTCTGCCAGGTTCAGCTTTTATTTGCTGAAGCTGCACTTGTGCTGTTTTCTGTTCCAGGGAATCTGAGAGTCTCTCTTGGAAAAGTGCTTCTCTGGCCTGAATGACAGTTCCTGTGGGTTTCCTTTAACAACAGTCTCTGCCAAATTAACAGCCCAAGAACCACAGAGAGACACCCTCACGGTGCTTTAAGGTAAACACAGAGAAGAAAAACAGTTGGGTTCTGTTCCAAGAGTTCTTCAGGTCTCTTTTTTGTTTTTTTATTTTTTTACACACAGACCCAGTGTGCAAAACCCTGTTCCACACTATTTCTCCCACCTCATTGCATCACCCATTCCTGCCGCCCTCTCTCTGGTCTGAGGAGGCAGGAGGGCAGCTGTGAATAGCAGAAAACATTTCCCTGCCTGTGTGTGTAGGGAAATCCACATCCTCCTTCAGGTGAGCAGTGGGACCAGATGCTGCACATCCTACAGCTCAGCAGAGAGCAGGCTGCAGCACCTCACGCTGTTAGAGAAGTTGTTGGGAGCAAAAAGGGGAAAATCCAGCTAATGCAAAGGACATTTGCATCAGGGAAATGTAGATATTTATTGTGTTTGGACGTGGCCCCCAAACAACATTAAGATCATCCCTGCCTCAGCCACCTGTGTTTAGTCCACAGATTTCCTGCCTGGCATGCTGGCTCCATAAGCACATCATTCCCTGGATCACCCGCTCATATCACAACTACCTTAAAAGTTTATGTAAGCAGGCAGCAAAAACCAAGCTGCCTTTATCTTCTGGGGTTTTTTTCTGGTTTTCTGAGTTTTTTTCTGGTTGGTTAGCTTTGTGGTTCATTGTTTCTTTGGCCTTTATTTTTTATCTTTTTTTTTGTATCTGTATGAAATAATATAGAAATGCATGGTGGAAAAAGATTCTGAAAACAAAATATTGTCCTGTAGTGTTACAAGGAAATTAGGAAGGATAGGGATAGCTACTTCAAAAAAACGTGCATGCTTTGCTGTTTATTAAGTTTCTCAAAAAATTGTTTTATGCAGAAGGCTACCCCTGGAAATAGAAACATGTTTTATATTGGCAGTTTCAAAAGTTTTGTCACAAATCTGAGAGTTACTAATATTTAACAGGAAAAGTGAAATTTTTTTTAAAATGTTAAGCTTTTCCTCCTAAGTGCACTGTTGAACTGCAGAAAATTCAAATGCCTATATATTTTACATCTGCATCAACTGTAACACAGATGACCAGTGAAGTATGGGAATATTTTTAAATGTGTGAGGATTCGGAATTTAAAACTTATTCCTTACACTTTTACCTGTTGACACTGAATTTCCACACAGTCTAGTGAGTAATTAGTACATGATTATTTGTGCTTTTGCAAGGAATTTGTTTTAAATATCAAACAGCATTGGAGAATTCACTTATGTTTTATTTCTAAACTCAGGGAATCTATGATGCTCTGTGTAATCCTCTTGCACCAGCACAATAAGCTGGTTTACAGCTCTGATTTACAGCAGCTTGCAGCACTATAAATGAGTTTGCCTAATGTGCAATTATACAGCTGTAAGAAAATCTAGGAATAGTTAAGAGCAGTGATTATAAGATCACTTTAATTTCCTCCACATCTCACCACCAACATTTCTCTCAAAAGCAGTAAAACCAATCAATATTTTCTTCTGGTAAGGTCTGACTCTCTGAGTCCCTGAGGGGAGTAGGAATTTGGAAAGTTCAGGTACAAACTGTCTCTTCACTTGATGAAGTGCAGCCACCTCTAAGTGGCTCTTTGTCAGATGAGATGCCTTACTCTTAAATTTTTTTGATGACAAGAACCAGAGGTGCCACAATAAAAATCCAGAGAACTGGTAAAAGGCCACTGCAGAAATCCCTTCCTTTTAGGATATTCTCTGCGCCGGGGGGGAAATTTTGGCTTCCCTAAGAAAGCTGCAAGACAAGCCCAAAAGAGGGGAGGATAGCTGTAAAGAGAAGAGGCCATTCACTTACTTTTCTGCTACTTGTGCCTCTGGAAACCTGGTCAGGGGCGAACAGGCAGCAAAACCAGGAGCTTCCTGTGATTCTTTCCCGGCTGCTTTTCCAGTGCCTGCCCACGGAGCTGGCTCTTGCTGGAGTCAGCCTAGCGCTGGTCCCGGCTGCCTCATTTATAGAGTAGCAGTTCCTTTGTCTGGCGCGTGTCACCACTAGTCCTGGCAATCCAGGGAGCTTGTTTTGCATCTCCCAGGAGATGCTCTCTCTGTCCTGCCTCCTCTCTGCTCGCCACATGCCCCCCCTGCCCTTCTCTGGTAGCTGGAACCATCCTTGCCAGCTTTAGTCACTTGTCTCAGTGACTCTGGCTAGAAGCAGCTTTAGCAATGGTCTGATTTTCCCCTCTTTTTCCTCTTCTGTTTGAGGAGATTTGAAAAGAAAAATTACTTTTTTATCCAGCTCTGACAATGTCAGTGTTTCCAGAAGCAGAGATGGCTCTCTCAAAAGCCCTCCTGAGGAACAGGCTGGGAGAGTTTGTTGCACTCCCAAGCAGGAGGAAGCTCCTGCTCTGCTCTGACAGAATGTGAGGTCACATTCTGGGGGGATGAAAATGTGCAGACCAGTGGATCCTGCCCTCCCTCTCACTTGGAGTCACAGCTGGCACCTTCTGCAGCCTGAGGACAGTGACAGCTGCTGCTGCTGCCCCTCTGCCTCACTCTGTGTGGCAGCAGGAGGTGAATTCACACCTCTTCCAGCCTGCACTCCAGGGCACTGAAGGGTTAACCCATGCTTTTACAGCAAAGATGAGTCAGCTCTATACCCCTGTGGCTAAGATGTAGGGTCAGTGAAACACAGACTTGTGTTCCATTGCTGGGGTGTCCCCAAAGCTTCCTCTCCATTGCTGGGGTGTCCCTAAAGCTTCCCCTCTTGAGCAAGGACAACAGGCCAGCAAGGTGACATCTGAGTGCAAAACCCAAAACCTGCAGATTATAACCCCACCCCAGTTGTGTCTCTGTCCATGACAGGGACTGGTCCATCCAGCCTCACCCCTGCCCTGGGTAATCACTCATTTATAGGTCATTTATAGGTATTTATCGCTCATTTATAGGTCAAACACTGGCACAGGCTGCCCAGAGAGGTGAGGGGTGCTCCATCCCTGGAAACAGTCAAGGTCCCTTTGGATGGGGCACTGAGCAACCTGATCTAATTGAAGATATTGCTCAGGGCAGGGTGGTTGGACTAGGTGGCCTTTAAATGTTCCTTCCAGCCCAAACCAGTCTTTATTTCTATGAAAAGAGTCATAAATTGCCCCAAGCACAGGCCAGCTACCCTTACTGCAACCATACAGATCCTTTGGGACCCATTCAATCCTTTCTGCTCCTCCATCCACTCCTCCATGAAGTGCTGGGAATTTGCTTTGGATGAACTTAAGAGCAAATAGGGGGAAAACCAGCAAGATGCCTGTTTATACCCTGGAGAAGGAAATATCCTGGGGATACCAAGGAGAACAAGGGGTGGGGAAGGAGAAGCCCCAGCTCACCACCCCACTTTCACGGGGCAGGAAAACTCCTGCGCCCAGGATGAGCAGCTCCAGGCACACTGCACCATTCCTTCCCTCTGCCAGCTCCCAGGAAAAGCTCAGCTATTTCCCAGACCAGCAACACGGCTCAGCAGTGCTCGCCTATTGGGTTTGTAGCAGCGCTGAGGATGTTCCAGCAGGCGGGATTGCCCCATGAATATTTACAAGGCAGCAGTGGAACGATGCGGTGGCTCCCTCCGCAGAGAATGAGCCGCGGGTCCCTGCCAGGGCAGGGCTGCTCCCTGCAGAACTCGAGCGGAGGTTCAGCCCTTTCACACGGTAAATTAACAGTGGCACTACAGCCTGAAAGCTGTGTCAACCGCTTCATTTAGCACAAGTGTTATGTTAACTAAAGGCCCTATTCCGGAGGGGCTTTTGGCCTCACAGCAGCCTAATTTCCATGTAATTTACATTGGAGAGTTGGAGAGTGCCCCTCCTCTCTGTTACTTCCCCCAGCCTATTATGTTCCCAAAACCTGCCCTGAGATGCTCCGTGCAGAAGTAGGGCAGGAGGCTTGCAGGGCCAGAAAGAGAAGGGAACTGAAGCTCCTGATGCCTAATTGCTTCGATGCTCCACTGCCGAGAGCTTTCAAAACCTGTCTAGAAAAAGCACCACAACCAGGAAAGCAAACAAACTAACAATGGTTATTTCAAACAGTTTGCCAAATATTTTTAAACAAGCAAAACTGAGTCATGCCTTTTTTCACCAAAACGCTCAAGCACTTGTGGGAATGTTTCAAATTTCCAAAAGCCAAGCTAAGGCTATCATCAGTACTTGCCCTGACTGTCAGCTTGTGCAGCCTCCTGTTTCCACAGAAGCAGTCAACCTACAAAGCTCACAAAGCCTGCAGTTATAGCAAACAAATATCACTAAATACTCTTCCTTTAATAAATTTTAAAATATTCGTGTTTCAATGTGACGGTGTTTGCAGGGGTCTTAGGATGAGGGAGAGACGAGGATCTGACTCCGTGTTTCAGAAGGCTTGATTTATTATTTTATTATATATATTACATTAAAACTATACTAAAAGAATAGAAGAAAGGATTTCCTCAGAAGGCTGGCTAAGAATAGAAAAGGAAAGAAAGAATGTTAACAAAGGTTTGTGTCTCACACAGAGAGTCTGAGCCAGCTGACTGTGATTGGCCATTAATTACAAACAACCACATGAGACCAATCACAGATGCACCTGTTGCATTCCACAGCAGCAGATAATCATTGTTTACATTTTGTTCCTGAGGCCTCTCAGCTTCTCATGAGGAAAAATCCTAAGGAAATAGGATTTTTCAGAAAATATCATGGCTACATTTCAATAGACACGTTCTCTAGTGCAGTTTTTGATTCTCTTCACACAAGTAAAACAAATAATCATGCCTGTCACCAGTTTTTGCAACCTTTTACTTCATTGAGTGTTCCCCAAGAAATTAAAACCCACAATGGTCCCACATATACTTTCCTTGCAGGGAGAGGAGTAGGATGGACTGCTTTTCATCCCCACTCGTGCATCCACACAGGAGAGGATGCAAATGTGACAAAACTTTGTCCTGCACTGCTGGGGCACACCAGGACCCACTGCCAGGCACTGGGCAGGAGTTCCCAGCTGCAGAGTCAGCACTGGTGAGATGGCACAGTGTTACTGACATTTACACCAGCTTTAAGGATCTTTTTCATGCTGTTAAAATGCCCTGAAGGGTCTGCTTCACTGTGTCTTTATTAAGCTTCCTATTGAGCTGTGATTATTGGCACCCATGAACCACACAGTCTCATCCATCTTCCTCTCCATATTTGTCAGTGGCTTGGCAGCTGGGGGAGCACGTTACAATCCATCCCTTCCAGCAGTCCTGGCTTTACTTTTCCACAGACCAGGATAGAGCAGCTCAGCCAGGAACAAGCGCTGTGCGAGCAACATTGCACCCAGGGCTTGCTCCTCCTCACAAAAATCTCTGCTGGGATACACCCTAACAGTTTCCCTGGAGTCTGGGGCAATTCTTTACCTGCAACAGGTCTGGTTTTCAGCAGCCACCTGTTCATGGAAATTGAGGGGACACCAAATGGATTTTGTGAGGTGTGATGTTAGCAGGTGACTTCAGCCACCTCACCTCTGCACCACAGGAACTGTCTGACCTGGGGGGAGCAGCAGACTGAATGCTCTGTCTTAGGAACTTAGGAAGTCACACATTTGTGGGACACCATTTTGAAGAGGTCAAGAACATGTGGGTGGCTGCAGAGTGTGAGCATCTCAAAACCAGGCCTCTTTCTGAACTCCAGCATGCCAGGATTAAAATTTCAGCCCCTGAAACAAACCAGGGGCAAAACCCTGGTTGTTCCTCTTCCTAAAAGGAAGAAAAGCTGTTTCTGACTGTGTGGTGTGCCAGCAGGAGCAAAAGGCTTCATCCTGCTGCACAACTTCCAGAGCCAAGAAAAGAAAGAGTGATAGTCAGATGGGCAAACAAATGTTTATGGTTCCCACTGGGCCAGACCTCAAACTCTGTCTCCCTCCAGCAAAACTCTTACTTGCAAGTGGCCAGGATATAGCAGAGAACCCTGCCTAAATACAAGCAGAGATTTCAAAGGATGGGCCTGGATTTGAGTAATTTTTTCTGCCTTTTGAGGTGACCCAGGTGAGCCTGATGAAAGCAGCAGACACAGAGTGATGGGCAGGAGAAGGACAGAGAGCGGCTGCAAACCCACAGCTGAGTTACCACTGTGACTTCAGAGCCCTGCTCTACATATGGGAACAATAAGGAACAATTACTCACATCTGGGCTCCTGCCCTTTAAAATCATAATTTAGATTAATAGATTTTGAGTATATTGAGCTGGAGGAGGCTGCTTGAGGTTCAGAATGGCAGCTGCAGGCAGACTGCTGAAATATTAAACTTTCATCATCTAGAGCTTTTCCGTGGCATTTTGAATCTCTTATTAGTGTTAACAAAACGCATCAGGGGGTGCTTTAAATTCTGGCCACACTTTCTGGCTTAATTCCAGAAGCCAAAAATCTCCTTCTTTTTAATGCTGAAACTTGCTGATAGCATTGAAGAAAATGTTTAGCCACAGAATAAAGAGACTGAAAACCTAATGTGCCTCTAAACCTTTTCACTAGGAGCAAGGGGAGAGACAAACAGCTCATTTTCCACTTGACACAGATGCACCTCGACATTAAAAGTTATTGGAAATCACCTAAAATAGAGGAAAACAAGTCAGGCATCTGAAAGGATAAGCAGCTGCCACTTTCAGGGGCACACAGTGTGGGGCTCAGCCAGGTTGCATGCAGCAGTAAGGCACCCACATCAGCATCACTCAAAACAGGGATTAAAAGAAACAGGAAGTTGAATTTAATACAATCTTTCTGACCAAAAGACTAAAAGCCCCAAAAGCCTTTGCCATAGGTGCACCTTCTACAACAAACTTACAATTAATGACAAAAAGTTGTCAAGAGACCAAGAGCTTTAATTTCCAGTCTGACTTCAGGCAAAACCCTCAACGCCCAGCCATTTGGATTTTATGTGCTGGGGATTCCAGGATTTTCCAGAGTCTGGCAAGTCCTCTTCCTTCATGTACAACTCTTTGGAACCACGTAGCTTGCTCTCTGAGGTGAACTCTTGTAAGAAAGGAGGGAATTTGCTCTGAATCTCTCTAACACCCCTTAGTGTAGCTTGCTGTATGGGAATGGCTGAGGTTGAAATCCTGAAAGGAGAGGTCCCAGGTTTGGTGCCTGGGGCTGCTCCTCTTACAGCTGTGCATGTGTGTGCAGAGGAACACTCCTGAAGCCAGTCTTTCAGGAGTTCACTATGATTTTACACTTCATTTCATATAGAAAAAACAGATGTACTCACTATCCTGACTCTTAAAGGTAGCTTTCTTCCTTCACTTTTAAAGTTACTCCATCCTATTATTTTGCTGAATTGTGAATGTATGCCAATATTGCTGCCTTGATGGTGGAGAGATCATATAGCTTCAAGTTTCACTTTCAATGGTTTTGTTAAGTTGTTTTAAGTATTTTCTTATCATTTTTTATCAATTTTGATCAATACTTTTTAAAGTATTTCTGTACTTCAGATGCTCAGCTGGTGCAAAGGGATGAACTTTCATCAGTTATTACAGAACAGTGCTGATTTGCAGCCTGCAGGAATCAACCCATTACTCTTTCAATTCACCTGAATTCCATCCCATGACCATGCTAAACACCCCTTTACTTCCCACAGCCACTACAGGAGCCAAGGGCAGACAGAGAAAGAAAGACAAACTTTAGACAAAATTCCTATTGCACAGGTGAGAACTGTGCAAGATGCATATCTGATTGCCTGCATTTTCAAAATAATTTCTCAAGGTCAGGCAGTATCACCAGCCGGGGTCTATATACAAATAACGAACAGGATGGGACTGCTGTGGAACGCACCTTGAGCTGTTTTGTTTTCCAGCATCAGTCTCATTACATGGGTATGACAATGGGAAGATGCCAGCAGCTCACGTCCCAGGCAGCAGAACAAGAACTTAATGTTACAACTTACTTTATAAGTTTCTTGACCAATCACACAAAGCAAAAGCATATTGACAGTAGTTCTATCCAACCACTACAAGCACATTGGTTAAAACAATGGCTGCCTATTCCAAATACAACACCTGCTTGTGAGCCTTCAAACACAATGTACAGAGCTCCATTATTAAGCTTCAACCTTCCTAATATCTTGCTAGATACACTTTTCTGCAGCTTAGAGAGCTATTCTGACAAGTGTTAACACACAGACCATTGTTTGTCCTTGTTTTTCTACAGGTTAAATAATTTTTTCTGCTGACCTATCTCATGGCTGCTGCTTAGCTCTGATCACAGTTCTACTGTCCCTGAGGCCTGCCTTTTGCCCCTTTCTCAAAACCCTCTGATTTTGTGGATTCCCACAAGGCAGAAGCTCCTCATAGTTTGCACCAGGGTGTTCATTGTCCCTGCCTGTCCATGGATATTGTTCCTGCAGAGCTCCTGTCCCAGCCTCTCACCCCACAGCCCAGGGAAGCAGCTCCACTGGCACCAGAGAGGTCCCTTGTGTACACACCAGTGTGTCCCCACCCCACCTGTGTCTGTCCCCTGAGCCCATGGAACCCTGATGTGCTCCATGACCTGCTGGACCCATCAAACCTGCAGGATATGAGATCTGTGTGGACAAATTTTAAACAGCCCTCAAATTTTAAACAGACATTTTTGCTTACACTGAGTGAAAAAGGTGTAAATATCAGAAAGTGTGTTCAATAAAGGAGAAAGGCTGGGGAGAAAATTCTCTGGGACCACCTGTGAGTAGCAAAATCCCAGTGCAAAGCCCTGGTTGTACCTGCCACAACAGAGGCAGCCTCATCCTTGTCACAAACAAATTGCCTTTATCCAGGAGCACCTAACCCACAAATGTAGCTCAGCTTGGTTTTCAGGGCCATTTTCAGTGAGCACACAAAGAATTAACAAGCTCTCAGCTCCTCTGTTTTATTACGACTGACCTCTCTTGCCTTCTCCAGCTTTCTAGTCCAGCTGGTAAAAAAAATACCCTCAGTTCTCAGTGGATGGAAAACATGACAGCCTCACGGACCTCAGAGAGTGAGAGCCACAAACCCCATTTGAGCAATGGTCAGACCTGGGGAAGGTGCTGGTGTGGCTGCTGGGGCTCCTGGCCCGTGTGTCAGGAAGACACAAGTCTGTGCTAAGCCCAGAGCCAGAGGTGGGGATTACTTTGCCTGCACTAAAGCACAGGAGAAAGTTTGGGCCAATACAAGTCCAGGCTTTGCAGGCACAGATCATTGTTGGCAAGCTGTCCCTTCCTTCAGTTTGGTCCCTGTGCTCAGGGGCTGAGTCCAGGCTGGGGACAGCATCTCTCAGCCAAGCCTTGTTTGAGCTGCTGGGCTCTCCACTGTGAATGAAAAACCTCATATCACAAGTGCAAAGTGGCAGGCAGGAATCACACAATAAGGTGAGCTGGAAGGGACCCTCAAGGATCATCAGCCAAAACCCTGGGCCTGCCCAGCTCTGTCCCCACCATATGCCTGAGGGCATTGTCCAAACACTCCTGATCTCTGTGCTCCAAGGAGGTTGGGGATGCTCTTCCAGCACACCAGAGGCCCATCCTAGGGCAAAGTGCTCCAGGAAGGCACCAGCACTGCCCTGCCCAGCCCAGCACCCAGGCACTGCTCACAGGGAGCACCCACTCCTGGCCTTTGGCCTCCCGGTGTCCCCCACTGCTTGGCCAGGGCAGAACGCCTGCCTGCCTGCCTGGAAACAAAGCCCTGCTCCCCTGCTCCTCATCCCAGCACCCTCTGCCCACCCCCTTTTCAGCAGCACTGCCTTTTGCAGTTTAAATGTTCCTTTTTAGAGTGCCTTTTATTTCCAGCTTGGAGAGCAGCGGGGACGAGAGATGGGATAGGGATGCTGAAGTAGTAATTTACATAATCTGATTAACAGAGGATTATCCAATGGCTGCTGAACAGTCTTAGTGTGCTTGAGCTAAAAACCTTACTATTCATTGCTCTCACCACCCTGCAGGGCGGCTGCACCTGCAGCACCAGCTAATACTCTCCTGGGGACTTCAAGGAAGGAGAAAAGCAGGGGCATATTTTTATTATTATCCGGGGGAGGGTTGAGGAGCTGCAGCTCCTTGTGTGCAGCCCCTAATTGATCTGTCTGCATTAGTCACCAGGAAGATGAAATGAAAGCTGAGCCAGTTGGCATTATCAGGAACAGGCATCACCTTCGAAAAGGGATGGCTTGTGTGGCTCCTCCCTGTGGCCAGTTCCGAGGGGCCCCTCCTGACCTGCCATGAGAGGAGCTGGGTGGAAGAGTCCTGCACATGAAAGGACCTGAAGCACAATTTCCCCTGTGCCTTGTTCAAACCAGGCCCAGCCCTTACTCTGGGACCTTCAGGATCATCAAGCCCAGCCATCAATTGCCAAGCCCACCATAAAACACATCCCTAAGTGACTGATCTGCATGTCTTTTATATCCCTCCAGGGATGGTGATTCCACCCTTTCCATTGGCAGCCTGTTTCTAGTGCTTGACAAAGCTCTCAGAGGAGAAATTTTTCCTGGTATCCAGTCACAATCTCCCCTGGCACAACTTAAGGCTGTTTCCTCTTGTCCTGTCACCTGAGAGAGGAGATCAATCCCCACCTTGTTACGACTGCCTTCCAGGTAATTGAAAGAAAAATAAGGTGCTCCCACCCCAAGCCCCCTTTTCTCCAGGTGAAATTATTCCAGTTCTTACAGTGGAGAGCTGAAAACCCTCCTGAAACAATTCAGCAGGCAGGATGAAATAAAACCAATCTGGAAGGACAGATAAATGCCACAGGTCCTTTAACACACTGCAAACTCAGCATCATATCAGGGCATCTACTGGGGCTGAGTCCAGAAGGAATTCCCAGAAGGAATGGGAGGTGGGTGGAATTCAGGTCCTGGCAAGGCAAGATGCATTCAGCATCTGCTGGTTGCAACAGAAGCACCCCAAGCATCCACCCGTGATGAAGGGTTGAAACCCCAAACTGAAAAACACATGAACTCTAGAATGGAAAGAACTGGGGACACAGAGATCTTCAGCTCAGGAGAAAAACCAGACACTGTGAGCTGGGCCCTCCTGCACACGTTCTCATCAAAACCAGGGAAAGAGAATAACTTGGATATTTATTTTTTCCTCCATTATACAGAGGGACATCTGCAAGGCGGGCAACTATAAAGGGTTTGGAACATTCCAAGGATACTAAAACTGGACTTGCTAGAAGAAAAGAGACACAAAACCAAATTTAATCCTTGCCTCACCCCACCCTCTCCACCAGCAGAAATGCTGCAATATAATCACCCAAGACTAATTGTGAGTCTTTGTTTCCAGGAGCACACTCCATCCTCACAGCAAGGTCGGGAGATGCTTTACATATTCCCTGGTGACTCAGTCTGCTGCATTTGTCTCTGAAGACCTGCCTGACAGCTGCCACTCACAGGCACCACCTAAACAGATTTGCAGCTCAGTGTGTCTTCCCCTCACTCCTGCCCATGGTGCGAATGAACAAAGGAACACGGTGGCCCAGCAAAGCAGGCTGGTGGCAGAGCGTGGTGTGAGCAAACATCCTGCCTGTTTGCTCACCCAAATTTTCCTTCTCTTCTCAAATCCAGAAGGGGAAGTGCTTCTGACTTGGGGGTAAAAACCACAAGAACAAAGAAGAGAACACCAGGGGACAGATACATTGTGTGTGCCCAGCCATCACCACTGAGTGGGTTGGGTTTTTTCAAGGAGCTGTGACACAGAGAAATGTCCTTTCCCCGTTCAGCCCCCAGTGCTGCCTGGAAACAATGAGCCCTGCCAGCTGCTGGCTGACCTGCCAGGCTGGACAGCAACTGCACCTGTGGGATGTCCAACAAGGTGCCCAAGGTGTCCATGGCAGTGGCATCTCTGCGTTCCTCTCCGTGGCCAAGATATTCCCATGCTTTGGTGTAATTAATATTCCTGGGTTTAGGAGTTAAGTAGCATCTACAGAAAGGGATAACACTGCATCCTGGGGTAGACAAGCTCTCCTGCTTTGAGAAAGATAATCTCTGTTGCTAAACTAATCCTTCATGCTGGCATCTTCCCAGATGCCAAGAGGAACGAGAAGCCGACAGCAACCCCACTAGAATTTCTCAGTGCCACGTGCTGTGGGAAACCTGTTCCCTGCCGAGCCTTATTTTTCTGTACAGCTGTACCTCTGTGAGGCCTCCTTACACCTCATGATTGTTTAATCTAGATTCTTGTGTCCTGATCAGAAAAGCATTCAAATTGGCAAAATGGATGTGAGAGGAACTTGTAGGTGCTGGTGGGTAAAAGTCAGGCCCCTTCTTCACCTGGTCTTGTCACTTCAGTACAAGAATTGAAGGGCTAGGACCCAGTGAAGATCATCTGGCATCTCATGGTGTCCCAGAAAAGAAGAACATTTCCAGAGATCACAGAGACAGCATAGACAACAACAGCATCTGTTTACTCTGTCCTGTGTTCCCAGGGAGGGACTTTTATATAAAATTCCCCAGAGGCTCAGCAACCAGAACAAAAACATTTCCTCGCAGCTGCTATTACCTTTTTTCCATGCTTCTGTCCCCAGAAAAAGCAGCAGAGCTATTTAGCTGCCATCCATTCCCCAGGCACACAAACTTGACCTACATCAGGCACAGAAAATACACAGACAGCACAAACAGAATCAAGGGGAAAAAAACCTTCTCCTGAGCAGTGGGCACATTTCTCACAATAAATCTTCAACACACAAATAGCAGCAGCAGCAGCTCCTCCCCAGCAGACAGCAAGCCAAGTTATGGAGCAAAAATCACTCCAAGGAAACACATTCAAAATTCTAGGATCTAGGTTTGCTTAGTGGTGAGGGGAAGGGATGGATCTTGTGAGGAGGCTGTGCTGCTCCAGCTTTAGGTGTCAGCTTAAACATTGCCCGTTCTCGGAAAGGTGCAACAAACCAGGGGCTCTTCCCTTTCCCCCTTGCCCAGCCCTGCCCTGGGCCCCTCCCTGTGCAGCTGAACAACTCTTTGGGAGCCCAGGACAGCTCAGCTCGGGGCCCTGCGTTATTTATGAGTTTGGAAATCAGAGCCCTTCGCTTCACTGCCAGTAAATGGCAGCGATTGGGAGGAGGTGGGGCAGGGGGGGAAGGCTTGTGCGCAGCTCTTCATTCTCTGCTCCTTATGAAAAGGGGATCACTCCAGCTAACTGGCCCATGGAGATAAGGATTTCAGACAATCTGCATTAGCCTGATAAGCCAGGTTTGCATTTCATAAAGATGGTTTGTTAAGAACCTCGGTAAAATAAAATACAGTCAGGAGGGCTTATCAGCACAACTCATTTCCACTCGCACCACTCTGCCTGTCAGCGCTGACATTTTTTTTTCCCTCCTATAAATTAAGGTCCCTGCTTGTGTCCCAGGTCTCTGGATGGAACACGGACCAGGGAGCAGTGGGGGAGGGCTGGGAATAGCCTGAAACCTCCCAGCTATGACTGATCACTTTTAGAGCTGTGGTGCTGATCCACAGGGCGTGGGTGGGTTGGATTTTCCCTCTCCAAGGCATCAGCAGCCTTCCCTCTTTGCACCGGTGAAGGATCAGAACAGGGAAAAGGAGTTTATATTTCCCTCTATTTCATGTTTTCCCACTTCCTCATGATGCCTCAGGTTTTGGGCCTTTATATCTTTCAGATTCTGTGCTGCTTTAGTCTGAGTTTCACATGAGGGGATGGTGAGCTCTCTGCACAGAGCAGGGAGACAAAACAATTCCTTCTCCAGCTGGGCACCAAGGACAAATGATCCAAATCTCAGGCCCAAGAGCACAAACAGCAGTGGAATGAAGAGAGAAAAACAAGAAGGATGGGACTTCATGGGTTAAAGCTGGAATTGGACAAATAACTCCAATGCGCAAATAGAGCAGAACTTATCAAAGTGAGAGACCCTGTGACCAGTTGTGCATTTTGTGACCATTTTGGTTCATCTTGGGTGCAGCCCTGGCTGGGCTCTTGTGCTGCTCAAGGTGCATCCATTGAGGCCTTTTACTAAATCCCTGCTTTATTCTTTAGCTCCATCTAGTCTCTGTTCTAGGGCAGCCTTCACAAGGCATCACTCACATAAAAACACCCACAACCCCTAACATGTGAAATTATGGACTCCCAAGCCCCTGTCAACTTTTCCTCTTCACTCCTCCCTCCGCCCTCTTCAAACAGGCCATATTTTGTTATAAAACAGCCTTGATGAATCACAGAAAACTATTAGAACACCCTCTGGTGCTCAGCTTTTCCTTCTCTTTTTCCCCCAGCACCTGCAGTGTCGGCAGGGGATGCACCAACACCATTCTGCTTGGACAGTGCTGCCTTTCCAGGAGGTGGATGCCCATTTCTGCACAGACTCTGGGCATTATTCAGGTTATCACACTAATTCAGAGTCAGAAAATCCTTTTACCAGCCCCCTTTGGATGGAGAGTCCCAGAGAAAGGCAGACACCCAAAAACAATTAACAAAACAGGGCCTTCCATGATTTGATAGCCAGCACAATTACAAAGCCACTTAATCTGTATCATCTGTTGTTTCCAGCTGCCATTTCTGCACACACTTTATTACGGTTTTTTTGGCAGAAAGACCTCAGCAAGGCAGAAAGCATCCTGGTAGGGCTTTGCATTTCTGCCTCAGTCCTTGCTAATGCTGTGGAGTAACAACACAACAATTAGTGCCACAGGTAAGGGCGACTCTCTCTCACGTCTTTTAAGGACTCCAACCCTCAGCACAAGCACTGCTGACCATCACAAAAGTTGCATTAGCCCCATATCAATCAGATTCCTCCTTTTCAGGCCCATTTGTGGGCGAAATCTGGGCCTATGCAGCCACGGTGGCAAAGCCTGGTATCACTTCAGTGGAAGTTCTCATGAAACTCCCTTGACTCAAAAGGTCAGATGGAAGATGTGGCAGTCTGGTCACCACTCGGGCCAAAATCCAAAGTACCCATCTCCAGGCTTCCACCAGCCTCATGCCAGCCTGCCAGATGAGACATTCATGGGGACTGGATAACAACCAGAGCGTTTCAAAACTGATATTGGGAGGGATGGGAAGATCTGGTGGTCAAAGAAAGAAGAGAAAGCAATAATTTCTGGGCCTTTCCTTGTTCCTTGTTCACAGGAGATATTGTGGACCTTTACTCAGAGGTTAGGACACCTCCACTGCACTGTAGGGGAAGGCAGGTCCCTGGAGGGCTGAGGGGCAGCAGATTAATTGGCTTACTTCATTAGCTGCTTACAGCAAAGTGGCTGTAAAAGACCAGCAAAGAAGGGGCTAATGATGGTCTCAGCACATTGACCTCAGCAACAGCTTTATCTCAGCAAGAAAGAAGAGGCATTTCTCCTGATCAAACGCCAAATGCACTACAGAGGCATCATTAACCCGGAGAAGTGGCTGCAGCAAACAGCCAGGGGCTAAAGACATCGGCAGTGCAGGAAAGGCATCACAGGTGGCTACAGGCAGCACATGTAAGGTGTGTGATGGAGATGGGCCCCAAACTCCTTCACTGGTGCTCCTGTGTGTCCAGGTATGTTGGAGATACAGGGATTGTGTTTACCATTCATGAATTTATAGATGTCACCAGGCTGGGTGGGATGTGGATGTGCTGGAGGGCAGGAGGGCTCTGCAGAGGGCTCTGGCCAGCCCGGATCCGTGGGCTGAGGGACAGCCAGGGGCAGTGCTGGGTCCTGCCCTGGGCTCACAACAACCCCATGGAGCTCCAGGCTGGGGGAAAGGGGCTGGGACAGGCCCCGGGGGTGCTGTGCCAGCAGCCGGACACAGCCCAGGGGTGCCCGGGGCCCAGAGGCCGATGGCCCCGGGGCTGTGCCGGCCGTGCGGCGGCAGCAGGAGCGGGGCAGGGCCCGTCCCTGGGCCGGCCCTGCTGAGGCCGCACCTCGAGGGCTGCGGCACCTCCGGGCCCTCACACGGGCAATGGAGGGGCTGCGGCGTGGCCGGGGCAGGGAACGGAGCTGGGAAGGGAATGGAGCCCCAGGAGATGCTGAGGGAGCCGGGAAGGGGCTCAGCCTGGAGCAGAGGAGGCTCAGGGGGCCCTTGTGGCTCTGCACAGCTCCTGCCAGGAGGGCACAGCCAGGGAGTCGGGCTGTGCTCCAGGGAACAGGGACAGGAGCAGAGTTTGGAACGGCCTCAGGCTGGGCCAGGGGGGAGGTTTAGCTGGATATTAGGAAGAATTTTTTCACAGAAAGGGTGATAAGACATTGGAATATGATGCCCAGGGCAGTGGTGGAGTCACTGTCCCTGGAGGTGTTTAAGGAAAGGCTGGAGGTGGCACTCAGTGCTCTGTTTTGGGTAACAGTGGTGATCAGTCACAGGATGGACCTGATGATCCCAGAGGTCTTTCCCACCCTACTTGATTCTCTTACATGTATTCATGAGGATCACAGAGCAAAACAGCACCTCCAAGGCGAGCCAAAAGCCCTCCTGGCATCCTTTTCCCTGTCTGTGCTGGGACTGAATCACAGAAACACACTTTTCTCTCCAAGCACAGAGCAGCACACCTCGTTTTGGAGGAGTTGCATTGCACTGCTGCAGAGGATGTCAGACTCTGCAGAGGATGTCAGACCCTGGAGAGGGCATGCTCCAAGGAAAAAACCACCTAATTTCCTTCCAAATAATGCAGGACAACTCAGTGGATCATTTAACTGGGGGGGTACAGGGGTATAATCTGCTGACCTGTCACCCCCACAGAGGGATGGGGAGGAGATCGGGGGAAAAAAACCTGTAAAACTCATGGTTGAGATAAGAACAGTTCAGTGACTGAAAACAAAGTGAAATACTAACAATGCTGATAACAATAATAATAGTAACAATAATAATGAGAGAGAGCAAACATCAAAAGTAAGTGGTGGACAGCACAGTTTGCTCACCACCCATAGACTGATGCCCATCCCACCCCCCAGCAGTGATCAGCCCTCCCAGCCAACTCCCCCCAGTTTATGACATTCTCTGAAATATTCTCTGAACCCAGAGCATTACATTCTCTGAAACCCTTGGGTTGTTCAGCTCACCTGCCTCAATGGCTTTTTATGTACCTGCCCACTGGTACAGCATGAGGAACTGAAACATCCTTGATTTAGTGTATAAATTACATAGCAACAGCTAAAACACAGGCATGTTATCAACATTTATTCTCATACCAAGTCCAAAATCACAGCAACACACCAGCTACGGAGGACATTAACTCTGTCCCAGCTGAAGCCATGACAATAAAGAAAATTTTTCACCAGATGTCTGGTCCATCACGGGGGGACCCCTTTCCAAATGACACAAATGTATCTTGGCTTCCTAAAATAAAGTAATTAATTAAAACAAATCACCAAATAAAAGGGATAAAAATACAAACCCAACAGCTTGGCCTGGCTCCTGTCTTTACCGGCTGTTCCCTATTTAATCTTCTCTCCCTTTCCATGTTTGTTCAGAAATCCCTCTTCCAGTGCAGCTGAGAAAGGTTGTTACCAACAGGCGCCCAAGTCTGAATGCTGACAATGTGAGATGATTACAGGAGCCCAGAGAGCAAACACACAGATTTTTTTAAATAAAGAAAATGCTCCTGCTGCTCCAACCGGCTCCTGAGACACTGCTCTGGACAATGGCAGTGATAAAGAAGGGCTGGTGTCAGCTCAAGGAGGGAGGCCACACAGTTCAACAGTAGCTCCTTGTGGAAGCTGCTTTACTCAAGAGTTTTGACTTTTCTGACAGGAAGTGGATGGGTGAAAGGCGCTGTAATTATTTGCTTTATGTCAAAGAGAGCCACTTGGCTTATCCTGGGCTTGAAGTGGAAGGAGCAGAAATGGCTGAGCTGAGGAAACACAATGCTATTAAGCAAAGATTATCAACTGGTGTAAATCGTCTGCTGGTGCCACTTTACCAAAACAGTTGATGATGATCAGTGAACACAAGTGCCAGGCAGACTTTGATGTTCTTCCACGTAATTTCTCAAGTTCCCTTGCTCTGCTCTGCAATTCACAGAGTGATAGAAGCACACAAAGAGGAAGGAAACGAGGTTGAGCAGTGAGGCAGCTGCCCCTGAGCTTCCTGAACTGCCGTGTGAGCTCAGGGAATTCTGCTGGGGAGGAATAAAGGACAGAAACACATCCCTGGGAGCCACTGTGCTGTGACAGGCAGTCACCTTGGGAGGAAGGTGTCTGTGTTGCTACACATCTCATTCATCTGTGCAAAACACACAATTACAGTGGGCACTGCAAAGCAGAGACTGGTTTTCTCTGCTTTTTTTCCTCAATTTTCTAGAGCTGACAGATTTCAGACTTCTAGAGAATTCTAAAGCAGCAAAGGATGCAAGTTGTTTAACACCAGCAACCAGCATCTCCCAGGCTCTGCTTCAACAGCAAGGGCGTAACAAGATCAGCTACTACTTTTTCATCTGGATAGCAGAGAAAGACAATCATACTTCCAGGATCCTCTCCTGCCTGCATCAGCACAGTTTTGCCCATTTTCTGTGTCTGAGGTTAAAAGAGCAGCATGGTAGGACAGACACGGGCCCTTCTGTCAGAATATGGCTCATGGACAGGTGGAAAGCATCAGCATCTCCCTCAGAGCCTCTGTGCAGCCAAGCATTGTCCACCCCATGATTGTTCTGCAGCCTCAGCTTGGATCAGACACACCCTTTTTGGAAGAACTGCATCCACCCTTTCGGTGCAAACAATCACTTTTTTTTTCAAGTGTTCAAGATGCTACAGTTTTCTCTCATTTCCCGTGAGAGCATCACTCCTCTTGTGAGCTCCAGTGTCAGATTCCAGAAATAGATCCTTCCTTAAGCTCATACACAAACGATGATTCCAATTTCCACCTTGTAAAAGCAGGAAGTTGTGGAATCATGAGAAAGAGGAACTCCTTCCATCAGGAAGACAGGATTAAGTACAGTCAGTCCTTAACTACAGTCAGCTCAGCTTTGGCTGACATTTACCTGATGTGTGCTCAGAGACCCCCAAAGTCACAGATTTTACACATTTCCACATGTTAAATATTCCAGTTTCTGTGCAGGTGGATGAATTTGCATTCCTCCCATTTACTTCTATTTCCTACCACCCACAGAAAGGAGCACACTCATCCCTTCCTTTTTCTGTAACCGTCCTTTATGGCTTTTGAAAATGGCATTTCATGGTCCCTTCTCTTCAGGCAATGCTAGTTCTTCAGTCTTTCCTTGATTTTATTCTGGTGCTTTGATCATTTTTCTGTCTTTATCAGCTGCACATAAATAACATGAAAAACCCTGTTTGCTACAGGGAAGCCAAGGGACTTCACGTGTGGTTTCTTAAGACCATTAGGAGAATTTAGGAATTACCCTTCTCTCCAGAGCACTTCCAAAATGAAGGCAGGTAGTAAGTTAAGAAGGTAACACAGAATTGAGAATCCATTTCAGATGAGGCAATTCAGGAGAACCCAAGAGGAAGGACACCTCAATCTGGCTGTTTCTGTGGGAATGCCAAGGCTCCAGCCTCATGATGTGCCCTTAAAGAGCAGCAGTTCCATGAGGTTCACACCACTCCTGGGCACCCAGTCTGCATCCAAGCAGGATATCTCTGCCAGAGCACTGCAAGAGAGTGACAGGAGATGTGCAGTGTGCAATCTCTCTGTGCAACTGAAGGATCCTTCTCCTACATGTGGGCTTCTGCCTTATTCAGAGCATCTTTGCTGTATCCAAGTATCTTTATTAAAAAATAAATGCTCAAAGACAGGCAGTCAATAAGCAGAGTAAGAAACATTTCAGGATTTTCCTCCATGCATTATGTCATGGTAAATGCAATGAAGTGTGTTAAATGCTGCCCAAGATGACAAAACAAAGGATGAAACAGCATCTCAAGTTGCAAATTAGACTCTCCTTTTAATCAATGTTAAATATACACTTGTATCCTCTGAAAAGAAAACATTTTAACCTGAAGAATACCTTACAGGTATAATCAACTACTCAAGACATCCTCCCTTTCAGGGACATGCATTTTTTTTTTCATTAGTCTTTTCATCTACAAAGTCAAAAATTTGACAGATTATAATTTTCTGAGAGCATCTTTTCTTTCACTCTTAAACATTTATCACATCTGAGAAACTCACAAACTTACTGCATGTTATTACACCAAGAAGTTCAGGACAACAGAGTTATGAACATGAAAACCACAAGGACATTCACTTTTTTTCTTTTTTTTTCCATTTTAAGGAAAAGGTACAAAAAAAATTCTACCTGAGAAGTTATCCCTATTCATGTCATGGTTACTGAAGCAAGTGAATGGTGTTAGCAGGATTTTACATCTCTCCCTTCTTAACCAGGCAGAACAAAGTTACCATCCAATTGAAGAGCCAGCCTGACAAGTTCTTGCCAGGAGCTGAACAATTTACTCCAATGTTTCAGTGACAGGAGAAACTGAAACTGAGAGGACTGCCAGGATTGCTGCTGCAAATTTGATGGAACAGTTGGTATTTGTACACATTTCTCCTCTCCTTTAAAGAGAAGCCTCTGTTCTGTGGAACAGAAAACTGTGAATAACCCCCCATTTCTATCTACTTGCAGGAAAGCAGGGATAGCTGTAATTTGCTAAAAAACAGTAAAACATTTTACAGGGAGAACACACAGACCAGGACACTAAAACAAGAATTTTATTTCTTTTCATGGGGAAGCCATCCCAGCAGCGTGCACCTTCACATTCTTTAAGAAGGACAAATTGAAAAATGTCCAGTGTCAATAGTTTCTCCTTCCATTCACTTAGTGTTACACCATTACCAGATACCTCCTAGATATAAAGCAGGTGGTCACACAGGTTCTGTGCCACAGAAACATTCCACTCCCAAGAGCAACCCCTTGCTCATGGTAGGGATGTACCAGTCTCAAATCAAGCATATTTGAAATACTAGTAACTCTGGTGTTTTGAAGTTAAACAGTCACATATCTCCTTTGGAAAAAGAGGAACTTCTCTGAGATTTTCCCATCCTAACCTTCTCTCAAGCTTGAGAACTGAACAGTCTGAAGGTTTTGATGATCCCAGGGAAGTCAAAGCCACCTGGCCACTGTTCACATTTAAACAGTCAACTGCCCATAAGTCCACTGCAGTCCTCTCTACTCCCTTTGTGCAGCTTTTCTTTCAGCTTCCCTTCCCTCATCTTCTCCTTTAACCAGGTGGAAAAACCACGATGAAGGTGAAGACAACACCTGTTAAGCAAAGGGAGGAAAATGCCTCCTCAGGAAACTTGTGGGGCATTACAAAGGAAATGGATGTCGATGCCGTTGGGCACTGGGAAATCACAAACTGACAGTGCTGGGGACAGGCTCTGTCAGCAGACAGGGCTCAGTAGATTTGGATGACATTGTCCCACTCATCAATAGGCCAGATCCCGTTGTCCTGCACGTTGAAGGGTGAGCTCTTCCAGTCCCAGCTCTTCACAGGCACCTTCCACTCCGGGCCGTAGTTGGCCTCCACGTACTGCAGGGTTTCGCAGGGCACGTGGACCTTGAGCTCCACAAACTCAGTCCAGCACAGAGTAAACTTGGGAAAGAGATACCTGTGCCAGAACAAAAGCGTGTGGTCACTGACAAAGGGTTAGAATGCACCTCTAAGTAAGTTCAAGGAGAAAGCAAGCAACTGCAGCTAGTGGCTGTGTTACATTTATGCTGTTTTTTTCTCTTACACACTGGACAAGGGTGTTATCAACAGTAACTGGTGAACATTTGCTTCATGTGCTTAGGAAGGAGCCTTCCTAATTCTTTTGTTGCTTGTGCTCACATAATTCTGCCACCTATAGGTTCGTCCCTGCCTCTGCTTTGCCTGTTACAAATGGGATTTAATAGTTACCCCTTTTAGAAAGCACTGCATGCTTACAGCAGTGGCAGCTCACAGGTAAATTTCCAGAACAACATCCTATCAAGTCAAGGTGTCAGACAATACCAAAGTCTCCCCACTACTCCTGCAGAGGATCATTCCTACTTCTGAAGTTCTGAAGACTTCCACACAAAAAGAATTTTTAAAAAAAGTGATCCTAAAATTCCTTTTCACACATTAAAATGAAACCATAAGCACTTTGTCCTTTTTAAAGAAGGTTTGGACATTTGTGTGATGAACTAGAACTGCCTCCTCCATCTTCTTGCAAGCATGAAGGTAATTTAATTTCTAAGCTCTCAGCAAACAATATGAGAAAATAAAGCAATTGTGCTTCATGCCTTAAGTGGAAGGAAAGAACAAAGTGATCAAGCATTTTTTGGCTATATATCCAGAGACTGCTAATTAAACTAAACTCTTAAACAAAGTCCTCTTTGTTAAAAACCTACAGAATTAGCTCACTTTAAGGACTAAAGCAAACAGTGTGGATTTGATTCCCAGACTCATTTTTTGTAGATATCCATTCCCTGCTGGAGATTGCTACTGTCCAATATTAAATTTGCAAACAAAGAAGAAGCCTCAATTGCTGCAACTCCAAGACAGTATCAGGAGGATGCACATGTTTGTGTCAGGAATGCTGAGGAAATGTTTGTGCACATGGAAAAGCAAACCACACAGCCAGACTGTGAGGGTTAGAAACCAACTCTCCAAGGAAACAGAGGCTAAAAATGATTGTGAGAAATATTTTAGGGACTCAATGAGAAATGCTCTAGCTCTCCACCCTCTAATTTAGATGTATAGAAAGTATGCCTGTGCAAATATTTAGCTTTCTGAAGAAAATACCTTCTACCTTTCAGTTTTAATCTTAGAAAAGAACTTCCACCCTTCTCTGTGATGACCCAGTAGCAATCAGCATCTCTTCTGACACTATAATTCCTTTAAAACTGTGAGAGTAGATTTAGGATTCAGCATGAGCAAACAATCACTTCTCTTCTGACTGACCTCCTCACTTTTGCCTTCCACCAAAATTCTGACAGAATTGCTGGAGATGAAGCAAAATTGAGTGTCATTCTGGTGTTGTACATAGTCAGATTAAGCATGCCAAGTGCTCTCACATCTCACAGTAACAAAAGCTGGGCCTCTTTTCTCTTTTTGAATGTGCATTTGGAATAACACGTCTGGAATTACTTGGCTAAGGATTCTGAGCAGCTACAATTCATGGCTCAGGGCCTTTATGGTGGTAAACAAGCAGTTTTCCTGGTCCTTTTCTGTGTGTACTAAACTAAGAAACACCAGCTCAGAATTAGAGGCTTGGCTTCCCTAAGCAAAGTTATTACTGAACAAGAAAGCTATGTTTGGAACTTTTAATAAGCTACCACCAAAAATAATTACAAGGCTACAAGAAAAGGAAAGAGTTTTGTGGAAGATGGAGTTCCAAAAGAGCTGTAATTTCCAAAGATACAAAAGCTGGAGTGCAGCACAGGGTCACACTGATCCCCTATTCTCATGTCTTGGACCAGTCATTATCAAAAAAACAGGGGAAAAGCATCTCTCAGGTATCCAAGGTTTGATGGAATTTTGAAGGAGCAGTGTCAACTCCATTGGCATGGAAACAGCTACTGCAATTTAGATGCAACAAGAGCACAAAGAAGAGGAAAGGAAGTTATTGGTCAGCTTGCTCTTCAGAATGCACCACACATGAAAACTGGAACTGCTGCTATATTCTAAAAAAAAAAAAAAATACTTTGCTATACAGCACATTTTCTGTGGGGATATTCCACAGAATATTCCCACAGAAAATATGCTGGATAGCAAAGCTCTTTCTTTTGTCTATTTCTAAATGTGCCTTTTGAAGCTGGTTATCAAAATATCATTCCCAGTCTTTATTTATCACTTCAGAACAAAGATAACTAAGACAAGAATTTGGACATTATCTCCAACTGCATGACAGTGCTCACTAAATTCCCATTAGCTAAATACAAACAAATATATTTCAGGCAAAATATGAAAGATAATGAAATCCTATAGAAGTCTACAAGGTTTTCAACTAGTCTGCAGCAATCTCCTTCTGAGTGAAGGAATGTGCTTGAAAGAAATCTAATTATCAAAACCCATATTCAGTTTGCTAAATTGATTGGGATTAAGTTATTAAATTAAATTATTAAATCATTGCTGATTTAATACTGAAAGGTGTGAAACAAGAAACATGGGATCCTATTCAAAATTCCATTTTGAGAACATGAACAGTAAGGCCTGCAGGAATTGTCTGTGTTGCTGTCACAACCCAGTATTCCAAACTGCTACCTCAAAATCCCAAATTGTGGGCTTTTCTGTGCAAAGAGAGTTGAGGCTTTTTGCCATAATACCTCCTCATCAAGACAGATGCCTAAGGATTAATGTTCTACTACAAAATTAGATTGTGCAATAAACACTGTTTTAGAGATTTTTTTTTCTCATCTAGGGTGCTTATGTAACCGGGGGGCCTGTCACAGTCAGAAAAGATCTGCTTGATATATGACATGCCAGCCCTGCTTTTGATTTCACAAGAGATCTGACATTTACTCTCTAGCAAGGCACAGGACTGTTCTCTCTCTGCTTCACTGGTCTCAGAGTGCAGAATCTCCACTGATTCCCCTCTGACATCCACATTTCCACAAAGAGCACAGGCTTTGCCAGGAAACAGCACACAAAATGCCATCAGTAAACACTATCTTGTTCAATTTCTTTCCTGCTAGTGGTACAAATCCAGTTCTTACTTAAATTTCTTGCCCGATTTGGCCTGAGTTCCTCCATTCCATACGTGGTCATCCTCTTCATAGAAGAAAAAAATGTCAAGTTTCACATCATCTTCTCCCTGAAAAGAGAGTTCCAAGCTGTCTTCCACCTGGAATACAAAAATACACACTGTATATACACATAGAAATACAAAGCAACTTATGCCAGCAGAAAACAAATTCATTTTCATTAGATATACAGATATATTTCTATTCTAACTGACTATTCAACTCTGCATTATTTTTAATATCAAACACTTCTGCAACTGAAGTCAAAGTTACAAATCTACAGAAACACACACATGAAGTAAAATGTTCATTTTCTATGTACCTTGCCAAATTTGTGCTTCAGTGGCAAGCCTGCTTTCTGAAAGGCTGGAATGATATCTGCTTTGTAGTCCCTTATAAAGATTCCCAAATCCACATCTTTGCTGTGAGGAATGACATTGCACTGCCTAAACCAGCCTGAGGGGGAAGAAAATAAAGCAGAAAAATCCCAAATTAGTTAATTCAGGAAGGTGAATTTAATAGAAACAAAGCAACAGAAAAATGAACTGTCCTCAGATCACCAGGCAAAAGTCTTTGACTTTTGAGGCCATAAACAAGACTTCTGCCTTTTTTTAGTATGGGATGAACCACATCAAAGGAAACAAGTATTACTGCACTTATAGCCATCTCTCTCCCTTCAGAAAGCCAAGAATTTGAGAAAAAACAAAGATAATGTATCTTCAGTTTCCTAATTTAAATGCATAAAAAAATAAAAAAGTTCTTTATGTGGGACCAAATCTAATCAGCAGTTAACAGCTACAGGACCACAGCTGTGCTTCTGATTTGCAACTATTGTTTTACACTGCATCCAAGATGTTAATCATCTTTCAATCACCACTGCAAAGCAGAAAGACACAAAGTGGGACATTCTTTTGCCTGTTTCATTAAGCCATCTTTTAGTAACTGTTCATTCAGAAAACTATATTCCCTACTATTAAATAAATACAAGGCAAATGTGAACACATGAGTCTTCACAAAGAGTCCCCACCAGTGATAAGACACTTGTACCTTCAGCAGAACTGAAAACTTGCATTACCTACTCCAATGGACTGCGATTTTATTAAAAGTTTGTTTTGAAAGAAAATAAATTAGTGTAAACTGCATTTTAGGAGTCAGTGACAAGCATCTAATTGCATGGGAAGAAAAACAGGCTTAGAGTGTACTTGGACAGCAGAACAATGTGCTCATCACTGTGTTTTCCAACTGGCACTTCAGTGAATTCCAAGTCACACAAATTAGGGAACTGTTGATTACTTCCTAGCAGGGATGAACACAAGACAGGTAATTGCTAACAACACTAAATGCTTCACTGGAAATCTGCCCAGCAGCTCTGCTGCTCAGGTTTCTAAAGAAAAAGCTTTTTTTCAGGACAAAAGATGTCCTATTGCAATACAATTATTACCTTCCAACCCAGTACTTTTGGCCTCTGCTGACATCACAAGAAGTGGAGGATGAAGTGTTTAAAGTTTCAGGTGACTTTAAAAATGCAACACAACACAAGTTTTTACCAAGACATGTTCCGCTGCTCAGCCAGAACTTCACTCCCAAGTTATTCAGTGTCAGGGCAGCCAGATGAAGCAAGGATTTCGCCTTTTTTCTGAATTCCACTGCATCAAGAGAGGAATCATCAGGATACAGCTGGAAGGCAAGAGTAAGCAAGTTACTGTCAGAGAGCAAACCTGTCCCTTCATTTTTTTGGCATCCAAGGGAAAAATAGCATTAAAAATTTACTTAACTAATACCTGGGCCAATATCTTTTTTACATACGCAGTCCATGTTCAGAACATGCACTGGAATTACAGAGTGGAAATTAAATCACTGACTCATCAACCTTCCTTTTTTTTCCTAACCACAAGAATGAAAATTCACAGTAGATTACAATAAGAAAATATGTATTAGACTCTGATTCTCAGCAGTTGGCAGCAGCACGGGTGAGCCCTTGTTCTGCACATGCTGAAGTCAATTCCTGGAGTCCAAGGAGAGCACAGGGACAGAACCAGTCTCTGCCAGCACATCGAGGCTTTTCCAACCTCCAGAACTCCATGATTAATTTATTTGGCGCCACCAAGTGTCAGAATTGGGTGTTGAGTTTTAAGGAGAGCTGGCAAGGAGAAACGGTGTCAACACAAAAATCTTCCAGATAGAACTGTGGCAAGGTCTGCCATCCATGCAAAGCCAAAACCAACACGGGAGGCTGGGCAAACATTACCAATTCTAACAAAAGAACAACCACTTGGCTTTGTGATGGATTTCTGTAAGAGCTCTTGGGCATCAAGCAGCCAAAATTAACTTTTCCAAACAGGTGCCAGCTGCTTGTCTCAGTGTTAAAGTTCCAGCAAAGTTCAATAAACATTTAGGGGCACATTGTCTCTGCCTGTGGTGATTTCTGCCTGGAGGCTGAAGTGGATAATATTTTTCTGTCTTCCACACGTGAACGGATAACACATGGATGCCCTTGTGACCCTCCTGCTACCCAAACTAGGATCTACAGCTGGCTACAGTGAACAGGAGTGCTCCTCCCTTTCCCCAATACCTGAATGAGTGCAGACTGGAGCCTCCAGTGCCCTTTTCCCCCTTGCATGAACTCAGAGATGGCTCAGATTCAGTGGTCTGACTCTGACTCTGTACTCCTAACTGTGAACTTTTGATCACTTTATAACTCATGTCCTTTCCAAGTTAGGACAAAATGCCCCCCCACACTACAGCAGAAACATTTCTATCTGCTAAATCAAGTAGCAAAATTCTAAAAACAATGCTCTGAAAACATCAGCCTACACAGTCAGAAAAGCAATTAAATCAGTCACTTTGGAATGTAACCATTTCAGGTAAGCCAAATGAGGAACATGGAACTGCAGGACATGGTTCAAAAAATCTAAAATTCAACATTTCTCAAAACTTCAAGGACTGTTATGAGGAAAGTTTTCAGCCATGAAGACACAAGTTTTATTTGTGTCTCTAATAAAACCACTATTTTTATTTACATAAGATCCATTTAACAGTAAGGGTGTGTAAGAACTATGGATATGTTGGTTCCCTCTTGGAAAAAAAATGTGCTTACAAGTAAAAAACCAAAAAAAGGCCATGATCTTCAGGTAAAGTTTTGATTTCATCACCATATTCCACTCTGTGGAATGAGAATCAGGTTTTGTATTTAGCTTTGTGCATGTGAACAGTCCCATTTAAGTAAAAAAAAACCAAAATGAGTGAAATGTTCTTAGGTTTGGGTCAATCAGTGAAAACACACATTTCACCTCAGAGGCACCACCCAGTTACCACTAACCTGAAAGAAAGCCCGAGCTTCTCTGTACCTACATTCAAGAAATCTAGAGTGGGACATCTCCTCTAGAAAACTGGACGGATTTTTTGGAATTTGAACTTTTAAGTCATCAATGGAAACAAGCAGAAGTTCTGGCCTGCATGGAAAGAGAGATAATATATTACTCTATTTAATTTCATTACAAATCACATGGCACTTTATCCATTAACTCAGGTTATAATCTTAATGCACACTACTGGCAGTGATCACTCTGTCTAAATACAGGCCAAACCAATTTTAAATGAAAAAAAGCAACAAGAGCTTCAGCAAATTCCCCATACATTTCAAAACTTTGTTTAAAAAGAATTCCTACACCTCCAAACCCCAAGCTGGTTTGTCAGATCACTGATTCCTTTACTGACTTATGACTTGAATTTGTTCAGAGATGTTGTTCAGGGCACCAAAATTCAGGCTGTTTGGTTGTCTAAGTGTTACAGGATGGACTTCAGAATCAAATTTTACTCTGGAGCTACTTGCTTTTAAAAATTAAAAACTATTCAGCCTTCATAATGATGGAAGAGAGATTATTTAACAGCTTACACGGTGTCCTTTGAACATTTAGGCACATAACTTATACAGATTCCATGCTTTAAAAGGATGAAGGAAGGGGGTCAAATTAATGGAAAAAGTTAAAGAGATTTATTTTGATGTGTGAAATGCCTCAGTATTTTTCTCGTTTTCTCAGAAACTATGTTCTCAAAGCCTACACTTTGGGGGTCTGACTCTCAGCTGAATCTTAGGATCTGATACAGGAAACGGAGTCGTTTTACACAGAGGAGGGAATTTTGGGAGTGCCATGGTGGCTTTCTCCTTCCCCTGTGGTGAGCTCACTTTTCATAGGCCCCAGGGTAGCGGCCAAAGTGGAGTTTCCGGAAAGGCACAAACTTCCTGTCCATGTGTTGCTTGAGCCTCAGGGGTCCGTGCCAGAGGAAATTGCCACTCCTCTCATAGAAGACCACCAGGTGAATGGCATGGGATGCCAGTTTGAATATGTAGTGCAAGGGGATTTCCATCCCAGACAGGTCATCCATCCCATCCAAGCGGGGGTCCTTGTTTATAATCTTTAGCCACTGGAACCCCATCTTCTCAGCAGCTCTAAACAGGCCCACCTGAAAACGAGGAACACAGGAGGCAGAGGAGGCTAAAGATTAGAGAAACCAAAACTGGAAGCTGAATGTTTATTACTAACTCACACCATTCCTCATTTCATTTTTTAACCAGGCTTAAGCACAAATGAATCAAAAATCTCTAAGAGCTTGTAGACCAGCAGTCACAAGCAATTCCAACCAACTTTTTTCCTTGTTTTAAATTTTGTCTCTCAAACTACAAAATGAAACAGCAAATTAATGTTGTAAGCCATGTTTGGATTAGGTTTGTTCCTTGCCATAGCACCCTACCCTGCACTCTGAAACTATTCTCTAAAACTGTTCTTCTGCAAAATCTGGTGTTCCTAAGTCCTTGAATAATAACACAAAAATGATTAGCCCAAAACCTTCTTTTGTGGGGCAGATAAAAATCTCACCAAACACTGACCACTGGCCTCAAGTAACAGGATTTCATATTTCTACAAACAAAGGGAATTAAATTCTGGCTGATTTAAAAAAAAAAAAACAAAAAACAAAACAAAAAAAAACCCTAAAAAACAACAAACCAATCAGCACCTGAAGAGCCCTTCAATTTCCCCACTTGAAATGTTCTGTATGAGCATATCAGCTTCTCCCCTGAATGATACAGAAATTATCACTGAGACACAAAGCAAGGGGAAAATGGATTTATCTCAGTGTGCTGCCATACAACTTCACTCTTAGCTTCTGGAATTCCTTCGCACCTGTGGGTAAAACAGCTGCCTGATCAGGCCCAGAGTGACACCCTTCTTCACTCAAGTTCTTCCGTGAAATAGTCACTGATCATTTCAGTGCCTTCTGCTCTTTCTAATAAAATAAAATTTTACAATTGAAAAAAAATGAAATTTAAAAAAGGAAAAAAGAAAAAAGCTGTTTGTCACTGGTATTTTTAGTCTGTGGAAATTAATCTAATAAATATTTCCTGGTTACACTTAATTGATGAAATAATATTGGATTTAAATCTGTCCTTCCTCACATGCTACACCTCTATTTTTAACACAGCCATTAAAAGTGTCCTAACATTACAGAGAAGCAGAGACACCATTAAGTATCAGCAATACATGAAGTGAAATGGTATTCATTACAAAGATGTGCTAAAAGAAATGTAAATTAGCAGACTATGGTAATTGTCACATCAATAACTGCATTTTCTTCTTGATGAGTTCCCAAACTCCAGATTTATAACAGATGCACCTACATTACAGGCTCCAGGTTCTCCTTCTTCCTTTCTAACAGACCTTCTTTCTTTCCTTTTGGCATAGACTCTGGCTACCAGTGTTTTTCTTAATATTGCAGACAGCTTCTAAAAAGTTTCAGCTATAAATTACTCCTAATATATCCAGGCTAGTAAATGGGCAACTTTTACTTTCAAAGTTTCCTCTGCCTACAATATCACCACCACATGAATTCAGATACAAACATTCAGGCATTAAGTGACAACATCAAAGAATGCATTAAAATACACAATTGTGAACAGAAAACATGCACTTACATCATGTTTCCATGTTTTGTCTAGTAGTGCAAAGGTGGTGAAGTCTCTTGGAGCACAGAAGTATTTGCATTCTGGGCTGGGGCCACCAGGAGAGCTTCTGATCTGCTCAATGTCTTTATTAACCAGTCCCAGAATCAAAGGATCGATCAAATACACTGGAATATTGTGAGTGGATATTAATCCCAGGAACTTCCTAACCACGTGCTGTTTGACAGAGGGCAGAAAGACCATCTTTGCATTAAAACTCTTTGACAGAAAGACACCCTAACCCACTGCAAGAAGGAAATCTTAACCCCAAATGCATCCTCTTCACTCTGTACACTTCACTTCCACAAACAGTTGTGAGGCTGAGTGAGAAGAAGGGATGCAAATGCCAGACAGAATTTGGATTCTGGTCTTCCCAGGGCACTCAAGGTTGCATAAGGAGTAAAAAAGCTGCAGCAAGAATGTTCTGTGCCTAATGCAAGGGGTTATTAACCTGATTCAGTGGAGAACAGTAATCAAGCACATTTAAATGTCAGTGGCACACAGAAACCACTTAGAGCAGCCACAGTAACCCTGCCACTTAAATGTATTCAACTGTAACATTTTCATTTAATGATTTTAAAGCTCTGGCTCCAGGGAGATGTGAAAACATGAGCTCAGGATGTGAGTCAACAACAGAGTTTTGGCAGCAGCATTACCTGTGTGGTACAGGCACAAGCAAGGCCATCCCCACAGTGATTTCAGCTACACAAAGATGAAAGCTGAGTGATGTGCTCATATTACTTCTGTGACTAAAACTGGCACACCAGAAGGACGAACAGGAAAAAAAGTCTGTGCAAAAGTATCCACCTTCCCAATCCATCACTACTCCAGGAAAACAGATGCTTTCAGCTGAAATGTAAATAAGTTAAAAACCCCACAAATAATGGTAGAAAAACATGGCCTTGATATTAAGTCACCAAGAGAAATGTGTTCAAATTTAGTATTTTGGACACACCACTGCAGGGACTCTACGGAAAGGCTGAAGTGCAGCAGGTGACAGGATCATGGCACATCCTTTCTCACTGATGATCTCAGAAGAGCAAGTTAAACCTTTAGGAGAGCTCTGCGACACCTCACACCTGGTAGGCAGCTCCAAGAGGTGTCACCTCCAAGAATAGCAAGGCACTCCTGGCACGAGCAAACAGTGCACAGAGCAGTTGGTCTGGATTTTCTCCAGGGACAGCTCCTAGCCAGAGCACCTTCCCTCTTGCTCAGCAGAAACCAGGCCTTTAAATGGCCATTCTGCTAATTAGCAACGTTATCATGTTGCATCCAAACCGAAAGGCAGCCAGCTCCCAGCACATCCCTCTCCTTAACCATCTGTGCTGCTTTTCCACTGGGAGATCAGTTAACAAAAAGTCTTCTGTAAAAACTGTTTCCAAACAAACCCCAACTACAAATATGACAGGGGACCTTCTGATTCCCCAGGGTGGGTGCTTTTGGTTGCATTCAATCTTGCAAGGCACAACAAATATCCCATTTCAAGCACCTAAGAGCACTCCCAGCACTGGTCATGAGGGCTGGAATGCTGAAATTGACATTTTCCTGCTTGGGAAGAGCTTTACAACCCAGCACAAGCAGGTAACAGAACAGTGACCAGCAGGTTAAACACCTGGAGTGGGCAAAGCAGGGTTGTGTGAGCCAGGGGCTTCTCAGGGCAGCAAAGAAGCTGCATGGCAATGCAGCCAATCTGTTCGACACCCAGCCTGAAAGGACACAAAACCCTGGATCAACACTTCTGTCTCAGAAAGAAAAAGTGTTTCTTTCTGAAACATCAACAACAAATGGAAGCACAGCATTGGCAAAGGCTGTGAAGCTGTAACTGTTTCTCAGTTTTACTTTACAGTGATGTTTTGATACTGTATTTACTGAGCAAAGTTACAAAGTGTATCTCTTCCTCCTTCAAAGCAGAAAGCGCTCAGTGAAGAGCGGGAAGAGTGAGAGCCGGACCCTGGATTTGCAGTTCCAAGCGAGTTCTGAGACTTGTGGAAGAGCTGCATGAACCAGTGACACTGTACATACCCATCTTGTGCTGTCTTGGCCTGACTGGCTTCCTCTGCCTTTGGAAAAAGCTGCTCCATTCTATAAAAAAAACAAAAAAGCAAAAAAAAAACAAAATGAAGGGAAGGGAGAAAGAAGATAAAACCCCCAAAGTTTCAGTTGAATCCTTGTTTTCCTAACATGACATCCAGAGGCATTTATCCACTTCATGGATAATGGAGTTATGCCTTTGGTCACCCAGCTACAGTCCTGAATGTGAAATCATAAACAACTGCTGAGGCTTAAATGTATTTTAAATATATTTAGAAGGACAATCCAAGCCTCAGGGACCTCCAAACATGCAAGCACTGAGTGGTGAGGCCTCGGGTTTCCAAGCCAATGTGCCAGCAAATGTAAAACAGGAGGATGACAAACCCTGTCAGGCAAATACCACAGTGGCAGGGACAGTGGCACTGTGCCTCAGTCTTTCCAGGTGTAATCCTAGACAATTCAATTTTAGGGACAGCATTTTCATGTGAGAGAGTCAAGGCAGCTCATGGCTCAGCTTTTTGGGTTTTCCAAAGCACGGAGAATTTCTCAGTCATTGTTTAAAAACCAGAAACGGTGGGAAAGAAGTTGAAGGTTGTAGCAGCAGCTGTCACGGACACTGCCTGCACTTAATAAGGAAAGAAAAGCCAAAAAAATGAGTCAGGGTGCTTTGAAACCTGCACGATTCTTCTCTAAAAATAAAAGGAGTTCCTTTGTCGAATCGGAGTTGCAACTGTAAACTAAGAACCACCAGAGGATTTAATTTACAGTAACATTGACTTCCATTGCTGTTGCAGAAAACCACTGGCCTGGACGTTCCAGGTCAGGTATAAAAAGAGGTACAAACAGCATTCCACGTATAAAACCAGGATTTAAACTGTGACACCCAGCACTTTAGGAGCACTGAGTCACAAAACCCTAAGGTGACTGGAAAAAAAAAAAAAAAAAAAAAAGAAAAAAAAGTTGGGATTTCTCTCCGCCATGGAAAACCCATTGGAAAACCTGCACCCAGCAGATGCTGCCTTCCTCCGGCAGAGCCCTCAGACAGAGCTCGCTGCGACCTGGGAGGCGATAAAAGTGACAGATAAACGAGAGCGGAAGGTGGAAAGCCGCGGTGGCTGGAAGCTGGCGGGGGCATCATTCCCTGCGGGAGAAATCTGAAGGCCCTGGCTGACACAGTGACTCGGATACCAGGCTGGGAACCCAACCCCGACTGTACCCCCGGCACCGGACACCGGCCTGGGCTCCCCGCCCGCCCCCGGAGCCGCTCCAGGGAACCCGGCGGGGGCGGGACTGCCGCCCACACAGCGCCGCGCAGGGAAACCCGGGCAGCGCGCTGCCTTCTTTCACCTTCTGCGACAGGTAGAACTTGTAGTAGCACAGCTGGAAGAGCAGGAAAACCAGGCTGGTCAGCGAGAGGAGCGCCAGCACCACGTTCCTGTTGATCTTCTGCATCAGCCCCACGGCACCCCGGGAGCCGCTGCCCGGCCGCCCTCACCGCGATGCGGCTTCAGGCCGGAAAGCGACGCCGCAAAGCGCAGCCCGCCGTCGTAAAACACCCCCCTTCGCTGTCGTAACCCCCCCCCCCCTACTCACGGGGGTCCCTCACCCACCCCGAACCCCCAAAACCGCCCCAAATCCCCCCAAAATGAGGCGGAGGTAAAACGACACAGCGAGAGACACACACAGGGTTGCAGATTTCTGTATTAGTACAAAACATCGCGTCACACGCGGACGGCACCCGCCCCTGCTTCCCAGTCCCCTCCATGGCGGGGGGATCCGGGCAGGGAGCCGGCGGAGCGGCCCCAGGGATCACCGGGATGTGCCCCGAAGGAAAGCCACAGGCAGGCTGGCCCTGCCGCAGGACACCCAAAAATAGCGACGCTGGAGCACGACATCAACACAAGTCACGGTCAGCGTCCATCCAACACCCCGCACGCCTCAAAATAAAAACACGGTCAGGCCCAACACGCTCCCAGGTGGCTGCCCCGGTCTCCATCTGACACGTGGGAGGGGTGAGGAAACGGGATTTGTACACAAAATCCCGTTTTTGTGTACAAATAAGCTGCTTCGACTCTGCTTTTCCTGCATTTCTGAAAAATGAACCTGCCACCTCTGCCCTGCCTGTTTGGTATTTGCAGAAGCATTTATATCCCCAGAAGGTTTTTTTTGTTTGTTTTTTTTTTTTTTAATCATCCTGTCTGACACTGACATCCCTAGCTGCAGTTAAAACACAGTTCTTAGTTTTCCACGAGACAACAGCAGCTATGCTCATCTGATGTATTAACACCTCAAGGAAAACATTTAGTTCCTCAAAAGTCAGGCTTTCAGAGTTAAAATACCTTCAGAATACCAGCAGTAAATACTTAAAAAGAAAAAGAAGAAAAAAATTAGGCATCTCCTTTTGGTCATAGAGCAGAAAACTCCTGTTTTGCCACCATGCAGTATTGGCTCCAGAGTAAATAAGCCTGGTGGATTGAACTGCAGACCTTCAAAAAAATCTGATCCACTGCCAAGGAGCCACCCCTCTCCAAATCCCTGAAAGTGGACTCCCAAAGGAAAAGGTAATTCCACAGGCTCCAGGCATCCCTGTCCAGCTGCAAGCACAAACCCTGCACCAACTGCAACAAAAAGCATCACTGGGAGCAGTGTGGTGTCGCTCATCTTCCTATGATGATGGGTGCTGGAGAGACACTAGTCCAGAAAAAAAAAAAAGTCTAAAACAAAAAATATCTAAAGTGCTTAAGGCAATTCTTCATATCCCCATTTACTAAAGACAACTGGACTAGATGTTAGCAGCAAAAATTTGACATCTGTGCAAACTATTATATAACAAATCCATCCTTTTAAGGGTAAAATGTCACATGTTAAGGTTCACCTAGGACATGAGTTGAACCAAAACTTGCAAGTCACAAGTCACAGTATGAAACACTCCCAAGCTTTCCTCTAACTAAATGTTAAAAGAAAAATTTACATTTTTACATCGGTGCATATCAAATTCACCTTGCAGGCTATACTACAACTTGCTAAAAAGAGGAAAAAAAAAAACAAACAAAAAAAACAACTGCATAATTTGAATGCTCTTGTGGAGGGCTGGATAATACTCATGGTTCTCACAACACATTAGCTGTTTGTAAACATCCCCTTTCTTTCCACAGAGGGAAATTTGAAGAGGAACTGCAGCTGAACACCCATGATGATCAAGACAAGTGGATGAATGGCGATGAGGAGGCGCCAGTCTGTCCTGGTGCCTGGGCACCATATCCCCGGACTAGAGCTGGCTGCAAAACTGAGTTTGTAGCAATTTATCCCCAAGAACTCCTAGTCAGGTGTCCATTGCAGTAAAATGGAAAGAGAAAAGGTTTTACACAGAGTACTTGCATAACAATAACACCTGCAGATAATGTGTGAAGCAGATTCAAACACTGTTGACCAAGAACCACGTCACTTCTGAGTATCTTTGTCCCAAAGCCCAAGCAACAGAACACGCAGAAGAAGGTACAGTTAAACTGGGAGAACTAGTTTGTACTTTCCTCTGCAAAAAGAGATTACAAGTTCACAATGCAAATAATTAAGAAATGCTCAAGTTCCCGATACAAAATAAACATTTAGGGCTCAGCCAACCTGTCAACTTCATGATTCCTCAAGAAAAATAACACTTTCCAGAACAGGTAATTACATTTCCTTGCTAATTTTCAACTTTTTCACTGAACATCATAGCCAGTTTATTAGAAGGTGTCTCAAGGAATTTCTCCTTCTCTTGAGAAATTGTGATGGACAGAAAGGAGCCATTGGTAATATTGAGGTTTAACACGGTTAGATGTTTATGGTTCTATGGGTTAAAGGATATACAGAAGGAAAATATATTGGCCCAGCAGCAAATGAGCCAAATCATTACGGACCATGAATTTATAGCAGTTTTCAGGTGATACCAGAAAACAATCTTCAGTTAGGAAACACCTGATTCATGAGTGTACCTGAAAACTATTTATAGGCTCCTCGGCTTGATTAGAGGGAAGAAAGCAGATTAAAAAAGCCTGTAATAACCTAGTAATTCCCACTGACAAGCTGGGATTTTCCACGAAGAATATAACATGATTTTTTTTTTCTTTTTTTAGCTCTCCCATTACTATGAATCATTTGACTACTGTTTTACTAGGCTTGCAAACGGGGGTCAAGGCAATGGAACATCCATACGTAATTTTCTAATGTAATTAGAATGCAATTAATGCAATGGTGACAAACAGGAGCCAATATCAATACACATGGTTTTAAAAAGGAGTTACTCATGGAAAATAGGAGGATTTTATTTCACTGGGGGAAATAATCACAGCCTGCTCTTACTGTTTCTTCATACCAGGCCTAGACATTCTTACAATATCCTTCTGAAACCATGCTATTGTGGTATTTTGCCAGGATAGGCCAGCAAATCAGTCTGTTTCAAAATGCATCTCAGAAATCACAAATTTTAATGGCAAGCCTAGCATTAATTATTATTTAATTATTTAATTATTAAATACACAGTTAAGTAATTTCCATTAGGAGAGCTAAAAAATTGCATTTGCTATATTCTTCATAGAAGAATAGTATTTATAACAAAATTAATATTCAAGTCTGTAACAAAATGCTTGAATACAGTATTAGAAAAGTCCATAGTAACAGCTCTTGGCTTCTTTTCTTTTTTTTAAATAGGCAACAGTTCAGCTTTCTGGCATTTTTCTGGATTCCCTGCACTGGTTCCTAACACTTTAGCCCCAACACCTTTGCACTATCAGTACCTGGGCCCTAAACAGCAGAAGGTAGCAAACCCAGTAAAATCCAATGCTCACAAGCTTCCGTGAGTAGTAGCTACACAGAGAAACAAAAACATTCAGCAGCAGAAGCTTTAAACAGACATTACTAGGCAACATTATTTAGGCTGCTTGTTGAACCACCCAATCCATTTTCACTCTTCTGAAGAGTTTTCACAGCACTTGGCACCTGCAATCCAGTCGTCACTGTGAGGCCACCACACCAGATCTGGGGGAGAAAAGGAAAAAAATCTGCATTATGGACCAAACACATCCCCCTCCTCCCATCCCACAATTAACTACCACAAACACAGCTGTGTGTCCTCTGTCACAGCCCTCTGTAAAATATTACAATCACAGACATGCTGACTTTTAAGTCCATAAATCTAAGATGCTTCACATACTATGATTCATAACTAAGTTTATAACAAAGACCTAGCACTCAAATCACTTGCTCCTAACTAGAAAAATTCTTTGAAGGCAAATGTTGCCAGCAGCAAGTAAAGTGACAATGAAAAGCAACTCTCACTATGCTCCAGTGCCTCAAAGCAGTACTTATTTTTGTCAAGTCATGCTATAATTATGTCAGCATAAACATATTACAAAAAAAAAAATAAGAAGCTTCAGGGGCACAGGTGTCAGCAACTACTATTCTGCACATGAAAGAATGCTGTATTTTCATTATTATCAATAAGTTTGAGAGCTGTAACTAAGTAGTTTGTAATTTTCACTTGTCCTGTTCAGTCAGTAAGGCTGCTGTCACCCTATGAGGCGCTGGCTGTGTGAGGTGCAGAGGGACAGCCCAAATTTTGGCAAGCAACAGTTTCCCCAGATGACTTGGGAACTGAATTTACATGAGTCAGCCTTTGCTATGCTAGGGAATGGCTAACACGTGTATCCCCTGTAGTTCTGAAGCTGCTCTTTTCTCCGTTATGCTGAAAAAGATCAGCAAGGCAAATAAACAGCCATGAAAAAATCTAGACCTGTTAAAATCCCAGGCCTACACACACCCTGCTCCCAAAGCATGATGCACTTGATAGTACCTTACAACACAGCTGAAGCCTCCCAAATTAGCTTAACTAATTACTTAAATAAAATTAAAGGAAAACTAATAGTTACTAATCCTTCCCCTGTGGGTTTTGGGCAAGGTTTAAGCCTTCAACACTGCAGAAAGTTGTTGCCAATTATCTTAGAACGACAAAAAAAGGTTATGCAGGGCACTGAACTGACTGGCAAGAAAGTCCCACTGAGCTTTTAGGGATGTGGAAGGTGGAGACGTTTTTTCCCCACTGGAAAGCATCGGGAGCTGTTCTGTCCCATGACACCTGCTCTGGTGGCTCAGAGCATCCTGGGCTCCATCAGTTCAGATCAGTTATTGCAGTGGGCTCCTCAGCCACTGCAATGTGCTGTTAATTTCATACACACAATTTAATGACTTCTGTTTACACAGCTGAGACATCCAGGTGCAGAGTCCTGCTGGGGTGCCACAGTAAGCACCACACAAAATCCAAAAGAGAACAGTTAAAACACTTATAAAAATTACTAGTCAGCCAAACCAAGCGCATGCAGCTTCCTTCTTTAAAAAAAACACACAAGTAAAACTGAATTCAGTGCTAGAAATGGCAAGATTTTCTAGATACTGACCATGAAGCCTGGTAGCAATGGTTGGGTAAACTTCGTTCTGAAGGTGTGTAACAATGCCTTTGAGCTTGCATTATAAAATGAAAGCTGACCTAAAAGAGAGAGAGAAAGAAAGACAGAGAACAAGTTGAAATTCAGCTTAAACATAGCTAAAGATGCAGTTGCTGTCTAACTTGTACAAAAAAACTGATTCTTTTCGAGGACATGCTAAGTGAAGTCCTCAAGAATGAAAATTCACTATTTTCTCTGAATTTCAGTAGCTCTGTCATACAGATGAACTCTGTCATTTGGCATGACAAGCACTTAGGGTCTGTGTTGTCACAAAAGACTGGATCAGTTTGGAAGTAATGCACTTCCTCAGCCTTGGACTGCTCCAGCTCAACAGAAATAGTAACTAACTCTTTTCTACTAAATCTCCTAAGGAGAAACTTACCTCCATCGAAGTCACAGTATACTCCTATTCTGTCTGGGACAGGTATATCAAGAGTCTTTGCTTTATTGTTATGCTTGGCTGAGAAGGTGGTTTGCAGCCAGTTGTTGATATGGATGCACCAGCTGGAATTAGTCTTTCCCAGCTGGTCAAACTTCCCCGGGTTTCTGTATGTTACTCCCACGCTGTAGGATTTGCAGTCCTTCTGGGCTCTCACTTCCCAGTAATGCTGTCCACTTTCAACAGCAGTGTCTCCTAACAACAGAAATACATTTAATTAATACAGCTGAGAGTAGTTAATTACAACTGAGTGTACCTTACTAAGGTGTGCTGCCTTCCTAATAGGTAGCAGTGATGTCTTCTCTATTTTGTTTTAAGGCAAAGAAATCTGAACTATAAGAAACAAGAAAATTTACAATAGAATATAAATATAAAACAGAATAATAAGAGTGTATTTAGCTACACTCATTACAATGAGATACATTTAACACCAATTCATGTTTAAAAGCAGTGCATGCCAGTCACTAAGAGCTTTGTAACCCAAAGCAGAGCTGAAAACACAAAATTCTGGTGTTACATGGACAAACTGCTCCAGGCAGGGCAACGCTGAGTACACAGCCTTGAACAACCACAAACTTTCCCTCTAATTCTTGCCTGATCTGCCCTTTCCTAACAGAGCAAACGAGTTCAGCTCACCCAGCACGGTGTAGGATTCACCAGCAAAGCGATCCCGGCTGCCCCTTGACAAGGCCCTTGGGCTGTTAGTGGATCTCTTGGGAGACGCTGTGTTGCTTCTGAAGGAGAGATCAACCACTCAAAACCTGGGCACGGCCACAGGAGTGCACACTCAGGTGTCCCTGAGCCCATCAGGTGCAAGAGACACACACACAAACACTCTAGAAAGGACACATTAGTTGATGCCTCTAACAGCATGCATGCACAACAGCGGAGAGGGAAGAGGTGACAGAAGAAAACATACAGAATGTTGTAAAAAAACAACATTTCAGAGGCAGCTGAGAATGGAAACAGAGCAGGGGGGAAAGCAGATGTGTGGCACGTGGTTTGAATGAAACACTTCAGGATGGAAAATGTTCTAATGAGCAATCAGTTGTATAAAAGAATAATTTTAACCTAGTGAGGTTTTCAAACTTTTTTTAACCTTGGTTAGGCCCTCAGAAATAACTACCAATAATTTAACCATTAAACTGAGTGAGGGCCATTTGCAATATTCCTCAGTAGACAGAAAACCACATCTGCTTACTACTTTAAAGGGAATCAGTAGCAAAGAATTCTAACTTCTCAGAAAGAGCTGTACTATTGTACTGTTTAATTTCATTGACAAAAACCCCAAAAAAGTACAAAGTCAGTCTCTGAAGTACACTTGAGAAGTAATTTTTAATTTCTCATCCTCTGGAGACTATCACATATTGGCCTTGGAGGAAATATCACCTACTGAAGAGTTTTCTCTCCAGCTGCTCCTTCAGCTACTATTTGCTAAAGCTACTTGCTACTTTTATGTCCATTAATGCAGTGAGGTTCAGCTTGTTTTCTTTCCAACTCATTCACTATTCTCAAAAACCACTCCAGAAAGGTTTGGGACATGTCCCTTTTTCCTAATACCACCATGTAAATAAAGTCACATAAGAATCAAAAGCTAAGTGATACTATGCTGCCAGATGTATGTATGCTAAAATCTAGTTCATGACCATTTTTTAATTCCATTTACAGAAGCCTACAAAAAAACTAGTGATGAAAAAGCTGTTTACTCAAGCATCACTATTTAGCATGTAACAGAAGACAACTCTGCTTCCAATGCGCTCACAAGAGACACACAGAGTGTACATTGCACAGGTGCACCACATCAAGTGCTTTTGGATTTTGTAAATATGGGGGATGCTGCAGTTTACTTACCAAAGGAAAAAGTTAGCAAGTGATAGCATGAAAAAAAAAATAGCAAAGCCAAGAATTAAAGCATAATTTCAGAGGGAGGCACTCTGCAGATTCCAACCTGCTTCATGTGCATCAGACATCATCCACTCACATTCCCAACAAATGCTGCTGAAAATTTTCTGTTAGACCCAGTACAAATGGGCTATGCAGAAAGCAATGTAGCAATGTGACCATTTAGAGAATCACAATAAGAAAAATGGAGGCACTTTGCTAGAATTTTCACAAGGTTAAGAAAGCATTAAAAGCTTCTTGGTATCATTTACTTTGCTCAAGTCTGTAAATGGCCACTGCATGTGCTTTGTCCTCTCACAATTTAATAGCCTTTATCAGTTCAGAAAATTACACTGACCATTTGACATAGAAGCTGCAAAAAACCAGTTGCTCAGGCTTTTTTTCCTCCACAGTGCTTACATCTCCCTTCCAATGGAAGGCAGCAAATTTCATAGCAGGAATTCAGTTTTGTGCCTGTTTTCCAGTAGAGCACAGTCCTTATTAGCCAGTAACTGACACATTTCTTCCAATATTCAGTGGCCAGATATCCTTGTCTCATGGTTTGGGATTGCTGCCTACAGCACTGCAATTAGTCCCCATTTCCTTATCCATTTCAGAATATACTCCACACAACATGTATTCTCTTCTGGAGAAGAAAGGTCAAGGAAGGAGATCAGAAATCATTGAGAGGCTTTTTCCTGGTCTAATAAATGAAAGGTAATTAAGAATTTTGTTGTGATTGTGTATTTCCAACTCTTCAAAACAGCACATTTTTTGTTTAAAATAACTCCACTACAGTTTTTCCCCCACCTCCATGGAGCCAGCTCCCCTGGAGGCAGCTCCAAATTTCCCTTCTAACGCAGACATCCCACAGATGTTTTCAGGTGGGAATAAAAGCCTCCTACAAGAACAAAGCTCATCTAAATCCCCTGCTAGAAAAGCTCAGTCTGAGATGCAAAATTGAACATGTGACCATGTCCTTCCAGCAAAGCAGAGCCAAGAACTAGGGAAGTTCTCTACTGATAGCTACAAAGAGAGAGCAAGGTGTAAAATTCCCTGAGCTGAGCAGATAGAAGCATCTCCAGGACATTTTTTAAATTTAGTTTAGCACAAATTGCCATAATTTGTGTAGTAGAACAATTGAAACAGAATGGCTTCAGGAGCTTATTTTGCTTTTTGCATAAGCTTTTCTTTACTTCTGATTTCAAATCAGAGATTGATCCACCTGATAGATGAATAACAGGGGACTAAAATGTGTAAGAAATTAGGATCCTGGGCACTTCTTTTAGTCCCACAACTTCTAAACCAGCAAAAGAGAGCAAGATATCAAAAATGGGAAAAGCAATTTCTTAAAAAGGTGTTTTACTAAAAAAAAAAAAGAAAAGATGTGACACCAGAAAAACACAACTGCACAAAGAATAGGAGAATATTTTACCTAACTTTACATCTCAAAAAAAAAAAAACAAAAGGCCTTCTCATTCAAACACTTGGTTCTGCAATTGGAATGACCATGAAGCTTTTAACATATGCTTCATTTCTTCAAACATGTAAAAACACTTACTTCTTATCTTCTGGTGTCTGGTAACAGCTACAGCACAATTTCAGAAGCAAAGAGGTTTTTGAGGCTCAAAAATAAGCACAAAAAATATTTTAAAGTTCTCAGAAAGGAGACCTTTATCATATTTGTAACAAATTTGCCAAAGGGTTAAGGAAGCATCAGTATGTCTGTAAGTAACAGGGATCTTTGGATCAACGTTTAAACACAGGATGCCCTTCCAGCCATTGCAAATCAAGTTTCATACACATTAGGATGAATCCTTCCAGAAAGACTCTCTTCCAGTCACTGGAGAATAGGTCATCTCTATGAATCCAAATTAAACTGCAAAATAACTTCTACACGCACATGTGCACTGTTACTGATAAAGGCTATTAGATTTGTTTCTCATGACATCAAGCAAAGGGAAGTAGCACAGATTCCCAACAAAACTAGGCGCTAGATCCTAGGAATAAGAGGTATATTATCACCTTCTATTGCTCTTCAGCAGAGGATTCTGGCCACTGTCGACAGAAATAAGTAGTCATTAAAGAACTGTTCTATGACTAGAGTAAATTATCCCCAGTTTTAAAATGCTAATAGAAGTTATTCTGTCACACTTCTAGCAATATATGCCTGTGGAGAATGTATTTGTTCATAAATTATCTCCAACTCTGACTATGGAAAGTCAATAAACCATGGCTAAGGGAGAAGCCATTTGTGTGAACCCAATCCCACAGAGTATCCACAAAACCCAAGAGGTGAGGCACAGACTGGGAGTGGGGCTTGGGCTCTGACAGATCCAGCTGAACACCAGGCTCACAACCCTCCAGGTGAGGGAAATCCACACAGCAGGACAGGCTGGGGGAAAGCCACTGAAGAGTGTGGGAAGCAGAAGGTGACAACAACAGTGCCCAGTGCCATCATGGACAGCCACACTCAGCCTGCAGTCCCAACACAGTGACCAGGAGCCCAAGGCAAGTGACTTCTCCTGTCCTTTTGACAGCTGTGTCCTGGTCTGGGCTCCTCAAATTTACACCCTGACATAGCAGAGCAAGTCTGTGGAGAGCCAACACCACAGTTAAGGTCTGGGGCACAGAAATTCAATGGGGTTTGCTCTGCCTGAGGAAGACAAGAACCAACTGCTGTCTTTAATGAGATAACAGGAAGGGGAGCAGAGAAGATCAAGCCAGGCTGTCCTCACAGGGGTCACACTGGTGGCTGAGAAGCACCTGGGAGTCACTGCACCACAGGGGATTCCAGTCAGGTACCAGGATATTCCTCCCCTCCCATAAAAGTGGCCTGAAACAAAGGGCTAGCAAGTTAACACATTGCTCATCCACATTCTTCATCCCTGGAAATATTCAAGGCTCAGCCACAGTAGGCAGAGTTAAACATTCTTCCAACAGTGTTTATCCAATGACTCAGAACAGCAGACATCTAATAAACCTACCAAGAGCTCTGCTGAAGTGAAGTGCTTTTCCTGGATGAAAGCACTATGTTTAGAGCTGCCATATCCACAATAGTCATGTTTCATTATCCATTAGCTTTTGCTGTCTGTTTTGTTTTATTGGTACTTTTTCCCCCTCCAATGAGGGTTTGAGATAAATTAAGACATCACCTATATATAGTACCAGTTTTATTTAACCTCTTCTTTCTCAAAAAGGCAAGGCAGTCAGCTCTTCCCTTACTTTTTTATAGTAGAAATGCTGTCTATTGACCAGAATTGAGCTGCAACACTAGTAAACACAGAATTACATCAGCTGCCTGTTCACATTTACCTTATCTACTGCCCTGGCCTTATCTGGCAAGGTTTAGGTAGCAGGAGAAGGAGAAGCCATAGAGGAGGTGGGTAGCCAAGGTCAGTCCACCACAACTACACCTTAGCTCAGTACACTGAATGATACCCTAACAAATGCATTTTTTAAATAAAGAAATATTATTTAACAATTATGACACAAATCTAGCCCCTGCATCAGTATGGCAGAGGAAGAGAAATGAAAAAAATTAAAATTTCTTCCAAAGAAACACTTCTGAATGAAAATTCCCTTCATGTCCCACTGTCCCCAAGTGCTTTAATTCATTCCTGTCCTCTTCCTTTAACTGCAAGATGATATGCCAGACACTTACAAAACAGAGTTCTTACCTGTTTTTATTTTCCTTCCCTTTTATTTTTTCTTGGCCTTTGCCTCCAGTAGGATCCCATTCAACGTAGGTGTCTTCAACTTTCAAGTTCAGATGAGATGAAGTACTGTCCAAACTGAACACAAATGCTGGTCAAGACAAAACAGAAAACAGTGAAATGGTATAATGGTTATTCAGAGAAAATGATAGAAGCAGTAGTAAAAATGTTTTATTGAGCATAGCGAGCAGAGTTTTATTGAGCATAATGGAAACTGCAGCTTTTCAGTCTGACACCTGGAATCAAAAAAAGCAATACAGGCTCAATTACCTAAATATATTCACAGACTGTTCTATAAACATCCTGATATCATCAGATATTACAGACTGACCCTGAAAGAACACATATCTGAGATTTTTAAGAGTTTAGAGCTCAAAAATGCACGAGTGTAAACAACAGTCAGGTTAAGCATACGGACAAGGAAATTGATTTTCTCTGGGTTGATTATTAAAGAAAGTGAACAAAATGTTCACCCACGAATAATGAAAATAATATGGGAAGCATGGTAACTGCCCAGAAGATCAAAACCAGAATTAGTTTTCTGGTACTGGACTAGGGAATTATGTGGCTATTAAACAGATACTATGTCTCTGACAATGACTGCTGCTTAAGAATATTAAAATAATTATTAAAAAGTTACCAGAATGCCCATCCGCTCATTCAAATTGTATACAGCTTTTTCCTATGAAACAACATTCAAAAGGAAGAGAATTTATACTTATATAAATTATATAGTTGATATCAGTCATTTTGCCCTTTATACCAAACCTCAGGATCACTCTCTCACCTTAAGAGCCAAGATTTGTGTTCTGTCACAAAACATCCCTTCCAAGAAATTTCTCTTTCGGTTTATTTACAGAATGTTAGAAAGCCACCCTAACAATTCTCACATCAACTAACATCACGACTGCACACCTTAGGCAATTGGAAGCTGCCAGCTTTTTAAATATTGACAGTGAAGAGAAACTGCAGCTACAAAGTCAAGAAAACCCTTTCCAGCAACTTCTAGTTACAGAATGCTGTCTGCCACTAATAACAGGATCATCACACCAACTGTTTAGATGCCCAAAGAGTCACCCACAATATTCATCCTTCTTCTTGCTGTATGTTGGCATCATGCAGTAGCACATGGGACTGTCACTCCACAGTTCAAAGCAACCAATGCCAAGCTTTTGGAGAAAGTGACATTAACTGCCCCATTTTTTTCAGGGTCTGGATGCCAAAAGGGCAGCTCTGTGCCAATAAGCTTCTTCATCCTTTACAGTTGTTTCTCTTTCCACTAAGGAAGCGTTTCAGCAGGACTCATGCAGAAGCAGACTGAACATAACAGGTTCATATATGAAGGCAGGGAAGTTTAAGTGCAGGATTTTCACCACAGATAAGGGTCAGGGGTTTTTTAAACTTTACCTTTGGTTTCCAGAGTCACGGGGTCGGAGTATTCACCTGCCACAGCTTTGTTGCAAGCTTGTACTCTAAGGTTCATGTATTTTGTATCAAATCTCAGACCTACAAAGCAAATGTTTACAAATTTGAAGTTGTGTTTATTTCTGATGACTCCTACAAGACTGAGATCCATCCCCATGTAGCTGCCTTTCATTTATCTCAATCTGCAAAAAAACATGCTTGAATACCAGTGTGAACTTCGTTTAACACACAACTTTTGATAAAACCTCAAAGTCAAAATAAAAGACAGAACTGGTATTGTACAACATGTACAATATGTACATCAGTCACACATGACTGATGTGATATAATGGCAGCTTCATTACATGCGGAAAAATGGGCAAAACTGCAAAACTTCCAAGCATAAAGAGTTATATCAATATTCTTGGGTTTCAAGCATAAAAAACCTTTACCTGATAATGTGTACTGAGTAGCTTTAATGTAGTCAACCAGCTCCCAACGCTGTTCCCCTTTCAGTCGAGGGAGCCCATCAAAGTTGGTTTTCCTATACTCCAGCACAAAATGATCAATTCTGCTGTCCTCCTCAGGCATCCTCCACGATATTGTTATGCAGTTGTCAGCAACCAGACACGCTGCTACATCTATCTCTGGAGCTTTAGGGACTGCAGAAACACAAGCACACAGGTCAGTTTGAAAAGGCTAGAGTAGAGCTGACTTAAAAATATGAACCTACAGGAACAACACCAAGAAACAAACTTCTGTTCCTATGTCTGTGGAAGGTAAATTCAGCTGCACCCCTCACACAGCATCACTTATAATTATTTTCATCACTACAGACACTAATATTCTGCACAAGTTTCTCTTCAGTTACCCAGTTTTTCTTTCTTTTCACCCCTTTGCCTTGAAAGGAGGGGGGAAACAGTTCCTAAGTTCCACTAAAGACTGAAGTTTTGTTTACAGGCAACAAAATTCTACTTACATGAAATCAAAGAGCACTTAAGTCTGTGGAAAAGAAGTTTTGAAAAAGAAGGCATTTCGATAGTATTTGTAGAGTCTAAAGGACATGCAAGGAAGACTTTTGCTGCAGGAAATGAAAAAGAAGTTTTACTGTTTTCAGTTGGAGCTTTTGGTGTCTGAGTAATTTGGAAGCACAGCACTACAGCAGAAAAGGTAAGATTGATATCCTGACAGTGAATTTTCCTGTTAACAAATCAGAGGCCCATTTCAAATTCCTATATATTTAACAAGGAAAAATGTATAAGAGTCACACTAAATAATACCTTTATCGAGATGCAAAACTTTGCTCACACTTGCTGTTAGATCTTTGCACTCTGTTGAACACATGCACTGTGAAATGCAGGGCAGTGATTGACACCCAGAGTCCAAGACTAGAAGGTGAATTTCTGCCTGGACACTGCCAGATGACCACTAGGAATAACAGTGGTCATTTACCACACCTGCTACCACATACTGTATCTGCAACACATGGGGCAGAAATGAAAACTGATGCTGCCAAGTCCTTAACAGATTTGGATTCGTGACCTAGAGACGAAACAACTTTACATCCCTGCCAGCAGTGCTCTTGTCAATATATTCTCAGTAACAGCCAAGGGCAAAGTGTTTTAAATTGGAAAGCAATAGGATTAAAAAGGCATGGAAGATACACACTGGTCTAATGCACCCAAGTTTACTATCAAACAGGAACAGATGGATTAATACACAATTTGTAATATGGAAGTATCACTGTATAGTGGACTGTCCCTCACCTGTATTTCAGACTATGTCACCACTCTTCCAAGCAATGTGTAAGTTTACAGTTTCACACATAACACTCCTGCACCTGAGCAGGACTTTGGGGTGTCACTTAGAATCAAGCCAGCATGGACAGTCCTAAGAAACCTCAGGTAACTTCACAGAGTACGGAGGAACTGACAACTCATGAAAAAACATGGTCCAGAAGACTCACTCTCACTTCTGAGACCAATACTGTTTTCCAAAATGGTGTCTTGTGTAGAAATCAACACAATGAAACTAGGAAACTCTTCTCCTCAAGGTATCCAATTTAACATACAATGAGTAAGAATGAGTTTAGGTACTCTGAAAAAATTGTTTATTAGGGTGCAAGAGGTGCAATTTTCTTTTGTTTAGTTGGTTTAAATATAGCAAGCTGTTCACGTAGCAACAAATTAAACTCACTGGATATGGTTTTTACCTGGCAAAAACTTCACAGCTTGGAGCATCCTCTTCTCCAGGGCAAAGTCCACCATCATATGAGTCATACTGTCACTGACTTTTGGTTTCAGAGAGAGGCGGAACGCCGAAGCCACTGTGACACTGAAGCCAAGAAAGCAGCATTAGCAAAATGTATTTCCCATTGTCAAGTCCCATATCCCATTTTCCAAAACAGCAATCAGACAATCTGCATCACTGACGTCAAACCACCGATCAAAGGTTAGAACATTTTTCTAACACATAATTGTTTACCATTTAGCACACTCAAAATAGAAAGTTTTGTTAATGTGACTGTCTCAGAAAAATGGTGTAAGCTACCAGCTGTTCCATATTACTAAGCAAATAAATACTAAGGAGATGACTAGAGATGAGTTTAAAACTCTTTACTAGTGACAAAAAAACCTGGATAAGAAACAAAACACAATTCATATCACTTGACATAAATTCAGCAAGCATGAAAAGTTTGAAGTAGTGCATACTCAGGATCATGTTTATGCATTTCTAAACAGAAATTCACAAGCTCACTATGCTGATATTATATCTATCTATTACCTTTATCAGGGAATTAAGAGATTTTTCAAGCTGTGAATTAGAACATGCAAGCACCAGACCAGTTTTACAAGATACACTAAACACTGAAGGACCTTAATTCAACAAAGGAAATGCAGGGTCCTGCAGCTGGGCAGGAATAATCCCAAGCACCAGCACAAACAGCTCTGCAGAGAAGGACCTGCAGCTCCTGGGGGACAAAGAGCTGTCCCTGAGCCAGCAGAGTGCCCTGGGGACAAGGAGGCCAAGGGGATCCTGGAGCGCCCTTGGGAGGGCATTGCCAGCAGGTCAGGGAGGGATCCTGCCCCTCTGCCCAGCCCTGGAGGCACCTCTGGAGGGCCGTGTCCAGCTCTGGATCCTCAGAGCAGGAGGGACACAGAGCTCCTGGAGAGGGCCAGCCCAGGCTGTGGGGGTGAGGAAGGGCCTGGGGCATCTCCCTCACCAGGAAAGGCTGGGGGAGCTGGGGCTGCTCAGCCTGGAGAGGAGCCCCAGCTGAGAGGGGCCTCAACCCTGGGTGTCCCTGTCTGCAGGGAGGGGCAGAGCAGGGTCCAGGCTCTGCTCTGTAGGGACATTGGGACACGAGGAATGGAATGCCAGGAAGTTCCACCTGGACATGAGGCAGAACTCCTTCCCTGTGCAGTGACTGAGCCCTGAGAGGCTGTGGAGTTTCTCTTCACTGGAGATATTCCAGGACCTGGACACAATCCTGTGCCACATGCTCTGGGATCACCCTGCTGGGGCAGGGAAGTGGGATCAGATCAACCACCGTGGCCCTTCCAACCTGACCCATCCTGGGATTCTGTGAAGCACAGCTCCCATTTCCACTCCTGAAAGCTTAGCTGAATACTATTATGAAGGCTCCCAAGACATTTTTGTACTCCAACTACACTACCAAAAAATCCCAATAAAAAACAAGGCTCTCATGTAATTTTCTAACTCTGAAGATACCAGGCCGTGAAGCAGATTTTGAGTAACACTGATTCAGTGTTACTGAATCAGAGATCAGCACAGAGATCCCAACTCTTCCTTTAAAAAAAAGATTCTCAACTACAAAGTAATATATACACCACAAAAGTCAACTGCCAAGACCTGAATCCATTTTACACCCACTGATGTGTGGCACCTTTAGAACACCTAACACATATTCCTTCCTGCTCCTTCCTCACTATGTAAGAGAGATTGCATGCTAACCACAGATACATCAAAGAACACTGAAAAACAAAAAATATCTGGTAGTGTGGAAGGAAGAGGAAATGTGAAGTTGGATATTAAAGAAATATGCAAGTCAGGAGTGATGAGCTTTGCAATTTTGGGGTATGAGACAATTGTGAGACTGAGCTGAACATCAAGAAAGACAATTCAATTGATTTCCAAGACAAAGCTCACGCTCTGAAATTCAGCATGGGCTGCCTAGCACATCAGTGCTCAGCCAGATGGGTAGAGAAAATCTCTCCTTAAGGAAGAATAATCCTCTTATTAGCAGCAAGAGAACACCAGGGAACAATGGGCTTCAGACAACTTTTCACCTTCTCTGCACCACTCTTGGACAGAGAACCACAAAGGATTTGGTGATAATTTCAAATTTCAGGATAATTTCAGGAAACCACAAGAGGATACCTATTACTGACAAAAAGTACTAAAGACTCCCATCACTGACACTATCCACTCTCTCTCTGACCTGTTAAGGATACCAAATCTTTACCTCTGGAAAAGCAAAGATTAAATTAAACTCTAACAATTACTCATTTTACACAGAAGTTCAGAGAATGCAGTAAATCAGAGCCTTCACTGAAAACCCTGAACATTGAAAGCCAACCTATTTGGTCCAAAAAAGCAACAATATCCTGTGAGCTGCTTCTCAAAATATTATGTACATCATAGAGGGTTTTCTGAACCAAAAGGTCATACTCTTGGAATAGAGTTAACATTCTTCCAAGTGAAGAAAATGGCCTTAGTATTCATTTTAATACAGTCAAGTTTTGCTTTTTAAACAATTGTTCACAGAAAAGCTACCAGAAATAATTTCATGGTACTAGTGTCACCAGAAGTATTTCAACAGCTACAAGACTTTTCACATTTTGAAGAAAAATTAGCTAGCAAAAGTCTTTAAGTACTTGAAAAACAAAACAAAAAAACCAACAAGATTCTCTCACAACTAAAAGGGGCAGAGTCAGCTTGAAACATCGTTAAGCTTCAGCCATGAGGTATTAATAATAAGCTTATTAACAATAATAATTAATGATATACATATATATTCAAAGATATAATAATTGCAGCCGCAGCTGATGCAGAGCTCCACTTCCCTGCACCATAAATATCTTTTTATTTAAAGTTATGGAAAGCCAAGAAAAACCATACTACATGACCAGCAGAGAAGTTTTTAGTTCCCTCTCAGAAGCTGTGATAACTAACACTTAGAAAAGAGTCAATGAATTTGATTAAAGCTGACTATGGCCCTTTTTACAGTAAATGCATTTTCAAGGATAAGATTAATTCAAAGACACAAAAGTGATAGATTTCGTACTGTACCTATCTTTGATCTGTCTGGAAGCCTTGATGCATGTCAGGGAGAAGAGAGAGAAAGTAGTTAGTATTTCCATGCAAGTATCAATGGCAGTAACATGCAAGAAGGCCAAGAACAATCTCTGCTGCATTGCTCAGATTTGAAGCTCAAAATGAGTTCAACATTTTCCTCAAAATGAACTGCCCCGTGAACGTGTTAATAGCATGGGTTAGCACAGCAACACTGTAACGTCTGATGGGGAAAAAAACTGATTTCCAGAACCACACCAAACCAACTCCAAATTACTCAACTTTCTGAGTGTGACTTTGTGTTCTCAGATTTCTCTTAATCATTTAGAGTTACTCTCCATGGCTTTTTAAAAGAGCTACAGAACCAAGCCATTAACATTTAACTGCCATGGTATTTTCTGTGAAACTAAGTGCTTATTTGTGACATTAACCATGCCTGACTTGCTGAACTACACACCCTGGATGGATGCCCTGAGCAAAAAGGAAAAACCAAGTTATTCTAACTTTTGTTCCAAAAGTTAGAAATTGTTGTTGCAAAGGTATAATAAAACTCTCTCTGTATGTCAGCATTCAAAAATAACAGCAATTAGCTCTTCTCAAATAATAGCACTGAAGCAGATGCAGAAGTGATGACATGTAAAAGACAAATATCAATTGCTATGTTGAAAGGCAAAAATTCTCTCTCTTTCACCAAAAGGAGTTGCAAACTTAAGACAAAAGATTATTGCTGAAGTAGTGAGGGCTTGGTTATGTCTGTTGAAGTCTTACTTCAACACTGCTCCTTGATCCAGTTGCTCACTCAGCTGAATCATTTTCCCCTTCAAAGAGACAAGAATCATCAGGCAGCTTCCCAGTTTGATGTAAAAAGTGGAGAACTTCCCAATTTTTCACTAAATATAAATCACACTGAGAAAAATAAATAGAAAATCAGGCTGTCTTTGCCATAAAATTGATTATATATTTCTAAAATGGGAAGCAGAAAAAAACCAAACCAAGTGTTTAGAAATAATTTAGCTTAAGAGGTAGCTTTGCTTTACCTCAAAACAAAGTTACTGTAAGAATTACTGACTGATTTTCCTACACGACATAAAACAGAGATACTTCCCAACAAAATCCTTGGGTTTCACCTCCATGTCTTGTAAAACATGAGAGAGCCAGGACTCAACATCTTCCGCAAAACAGTCCCAGCTTAACTTCACTGACTTAATTTTGTTTCCAGGCCACTGACAGAGCAGGATCAGCCCATCCCACAGCAGCTGCCCAGCAGTGCCTGATCACATCCTACCTAAACACTGAATCCTCCTGTAATCTGCCATTCATGTTTCTTTTGACTCCCAGGTAAATTAATTCCGAGAATAAAGCCTCAAAAATATAACATAGGGAAAAAAAAAAATTAAAATAATCTTATGCTAGTTGCTCCTGAACTGATTTACTGGAGTATCCAAGGAAAATTTGTGAATATACAACAGTCAGGGCTGGAGCTGCCCCTTCAGGAACACTTGCTTCCCCTACCAGGAGAGCAATACAATCAGCTGCCTAATAGCCAAGGCAATATTACCTTAAAATGTCATCCCCGAGTGCACAAGTGTAATACCAGTATCAAATCCTACATATTAGAGCTCACTGAATTGGATTTCAGTATCTTAATCTTCAGACTCCAAATCTGAAGAGGTTTTCCCCCAGCAAACGCTCAGACAGTTTTCCTTGGTGTGTTTGATTGGAAAAAAAAAGCATTAGAGAAATCTGAAATAGAACAACTTCCAAGAAAGTCAAAGCTGCGTTTTGCACAGAGTTGAAGAGCCAAATTAATTTCTTGCTACAAGGCAGAAAGGACAACTCCAGCTGAAGAAAAATACTGTTTAGGAATTGGTGTTCTTAGAGGCAAATAAATCAAAGCTGGCACCCAGAAAGCACGACAGCACACAAACATGCAGCCAAAGGTAAAACTGACACAGGAAGACAGCTTTCCCCCTCACTCTTTTAAACTGACTTGTGTCCTTGTTCCTGTTAAAATGTAGAGAGAAAAAAAGTAATTGGGCCTTGGATTTGGCGTGGCGGATCCCAGTGCTACCAGCGGGATTACTGTAGCAAGCATGACTGTACTGATTCAGGGGATATGTGGAACTGTTTCCTTAATTTGCAAGTATATTCTTCCAGTTAGATACATGTTATTTCACCCTCCCTTTCTGGGGTCACGGTGCAAGTTTGCTTAACAATGACAGCTGTTCAGGAGAAGGTACTGTATTCCCATCCCATCACCCTAAATAAGAAAAAAGCCAACTTGTTTTATCAGAAATTGCATAAAAATTCAGGACTACAATGTTTAACTTGGCTTTTCAGCAGAGCAGTATTTTATATGCCTGCCTATCCTCACTCCAGGTACAGCTGGTAAGTTTGCAGTGTCCAGGAGAGTAATGTAAAGGATATTTCAAATAGAGACAAATGCCAACACCTGTCTCACACACATCCAGTCAATGTTTTCTACCTCTAAGAGCTCCACGGGGTTCTTTATGTCCAGCGACTGCACAGCAAGTTCCAGCAGCTCTTCTGAGCTCTCCAGGGCACGGCTGCACTGGCTCAGCTGATCCTGGAGCAAAAGCAGGAAGAATAATGTGATGTGCTCCCACCAAAACAGCAGTTTGTGAGGCACCAGTCCTAGGAACTCCACAGATTTGTTCTGCATTTGTGACAACTTATTCCCTTATATAACCAAGGCCCCTGACAGTGCCCTCACTTCACTGTGCTTGACAAGTGCACAGTGACACTTGGCACATCCCACAACTCCAAGGGGGGGAAAGCTGAAGCCTGACTTAAAAGCCAGATTTAATTTCAATGTCCTGTTTCCCCCAGCTTCAGGGTTTCAGAAAGCAGAGAAATAAACACTTACATTCATGTGCACTACAATTTCTATTTACAGGGCTGCACTTCATCACTGAATGACTGTGTAGCAATAGCCTTGAAAAAGATGGTGACTTTACCAGCTCTGGAACTGTCACAAGACAATCCTGAAAATCAATATTGCTGTGTAACAAATGGGGATAGCATAACAGGAACAGAGGAAGTTTTAAAATGCTTCTTTTCAGCTGCAAGATTTTTTCAGGAGGAATTATTTATTTACCTGCAGAGCTTGAATTTTACGAGCTTCTTCTTGCTGAATAGTGTTGGCCATGCTCCCCTTCATCTCATGTAGCACAGAGTACAGACCATCAAACTCCTCATCCAGCTCACTGATGGCATTAGAGGAGTTTACCTGAGAGGAGAATTGAAAATGCTGTTTACACTGGAAACAATGCCAAGAAACTGAAGGTCACACAATTCCCTACACACGTTTTGCCACGACCATTGGATACCCTGCAACTGCTTCTCAGCTTATCAAAAAGGGAAAAAATATTAGGAATGATCTAACAGTCTCCTAACTTGCACAAAATCAGCACACTTGGCAACTTTGTTCCATGCCAAAAACCTTGATTTTCCTTACAAAATTGTATATGGATCACTAGATATTTGGAAGGAGGAGGTTGCCCAGTTCCAAATAAAAATATTTCATTTGATGCTAAAAACTGCACTCAAGAAGGCAGTTTAAAGATTTGCTGGATAATTTCCATTCCTGCAGCCAACCTGACCCAGCTTTAGGATGAAACAACTTCTGGCTGATTGACAGGCTGAAGGGACCTAAACCTCATCCTCATGCAGATGCTCCAACAACAACACCTAACTTTAAACTTGAGCCCAACAATTTGAAACTGGTGAAAACAGAAAGAACTTTCTCTCAAGTCTCATCTTTCAGCCTGCCAAACAGAGTAGAAATCTGAAAATACAGACTATTTCCCACTAATGGGAGACACAGATCTTGCATGAGATTAAAGATTATCTTTCCCACACAAAGGAAAAGAGGCTTTGTTTTCTACAAAACCTCTTCAGACAAAATGCAAAGCCACCACACCTGTAATCTAGAGACAGACTTAAAAAATAAAATGTTTTTCTATCTAGGTCCAACATGAAGATGTATTTTGAACTGGATTCTCACAGCCTTTTAGACATTACACAGAGTTTGAGACTAACAAAAGTGCAAAGGTGCCCCCCTCACAGATACAAGCTAGGAACCCTAAAATAAATACCTGAACATTTGATATTGTATGGTTCAGCATGTCAATGAAGTTGTGAATTTCATCATTTTTGTTCACTAGAGTACTGACAATCCTTTGCAGAGTCTCCTAGAATTACAAAAACAAGTGAGAGAAATTGTAAAAAAATTGTCTTGCAATTTTTATCTCAAATCATCACCATTTAAATGTACATGAAAATTCACCACAGACATTCCAGCTGCAGCAAATTCAGTTCTGACAGGATGAGAAAAGGCATTTTCTCAGGACAGTGAAAGAATATTAGACCTCTAGGAAGGATTAAAGATCTTGAAGTGTTAGTCTGAGAGAAATCAAGAACCTGCTTTAAGATACCCCACTGTTTGACATGTTTTTCTACATAAGTGTCCTGCACCAAAATACCCACTGGCACCACAGCTTCTCCAGATGAAAAAGCTGGTGCTTGTGCAGCCAAACAGAAAACCAATAAAGAAAATTTTTAAAGCTGGCAAAAGGAAACCCAGAAGAAAAGCTGAGATCTCCTCATGTCAAAAGAAGCTACTGTGAAATAACCACGCTGACAGTTTATTCTACGTGCAGAATAAATCTGTTAAAGTCATTTGTAAACTTATTCTACAAGTGGGAAAACATTGTGGGTGAGTAATTTCTATATTCCAATTAAAAGTGACCTCAAAGAGGAAAGCTTACTGACAGCAGAGAAAGAAAACCAAGGTTACTTCAGTGATGTGCACCCCAGCTGTTCAAAAACCAGTAAATTCAGCTTACAAAACACATACCAAGGCAGCAAAACTATTAAAGTACATCAAAACTTCTTTTAAATTAAATAAGACCATCAAGACTAATTTTGTTGAGCAGCTAGTTGCATAGTCTAAGAATTTGACAAAAACACATCAATCCTTGGTACTCAATTTTATTAAGTCAAGTTGTATTGTTCAAGAATTTTAAGTAAAGTTGTATCAATAAAGCATATCAGGATATGTAAACAAAAATAAAGGATAACATGAGGAGCTAACTACAAATTTTCTGTAATTTAACTCAGGATGGCTGATAAGAAGTGTTAGAAGCAAATCTAACTCCAAAAAGACAGGTAAACATTGTCTTAATTAATACATTATTATTCAGCTGATCCAGAGTTTCAATTGCTCATCCTCATGTTGTTACTTGATAAAATTTAGAAAACCAAGGCACAGGAAGATAATAAAATACACCTTGGAAACAGCCAGACCACCAAAGGGATGTTGCAGAAGTCCCTCCAAGAAGCAATTTCTCAATAACCATGTACTACTGAGATCACATTTGTTTGCTAAAACCAAGAAAAATGTTTTAGGCTTTCACAGCACCCACAGTGAGCCTCAACACTACACCAGATTTAAAGAACTTCTCCATTATTCCTAAGCTCTGCTCCTTCCTCTTTCTCCTGACACCTCCCAGGGCAGTTGCCAACAAATCTCCCACGAGATATTTATGGGCACCCCAGCCCCTGCCTGTTTAATAGTGCCAAACTCAGAAAGTTAAACCACAAATAGAAAAAAACAAATTTGAGTGCTTTTACCACAGGTGCTGGATGGTGTTACACACAGAGGGAACAGAACAGACAGCAGTGACTCAGGTCTGGACTCTGGGGGAACAGAAACAAGACCTGGGCTTCTCACAGGAAACAGAGGCACAGAAAATCTTGACCACTTCATTACCGAGCACGTCTGAAGGCAGTTCTGTACACACCAGAATGCCAGATGAATCGCCATTGTCCAGCCAGCTGCTTCTGCATTCACCACTGACCAGGGGCAATTGTTTCCACGGGCCAGATAGCCTGGAGATAAGCCTTAGATCCTATGAGCACAACTGTCAATTTGGATGAACACGGAAAACCCACAATCCTCTTTCAGCACGGATCTCAGGGCTTACTCAGCTGCAGCACATGGGGGAAAAGTGTTCCTGCGTGCAGTGCTGAAAATTTTGCTTCATTTTACAGCCACATCCTGGTTAAAGGGGAGTATCCACGTGTGAGGAACATTTAAAAGGCCTTTGCTCAGCCAAACGCATGGCAGTAAGTGCAAGCCAGCTGTTAAAGAAGATTTCCACCTAAAGTTACAGTTAGCTGACTAAATGTGGGTTGGCATGGCTCTTTTTAAGTAAGCTAGCAATTTCTCCGTTACGAAATTCAACCAGGCTTGGTGAAATTTTAATGAGTTTGAATGCTCTTTAAATTAATCCACCAATACTAAATCGAGTTTTTCTAAAACACCAATGCACAAGCCACCAGAACAACAAAGGCTGCCCTTAGGAACCACTATCTTACTCTATTTTCCAACATAATTTTCTCTTCATTAATAAGCAATAAATAGATTTTCTTCCTGGCATACCATACATGCCAAATTAAAAACATGCTCCAATATTTCCATTTCTTCCTTTAAGAGGAATTTCTGAAAAGCCAGTGTAATTTAATGGAGAAAAGGCTTCTAGAAAAATTACCAATGTAAGGAGCAGATGAGGCCTAGGTTTTACATTAGTTTATAGAAGAATCTCAACAGCACTAAGCCCAGTAAAGTTTCTTGGTATTTCTGCACAAAAGGACATTTAATTCTACTGCCCACTGATGAATGCAGTATTTCACAGAATTCTATTACAACCAATTTTCTTTGAGCTTTCTCTCTGACCTCTCTATGTGAGGTCAGTTTCAAATGGATTTTCAAAGCATTATGAAATGTTTATTACAGAGGTAATTTTTGCTGCTGCCAGGGAGCTTCATGATGCTTTTCCTTTTTGTGTCCTAATTTTCCTCTCTGAATCTGATGCACTTTGCTAGGGGAAAAAAGAAAAACAACCCAAACATGCCACTGGTAAAACAAGAGTGTGTAGAGCAAAGGATGGATAGAAAAAATAAAAGGAAGCCCTACAACATGTAGTTTGTAGTCTTGCCAGGTGGATAAACACAGAACACCCACCTTTGAAAGTGAGTAACTAACATGACATGGCACCTCTTGGAGCAGACAGGCACCTCATAGAAACCTAAATTTTGATAAATTAAACAATCACGGCAATGCTGCATAAGAAGGAAGTTACAAAGTTGCTCAAGATCACTGAAGGCTCACAAGCTGACTGCAGGCAGAACAGTTTCTGAAACAGTCCTGGGTCTAGGACAAAATCATGAGACATCATAACCTTCATATCCAGATCAAATTTCAAGGAGGTCATGCTTGCTTAGCTTCCATTAATTTAAACTCCTGCACTTGTCAACAGAGCAAGGCTGCCAGAGTTTGAAGAACTTCGTACAGTACAGGTGACATTACCAAATTAACCCTTGGCAGAGAAGGTACTGTAAAATACAAGATCCACTGCAGTTTTACTGCTGCATCCAGAACCTCTGGGATTCAAATATGATCAATGACCCCACTCAGAAACATCACCTGGAGCACCCACAACAGGGGCACTCCTCATTTATTCTTCCCCCAGAGGGACAAATCTCACATGGAGCAGGCACAGACCCAAACTGACAGTTTCTACCAGAAACACACCTTTTATGGCATTTCACATCTCACATTCCAAAGCACAGCTTTGGAGATATTAGCATAAATAAGCTTTATGCAAAATAAGTTATACAGAATTGCAGTGTTTTGTGATATAGGGTGTTACTTGCTTAGGACGAGGAGCTGGATTTGCTGAAGGTTTGGGCTGCCAGCTGAACTCACACCAAGTTCTGTGTCTGACTGGGATACAGTTAATTTCCTCAGTAACTTCCCAGTGACTCCCACAGCGCCGGGGCTTGGCTTTAGCAAGAGAAAATTACCGTCAATTTCCGTAATTTACAGTAAATTTGAGATCTGTCAATTTCATCATCAGCACCAAATTTCAGATCTGTCCATTTCATTACCAGCACCAAATCACTCAGGCCCCACACGCACAGACCCATTCCCAAGCTGAGGAAAGCACGGCATCCACAGCACACAGAGGATGCCCTTCTGCACTGAGGGACTGGAAGCCAAGAGGCTGAGCCACAACTTTCTGCACAGGAATATCTGTTCAGGAAAGCCCCAACGCTTGGGTGCGCGCATCTCTGCCCTTCGGTGAGATCCCCGAGGGTCTGATGGCAAGAAATGGGAGGAAGGAATTACAGGGCAGCAACCACAGCGGAAAAAAAAATAAAAATCCCCAACAAAACCCTTTTTATGCATTAGTTCCTTTCAACACTAGATGACATCAACGGCAAACAGAAGGGCTTACGCACGCACCATAATTACTTATGACAGGAATACACAGAATGAAAGAGCTCCACAACCGCTGGAGCACTTCATTCCAGAACGGCGGAACAGCCAGGGCTTGGAAGCACCAACCCAATCCCTGCGGCAGAGCAGGCTCACACCGGAACGTCTCCACACGGAGGGAGACACACCCAGCAGGGAAGCGCACTCGGGATCCCCCACAACTCCGCCGGCAGCATCCCTCCCGCACCGCGCCAAGCCTCCTCCCAGGCCGAGCGCCGGGGATGGCCGGGGAAACGCCCCGCCGTTCTCCCGGGCGGCCGCCGCCCCTGCCCCGCCGGGACTCACCCGCTCCTCGTCCATGTCTGCGGCTCGGTGCGGCCGGGCCGGCGCAGCGGGGACGCGCGGAGCGGGGACGCGCTCCGGGCGCCGCCGCCGCTCCCGCGGGATGAGCGCCCGCGCGCCCCGCCCCGCACGCACTGCGCCTGCGCGCGCCTGCGCGCCCCGCCCGCATTCCCCGGGCCGCTGGTTCGAGTCCCGGCCCCGGCGCGGAGATGGGCGGCGGGGGAGGCGGTGCCCTGTTCGCACTGAGAAAGCGTCTCGTCAATCCATACCGATACCTCCAATCCATACCGATACCTCCAATCCATACCAGTATCTCCCATCCACACCAGTATCTCCCATCCACACCAGTATCTCCCATCCATATAAATTCCTCCAATCCATATAAATTCCTCCAATCTATTCCAGTACCTCCAAACTGTATCAATACCTCTAATCCATTCCATTATCTCCAACCCATTCCATTATCTCCAACCCATACCGATACCTCCAATCTATTCCAGTACCTCCAATCCATACCAATGTCTCCAAACCGTATCAATACCTCCAACCCATACCGATATCTCCAATTCATCCCCATACCTCCAATCTATACCAGTATCTCCAATCCATACCAATACCTCCACACCATATCAATACCTCCAATCCATACCAATGTCTCAAATCCACACCAAAATCTCCAATCCATATTGATACCTCCAAACTCGTTTTGCTGGTGCCATAAACTTTACACCAGGTCTTCCCCCTCAGTTTTTCCACTGAGGATGGCAGGGCACTGCTCAGCCTCACCCACCAACATTTCTTTTTTTTAGAAAATTTATCTATAAACACCAGAGGTTTATGTCCAAAAAGGAGCCAGAGGACTCATTTTACTTGATTCAAATAAAGGGAGAGGCCATGGGGCATTCTCCTGGGATCTCTCACATTTTTGGAGGATGCAGCCTACTTTTTATCCCAGTTTCCCGGCCGCATTTCCCTTCTCTCTTTCCTCATTGGCTGAGGTACTTGAAAGGTTCAGACTTCCCAATATGCCTGATACCAAAGATTTTCCTCTGATGTACGACCCTCCCTTTTAATTTTTAATTCTTACTGAATTTAGGGGGTTTTTCTTCCCCATTGTTTCTTTCATCTTTCATTGTATAATTTCATTTACCAGCAAACCTAAAGTTTATTTGTAAAAGCAAATATCTTTTTTCATCTATCAGTAGAATCCTTCCCGTTGTTTCTTTTATCCCCCAGTGCTGGTTTTATCCACCAGCAGACCCACAGCTTGTTTAGAAAGACAAATGTGCTATTCCTCTCATTTTGAATCTCCTCCAGCAAGTCTTTGTTGGAAAAGCTGCTTCTGACCCAGGGTCTCAATGGCTGCTGTGTAACAGGGCAATGCTGAGATTTGTGGGCATTTATTCCTTTCACTACCTGTTATTTTTGGTTTAAAAGGAAATAAAAGAGTGGATGCGTCCAACAGTGTATTCTTCTTGCCCACATATAGCATGGATTTTAAGGGGGCGGTACAATCATGCAACCAAAGGAATAATGATGCTTAAGTGCATGAAATTATTTAGAGGTGAAGGAGGGGACCTAAAGATAATAACTGTGGCACATAAAAGGCTGTCAAAATTTGTGGAGAGCCATTAAATACAGGAAACAGTGATAGCTGTGCAAGAAATTACCGTGCAATGCAGCTTACCTGTGCTCAGCGCTCGAAATGCTCGTGCCCTGAGTGACCAAGAGCTTTGGAAGTTGCCTAGGAGACCCTCGCACATATTACATTGCAGCCATGATATTTTCTGAAAAATCCTATTTCCTTAGGATTTTTCCTCCTGAGAAGCTAAGAGGCCTCAGGAACAAAATGTAAACAATGGTTTACTCTTTCTGTGGAATGCAACAGGTGCATCTGTGATTGGTTACATGCAGTTGTTTTTAATTAATGGCCAATCATGGTCCAGCTGGCTTGGACTCTCTGTCCAAGCCACAAGCCTTTTTTTTTTTCATTCTGTTTTTTGCTATTCTGAGCTAGCTTTCTGATGAAATCCTTTCTTCTATTCTTTTAGTATAGTTTTAATAGAATATATATAATAAAATAATAAATCAAGCCTTGTGAAGCATGGAGTCAGATCTTCATCTCCTCCCTCATCCTTGGACCCCTGTGAACACTGTCACATTACATGTCTATAATGCAATCTTTTTCCACACTTTTGTGGAAGGCTGCCTCTCTGAACACATTCAAACCCCATCTGGACGTGTTCCTATATCTCCTGCTCCAGGTGTCCCTGCACTGGACGGTCCAGTTGGATTTGGGAGCAGAGCCCGACCCCCCGACTGTGCCCTCCTGGCAGGAGCTGTGCAGAGCCACAAGGGCCCCCTGAGCCTCCTTTGCTCCAGGCTGAGCCCCTTCCCAGCTCCCTCAGCCTCTCCTGGGGCTCCATTCCCTTCTCTGGACATCATTCCATCATATGAAGCTGGATGTCCTGTGAGGCAGCTTTACTTTACCTCACATCTTACTAATCCATTCTTTGGGAGTATTTTTTTTTTTTTTCCCCAAAGCTGTGGTGTTGGAAAGGAATAGTAACTTCATGATGATGATGATGATAGCATTTGGCAGAGATGCAGCCACTGGGCTGGAGTGCAGCGTGATGCTTTCCTGGCAGTTCTGAGCACTGTGCTGGAATTAAAATGCGTTGTATTCTTGTTGCATTCACATTTCTCAAGTCCCATACTGTACCAAGCTGTTCTTCTCTGCAGCACAGTCCTTCATGTGTCCTCTCAGAGGCCCCTCCTGGGCTCTCGACCCACCCCTATTTATTCCAGTTACCTTCACGCGCTACAGCTGCTGCCCAACTAAGGACTTCACAGCTGTAGCTCATTTGGAGCAACTCAGACCCACACAGATCTTACAATACATAGATCTTAACAGGGACTCTCTCCATAACAATACATTTATTCAGGCCCCCACAAAAATGCAGCATTTTTTGCATGGACACAGCAATAGGAAACCACTCCCAGTGTGGAAATTCACCACTGTGGGGAGATTTTGCCCCCTGCCAGTGAAGGTAGCAAAGGATGCCTCTCTAAGGGCTTCTCTGCCTCTGTGAGTCCCCTCCCAGCATGGCTGTGCCTTCTCCATCATCAGCTTTGACACCAGCTGGGGTCTCTGTACAAATCACAAATGGGATGGGACTGCTGTGGAACGCACCTTGAGCTGGTTTGTTTTCCAGCATCAGTCTCATTACATGGTTATGACAATGGGAAGATGCCAGCAGCTCACGTCCCAGGCAGCAGACCAAGAACTTAATGTTACAACTTACTTTATAAGTTTCTTGACCAGTCACACAAAGCAAAAGCACATTGACAGTAGTTCTAGCCAACCACTATAAGCACGGGTATATTTGGTTAAAACAATGCTTGCTTATTTTGAATACTATACCTACTTGTAAGTCTTAAAACACAATGCACAGAGCTCCATTATTAAGCTTCAACCTTCCTAATATCTTGCTAGATAAACTTTTCTGTGGTTTAGAGAGCTATTCTAGACAAGCATTAATACAGAGACCATTGTTCTATTTCTCCTTGCCTTTCTACTTGTTAAATAATTTTTCTGCTGACCTATCTCATGGCTGCTGCTTAGCTCCAATCACAGTTCTACTGTATCTGAGGCCTGCCTTTTGCAGCTTTCCCAGAACCCTCTGATTTTGTGGATTCCCACAATTCCCCCTCTCTGTTCACCCAAAACGAAACCTTCATAACCGTGTTGTTTATTACTTGCGTTTCGTACCCTTACTATAATATTTTTGCTTATTATCTGCTTAAAGCTTTTTCTTGCTTGCACTAAACATTGCTGTACCACAATACAGCAATTTAATGCTGTGAGAGTCCAGTCAGTTCAAAGGGCATAAATTGCTCTTGACACAAATCCAGGGCAGGAGGATGCAGCAGCATTGCTCCAGTCTCCCAACTCCATCAGAGACCTCCAGCATTCACTGGCACCAGGCTGGGCCTTGGCTGTGCTTTGAATATTTGTGTTTTTTCCAAGTACCTGATATCTTATTTTTTTCCAATTAGCACCCACAACCTGGGCTGGTAGTGGCAGTTTCAATTTGCAGCCAGTCACAAGATGAGGAGAGAAAATCAAGCCTGGTCATGCTGTGCCTCAGGCTGTCCAGAGGCAAGGACAATGACCATGAGCTCATGAATTGAGGTTTTCCCCAAACAGTTTAGAAACAAAATACTGAAATCCAAAGGGATTTTTCATCTCCTGGCCTGGGAGGCAGCAGGATCAGAAATGGTGCCTGTGGTCAGACACCCAGGAGTAACACTGGAACCCTCTGCTGAGTTCTGGGGTGGGTGGTTAAACTGATTTCTGCAGCTGTGGGCCCACTTCTTAATTCCGGGTTGGATTGTGCAGGAAAATTCAATCACAAATTCCTTTCTAAACTGTGAAAGGAGTTTCCATGTCACCATGGAGAAATATTTCCACAATATTTTATGGGTTCCTGCAGCACTCTTGTGACAATGAGTCCAGGGAACTCATTGCTCACCCGGAGGGGTGGAGCACATCACAAATGAGGAAAGGCTGTGAGAATTGGGATTGCTCAGCCTGGAGAGGAGAAAGCTCTGGGCAAAACTAATCCCCATACCTGAAGCAGCCAGCAAGAAAGATGGAGAGAGAGAATTTAGAAGGAGTTAAGGAATGGCTTCACACTGGCACAGAGCAGGGTTAGATTCAGCATGGGGAATAAAATTCTTCCCTCTGAGGGTGGTAAGCTCCTGGCACAGGTGTTGGTTCTAGAGGAGATAAAAAATATCCTCAAAGTTAACAATCTTCATGTATTTTAGGCCAAAAAGAAATGTCACAGACAGAAGACCCGAAGGCAACAATGGCAAAAAGTTGGAGGAGGAAGAAATACTTCAGGCCCCTAAAACAATAATGCACCACCTTGGGCAACCACAAATAATACAAGTAGAAGTTGCATTTTATCCATCTCCATGCAGGGTGATAAATTAGATGCATCTCTTTATCAATCTTTTTCTTTGAAACAAGGCTTAGAATTTTAAGGGAGGCCTTTTCCCCAGAGCAGTTTTCTTCTGCCACCAAAGACAATATTTCCCTACACTTTACCCCTGAAGCATAAACCAAGAGTTAGCCTCACCTGGCCACCTCCTAAAAGCACTTACTATCTTGAAAGTCACAAGAAATAGAATATTAACACACTATTCTTGCTGCTCCAGGTGTAAGATAAGGCTGTTTTTGTGGTTTTTTCAAACAATAGCCAGACCGCAACACTTTAATTTATTTACAGTGCCAGATGAATCTATGTAATCTGAGAATAGGAGGCAGCAGCTTGTTGCATTTCTGTATGGAAGAAGGCTTGGAAGTAGTTAAAAATGGCACAAAACCTCTTTCTGAGAAACCAAGCTAACCAAATGACAGGAGAGGAAGAAGGCCTTTATGACACAGTAAATATTCTTTGAGCTGGCTTTGAGGAGCAGCTCTAATGCCAGCGTGGCCCTGGCACCAGCTAACCCCCTCCTTGTGCATTGCCAGGTCACTGTGACTTTGGAAAGCCCTTTTTAGGGTGGTTAAACCAAATCCACAATCACGGACCTGGAGCCCTCCTGTGGTTTTGGGGGTCTGTAAGCGGACAAAGCGAGGAGTGAGTCACAGACTGCCTCAGCAGGCCCTTCGCAGTGCATGCATCATTCCTTTCCTGTTTTTGTCGCTATTTGGAGAAGGCCAGGAGCCACCAGCACAAGCAGCCAGCCAGGGGCAGGTCACAGAAACCTCTGTGAACAGGGCATGAAATAATCTGAGAACAATAAAGATTACCTCGGATTTCCTCCCATCAAACTACCTGGAAATGGCCGAGCTGCCGGCAGGGAGCCGCTGAGGGTAGGCCGGGAGATCATGACAATGCTTGTTTATCACTTCATTACCTCCATGAGCAGCAAAGCCGCTCAGAAGTCACTCTGCCGATGGCTCGTTTGTCTTTGGGCGTAATTAATGCAGCGTTTCCATCACAACCCGAGAAAACAAGGTTTGTCAAGTTCCCTGCTCCACACTAACAGCTTCTGCTGCACAGCAAGAGCAGAGGGCTGGGCAGAGGAAAACAGGCTTTCCCTCAGCTCTCTGAATCAGCCCTTGCACTGGAGGAGACACAGTGAGTTTTTATTTGTGTGCAGAAAAATCTGTGGCTATCGGATCTGCTTATTGTTTCTGCAGCAGGGTCTGCTATTTAAAATTATTTACTACTATCAGATCTGTGACTGTCAGAACTGCTTTATTGTTTCTACAGTAGGCTCTGCTGTTTAAAATTATTTACTACTATTTAAAATTATTTACTACTATTTAAAATTAAAATCTGCGCACAAGTACAGCTCTGTGGTAAGAACTGTGTCTAATGTACCTACACTTAGTGTAGCAGAGCTTTGATTCTTCACGGATTTTCTTAGCAGCAGAAATTAAGGAAAGTTAGAAATAAAGGAAAGTAAAATATGTTCTGAGAGTTGAGCAACTGATTTTCCTCCCCTGGAATTCCCATTAAAATCCATTTCCTTTCTAGTTTTACACACATGTTGTAGTTTTAACTCCACTTGGCAACCAACCATCACACATGAGGAGAGAAAATCATGAGCCACGCACTCACTGCCCCACCAGCTGGATGGGGGAGAGATACAGAAGCATAAAAGTGAGAAAACTTGTGGGATGAGACAAAAAAAACCCACAAACCCCGAGATTTGAATTGCTCTTCCCTTATGCTACCTTCATGCCCAGTATAAATATGGTGTCAAGTGAGGGTTTCAATCTTTAAAAATAGTATCTGTATCATTTAAAGCGCTGTAAGTCAGTGGTAAAGCTGTCTCCAGTGGAACTGCAAGGAGAGAAGAAAATAATTTGGTGAGATTGATATAAAACCCACAGTCATCACTTAGTACATCATAGATCAGGATAGGTGGGGTGAAATCTTTTTGTCCTCAACCCCAGCTTCAATGTGACAGAAAAGCTTGGGAGTCTGAACCATTTAAGGACACATCCTGTACCAGGTAGCAGAGTGGCTGTCCTAGCTCTCTCCCCAGCTGCTCCCTGCAGCCTGCAGTTCAAACTTTGGGTATTTATGAGGGGAGGAAAAAATCCCCAAACAAACAAAAAACCCAGAAGAAAACAAACAAACAAACAAACAAACAAAAACGAAACGGCATGGAGCACTTCCTTTGTCAGACACAGCACTTGGATTTGGAAGTTTTGCTGTTTGCCTGGGTAGAAACCTGATTCCTGTAAGCACAGTGAGCTGGACAGATAGTGGATGCAGGACAGGCTGCCCCACAGGAGCCCTGCAGCTCCTGGAAAAGAGAATTTCTGACCTGGTGTTGAGCCACAGCCTCTTCCAGAGGACATAAACATCCTGCCTCATGCAGGTTAATTTTGTGGGTTTTTGTTGAAAACACCTGTACACGCTCCTGGTACTCCTTATGTTCTTACAAATTGTTCTTACAATTGAAAATATTCCAGAAGAAATTATGGAGTAGAGTTTAGATAGCTAAATGAATCAGTTAGACACTTTATGCTTTCCTGTGTACATTTTTGTGACGGTGGTCACAAGGGTCTTCAGGGTGAGAGAGAGGCGAGAATGTTGACTCCATGTTCAGAAGGCTTGATTTATTATTTTATGATATATATATAACATTATGACTACACTAAAAAGAAATAGAAGGAAAAGTTCTCAGAAGCTGGCTAAGCTAAGAATAGAGAAGAATGAATAACAAAGATCTGTGTCTCGGCAGAGAGCGAGAGCAGCTCTGCCGTGAGTGGTCAGTTAATCCAAACATCCACAGGAGGCCAATCACGGATCCACCTGTTGCATTCCACAGCAGCAGATAACCATTGTTTACATTTTGTTGCTGAAACTTCTCAGCTTCAGCAGGAAAAAATCCTAACGAAAGAATTTTAATGAAAAGATGTCTGCGACACATTTTATTGTTAAATTCCACATTCCTTTTCTCTCCCACTTCCCTAGGTTTCGCACTCTGGATATTGCCACCATGCATGACTTTCCCTTGAGCACCACTCACCATTTCACATCTGTTTTTTAAGTCAGCTCCTTTGTCAGATCCTTGGTCCCCTTTAGAGACAAAATTCTGCCATGGCACCAGAGGTGTCACAGAGCCCCAGGGCTGTGCCTGGGTCACAGTCCTACTCAGATCACTGGAGTGGTAACAAAACCTGCATGTGGCTGCAGGGGAAATGGGTGCTGCACGTTTTGGGGACATCCAAGCCTGCAGGAAGCAACCCTTCAGTGCCACAAGGTGGTACAGAGCTCATGGTAGCCAGGACTGAAAGAAAACAGACATTCTCCATCCTTGAAAATTGGCCTGGCATTAGATTTCGTGAGCTGTGGGGATAAAAGGGAATGCCCAAGCCCAGCAAAATCAGTTCTGCTCATGCCATGCATTGCCCTGTGCTGCTCTGGTGTCACAGCAGTGCCATGGCTGGGACACTGCCCTTCTGTGAATTTCATTTTCCTACTAATGATTCCATTGGGTAAGTTTCAAGGGGACCCGGCTCAGCTGAGTTTGGCCTTCAATTTCACTTAACTGCTGTGAGTTTCTTTCTTTTCTGACCTCTCTGACTGCCTGCTGTGAAATTGCTTCAGCAGTTGAAGATTTGGGTAGTGGGAGTGTGGTTCATCCCAGAGAGCCTGAATGGTCAGGCTGGAAAATTCCCTCAACAACCCCTGAGAGAGAAAGACAGAAAGAGAGAGAGAAAGGGAGAGAGAGAAGCTCTTAGGAGAGAGAAAATATTTGTATAAATATTTCCTCTATAAATAGGATATACCCATTTCCTGTGTAGCTAGGATACATCCACATGCATGGCTCGAATTGAGCAGAGCCAGAGGAGTTCATGAGAGCTGCTGGAAAGAAACAAAAAGACTCCCTGCATGGACACTGGTCAGGAGCCACCCACCCGTGAAGCTGAACTCTGAGTCCTTCAAATCACATCACTTTCTCAGTTTCTGAAGCTTTCTTTTGCTCTCATGCCAAAGCACCTCTTGGAATAAGCTTTGACCCACCTCAGAGGACAGGGAGTAAGTGCATTTTTGCCTAGCCACTGCCTGTGAAGGCTTGGCTCAGAGCCACACAGTCAGAAAGTCACTTTACATTTTACAACCAGGTTTGAGAAGCCCTGCAGCCAGCCAGCAGCAGAAGGAAGGCAGGCAGTGAGGAGATAAACTGCAGAGGTAACAAAAAGAGGGGAAAAGAAGAGAAGGGGAGAGGTTTTTTTCTTCACCTGGCATAATAGCAAGCACACCTGGGGAAAAGGGTGTGCAGCTGCTTGGTTTTTTCATGTAGCAGAAGGTAAGGGGAGAAGAGAAAACAAGAGCTCTCCCCTTCAGGGAGGGATGTGCTGGCACACTCCAGTGGAGAGGCCAGTTGTGGCTGGGAAGACAAGGAGCAGAATTAATGAGGTTTTCAAGGCTGCCTGCACTTTTTGCTGGGCTGTACCCTCAGCTGCACTCCTCTGGCCATAAAAGATTAAGGAATGCTGTTTCTCCAGCTTGTCACGTGGACCTCCTGTTCCTTTTTCAGAGGTCCCAAAGCAAATTGTGGGCAGAAGCTTCTGCCTCCATGGCAGGCTGCTGCTAGGGCCAGGGCCACCACTGCTGTCACTGACTGAACCCCAGCCAGCAGCTGCTCACTCACTGTCCCTGCAACCCATGGCTTTCATCACTTTCACCCTTCCAATTCTCTCTGGATTCTCTGGGGAGAGGATTAGAAGGGTAAAAGTGATAAAACTCATGGGACAAGATAAATGCAGTTTAAGTTTAAAAAAGTTTTTTAAAAAAAGCTTAAAAGTTTAAGATAAATACAGATTTTTTTTTTCTCCCCTGGAATTCCCATTAAAATCCATTTCTTTTCTAGTTTTATACACATGTTGTAGTTTTAACCCCACTTGGAAACCAGCCATCACACAGCCACATATTCACTGCCCCACCAGCTGGATGGGGGAGAGAATCAGAAGTGTGAAAGGGAGAAAACTTGTGGGACGAGACAAAAAAAACCCCCACAACCCCGAGATTTGAATTGCTCTTCATTTAGTGCTATCTTCATTCCCAGTATAAATATGGTGTCAAATGAGGGTTTGAATCTTTAAAAATAGTATCTGTATCATTTAAAGCACTGTAAGTCAGTGGTAAAGCTGTCTCCAGTGGAACTGCAAGGAGGGAGGGAAAGAATTTGGTGAGATTGATGTAAAACCCACAGCCATCACTTAGTACATCATAGATCAGGATTGGTGGGGTGAAATCTTTTTGTCCTCAACCCCAGCTTCACATCATCAATGTGACAGAAAAGCTTGGGAGTCTGAAGCCTTTAAGGACACATCCTGTACCTGCAGAACAAGGAATTCATTCACCATGGGCAGGCAGTGCTCAGCCATGCCCAGCACAGCCAGGCTCCACAAAGGTGCCTTGGGAAGACAAAGCCATCACTCCAAACACAGCCCCTTCCTCCTTCTGCCCCCAGCTCTGCCTGCTGGCCCCGACACCATATGGTCTGGGATATCCCTCTGGTCAGCTGGGATCAGCTCTCCCAGCTGTGCCTCCTCCCAAATCCTTGTGCATCCTTCTGCTGGCAGAGTGATGTGAGAAGCAGGAAAGGATCTGATGCTGTGCAAGTCCTCTTCAGCAGTAACAAATAGATCCCTGAGTGTGGAAACCCTCCCTAGTAACCCTAATCCCCATCTCTCCTGATGGGGAGACCCCTAAAAAGTTCTGAGCCAGGATTGAGACACAAATGGAACTTTAGGGGTTGTTTTTGGTCTTCAGGCTGCTGTTTATTTTTTCTCTTATCAACAGTGCAGCACTCCATCTGCACACCAGACTTAGTACAAAGAGAAAGGCACCAAAAGTCACAAGACACACAGGTTCAAGGTCTTTTAAAACTGTTTTGTCCATTTAACTCTTAGGACATATTTTATTTCTACCTTTTTACCAAATAACTGATTATTTTTCTGTTCATGCAACATTTGCATTGTGGCTCTTTCTAAGTAATAATTCAGTTCTACTAACACTGCAGAGGATTGAGTAGATGAAGAATCTCGGGGTCTCTGGCTGGTCAGAGTGACCCCAAGAAATGTTAGAAAGTCTCTTTTCCCAGCCTGGCAGTCAAAGAAGGAGTCAGGGCTCTTCATTTCTTGGTCTCAAGGTTGTTTATTGTATCTTATCTATAAAATTCTCTCTCCTGTCCTGCCGAGGTTCGCTCAGCAGGACAGTCCAAGGCACTCTGCCTCCCCTGGGACAGTGTCATCTTTTTATACTAAAAACTATGTGTACAATGTTTACAATTACTTTCCAATGCCTATCACCTATGTTAGACAGTGAGTTTCTACTCGAAACCAATCTAAAGGCAGAAGATGGAGGCCAAGAAGAAGGAAAAAGGACAGGGCATGCCCAAATTCTTCCATCTTGCATCCTGAACTCCCATTCTAAAAACCCAAAACAAATCTATTTTTCACCCCGTGATAAATTCACTATCATTCTACTTAAACTGTCATGGTTTCTAATTCTTCATATAAGGTGGGTAATCATTTTTTCCAAGGGCTAAATCACAGGCACAGGGGTCCTGGGCTCTGTGCCAAGGTCTCTGAGCCCCTGGGCAGGGGCTCGAGTCCTCCAGGGCAGCCAGAGGAATTTCCTGGGTTCCCACAGAAGGAGATCAGACAACACCCAAAATCCTCCATCCTGTCTTCTATCTATGTCCATGTTAAAACCCCAAAGCTCTTTTTCACCCTGTGATAACCTGTACTACAATCTACTTCACACACTCGTAGATTCCAATTCATCACAAAGTCTTGGAAGTTTTCTCCATGGACAAAGGTTAAAAGCAGTGTTCTCCTGGAGATCAGGACTTCTCAGGACAGACAGAGAAACATTCCCTGTGCCCTGGGCTCCAACACCTGGGCTCTCAAGACTGTTTCCAGCACAGAGCCAAAACAGCCCTGCCCAGCAGCCTGGAAGAAAATTATCTCCATCCCAGCCCAAACCAGGTAAAAAATGCTGGTGCACCTTGCAGGACACAAGGTCCCTAAAGCTCCTTGCAGCAAGGATTAGCTGCTGTCCTCCTAATGGGTTCAGGAACTGCTAATCCTGGTTTTGTGCTGGCTCGGCCTCCTCACCCAGGGCGGGCACAGGCCCTGCGTGTGCTGCTGTTTGTGCAAGGAGCTTCTCCAGGGAGGGCTGAGCTCCTGCCGCCCTTCCTGGCTGGAAAAGCGCTTGGATGGCGGCTGCCAGTGCCCAGCTGGTGGCACTGTGTCCCTTCGGTCTGCCCGGACCGAGGATGTGAAATACAAAGCTGTGTTTGGTGTCAGGTGCATACAGGCAATGTGTGTATTTGTGATTGTAATATGTGTAGAGACTCACTATGGGACAGTTGCAAATCCTAATAATAACTGAGGAAAGTAAAGCATGGAAGAAGGCCTTTGAACCTATCTTTTCTTTGCAATTAACCTTGGTTGATTTAGGAGCATTAGAATTAAAGTGTTGAGGATGTTGCTTTTTGCTTGTAGTTAATCCTTAAAGAGCTCTGCAATAATAACCTTTTGAAGTATAATTTTAGAATATTTCTTGTATCCTTGAAACTATAGCTTTGGAATATATATAAAGGAAACATACTTATCTCACGTCTTAATAAAGCAGAGAAAAGCAGCTTGAGAAAGGAAGATGAACATCACGGCAAGGATTTGTGGTTTCAACCAAGGGAAGCTGGACATCACTGTTATGAGACTTATAGTCCTTGCAATTAAAAGTTGGATCCACATGTGGAGAGCTGGACCTCCCCAGATGGGATTCTTCTTCCTTCTTTCGGAAACCAAACCACCACCACCTGGGATACTCCTTTCTGGATTGCATCCTGAGAAAAACTAAATCACAACAGTGTATAGAATTGTGATGTAAAAATTTGGAATAGAAACTGCTGAGAAAGCTGATGACTACCCCTATAAATACCTGTAACCATCAATTATCAGTGCGCAGTTTGAGGGAAACCTTCCCCCACTGTACCCAGCGCTGTATTGCTCATACTTTACCATGTTAAATAATAAATTGATTGCGGCTTGGATATTGGCCTAGTCAAGCTTCGTATTCATAACAAGGAGAAGGCGTTGCACCTTTTTCGCAGCTAGAAAAGCCGGCATGCCTTTTGCTGGCCCAAGGAGTCACAGGGTTTAATTAATCCGCCGGGCATTTTGTATTTAAAAGTGTTTTTACCCAGATCCTCCTGGGGCCATGTGTGGCTGCAGCCCTCTTCAGAAGAGAGGAATGAACTGATGAATCTTGAAACAGAGAACTGCTAAAGTTACTAACAACTATTTGAAATCAATCAGGTGTGACATTATACAATTATCAGGTACTATTGAGAAAATGTCTGGAATGTCATGGCCACAGCCTTTAATTCAACCACTCGGGCCAAGGCCTGGCTTGTGGCTTTCCAGGACTTTGAGCTCTTCTGGAGTTTGCTGCAGTTTTGCTCAGGCCAATAGAAGTTGTTGGGCACATTTGGACAGCTTTGTCAAAGGTCTGAGGAGCAAAGACCAGCCAGAAAGATGGAGAGTGTGAATTTGCCAGCATTTCTGCTGTCTTTGACACGGCCTGCACCATCCCAGGGCTTCTGCCACATCACCACAAGACCTGAGTCTGGGTCTTGCCTCTGAATGAAACAAAGTGCTGCTTCTATTTGTGTTTTTTCTTGTCTTGTGGAGAGTGCAGTGCTAACAAGGGCCCCTGCATCTTCCCCCTCCACCTTAATGGTACTTGAAGAGTGAAATTCAAACCAACCCTACATAAGAGTCCTTGTTTAAGTAATTTTAAGGTGAGATGATTAAAACCACTTGAAAGTGCCTTTCTGCCCTCCCCTTTGGCTTGCTGAAGGGGTCAGAGCCAAGAGCAATTGAAAATCCCAACAAGACATTTTATAGGGATTGGCACCCCTGGTTTCCTCCACAGAGAGAGGAATTGGAGCAGGGATGGGCAAGGAGGTAGCAATGCACCCACTTTAACTGTTGCCAGCAGAAAGCAAGGAGATTAAAGCTTAAAATACCCGCAGAACAGCTATTTTATAGCTTAAAACAGCTGCAGAACAGGTCATCAACTGATCGCGTAAAAGGCAGGGCAGAGATTTCAATACATTTCCCCATCAGGGCAAGGCAGAGCTGGAGACAGCTTCCATTCCTTTTTCCCTTCTCTCAGGTGGTATTTAATCTGTGAGACAGACAGATTTTATATCTGGCTTGACACATGACAGAGAGAAAGAGGGAGAGGTGGAAAGGGAGGAACTTTGTCCCAGGTGTCAGGAGCAGGGTTGGGGTGTGCAGCCGTGGCTGTGTGACACTTCAGGTCTGAGATGGAGGAGAAGTGACCCGGAGGGAAAGTCTGGGTGGAGGAGTGTCAGAACCCAGGGAATTCCTCTGGCTGCCCTGGAGGACTCAAAACCCTGTCAGGGGGCTCAGAGACCTTTGCACAGAGCCCAAAACACCTGTGGGTTTGATCTTGACCCATGGAAAAAACGATTACCAACCTTATATTAGGATTTACAAGCCACGAAAGCTTAAGTAGAATGATAGTGAATTTATCACGGGGTGAAAAATAAATTTTTTGGTGTTTTTAGAATGGAGGTTCAGGGGGGCAAGATGGAGGAATCTGGGCATGTCCAGCCTTTCTCCTTCTTCTTCTTGGCCTCCATCTTCTGCTGTGGTTCTGGCACTTTTAGATTGGTTTAGAGTAGAAACTCACTGTCTAACATAAGTGATAGGTATTGGGGAGTTATGGTAAATCATGTACACGTAGTTTTTAATATAAAATGATAACACTGCCTCTCAGGCGGGCAGTGTGTCTCTGACTGTCTTGCTGAGTGGACCTCAGCTGGACAGGAGAAAGAATTTTATAGATAAGAAACAACAAACAACCTTAAGAATGAAAACAGAAAAAATCCTGACTCCTTCTTCGACTGCCAGGCTGGGAAAAGAGATTTTCTACATTTTCTTGGGGTCACTCTGACCAGCAGAGACCCCGAGAGAGGAGAGGTGTGGATCACACGTGGTGTGCAAGGCTGGCACTGTGGACTTGGTCTTGGAGGATGATGGGGCAGCAGAAAAGAGAGGGAGGCACAACCAGGTGAGAGTGTGGGGGAGAGAAGGGGCTTAAGGCAGATGATGGAGAAGGAAATTGTCAGCAGAAGGGCAGGCTGAGTTTTACACGTGGCATGAAGACCTCCTGCGTGTTCAAACACAAGAAAAAAATTAGGACTACAGTGATTGAGGTAAGGTACAAAGCAAAATTCAGGGTGTGTGAGCCTGGGGGACAATAAGAGGATTACTAAAAGGTTGAAAGTTGCATTTCTGCACCTCTGTGTGTTCTTGTGTGCCCTCTTAGAAGAGGAGCAGTGGATGATGGACCTGACCCCTCAGCTTCCCAGATCTTGCAGGGCTAAAGATTGGCAGCAAGAAGAAAACTCCA